>NC_080162.1:34522796-35122796 GCF_950295315.1 Erinaceus europaeus
TGATAGCTTTCCCACTCTCTATCCCTCTGAGAGCATGGACCCAGGGTCATTGTGGGTTGTAGAAGGTGGAAGGTCTGGCTTCTGTAATTGCTTCCCCGCTGAACATGGGCGTTGACTGGTCGGTCCATACTCCCAGTCTGCCTCTCTCTTTCCCTAGTAGGGTGGGTCTCTGGGGAAACAGAGCTCCAGGACACATTGGTGGGGTCTTCAGTCCAGGGAGGCCTGGCCGGCATCCTGATGACATCTGGAACCAGGTGACTGAAAAAAGAGTTAACATACAAATCCCAAAGCCAAACAAATTGTTGAGCAATCATGGACCCAAAGCTTGGAATAGTGGAGAGGAAGTGTTAGGGAGGTACTCACTGCAAACTCTAGTGTACTTCTGCTTTCAGGTATATATTTTGCAGTAGTTTATGGATACGTGCGAACATATGCTCTCTCTCACAGAAACTGGTGTATATCTAGGTTTTGGGACTTTGTTAGAAAGTGAACCACCTGAGATGGAATTAGAGTATACTATGAAAGGAAAGGTCTCACCCGAGTAATGAAGCTGAAGGGTTGTCATTCCACACATGAAGTCTCTGGACACCGTCTGAAGTGAAGCATGTTGAGGTGGCAATCGTTGTGTTGATTAGGTTGTGATCGGCAGATGCAATATTATTTGATATGTATTGGGAGAGGCATGCGGGAAAGTGGGCCCTATCCTAAGGTTCCAGGACTGGGGGAAATATAGGCTCTATAGTGGAGATGTGAGGTTCCTGCTGTCTTAGGGTTCAAAAGACAATGGATAGTTAATGTTATCATCACATTATTTGGTAATTGGGTTTAAGTTGAAAGTTCTTTTGTTAGGGTTTGCTGTACAGTACCCAGTATCTTGTATATAGCTGTGCTATTGGTTGCTTCTGATCTACTTGGTCAAGGCTTTTGAGAGAGTCCACCTATCAAATATACAGCCTATATATTAAAAAGATTCAGTCTGTGTTTTAAAAAACTTTGAGACATACAATTAATTTTCCCCCTTTCATATTAATTAACTAGTGATTTATATGACTACACTTTACTAGGAGTGTACATAAACACCATTCCCAGCACCAAAAGACTGTGACCCATCCCTCCCACCTGCTCCCACCCCACACTGGCCCAGGAAGCTGCATGTAGACCCCTCACCACAGGGTTTTTACTTTGGTGCCCTACTTACAATTTGGTCAGGTCCTGCTTTTAGTTTCCCTTTCATATCTTCTTACTCAACTTCTGTTGATGAGTGACACCATCCCATACTCATCTTTATCTTTCTGACTTAGCTCACTTAACATAATTCCCTCTAGCTCTGTCCAAGATGGGTCAGAGAAGGTGGGTTCATTGTTCTTGATAGCTGCATAGTATTCCATTGTGTATATATACCACAGCTTTCTCAGCCACTCATCTGTTGTTGGGCACCTGGGTTGCTTCCAGGTTTTAGCTATTATGAATTGTGCTGCTATGAACATAGGAGTACACACCTCTTTTTGGTTGGGTGTTATGGAGTCCGTGGGGTATAATCCCAGGAGAGGAATTACTAGATCATATGGAAGGTACATGTCTAGCCTTCTGAAAGTTTTCCAGACTGCTCTCCAGAGTCTGTACCAATTTACATTCCCACCAGCAATGTAAAAGTGTTCCTCTGTCTCCACAACCTCTCCAGCATTTGTTGCTGCTGTCCTTTTTGATATATGCCATTCTTATAGGAGTGAGGTGGTATCTTAGTATTGTCTTAATTTGCATTTCTCTGACAATCAGTGACCTAGAGCAGTTTTTCATATGTTTGTTAGCCTTTTGGATCTCCTCTGAGGTGAATGTTTTGTTCATATTCTCTGCCCATTTTTGGATGGGGTCATTTGCTTTTTTGGTGCTAAGTTTGCTGAGCTCTTTATATATTTTGGTGATTAGATCTTGTCTGATGTATGGCATGTGAATATCTTCTCCCATTCTGTGAGGGGTCTCTCTGTTTGTTTAATAGTTTCTTTGGATGTGCAGAAGCTTTTCAATTTGATGTAGTTCCATTGGTTTGTTTCTGCTTTAGTCTTCCTTGCAATTGGGTTTGAGGTGTAGGTGGGAAACTGTTTTACCAATGTTTTTGTCTAAGTATTTGATTGTTTCTGGTCTGACATCTAGGTCTTTGATCCATTTGGAGTTGATTTTTGTTTCTGGTGAGATAAAGTGGTTCTATTTCATTCTTCTGCATGTTACAACCCAGTTTTCCCAGCACCATTTATTGAAGAGAGCCTCCTTCTTGCATTTAATCCTTTGGGCCCCCTTATCAAAGATTAGATGTCCATAGGTGTGGGGATTTATCTGGGCTTTCAATTCTGTTCCACTGTGTGCCTATTTTTGTTCCAGTTCCATGCATTTTGATGATGATGGTTTTATAATATAGTTTAAGGTCTGGGAGTGTGATGCCTCCATTTGTTTCTTTTCCTCAAGATGGTTTTGGCAATTCTAGGTGTTTTCAGGTTCCAGATAAATGATTGTAGTGTTTGTTCTATTCTCTTAAAGAAGCATTGTGGAACTTTGATGGGTATTGCATTAAATTTGTATATGGCTCTGGGGAGAACATTCATTTTGATGATATTTATCCAAATTATTTTTAAAGCACATTTCTCATTTTCTATATTTTCTTGAAATTTTGATTTTTAAAAATCTAAATTTTAGTTTTGGTTTATTTTTCTTCTTTTTTATTTTATTTCTTTATTTTATTTTATTTATTTATTTTTACCTCCAGAAAATAATGCTGGAGCTCGGTGCCTGCACTACAAATTCACTGCTCCTAGAGGCCAATTTTCCCATTTCATTGCATTATTGTTATTCTTACTGTAGTCATTGCTGTAATTGTTTTTGGATAGGACAGAGAGAAATTGAGAGAGTAGGGGGAGACAGAGATAGAAAAAGATAGACACCTGTAGGCCTATTTCACCACCCCTGAAGTGATATTCCTACAGGTGGGGAGCAGAGGGCTTGAACAGAGATCCAAGCACAGGTCCTTGTGCTTGCTGCCATGTGTGGTTAACCTGTTGTACTACTGCCCAGCCCTTTGTATTTTAGTTTATAAAACAATTATTTCTGAAATTTTTTATTTTCTTTATTTGCTGGATAGATACAGCCAGAAATTGAGAGGAAGGGAAAGACAGAGATGGGGAGAGATGGAGAGACACCTACAGCACTGCTTCACTACTCACAAAGCTTTCCCCCTGCAGGTGGGGACCTAGGGCTTGACCAAGGTCCTTGCACATTGTAACATGAGCACTCAACCATATGTGTCACCACCCAGCCCCAAAATTCTCCAATACCAGTGAAGCAAAGTTCCTAGGTGGGATGGCTGGTTTTAAGTGAGCAAGAAATATGTAAGACTAAATGAAAATAAGATTGCACTTCACACTTGCTATGATTACTATAATCAGAAAGACATGATAAATGTGGACTGGGCTGAAGAGAAATTGGAACTATTTTTTTCACTTTTAATACACTCAAATGTATTTATTTATTTATTTATTGATATTTATTGCTTATAAAAAAGAAACTTTGACAAAAACATAGGATAAGAGGGGTACAACTCCACACAATTCCCACCACCAGAACTCTGTATCCCATCCCCTCTCCTGATAGATTTCCTATACTTTACCCTCTGTGAGTATGGACCCAAGATCATTGTGGGATGCAGAAGGTGGAAGGTCTGGCTTCTGCAATTGCTTCCCCAATGAACATGGCCATCTTACCAGCCTGCCTCTCTCTTTCCCTAGTAGAGTGGGGACACACTGGTGGGGTTGTCTGTCCAGGGAAGTCTGGTCGGCATCCTGCTAATATCTGGAAACTGGTAGCTGAAAAGATAGTTAAACAAATTGTTGATCAATCATGAACCTAAAGGCTGGAATAGTGCAGATGAAGAGTTTGGGGGTCTCTCCATTTTGTAGAGAGCTCATAGGCATATTTTAGTTATATTCCAAAGGGTCTGTGGCTATACTAGTTATTTTTTCCCTGAGCCTGAACCTGTATGCTTCTCTCAATTCATACCAAATGATACTGCATCCGCTGATCCCAACCTAATCAGTGCAATGAGTACCACCTCAGCATGCTTCACTTCAGACTGTATCCAGGACTACAGGTGTGGAATGTCAACCCTTCAACCTCATTACTAGGGTGTGACCTTTCCTTTCATAGTATTCTCTAATTCCATTCTAGGTGATTCACTTCCTAACAAAGTCCCAAAACCTAAATATAGATCAGGTCCCATGAGATAGAGCATATGTCCAGATGTATCTATAAGTTAGGAAAAAAAGATATACCTGAAAGCAAAAGTACATAATAGTCTGCAGTGAGTCAGTATAAAGTTACTAATGAGATAATATCTAAGTAGACTTAGATACCCTCCTCACCTACTTCCTATTACTGTTCTCTCACTCACTCCGAAGCTAACCTTATCAAAGCAAGGACTGCAAAAGCTGAATAAGGGCAAGAGACTAGCATACTTTGATGATGACTCTTTAGTCACTACTAGGCCACTCCATCAGCTGGGGCCCTATTCGGGGAGTCCTGAGATTCCCTAACAGACATGATGGGTCTAGACCTCAAATAAATCCCTCTAGCCTTGGTACTGGTCATTTCTACCAGGAACAACAAAATACACCCCTTTGTGGGGCCCCCATAGGACCTTGCCCTCAACTTGGATCAACAATGGAAGAGAATGTTCCATCCTCTGAAGGGAGGATGGACAGTATAATTTATGCTACACCTAAGGAAGATGGGTCCTGATATTGGGACAGCTTGGAATGTTCCTACTCATGACCACCGAGTGTGAGCTCAGATCTACAGGGATGCAGTGGTCACATAGTCTCCTAAGCTGAATATGGACCGCAAACCAAATCAAATTGATGGGGTTTATAGTCAACAATATTTATACCCCTTTCCATATTAGCCAGCTACTCTTTTCCCTGATCCAGCTCTCTGTTCCTTTTCCAACTATGTCATCATCTCCCCAGACAATAACTTGGGTCCACTTGTATATCAGATTTCAGGCTCAGGGAGAAGTTGGAACTCTTATACACTGCTACTAGGAATGTAAAATTTTTCCATCTCTTTGGAAAGTAGCCTGGGTGTTTCTCAAAATATTAAACAAAGAGTTACCATACCATCCAGTGATTCTACTTAAGATATCTATCCAGAAGAAAATAAAGCATATGCCCACACAAAAATTAATCTGTTACTGTTCATGTTGGCAATATTTACAACATACAGAAGAATCCAAAGCAAATGTCTCTTCTATAATATATGGTTAAATGCAGTAGGCCTTCTTTATATAGTAGAATATTATTAAGCAATGAACACCTAACACATTACAACAAGGTTGAAATTTGCAAAGATATGCTAAATAACAGAAGCAATTACTATATTTATTATATTGTGTTATGATATATTTTATGTTGTATTGTATTTTGCAAATATCCAGAATAGACATGTAGTAACAAAAAGCAGATTTATAGATTGCCTAGGACTAAAAGTTTTGAGGATGACAGAGTGACTATTACTAGGTGTAATGTTTCTTTTGGAATAATGACAAAATACAGTACTGACAGGGTTATGACAGCAATTCATTGTTCATTTATTTATTTATTTATCCACCTAGTATATTACTAGGGTGTGGTGTGTGTGTGAGTCTCTATTGCTACTGCCCTTAGAGGCTGGAGCAGCAGTGGAGAGGCCCTGTGCTGACACCAAGGGACAAAGAACTAACCAGAAACTCAGAAGAAGATCGATACCTTGAAGGCCTAGTGGTGGAGCTGTATGGTGGGAGCTTTCCATATTGTTCTCCTGATGAGAAAAGAGTGACTAGTTGCCTCAGAACATAAAGACTATAAACAGGACTTGTTTAGAAACTCACAGGGCCAAGCAGTACTTCCCAGCTAGGCAGAGAAGCTGAATTGAGCCCAGAGCTTTAGATTCTTGGGGTGTGAGACTCTCTTTGCATAACCACTGTGCTATCTCTCCCCACCCTGATTTATCTCTTAGTCAGGAGCAAGGGCTATATATTTTAAAAGCCCTCAGTCTCCCATATCCTACAAGGAAGAAAAAGAAGAAAAGAGGCTTTTAAGCCACTATACTCCAACTCAGAGATAGAAATGATATTGACTGCTCCCTACTTGAAGGCAGTCACTTCACAGGTGGTGAAGCAGGTCTGTAGGTATCTATCTTTCCCCCTCTCTGTCTTCCCCTCCTCTCTCCATTTCTCTCTGTTATATCCAACAATGATGACATCAATAACTACAGTAATAACTACAACAATAAAACAAGGGAAAGAAAAGGGAATTAATAAATATTTTTTAAAAAAGAAAATGATAATTAAATAATTGTCAATTTCTACAACTGTGAGCCCTTTAAGAACCTTACTTAGACACAACTCAATCCAGGCAAGAGCAGTCAGTAATTTGAAAAGTACTGAGAGAGGGAACTCAAAACATACTATATAGAATGGCTAAACTAACAAGAAGAAATACTGGAGAAATGAACCAGGACAAGATTCCAACTAAAGACCACCAAAGGCTGAAGCACAAGATAATGAGATAAACATCCAAACAATAGTTAAGGAAATAAAAAATAAGTAAAAAGTTTAAAAGAGTTGTCATCAGAAATGCAGAAACAACAAATGAGACTCTGGAAGCAAACAATAATTATTTCAATGTTATTAGAGAGCTGATAGCTGAACTAGAACACAACTAAAAAGTATCAGAACAGGGTAACAAAATATATGAATTCCAGAAAACAGTAGAGGTGAGAGATAATAGAATAAATGAGGCTGAAAACAGAATTAGCAAGACTGAGGATGAATTAGAGACAACTAAAAAAGAAGTAAGAGATCTCAAAAAGAGATTAAGAGATACAGAAAACAACAACAAAGACCTATGATATGAATTCAAAAGAAAAAATACACACATTATATTCTTACAAGGATAAGAAAGGGAAGGAAAGAAAGCATTCTTCAGGAAATAATAGCTGATAACTTCTATAGTCTAGACAACATCAAAGACATAAAGATTTAAGAAGCCCAGAGGATCCCAAACAGAATTAACCCAGACATAAAGACACCAAGACACATTATAGTTAGAATGGAAAGGAATAAAGATAAAGAAAGGATCCTGAAGGCTGCAAGAGTAAAACAAAGAGTCACCTGCAGAGAAAAACCCATAAGATTAGCAGCAGACTCTCCACACAAATACTGCAGGCCAGAAGAGAATGCCAAGATATCTGTCGAGTGCTCAATGAGAAAGGCTTTCAACCAAGACTACTGTATCCTGCTAGACTGTCATTCAGACTAGATAGAGGCATAAAACCTTCTCAGACAAGCAACAGTTGAAAGAATCAACTATCACCAAGCCTGCCCTGAAAAAAATTCTGAAAGATCTCCTATAAACAGTCAGACCACCATAAATAGGCCATATATAAGAACACTCTAAAAGTCTACAAGAATGGCGCTAAAATACCTGCAATCTTTGATATCAATAAATGTCAATGGCCTGAATTCACCTATTAAAAGGACGAGAATAGGAAGATGGATCAGAAACCCAACAATATGCTGTCTATAGGAAACCCATCTAACTCGACAAGATAAGCACAGACTCAAAGTGAAAGGATGGAACATTATCATACAAACCAATGGCCCACCAAAAAGGGTAGGAACTGATTCTCATATCTGACACAATAGACTTTAAAATAAATAAAATTTTAAAAGATAGGGATGAACATTACTTAATGCTCAGAGGATCAATTACTTAATGCTCAAGAGTACTTAACAATTATTAACATTATTTAATACTCAAGAGGACATAACAATTATTAACATCTATGCATCCAGTGAAAATCCATCTAAAAACATCAAGCATCTACTGAAAGAGCTACAGCAATATATTAACAGCAACACAGTCATAGTAGAGGACTTCAATACCCCACTCTCTCAACTTGACAGATCATGCAGGCAGAAAATCCATTAAGAAATGAGGGAGCCAAATGAGGTGATAGATAAACTAGAAACATTGGAAATTTTCAGTCATTCACCCAAGAAACTGGAAAACACATTCTACTCAAGTCCACATGGGTCATTGTCAAGGATAGACTATATGTTAGGCCACAAATACAGCATTAGCAAATTCAAAAGCATTGAAATCATCAAAAGCATCGTCTCAAACCACAGTGGAATTAAACTAACAATTAACAATCAACAAAAGATTAGTTAGAGTCCCAAAATATGGAAGCTCAACAGTACACTACTAAACAACTACTGGGTCTAAGAGGAAATAAAGGGAGAATTCATAATGATTCGAGAGTTCAATGAAAATAAAGACAAAAGCTATCAAAATATTTGGGACACAGCTAAGGCAATACTGAACGGGAAGTTTATAGCTATACAAGCACACATTAGGAAACAAGAAAAAGCACAAATAAACAGCCTGATTGTGCATTTTAAAGACTTAGAAGAAGAAAAAAGGAACCCTAAAGCAATCAGAAAGACAGAAATCACTAAAGTTAGGGTGTAAAGACTGAAAATAAGAAAACCATACAAAAGTTCAACAAAATTAAATGTTGGTTCTTCAAAAGAGTGAAAAAAATCTACAAATTTTTAGCCAGACTCACATAACAATCAGGGAGGAGCAAAGAATTAAATACAGATTGGAAGAGAAGTCAAACTCTCCTTATTTGCAGATGACATGATAATATACATAGAAAAATATAAGGAATCCAGCAAGAAGCTTTTGGAAACCATGAGGTAATATAGTAAGGTGTCAGGATACAAAAATAACATTCAAAAGTCAGTGGCATTCCTCTAGGCAAACACTAAGAAGATGAAATCCAGAAATCAATTCATTTTATTATAGCAACAAAAACAATAAAATATCTAGGGATAAACCTAACCAAAGAAGTGAAAGACTTGTATACTGAAAATTATGATTCACTATTCAAGTTAACAGAAACAGACACTAGGGAGTGGAAATAAATTCCATGTTCATGGTTTGGAAGATTTAATATCATCAAAATGAATATACTACCCAGAGCCATATACAGATTTAATGCTATCGCCACCAAGATCCCAACCACAATTTTAGGAGAATAGAACAAATGCTAAAGATGTTTATCTGGAACCTGAAGAGACCTAGAATTGCCAAAACAATCTTAAGAAGAACGAACAGAACTTGAGGCATCACACTCCTTGATCTCAAATTGTACTATAGGACCATTGTCATCAAAACTCCTTGGTACTGGAACATGAATAGACACACTAAACAGTGGAATAGAAATGAGAGCCTGGAAGTAAGCCTCCACACCCATGGACATCTATTCTTTGATAAAGGTGTCCAGACTATTAAATGGGGAAAGCAGATTCTCTTCAATAAGTGGTGTTGGAAAGAGTGGGTTGAAACATGCAGAAAAATGAAACTGAACCACTGTATTTCACCAAATACAAAAGTAAATTCCAAGTGGATCAAGGTCTTGGATGTTAGAACAGAAACTATCAGATACTTAGAGGAAAACATTGGCAGAACTCTTTTCTGCATCAATTTTAAATATGTCTTCAATTAAATAAATCAGATTATAAGAAAGAATAATGCAAGACTAAACCAATGGGACTACATCAAATTAAAAAGCTTCTGCATAGCAACAGAAACCAATACCCAAACCAAGAGAGCCCTCACAGAATGGGAAAAGACCTTTATATGCCATACATCAAACAAGAGGTTAATAAACAAAATATATAAAGAGCTTGCCAAAATCAAGCACAAGAAAACAAATAACCCCATACAGGAATGGGGAGAGGACATAGACAGAATATTCACCACAGTAGACATCCAAAAGATCTTTACATGCCATGTAAAGAGATGAAATCTGAAAGGCTGAGAAACACATGAAAAAAATGCTCCAAGTCTTTGATTGTCAGAGAAATACAAATACAGACAACAGTGGAATACCACTTCACTCCTGTGAGAATGTCATACATCAGATAAGGTAACAGCAACAAATGTTGGAGAGGTTGTGGGGTCAAAGGAACCCTCTTACACTACTGGTGGGATTGTAAATTGGTCCAACCTCTGTGGAGAACAGTCTAGAGAACTTTCACAAGGCTAGACATGGACCTACCCTATGATCCTGCAATTCCTCTCCTGGGAATATATCCTAAGGAACCCAACACACCAATCTAAAATGATCTGTGTACAAATATGTTCTTTGCAGCACCATTTTTAATAGCCAAAACCTGGAAGCAACCCAGGTATCCAACAGATGAGTGTCTGAGCAAGTTGTGGTATATATACTCAATGGAATACTACTCAACTATTAAAAATGGTGACTTCACAGTTTTCAGCAGATCTTGGATGGAGCTTGAAGAAATCACGTTAAGTGAAATAAGTCAGAAACAGAAGGATGAATATGGGATGATCTCACTCTCAGGCAGAAGTTGAAAAACAAGATGTGAAGAGAAAACACAAGTAGTACCTGAAATGGAATTGGCATATTGCACCAAAGTAAAAGATTGTGGGGTGGGTCAGGGGGGGGGGAGAATACAGGTTCAGGAAGGATGACAGACGACTTAGTGGGGTTGTATTGTTATATGGAAAACTGGGAAATGTTGTGCATGTACACACTATTCTATTTATAATTGAATGTAAAACATTAATTCCCCAGTAATGAAATTTTAAAAAGGGCAACAAAAGGGAATAAATAAATATTTTTAAAAAATTATATTTCACACACCATACAGCAAAGTTGCTAAAAAAATAGAGAAAAGTTGGAGTGGAGTATAGATGGCACTATGTACATCTTCACATTTTTCTATACATAGAATTGTTTTAGAATAAAATAAAACATTTTTTAAAGGCACAGCAAATCTAATTCTTTGCTTTTCAACTAAATGGCAAGATCATAAGGAAGTTCATATTCCTCACTAAGGGAAACTGTCTTTTACTTCTACTTTTTTTTTTCTCCTGAAACAAAGCTTCTTCCTCAGCATTACTTACTCAGCATTCCGATGGTGGAAATGTCACTGGGTGTCACAATGCATTGGTCTCTGAGATGGAAAAGCACCTGCGGGCAGTCTCTAGAAGTCGGTAGTTAAGTGAATACATCTCTCTATTAATTATGCATCTGCATGAGGTTAAAGGAGAGCAAATTATGCAAAAATAGATCATTTTAAAAGAATATTTTATTTGTAACTAAATTTCCAATTATGCATGTGCATGGAATCACACACATACTACTTGCTAGCTGCAAACTGTTTCTCTTTTAATAACCCTACAGCTCATCAATAAAAAAAAATGCCCAAACAATTCTATTGTATTTTTGCTAAAAGAATCAAAAGTAAGTGCTAATGCATATTTTTTCAGCTTGAAATTGTAATTTAATTGAATCTTCCAAACTAAGCAAATGATGCATGAGTGTGTTTCTAGATTCAACATTCAGATTTTTCGATACAAAGGGAGGGTGGGCAAGGAGAGAGCTTCCAGATGAGTTCTACCAGAAGAAAAGAATTACAGATTCTGTCTAATTTAACCATGCATCTTCTCTCTCTTTATGTCAAATTGATAAACCTTATCTAATGGTAGGATAATTAAGTCAGCCTAAGGAAATCACAAGCACATTGCCAGAGATACTCATCCTCAAACTCAGCTACCAGTGTCAGCAATTTTGGATCTCAGTCAGTTACACTTGCTTTCCATGGCGAACTCTAATCAATGAGTCAGTCACGGCAGATCGAATGCAACTGTGATGAAATACCACCTTATGAAGTAATTGGCTTCATGGATCTGCCCAGATGAGTCATAAAACTATTCATCAATATCCTCGATCATGCAGCCATGAGCTGTTACATGGTTAGCTTAAGGGATGCTATTATCAGAAAAGCTTACTGTACGATTCCTTTGGTAATCCATCAATCATCTTCACTTTAAACTAGAAGAGAGTAGGAAAAGAAACAAATGCCACTGTCACCACTGAACCTGGTTCACAAGGCTCTAATTTCTCTGTTAATATAGATACAAAATATAACCACACAAGAGCATTTTAGTAGGGAGATGTCAGTGTTTTATGCTTTGAAAATGTGTACTCCTCCCAAACTCTATTAATGGTTAGCCATAAAAATCTGCATGTATATTAGAAAGATTCTATTTTTGTTCCATTTTTAAAGGAAATAGTCTCTGAATTTGAATGGAGTAGAGAGTTCCAAGGGGGGGGCAGGAGAAGGGGAAATATCAAATGTTGTGGGGGATGAGAATTGAGGGGAGATTGTGAGGCTCAGGGATGAGGAGATTCTCTAGGGAAGGCACAGGACTGACTTCAGGAAAGAGCTGAGGGAGGAGTAGCTATGAACCTGTGGTTAATAGACAATAAAAGCTAAGAGGAAAGCAGGAACAAGTCTTCTCTGAAGCTTAGTTTGAACACCAAGAAATACTGGACATTTCCTATCCCTTTTAAACTGGAGAAGTAAACATGAGGTGGTGATCTTCTGACTAAAGCTATTCAGTTCAAAAGATCATCTCCCTTTCCCTCTTTCTTGCCCTAAAACAGTGAATGACCTCCTTAAGTGCTTACTTTTTGTGGTCTGACTATAAAGGGAAGAGAGTTATCAAGTCCATTTTTTTTTTCCATGAGCAAATCACGACTCTCAATTCACTTAACCCATCGTGTTTCTAGTGTGAGTTATTCTAATTCAGGTGGTATATATTTTAGGATTTTTTATTTTCCACAAATAAAGAATGTTTAGACTAATGTGAGTAAATTGTGATTTCTTAGAAGAAATTCCTGGGAAATCTGAAGAATCCAGGACAGAAAACACATGGAACAGATTGGTTGTTGAAATCAGAGTACTAGAAAGCCTGGAGAGTCTTGTCAGTGTGCAGAGGTAGATTAAATCAGCCCCAGGATCTTCCCCAACTTCAAATCCAAAGGCTTTGATTCTAGATTCTTAGATGTCGAGTCCACCCTTGCCTGCAAGGATCACACAACGCCGAGTTCTTCTTCAAGCAGTTTATTCGGGAACCTTGAACAGCAAAAAGCCCCGCTATAACCTAACCTCCAACTTATATACTCATGGGTCAGCCAATCCCAAGGGCACACGTGGCAGCTGCTCATAGGCACACGATCGCAGAAGCAAGCGCGCTCTCAGTCTCAGACCATTTATGGAGTTGTTTACTTCTCCCTGTGGTCTGGAGGGTAGAGGAGGCTGGCGCCATCTTGGGGCATGGCACATGGCTCTCCACAGTTCCCCCTTTTTGTTTTAACAACGCAGCAGGTGAGTGTAGAGGTCCAATCCCAGAAAGGAGGGGATATTGTCATAGTCCTCGCCTAAGCAATCAAGCTTCGCCAGTGCTAGACCCATGCCGTGCCGTTTTGTTCTGGGGCAGGAGATAAGGAAATTATGGGGTTAGGGAGCTGCACAACCTGCATGCATTGGACGTGCACTCCTTGAGACGGCATTACGCCCTCAAGTGCAGTGCTTTGCCTCGCACCCTGAGCGTTTCATATCAGGCTCTTAAGGCCGCCAGCCAAGCCTGGGGGGAGTGGCCATCCTTGATTGCTGTGAAGGCCTGTGCAATCAGCACAACTTCACGCCTCTGTGTGATCCTAATTTTGCAAATGCACCTCAGGCCCATCAGGGAGGCGAGAACCAAGAGTGCAGTTAAGCATCCCAAGCCCGCCCACTCTTTCAAACTGTCCATTGCTTGATTGATCCAGGAGGTCAACCCCGCCACAATGGAAGCATCCACCCGCGTTGAGTTGACTGCCATGATGGCGCTTCGCAGTTGTCGCATCAGGGTATCGAAACTCCCAGACCAGTTTCCTAAGAGCCCGGCATCATGCCATATCGGCATCGGCCTTGGAAACACGGACAGGATTCCCCAGCGAGGCTCCGTCATCACCGGCATCACCACCGCAGTCATCAGGGGCATCTGGTGTATTCTTTGGTGGTGGGGCATCTTGGACCTTTCTCACCAGTCATTTGGGTACCCACACCGGATCTGGTTTGTCCTGTGGAAAAACACAAACAGAGCCTTGTGCCCATGTCAGCACGGGATCAGGCCCATGCCATGTGCCTGTTAATATGTCCTTCCATTTTACCATGCCTCTCTGTGGGCCATGGGGCATATGATGTCTTTCCGCCGCAGAGTGGCCATTAATATCCAAATTTAAAAAATTAAGTGTAAATAAGGCTAGGGATAGTCTTTCCTTAGGGGTGCGGCCGTGGCCTATTCCCCCTTTTTGTTTTAACAGACATTCCTTGAGGGTGCGATGAGCACGTTCCACAATGCCTTGACCCTGAGGATTATAGGGCAGGCCATGGGTTAAGCGGACTCCCATTTGCTGGCAGGAGACAAAAGACCGAGCAGTGTAGGCAGGGCCATTGTCTGTTTTCAAAATTTGATGCATACCCCATGCAGCCCATGCCTCTAGGCAATGGGTGATCACATTGCGAGCCTTTTCGCCACTCAATGGGGTGGCCATGATAACACCAGAGCAGGTGTCTACAGAGACATGTAGATACTTAAGCGTGCCAAATTCAGAAAAGTGCGTGACATCCATTTGCCATAGGACGCCAGGGCGTAAGCCCCGAGGGTTAATTCCAACGCTTGGTGGATGCTGGAAAGTCACACACTGAGAGCAACCCAGAACCACCTGACGATCATCTGCACGGGGCAAATTAAATTTTTTCTGTAGGGTTTTAGCATTTACATGAAAAAGTTCATGAAAACGTCTGGCCCGTTCCATTGCTGGAGCCATCAAGAGGACATCCTGTCTTGCCAATTTATCTACAATGTTATTACCCTCGCTCAGGGGGCCAGGCAATCCAGTGTGTGCTCGAATGTGTTGAATATAAAAGCGCTGTGTCCGGTGCCAAATCAGATCTTGTAGTTCTTTTAACAGCGCACACACCGTGCTGGATCTTTTTATAGGTCCAGCGGCCTCTAGAACCTTGACTGCATTAACCACATAAGCAGAGTCAGATATCAAATTAAAGGGAAAATGGCATCTCTTAAAAACTTCAATCACAATTTGCAACTCCACTATTTGAGGAGAGCCTGGTTGGAAATGGCACCTAACTGGTTCTTGGTGTTCTATTACGTAAGCTCCACATCTTGTCTTAGAGCCATCTGTGAAAATGTTAGGCGTTGAAGACAGAGGCCTCACTGCAGTAATCTTAGGGAAAATCACAGGGTGCTCCTTAAAGAAGCTCACGAAAGGATGTTTGGGATAGTGATTATCAATTTCTCGGGGATAGCCGCATCTCAAGACAGCCCACTCATCCAAAGCTCCACACAGGGTCTGTACCTGGTAGCTAGAATAAGGGACCACTAATGTGGTTGGTAAGATGCCAAAAAACTGTATACATTGCTGAATCCCGGTCAGGGCCAGATCTGCCACTGCTGAAGGATAATATTGTATGGATTTAGCAGGAGAAATTCTTGAATGAATCCAAAGCAATGGACCCTCTTGCCACAGCAGCCCCGTGGGCTGTGACAAGGTAGCTAAAATGCATAAAGTCAGGGGCTTGTTGGCATCCCAACATTTCAAGAAGGCTCCCTGAAGGGATCTTTCTACCTTCTCTAGGACCAGCCTAGCCTCTGGCGTCAATACTCTTGGGGAGTTCAGGGCGGAATCCCCTATCAAGACATCATACAGGGGTTTCAGCTCATGATTTGGAAGCTCCAAGTAACTCCTCACCCAATTAATATTCCCTAACAATTTTTGAAAGTCATTCAGAGTACGTAAGCCATCCTTCCTCAATTCCAGCTTCTGGGGCACTACCTCCATAGGTTTAATGCATGCTCCTAAGTAGTTTACCACCTCACCTCTCTGCACCTTTTCAGGGGCAATGTACAGCCCTTTTCCTCTTAAAATCTGAACTAATTCCTCATACGCTTGATCAAGTAAGGTTTCAGTTTTTTCAGCAAGTAGAATATCATCCATATAATGAATACATTTTAAGGTAGGATATTTCTTCCTGAGGGGAGCAATCGTCTCACTAACAAACAGCTGGCACATGGTTGGACTATTCACCATGCCCTGGGGTAGCACAACCCATTCGAATCTCTGGTCGGGTTCTTCATGATTGCAGGATGGTACGGTAAAGGCGAATCTTTCCGTGTCCCTCTCACTTAATGGGATAGAGAAAAAAGAATCCTTGATATCTATGACTATTATGGGCCATCTCTCAGGCAGGGCCATTAGCAATGGAAGCCCCCGCTGTACTGGCCCCATGATCTGCATTTGGCGGTTGATTGCCCGCAGATCATGTAACAGTCTCCATTTTCCTGACTTTTTCTTAATCACAAATATAGGAGTATTCCAGGGGGACACAGAAGGTTTGATATGTTTCAAGGCA
The DNA here is from genome assembly GCF_950295315.1 of Erinaceus europaeus. Classification (NCBI taxonomy): domain Eukaryota; kingdom Metazoa; phylum Chordata; class Mammalia; order Eulipotyphla; family Erinaceidae; genus Erinaceus; species Erinaceus europaeus. The sequence continues at coordinate 34,539,184 of NC_080162.1, forward strand.
AGTTGCCCCGCAACCAGCTCTCTGGTCGCGGCTAATTTTTCAGAGGAAAGAGGCCACTGAGGAACTCACACTGGATCCTCTGTTTTCCAAGAGATGGGAATACCTGTGTCTGCAGTGGCCCCTAGGAAAAACCCAGACCTGATCTTCCTGAGTGCGGTCGAGCCGCAACAGGGGACTTGCGTCCCTGTAGGTGCTTCCCCAGGCCAAAGCCAGGGACACAACCCATTCTTTTCATCTGAGTTTGAGCTGCCATGGAGTATTCATTACTTAATTTAAAGTCCATCTCTTTAAGCAAGTCCCTCCCCCATAACGAGATGGGTAGCTCCAAAACATACGGCTGCATCAAGCCACAATGGCCTTCCTTTTCTTTCCATTTTAGCTGTCTAGCACTCATGTCTGGAGTCCTTGCATAACCCAGGCCTTTCAGGGTTTGAGAGGAAGTTTGCACAGGTCATCCTGTTGGCCAGTCTTTGGCGGCCACAATACTTCTGTCAGCCCCAGTATCAAGAAGCCCCTGAATGTTTTTTCCTTCAACTTCTAATACCATCAATGGTCTTTGTTCTAAATCCAGAGATAGGAATGTCAAGTCTGTGCTGGAGGAGCCAAAACCTAGACCCCCCGTTCAACTGTCTTAGCCACGAAGCGATCATGTAGGCTGGGTAAGATAAGCAATTGGGCGATCTTGTCTCCCGGGGAAATGGCTACAGTTCCCGGGGGGGGGGGGGGGGGGGGGTGAAGTCGGAGTCTATAACCCCAGGGTGAATAAGAAGTCCTCGCAATGCTGAAGAGGATCTTCCCAAAAGTAAGCCTACTGTGCCTGGCTCGAGGGGTCCTGTAAAGTCGGTTGTTACAAGCTGGACCCCCATCTGAGGAGTTAAGACGAGTCGGGAGGTGGAACAGAGGTCCAATCCTGCTGAGCCCGCAGTGGCTCTCCGTGGTTCCCCGGAGGGCGAAAGCTGGGCCACCTTTCCTGACTGATCCCCCTGTCCTGACTCTCTACTGCCCCATATATTTGTGGGCCCTGGGGACAGGGGCCCCTCTGGCCATTTTTTGGACAGGCTCCTCCATATCCCTGACTCAGGGGTTGTCCGTTAATGTCCTTAACGGAGCGGCATTCATTAGCCCAATGGTTCCCCTTTTTACATCTAGGGCAGAGGCCGGGCTGTCTCATTATAGCACTTCCTCCTGTTCTGCCTTTCTCAGGGCACTGCTTCTTAATATGTCCCATCTTGCCACATTTGAAACAAGCCCCAGTGTTACTGCTTTTCCTTCCTGCAAGTTGGACAACCGCAGCGGCAAGTCCCGCATTAGTCAAAGGGCCTCCAATCTCTCTACAAACTTTCAACCACCACTCAATTCCTTTGCCCTTATGTGGTGTGATAGCCGCTCTGCATTCTTTGGTACATTGCTCATATACCAGCTGTTTAATGAGAGGCATAGCTGTGTCTGGGTCCCCAAAGATTCTGCCCGCCACCTCAACTATGTGGGCCACAAAATCTGAAAAAGGCTCCGTGGGTCCCTGCAGAATTTTTGTTAAGTTGCCGCTAACTTGTCCCCTATTTGGAAGGGCCTTCCATGCTCTTATGGCACAGAGATTCACCTGTTCATATACTTGTGGAGGGTACCCAGTCTGCTGGCCTACAAACCTGCCTAGTCCTAGGAGCATGCCTCGGTCCCAGGCAGGTTGACCTGCGCGTGCATTAACCGCCGCTTGCTTGGTTGCAAAATCAATCCAGAATGCTCTCCAATCTAGATATTGTCCTGGGCTGAGACAAGCACGAACCAAGCCTTGCCAATCAGTCGGTGTCATGCAAAGCCTATTGAGAGATTCCACTTGAGAAAGAGTGAAGGATGCACTAACCCCATAAGCTTTCACAGATTCTGCCAGGGACTTAACTACTTTGAAATCCAAGGGCTCCTCATACCGGTTCCCTTGGAGATCTTGAAACACTGGATAGACAAGTTGCATCTCCGTCCTAACCTGGGCCCATAGCCCCGGGCAAAAGGAACGGCTTGGCCCTCCAGTCCCCAAGGGTTGGACGGTTGTCACACCCTCCGGATAAGGGGGCAGAGCCGAGGGCAAGGCTGAGGCATAGCCCCCTCCCAGTTCTCCATCCTCCAGTTTTTTTGGTGCCTTATCCCTCTCTTTCCTTTTCCTTCTTTCTCTTAAAGTAGCCTCTTCCAGTCTCTCCACTAAGGCCTGCACGTCCTCCCCCTCCTCTGATTCCAAGGAGGAGGGGAGTATTTCCAGCTCCTCTAGATCAGGGTATAAAGATTTCCCTTTCTCTCCTCCTTTCTTACTTTCCGCTTTCTCAGAGCATTCCTCCTGTAGCATTTCCAAGGCGTTCTGCCCCTTTTCAACGGCCTCGCAGCACTTCTGATCCTCAAGGCAACTGTGCACTAATTTCCATACGGGCCTTACTCCTGCTTTCAGGTCATCCTGCTCCCAAGCAAAGTCTAGGTCCTTTCCTAACTTCTCCCAGCAAGAGACAGTTAAGCTCCCTGAGGCTGCGAACCAGGGAGCGACTATGTCACACTCACTCAAAAATCTTTCAAGTGTGGACTTCTTGATTTTTAATTTCTTGGATAGAAGTAGCTCCTGCAGAGCCAAAAAAATTGGATGGGACTGGGAAGTCCCCATGATAACTTCCTCCCAAAAATTACGTGGCTGCTAGCCCACTTTGTACTCCCCGTTCGCTACCCGGGGGGACTTTTACTTTCCGTTCGCTAAACCCACGAAGGTTCTCCCACTCGTCCTTTATCTACAGAGACGAGCCCTGCTAGCCGCCTCACCGCGGGCCTTATTGTCCCACTTTACCCTGGGAACTTACCAGTGCACTGCCCCGACTGCCGAAGTTCTGAACCCCGTTTCGGATGATGTCCCCGTACGGGCCACCACTTGTCGCGTCCACCCTTGCCTGCAAGGATCACGCAACGCCGAGTTCTTCTTCAAGCAGTTTATCCAGGAACCTTGAACAGCAAAAATCCCTGATATAACCTAACCTCCAACTTATATACTCATGGGTCAGCCAATCCCAAGGGCACACGTGGCAGCTGCTCATAGGCACACGATCGAGGAAGCAAGCGCGCTCTCAGTCTCAGACCATTTATGGAGTTGTTTACTTCTCCCTGTGGTCTGGAGGGTAGAGGAGGCTGACGCCATCTTAGGGCATGGCACATGGCTCTCCACACTTAGAGAGAACATATAAATATCTTCAGTTGTATCACAGGATCCTAGAGGAGGGTATGACACAATTTGTATCCTGACTGTGAGTTGAGGATGATTCCTCTTGTAGCAGGCAGAGTGCTCTGATCAGATCCCATTAGATCACCTACTTATGATGCTATGATTCCAAGGGGTCTCCAGATGGAAGCTGATTGAGGGAAAAATTGAGAATATTTGCCTGGAGTTAGTATTCTAAAGATTTCTGTTGCTAGAAGAGGAATTCTATTTCACTACCAAACACATCTACCATTTTTATCAGGTAGGAAATATTTTTTTCCTGTGTAAATATGAGCCTGGAGTTGTTTGGGAAAAAGGAAGGCAAAAAAAAAGAGGGAGTGGGGACAGGAGGAAATCCTGATTCCCACACTTGGCTTATTTCTTCAATGTGCTTCAATCCAGGCATGCAAGTTGACTTAATACATTTACAATGTGCATCTATGGAGGGTAGTGGGTAGACTTAATGTATGATGGGAGTTCTTTTTCTTTTTAAAAAATATTTATTTATTTTCTTTTGTTGCCCTTGTTGCTTTATTATTGTAGTTATTAATGTAGTCATTGTTGGATAGGACAGAGAGTAATGGAGAGAGGAGGAGAGACAGAAAGGGGGAGAGAAAGAGAAACACCTGCAGCCCTGCTTCATCGCTTGTGAAGTGACTCCCCATCTGATGAGGAGCTGGGGGCTTGAAACAGGATGGGAGTTCTTATTTAAGTGATTTATTGGGAAAAAATTCTCACTAGAAGTATTGGAAAAAGTAGGAGCTGATAAGGAAACACTTGAATTAAATTGCCTCTTTGGCCAGCTCTGGGGAAGCATGGCAACATAGTTCTCTCCTTTTATTCTTTTATGTTGTTATCAGCATTTTGCCAGTCTGAACTAACTTTTTTTTCTCAGATGAGAGACCACAGCTCTGAAGCTTCTCACAATGTTTGGAGGTATTGTCTGGAACCTCGGTCACATACATTTGAAAGCCAGCACTGCCTCAGGTATATAATCTTTCCAGACAGATAATTCTTATTTTGGGGTAGCGTGTCAAGTCCAAATGCCATCTATCCAAACTGGAGCCTGGCAGTGATGGCAGAAAGAGGAGTGGAGGGGAGAAAGGGAAGAAGGAAGAAAGGAAGTTGGAGTATAGGTAAAAGAGTTCAGTGTCCCCTGTAGGCATAGGGAAGTCTTCCTGAGTTAATAGGAAGCATCTATGAGTTGTCAGGATCTACCTACATTGTCTATAGCAGCTGTTACCTCTCTTGAGTGAAGATGAGAATTACCTTGGGGTTTATAAATTAGTGCTGGGCCCACTTCCAGAGTTTCTACTCACCAGGTATATAGACTATGGAAGAATCCCAAGAATGTGTATGTTTAGTTGCTTTTGCTGATATCATTTATATATTAAGCAGGATTATCACTGGGATTTGGTATATGTATGCTCACTCCTAATACTAATTTTTAATTTTTTTTTTATTTAGAGACAGAGAGTAATTGAGAGGGAAAGGGTAGATAGACATGGATAGAGAAACATTTGCAGCACTAATTCACTACTCATGAATCTTTCGCTATGTAGATGGGGACTAAGGGCCTTGATCCCAGGTCGTTGCAGACTATAATATTGGTACTCTACGTGGTGTTTTTTTTTCTCTTTCTTTTACTTACCTTCAAAATGTTCTCACATTTACTTGCTCTCTACTTATGTGACTTCCTCATGTTAGAGGTGGGTTATAATTCTATATACACTTGCTAAAGTCATCCTAGTAATTTGAATTCTAGTGTTTTTTTTTTTATTATGATCTATTGACAAAAAATCTGTCTTGCATGGTGCCATGCATCTGCAATCTCAGCTAACAAGATGGAACCTATTACATTTAGTTCCCTAAGCTGACATAATAAATACCCATAAACTAGTGATATCAAAGAATAAAAATGCATTATATCATCGTGCTGGGAGATAAAAATCTAATGAAGATGCCAAAGTGTTTATATGCCTTCTGAAAACCCTAGATAAGGACTCATCCCTGCCACTTAACCTGTCTTAGGGCTTCGTTGGTTTTATGGATACAGCATTTCACTCTCTCCATCTTCTCATGACCTCTCTCCTTCATTTGTATATGTCCTTCATTACTTCTATTTTATCTTTTTTAAAATAGTTTTTTGTTTATTTGAAAGGACAGATAAATTGAGATGGGAGTCAGCAATAGAGAAAGAAAGAGAAAAAGAGTTACCTGCAACACTGCTCCACCCTCCTGCAGATAGGGACCAAGGTCTTAAACCTAGACTCTTATACATGGTAGTATATGCACTCAACCAAGTGCACCACCACCCAGTCCCCCACTTTTATGAGAATAATTGTCAATGGACCTTAGGTCTATGCAGGTAATTCAGGAAAATCTTTTTAAAATTATTTATAAAATAAAAAATAGAAAATATCAACAAAACCATAGAATATATTCTGGAACTCCATCTCTCTGGAGCCCTGCCCCATAGGGAAAAATAGGAACATATTGGGAGTATGGATCAACCTGCCAGTACCATGTCAGGATTGTCTTTGAGAGTCTAGATCCTTAACTGGATTCCTTCTGCTAAGACTCTTTTTCTAAATAATAAAATATCCACAGGTTTCACAATGTGAATATATGCTTTTGGGTATCACCATTTAGCGAAGTACAAGATCCAAATTAAGATTGGAATTCTTACTACACTAACATGTAGTGTCATATATTTAGGTGCTAGATTTATAAAAGCCAGTAGATTTAATTTTTTTCCTATAAATGTTTTAATTTTCTGTTGATCACTTTATTAATTGGCATAGTCACAGAGTATAAATATAAAGAAATGTAATAGACAATTTTAAGTCCCTACCAAAATGCACATACAAATAACTAATGTTGGTCTGGAATGCTTTACAACTATCTTGAATAAATTTTATCCTTGGAACCATTTATTTATTTATTTATTTATTTTGTATTTATTTATTCCCTTTTGTTGCCCTTGTTGTTTTATTGTTGTAGTTATTATTGTTGTTGTCGTTGTTGGATAGGACAGAGAGAAATGGAGAGAGGAGGGGAAGACAGAGAGGAGGAGAGAAAGACAGACACCTGCAGACCTGCTTCACCGCCTGTGAAGCGACTCCCCTGCAGGTGGGGAGCCGGGGTTCGAACCGGGATCCTTATGCCGGTCCTTGTGCTTTGCGCCACCTGCGCTTAGCCCGCTGCGCTACAGCCTGACTCCCTCTTGGAACCATTTTATAAATTACATCTGACAAGTTGAAGTTATGACTTTAGAACTAGATCCTTCTTCAAATTCTTTATTTGCCCGTCTTCCTGCACATCTATGTCCACTTTCTCTTTTTAAATTTTTTTTGACTTTATTTATTTGTTATTGGGTAAAGAGAGAAAAAAATGAGAGATAAGGGGAGATAGAGAGGAAGAGAGACAGAGAGACACCTGCAGACCTGCTTCACCACCTGTGAAGCGACTCCCCTGCAGGTGGGGAGCCAGGGGCTTGAACCGGGATCCTGACTGGACCTTGCTCTTTGTGCCACATGCACTTAACCTGCTGCACTACCACTTGACTCCCATCTCTTATATGTCTCTTATATGCTCCCTTCACTTGGGCTTTAAGTGGAATTAATGCACTATTTGCAAAATATTACCCAAATAAATCTTTTTCTACCAAATGATCAAGGTTAAGAAATTTTAAGAATTTTTATAATCTCTGAAAGGCTATACAGTCTTGAGAAAATAATTGTTGAGATCTTTTCTTTTATATATTTTGACTTGATTCACTGTGTTTTTTCTAAGGGCATTTTAATAGGTTTCTTCAATAATTTGAGAATCCTGCCTAGGATCTACAATATATTTATCATCTGCTCAGTGGATTGCATAAATTTAGTCTTGAGCTTCAAGAAGAACATTTGTCTCACATTAATCTGTTCATAGGTTCTCCTGCTTTATGGATGTTATCTAAAATACATAACAATAGTAATGATAGAAATGATGTTGGACACAGAATTACTACTGATGAAAGGTGATTCCAACTTGAGGACTCTACTGAGTACAACATGAAACACACACCTCAGATCATCAAGACAATGTCAATCATGCCTGGTGGGTAAATAACCCAGCAAAGACAAGAGATAAAACTAAGTTCTGGGAAAACCTCATTGTGCTCTACTTATATATTATAATCACTTTGTAAAGACAAATTCTCAAATTGGATTAATCACTTCCTCTATCTTCCTCAACCAATTTCATAATTCAAAGAGTTCAAAGTACAATATGGCATAGTTTATAGCACTGACTTAAGACATTTTTTTCACTTTGAACACTGCTAAAATTTTAACTATCAGCAAACTTAGTGCCTATGTTATTAAATAATAAAACAGATATTATTCATTCATCATTTGCTATTTTGATATCAAAATTTTTATTAATGCAATTTAGCTCATTATTATTATTATTATTGTCATCATTGGGACTTTGCCACTTCAGGCCAAGAGTTTTAGATAGAAAGATAGACACAGAGGCAGAGAGACAGAGGAAAAGACATCTCAGAACTGAAGGAAGCTTCCTTCAGTAAGGTGGGGGCTATACTCAAACCTAGGTTTTGTGCATGTCAAGACTAGCACACTATCCAAATAAGCTATTTTATCAGCTTACAATTCAATTAAGTAACACATGAAGCAATTCCAGATTAATAGAAAATATTAATATATAATATGTTTGTAATGAAACCTTGCAAATTCTGTGTCCTGTGCCAGCTTTCTAGTCCTATTTCCAATTCTTACACCATCTTCACAGACAATATTGTTAGCCCACCTGCATGTTAGTTATCAGACTCAGGCAAAAATTAGAAAAGTCATGGGTCCCTTGGAATGTACCTAAAATAGACTTCCTAGCTTCTTCCAACATAAAGACCCCATATATCATCTGCTATATCCATACCTTTAAATTACTGGTTATTAAACAATTTGTTCTGTTTTATATTTTAATAGTTTTCATCCACCAAGTTGCAAATGCTACCATGGTGCCAACCTGACTTCCCTGAACAGCCAACCTCACCAGTGTGTTCTGGAGCCCCCTTCCCCAGAGCCCTATACCATCAGGAAAAGATAGAAACAGGCAGGAGCTATGCATTTACCTGTCAACACCCATGTCCAGCAGAGAAATAATTACAGAAACCAGACCTCCCACATTCTGCACTCCATAAAGATCTTTGATCCATCTTCCTAGAAGGATAAAAATGGAGAACATCCCAATGGAGAGGATAGGAATTGTATGAAATTGTACCTCTCTTATTCCACAGTCATTTTGATCATTGCTAAATCATATATATATATATATATATATATATATATATATATATATATATATATATAATTAAATAACTAGCATATATAAAAGTCTGGGAGGTATAACATAGAACAGGTATGAATTGAGGCTGGGTGGTGGCACACCTGGTTGAGCGCACACACTACAATGCACAAGGACCTGGATTCAAGCTCCGGGTCTCCACCTGCATGGGGAAAGCTTCACAAGTGGTGAAGCAGGGCTGTAGTTGTTTCTCTATCTCTCACCCTCTCTATCTCCCCATTCCCTCTTAATTTCTGGCTGTCTCAATCCAATATATAAATAAAGAAAATAATTTAAAAAATAAAAAATGAGAATGGGTATCAATTATTGAGCTTGATCCTCAGTAGTTCATATGCTAGAGTGATGTTTGAGTTCTCACTTAGTAATAAATAAATAAATAAATCTTAAAAAATTTTAAATAGCATGATTTTCTTGCTACTGTAGCCAAAAAATCTCAAAAGCAAAATTCAACAAATATTTATTTTAACCAAATGAAATTAAACTAGCAAGCTATTTAAGACTGACTTATTAATTATGAGAAAAAAAAAGAGAGAAGACCAGAGCACTGCTCAGCTCTGGCATAAGGCAGTGCCAGGGATTCAGCCCACAGCTTCTGGGACCTCAGGCAGTTCTAACAGGCTGAGCTATCTTCTTGAATTGAAGAAATAGTCTTAACTAAAAAAAAAAAAAAAAACAAGTGTCAAACTTAGTTTTGAAATAATTAAATTAAAGCAAACTGTTCTACTTTTCTGAATATGTAAAAATGAAGCCTGGGAGATTGTGCAGCAAGGAGATTGACAGACTTGCATGCCTGAGGTCTCAAGTTCTTTCCCAACATTATCTATGCCAAGGTGATGGTTTGGTTTTCTTTCTCCTTCATTACTTGACATAAAGAAAATTTAAAAAGAAATAATAAATTTGATGCATTTGAGGAACTATCTCAGGAACAAACTGTTCACTGGTATGAAATAGAGGTCCCAGAAAGAACTCAGGAATGAGGAGTTACTAAGATAAGACAGGTGTCCTAAAAGTAAGCTGAAATATGATGGACTTACCACTCATACACAGTATATTTCCCCAGATACCTATAATTTATATTATATCTTTGCTTTCCATTGTACTCAAAAGTAAATCCAAAGCAGACTATAAAGTTAAATATGAAAAAGTCATGAGCCTGTTGAAGTAAATTATAACAAACTGTTCTATGATTTTTGGATAGAGACAGGTCTCTAAAAGATACAAGGCACAAAGCAAGCAGATGATGAAGTTGTCACACTTAAATTTAAAACATGTATATAATACAAATTACCTTATATAAATCTACACCCTGAAATCATGCAACATACACCACTGATGAATTCTGAGTGTTCAAGATGTACAGAGCAAATTATCTGAATTAGAAAGAGGGACAAAACAAACAACCCTTGTAAATGTCAATGTGAAATATAAATGGACAATTCATGGGAGAAGAGAACCAAGTAAATCATTAAGCATAAAACTGGCTTCTCAAATTCACTAGTAATTACAGAAGTACAAATGAAAACCACAGGCACTGCTTCTAAATCGTTTGTAAGAATAGAAAAAACAGGGGAGTCAGGCGGTAGCGCAGCAGGTTAAGCACAGGTGGCGCAAAGCACATGGGGCGGTATAAGGATACCTGTTCGAGCCCCGGGCTCCCCACCTGCAGAGGAGTCGCTTCACAGACAGTGAAACACGTCTGCAGGTGTCTGTCTTTCTCTCCCCCTCTCTGACTTCTCCTCCTCTCTCCATTTCTCTCTCTCCTATCTAACAATGACTACATCAATAATGACAACAACAATAAAAACGACAATGGCAACAAAAGGAAAAATAAATATTTTAAAAAGAATAGAAAAAACATTTTAAAATTTTCTTCTAAGCATGACTGAAGATATAGCTTCTGTACCCATCAAGGGAGGGATTAAGATAGGATTTAGCAATATCTGTTAAAGATAATGGCACAATGGTCTATATAATTCCATAAATTCAAATGTAAATCTACCTCTAGAGGGAAAGTGGTTGCTCATAAACCTAGGAAGACATATACACCTTCTGGGACTGTTGTAATGACAATAAAGTGAAAACAGTTATCCATGAGCAGGTGGGTGAATTAATGATGATTTATTCACACAATAGAACAGGGTACTTGAGGGGGATTAGAGTTACATATACAATGTGAATAAAGTTCAAAAGATTAATTTTGAGTGAAAAGAAGACATTTCTGGATCATATAACCAGTACAATAGAATTTTCACATTATTTAAAAAATTGTGCAAAGTGGTGCTATAGACTTCTATGAATCCTTATATTTATGAAAAAACACATTGGATATGATAGACTAACCCAAGATAGGGCCTCTGGGAAGAGAACAGAAAAGAGGTAAGAGGGAAGATGGAAAACAACTCTTTGAGGTCTGGGAAATGGTAGCATGGGTAGAGCACTGGGCTCTCAAGCTTGAAGTCCTGAGTTCAATCCCCGGCATTATATGTACCAGAGCAATGTCTGATTCTTTCTTTCTCTCTCTTCCTGTCTTTCTCATTAATAAATGTATAAAATCTTTAAAAAAAGGAATAAAACAAAAAAATAATCCCAAATGGGATAAACACTGATAGAAAGATTTGGTTATTGGGTGGGCATATATGGTAGTTTGGGAAATTACACTCAAAACTGCATGTGGTATGATAGAGAAAGTGGAATTGAGACTAAATAAAATAATCCACTTTCATGCATTCCAAAGAAGAATGATAATGAAATGTGAGCTTGTAATCTCCAGAACCCTTATCCCTTCACCTTGACTTCTGGACTAAACCCCACTTACTAGCAGAAAGCCACTCAAGACAGAGGGGAAAATACTTCTTACCTAGCAGCCATTGTGTAAGAGAGAATGTTTTCTTTGTCTCTGTTTTTCACTGGAAGGGTTAGTGGATTACAGAGTGGTTGTTGACATATGAACAAATAAATACCCCACAGCTCTTTTAAAAAACAAGCAACCCCTTCCTTCCCAGAGTATTTTGCTTTGGTGAAGTATGTCCTGCCCAGTCCAATATTCCCTTTGTGCTTTCCATTTCTGAAGTTCTACTTGTGAGGTATTTGTCCTTGTCTTTTTGACTATTCTTAATTATCATAATGCCTTTACATTCCATCCAGGATGAAGTAAAGGAGATGGCATCATCATTTTGAATATCTGAATAGTATTCCATTGTGTATATAATACAACTTTCTTAGTCACTCATTGGACATCTGGGCTGTTTTCAAAATAGGACTATAAAAAATTGCATGTTCAGCAGGGAAGCAATTACAGAAGCCAAACGTCCCACTTTCTGATCATCACCTCCCATCATGATCCTGGGTCTATACTCCCAGAGGGATAAAGAATAGAAAGCTATCAGAGGAGGGGAGTTCTGGTGGTAGGAATTGTGTGGCATTGTGCCCCTCTTATCCTATGGTTTTGTCAGTGTTTCTTTTTTATAAATATATATATTTTTAATTGCACTGCTAAGAACATAGGAATACATAGATATCTTTGGATGGCTGTGCTTGTTTCCTTTGAATATATCCCCAGAAGAGGAATTGCTTGGTAAACAGGTCCATTATAGTTTTCTATAAAGATTCCAGACTGTTTTCCACAGGGTTAGATGACTTTTTGTTAATGACTAGCAGTGTAGAGGGGTTCCCCTTTCTTCACATCCTACTAACACTGGTTGGTATTGTGCCAGTCCCTGTTCAAGTGCCAGTTGCCGGGCTAGCTTTGCGGGCAGGAGAGAGATGACCAGGGACTCATGGCTGATCTGAGAACGCAGTTCAATCTTTATTGACGAACGGGGATGCAGTTCAACAATCTAATCTCTATTCATTAGAAAATACTGTCCTTTATATCTCCTGACGTGGGAGTGTCAGGAAGAGGAAGTACATAGGATAGGGGGTGGGGAGAAGGAAAAATCTTGTGAACCAGTGGGGATTAAACCAATGAGAACAATTATTATGTAAATAGACCACAACGTTAAGTAATACAAGCGAACCTAATGTGATGATCAAAACAGAAGGTCTAGTAAGCAGAATTTAGAAGCATACCAACAGTATTGTCCTTTCTAATTGATGACATTCTCACAGGAGTGAATTGGTATCTCATTGTTGTCTTAATTTGCATTTCTCTCACAATCAATGAATTGGAGCATTTTTTCATATTAGCTCTTATTGGTTGAATGTTCTGTCCACATCCTCCCCTTTTGGATGGAGTCATTTTGTTGTTGTTGTGGCTAAGTATGATGAACTTATATATTTTGGTTATTAGCCTTTTGTCTGATGTGTGGCATGTAAATATCTTCTCCCATTCTTTTTTTTTTTAATTTTTTAAAAACTTTTAATATTTATTTTATTTATTTATTCCCTTTTGTTGCCCTTGTTGTTTTATTGTTATAGCTATTATTGTTGTTGTCATTGTTGGATATGACAGAGAGAAATGGAGAGAGGAGGGGAAGACAGAGAGGGGGAGAGAAAGACACCTGCAGACCTGCTTCACCGCCTGTGAAGCGACTCCCCTGCAGGTGGGGAGCCGGGGTTCGAACCGGGATCCTTATGCCGGTCCTTGTGCTTTGCGTCACCTGCGCTTAACCCGCTGCGCTACAGCCCGACTCCCCTCCCATTCTTTAAGGAGTCTGTGTGGGTGCTGATTTCTTTTGCTGTGCAGAAACTTTTTAATTTGATGTAGTACCTTTGATTTATTTTTTATTTAGTCTTCCTTTTAACTGGATTTATATCACTGAAGATGCCTATAATATTTAGATAGGAAAAGTACTGCCAATATTTCCCTCTAAATATTTGATAGTTTCTGGTCTAACATCTATATTCTTGATCCATTTGGAGTTTACTTATGTGTGTGGTGAAGTGTGATGGTTCAGTTTTATTATTCTTCAGATTTTAACCTAATTTTCTGAAAATTGTTTGTTGAAGAGGCTCTCCTTATTTCATTTAATGCTTTGGCCATATCTTGTCAAAATTCAATGTCTGTAGGTGTGGGGGCTTATTTATTGGCTTCTAGTTCTATTCCTCTTGTACATGAGTCTATATTCATTCCACTACAAGGGATATTTGATTAAAGTATTACCATAATATTGTTTGAAGTCTGGAAGTGTGGTGCCTTCATTCTTGTTCTTTTGTTCTCATAATTGTACTAACAACCCTAAGTATTTTCTGGTTCCAGATAAACACTTATAGTTTTTATTCTGTTCACTCAAAGAAACTGGGTGTCACCTTGATGGAGATGGCAATAAATCTATATATGGTTTCTGGGAGACTGTTCATTTTGATAATGCTAATGTTTCCAATCCATAAACATTGTGTATCTTTCCATTTCTTTGTGTATTTTTCTATTTTATTTATAAAAAGGAAACACAGACAAAACCATAGGATAAAAGGGGTACAATTCCACACAATTCCCACCATCAGAAGTCCATATCTCATCCCCTCCTTTGATAGCTTTCCTATTCTTTAACCCTCTGGGAGCATGGACCCAAGGTCATTGTGGGTTGCAGAAGGTGGAAGGTCTGGCTTCTGTAATTGCTTCCCCACTGAACATGGACATTGACAGGTCGATCCATACTCCCAGCCTGCCTGTCTCTTTCCTTAGTGGAGTGTGATTCTGGGAATCGCAGCTCCAGGACACATTGGTGGGGTTGTCTGTCCAGGGAAGTCCAGTTGGCATCATGCTAGCATCTGGAACCTGGTGGCTGAAAAGAGAGTTAATATACAAAGCTAAACAAATTGTTGATTAATCATGGACCTAAAGGCTGGAATATTGCAGATGAAGAGTTGGAGGAAGGATCTCCGTTTTGTAGATAGCATATTTTAATTATATTCCAAAGGGCCTGTGGCTATACTAGTTTTTTTCCCCTGAGCTTGAAATCTGATGTGCAAGTGGATCCAAGTTATTGTCTGGAGAGATGATGTCATCACTGAAAAATGGACCAGAAAGCTGGATCAGGGAAGAGAGTATCTTTAATTCTTCCAATCCATAAACATTGTGCATCTTTCCATTTCTTTGTGTCTTTTTCTTTCTACTTGAAGAGTTACTCTCAATCAGCAACACTGATAATAATAATAATAATAATAATAATAATAATAATAACAATAATAATACATACAAAGGATCAATGAAGCTGATAGCGGGTATTTTGAAAGGGTAAACAAAATTGAATTACTAGTTCTAACTTGATCAACTAGTAAATAAATTGATCATTTCTATTGTTATTATACATTTTCCTTCTATGGCCTCAGAGGAAGGCACCTGGTTAAACCCACATAGTACTAAGTGCAAGGACCCTCTTAAAGATCCATGTTTGAGCCCTCTGGTTCTCTGCCTGCAAGGGGATGCTTCACAAGTGGAGAAACAGGTCTGTAGGTGTCTATCTTTCTCATTCTACTTATCCCTCCCCTTTCTACTCCTGTTTGTCATAGCCAAAAAAAAAAAAAAAAGAAAAAAGAAAAGAAAGGAAGAAAGAAAGAAAATCTGGCCAACAGGAGCAGTGGATTTGTAATGCCAACACTGAGCCCCAGTGATAAACCTGGAGGCGAAAGTAAAATAAAATAAAATGAAATAAAATAAAATAAATTTTCTTTCTTCAGAATTGGCAAGATATCTCATTATAAAATTTGGAATTTCATAATTTTATATAAATTTATATCCCTTCTTTGGCTAATATTTCCTAATTGTTTTTTATCCAATTTTAGCTCATACCATTTTTTTCTCTCAAGAGAAACAAACAGGAACAACCACAAAAATGATAGGCCTCTGATTCTTAATTTTCATGTTAGAATTCAAACTTTAATATTATGAATATTTTTGTCTTCAATAATTAGTAGATTAAATTCAAAAACAAAACAGAGTAAGCAGTGAGATTCCCAAATAAACCTGGCTTTTCTTCCATAGATGTGAAATCAGAAGTTTAAATTTCTTAATTGTTTATTTTATAATAAAACATTTTATTATATAGTGTTTATAATATATTATAAAAATTTATAGTAATTGTTATATTCACTTTAGGCAAAAGTCAGCTTACTAGAAATTTACCAAGATGCTCTCAGAGCCCAAGTAACATTGAGCCAACAGAGATTTCCTCTGAAGAGTAAATGGGCCCTGTACTAGGGGCTAGGTGGTGGTTTACCTGATTGAGTACATGTCATAACGCACAATGACCTGGATTCAAGATCCAAACCCCTATCTGTAAACAGGAAGCTTAAGTGATAGGACAATGCTACAGATGTCTGTCTATATATCTACATCAATCTATCTATCAGTCATCTATCTATCATATATCTGTCTATCAATCTATTATCTATCATCTTCTCCTTCCCTCTCAATTTTTCTGTCCTATCAAATATAATAAACATTAAAAATAATGTTAAAATGGGCTCTATACTAATAATGAGCTCAATTTTGTAAAAGAAATGTATGTTTATATGTTTGACTGTTTATTTAAGGAAAGAGATACAGAAAGAAAGAGACCAGAGCACTGCTCAACTCTGGCTTATGGTGGTGCGGGGCATTGAACCTAGGACTTATGCACTTTAGGCATGAAAGTTTTTTGTATAACCATTATTCTGTCTTCCCAGCCCAGAACTCAATTTTTTCCTGTGTTTACAGCACTGTTCTCTAACAATAGATGGGTTTGGGTTACCTAGCATAATTTTGACTCCTGGAGGCTTTGGATCAGGGGATTAGTTCAAGGGTTTGAATGAATATTGCAGTAGATATCTGTGGAAGACCAAACTTTGTGATTTTTCCTTTAGAGTTTACTGCAAGGTTTTATACTCTCCTTGTTCCTATTTCCTCCTCCAAACCTCTCCAGGGACTGTTCTTTTGAAATGCAGCAGAAAAGTCATAGCAAAGCTCATCAGCCCTCTCTGTAGAGTTGATTGTTACTAATTATGAATAAAACAATTATAAAATATTCAAAATATACAATGTTATAGCTTACACTGACACAATAAAAGGTGATACCTAAAATTCACTTTTACATAGCAATATTTTGCTCCACTTTCATTGTTAAGTACTTTTCCCCCTTATCTTTAACCTCTACATTATTAAAACTGCACCAGGAATCTATTTTAAAAATCTCACTGTGACATTTCAGTAGAAAAAAAAATAAATAACTGACCTTACCATTTTAGAGGGGCTGTAATCATTTGGCAGAATACAACAATGTTTTTTTTTTTCTTTATTCTCCCCCTCAGTAAACCAACATTCTATAAAATGCTTGTTTAAAACTCTTTGCTCGATTGTCATTTGTAAGTGGGCTAGCACATCCAATCACACAAAATGAAGAATGGCTAAATTGCAAACAATTTTCCTGTCCATGCTCTCTGCAAACTGTCTTTCATCTTGATCCTAACTAACAGCTCACCTCCAAGGTGAGCAGAAGCCTTCATGGGTTCAGAGCTGTGTGCAAGAGCTGAGGAAGTGATTCCACACACTAATGAATAGAGTTTCAAAGTTTACTATATGTCACTGCAAGCATAAATCAAACTTTTGTCCAAATGACTTGTTTTCTGCTAGTCCTTCTTTATGTTGCTGATCAAAAAGTTGAAGAATGCTTCTTTCCTCCTTTTGTCTCTGCTAGTAACCAGAGCCGATTACATTATCTCTATGACCCACCTAGAGGGGGTGACATCATGTCAAAGGTCATGGTGGTGTTGCTGTTGCTATGGCTGCTGCCAGGGATGATGATGTTCACAATGGCGGTAATAATGACAATGATGGTGTTTATTAAACATGTAGCTGCTCTCTATTTAGAGCAGAGTTTTATCTAGGTACCTGGATATTCATCTTGTTCACATCCCTTCCTTAATTTTTAAGAGTCAAATGAAGTTTATTCCCCATCCTCTTTCACCTTCTCTTGTTTCTCTCTTCCCTCTTCTCACTCCCCTTTCTTACTCCTTTTTCTCTTCCTCCCATTTTTAATTTTTTTAACTTTATTAGTGATTTAATATTGTTTTACAAAATTACATGCTCAGAGGGGTGTTGGAGAGTGGTCCCACTGCCTGGGAAGTCCAGGCCATTGTTTCCATGAGGTATCGAGGTTTCCATGAGTGGGTTGATCCCAGGCTCTCTTTCCTCCAGGTCAAATCAATGACAGGTTCTCCTGACCTCATGAACTAATGATAGATGGCTTCTCTGGATGGGGGATACCTTTCTTCACATGCCCCTCCTCTCCCCTTAAAACAAAGGCCATGAATTATTGTATATTGTGTTTGGCCAAACTTGAAAACCACCACAAACATCCTGTTATTCAACTTCCCCCTTCCTCCCCTTCCTCTAAAGTGCCTGTAATTTACTCCCAGGGAAAATTGCGCTTTGAGCTTGTGATCAAACCCTATATGGTAACTCTTCACTGTGATCAAATAGTTTGTAGGTCAAAATGTGACTGCACATTGTGTTGCTCTGTGTTTGGGTTAATGATTACCTTAACCTTCTCCCTGTGAAATGGGTATATCTGCTTTCTTTCTCCCTCAATAAATGAGTCACCAAATTCTCTGAGGCCTCTCCCGGAGCTGGATGAATCTGATGTGATTATTGCCTCTCCACACCCCCAACACAGGGAGCCACCCCAAGTCTCTCAGGGGGCCACTCTGACCACAAGTGGCCAGGGAGGCAGGGAACTGGAGTCACAGCCTGCAGAGGGGTATAATTTCACACTGTTCCCACCACCAGAGTTCTGTGTCCCCCTTGGAAATGACAGTAGTTCTCCCAAGGTCACAGATATGGGCTGACTATTATTTTTATATCTATATTTATATATACTTGCCTTTTTTTCCCTATGCATCTTCCTTCTCTACACCTATTACCTATTATTTTTCCCTATGCGTCTTCCTTCCACCTACACCTATTACTACTTCTGAATGGCATTCCCTTTTTCCTCCTCTTTCCTTGGGTCCTGATGGAAATAGAGTTCAGAGCCCTCTGGTCATCTTCCCCTAACATTTTCCCCCTCTCGGGGTATGGGCTAAAATTCTTTATGAGGTACAGAAGGTGGGAGTTCTGGATTCTATAATTGCTTCTCTGCTGGACGTAAATGTTGGCAGGATGATCCATACCTCCAAGCCTGTTTCTGTCTTTCCATAGTGGGGTAGGGCTCCGGAAAGGTGAGGAGGCTTTAGGATACATTGATGAGGTCATTTGCCCAGGGAAAGTCAGGATGAAATCATTAGTATCTGCAACTTGGTGGCTGAAAGATGGTTAGATATAAAGTAGGACAAAATGTTTAATAAACAGGAACAATGAAGTAGGAATAGAGCAGATCAAATTAATGATTTTAGGGTGGAAAGAAGGTAGGAAATCTATTTGAGGTATTCTCCAAGGGGCCTATGACTTTAGTAATTTTTGCCTGAGCTTGATAGCTGACCTGGAGGTAGACTAAAAATATTATCTGGAAAGATGGTGTCAGAGTTGGGAATAGAGTGTAATCAGCTACTAGAACTTTAAGATACTAATATTTTAATATACTTCCCAAATTTTATTATAAAATATTCAATTGGGTTAAATTCAAATTTTGACAATTTCTAAGCAAAATTCTGTTACAGAGTATACTCAAAGAATTACAATTATTTTGTTGTTGTTGTTATTTTCTCACTGCACTGTAATGTTTCAGGGTAGAAATTGTATCTATTACTTGCCTTATAATCTTAGTACATGCAATATAAGTACCTATAACACTTTAGAAACTTAGTAGAAGACAAAAATAGTGGATTTGAAATACTTTTTTTAGAAAATATTTTAACCAAATACTTAGGGCATTTGTTCTTTGTTTGCTAAATATGTAATTTTGCTTATCAAGTTTTACTTAATGTTGAGCTATTATAAAAGGGCCTTTCTTAGGTTAGATTGATGGGATATACAGTTAACTGTATTTATATACTTTTTTTCAAGTTTAAGAGATACTCCCCCCCTTTTCTAATCTTTTATTTCTGCTCTCTCTCTCTTCCATAACTTTCCCCTTTACTCTTTTTCTCATCCTAAATATTACTTCACATTTGTATATATAATGGAGATTCAATGTATTCCACAGCATAAAGTGGAAATTGCAAATTCTAACCACTGCCTAGAAAGTCTAGGAAAATCATTGTTTCTTAGGCTTAAATTTGAGCATTCCTGTGATTGGAGTTAGTTACTTTGGGGAAATATGAAGGGAAAGGAAGAATCATATGAGTGAAAATAGTTAAGTCTGAAATGGGCTTTTGTTAAGGAAACAAAATAATATTGCATTGTTTTCATAATATACATGATGAAAATGACCTTTTCTTATACTGAACATGAAATCACATTTTGACTAATGTTGACTGAACTCTTGCTCTACTCTAGACTCAATAGATATACTATATGTATGGTTTTACCTCAAGCATCAGCCCTGCCATCTTGAAACTTACTAGAAGAAACATCTAAAGTGTCAAAGGATTCTGGAGATGGGAGGATCTGGACCTTATAGATTCCATCTCCAGTCTTTGCATTCACAGTTGATTGGCATCAGATGCAAGCTCATGCCCATTATGAGTCAATCAAATCTGTCTCCTTGGGTGAAATGTGAAGTTGGGGCTAAGAATGTTTGAAGGGGTTGGTTATGGAATCTTACGGCTTAAGTCATCAACAGAGAGAGAGAGAGAGAGAGAGAGAGAGAATGTAGATTTAAAAGAAGAATTAAGTATGGACAGAGGGGGAGCCAAACTCCTTGGAGAGGAAGAAAACAGACAAAATCTTTTACTCAGCACTCTGACCCCTTGCTGCTTTGGACTGTGAGTCTTTCTGATCTATAGACATTGCTCCTATCTTCTCACTGAACTAGTTAAATCTGATATCTGTTCTAAATAAATCTGCAGTTATGATGTCCTCTTATTGTAAGTGTGCTGGTTAGTACATCAATTTTTATCCACTGCACCATCTCCCAGACCAGCACATCAATTTTTAAAGGTAAAACACATTTGATGTTTTTCTTTTCTCCTCAATTGATTGACATAATTTTTTTTTTGCAGAGTTTACTTGGGAGTAACTACTTCACTAGACCCCTATGGGAAAGAAAAAAACAAAAAGGTAGTCAAGATCAAATCTCTGGCCTCAAGACTCACACTCTAGTTGAGGTGATTGACAAGCAAAAAATCCAAGGGAGGGAAGTACTTTAATAGCTGTGCTTGACCAGTCACATCATATAGCTACTTGCTTTCTCTTCTGCAACTTTACCCATTGCATATGTCCTTAAACATGACCTGTCACAGAGACATATACTGATAAAGCTATTCATGTTCTTCATGTTTAAGTTCACACTTGATTCCTAGTGGATAAGAAAGAAGGATGCCTTTACAAATGTGTGTGCTCCCTTTAGGAAAATTGAACCAAGGCATAGAACTTCTATTTGCTTCTTCTGAAATGCCTTAAGTTCAAATAACCTTACTGCCAAATGACTTTTTTTTTTTTTGGGGGGGGGGATGGGGCATATTCTGTTGTCCTTTAGTACCATTTTGGAAAAAAAATACAATATATTTTATTTACAACACACTTTATTGATACTGTCCAGATTCAGACAATTTCTATCAACACAAGGATCTCTCTCTCATGATCTTCTTAGAGCCAAATTTTCACCTTTTTATTTGCCATCTCTTTAAACCACTAATATATTCTCCATTTCAAGATGCCATTCCAAGAATGTCCTATAAGTAGAATATATTATCTTTGTGGGTTGCCTTGTTTCATTCTGCATAATTCTCTCAAACTTTATCTAGATTGCTGCATTCCTCAGTCATAAATTCCTCTTTGTCACTGAGGAATATTCCATTGAATGTATGTATCACAATACTTAACCTTTAATTCACTGAAGAAAACCACAATTTTCTATACATTGGGGGCTATTTCAAATAAAGCTAGTATGCACATTCATGTACAGGATTTTGTGGATATAAAGGTTTTAATATGAAATAAAAGCCCAATATTATAATTGTTGAGGCATATTGCACTACATCTTTTTTTTACAAGAAATTTCTAAACTGTTTTCCAGACTACTATTCCGAATTCTCCCAAATATTACAGGTGTGTCGATGGAGTTTAAACAATATTTAAACTTCATGCCCTTTAACCTAGTATTTCCCACCAGGAACTCTATCCTGAGGTGAAAGCTCAAATACGAAAAACCAGAAGAGATATTTAAGTGTATTTGTTCTACTATTTTGACTCCAGAAATGGGAAGGGCAAGTTAACTTTTTATTTTTTATTTATAAAAAGGAAGCACTGATAAAAAAAAGTATAGGAAAAGATGGCTACAACTCCACACAGTTCCCACCACCAGAACTCCATATTCCACCCCCTTCCCTGATAGCTTTCCTATTCTTTATGCCTCTGGGAGTATAGACCCAGGGTCATTATGGGGTGCAAAAAGTGAAAGGTCTGGCTTCTGTAATTGCTTTCCCATTGAACGTGGGCATTGACAGGTTGATCCATACTCCCAGCCTGTCTCTCTCACTCCCTAGTGAGGTGGGGCTCTTGGGAAGCGGGGCTCCAGGACACATTGGTGAGGTTGTCTGTCCAGGAAAGTCCGGATGGCATCATGTTAGCATCTGGAACCTGGTGGCTGAAAAAAAGAGTTAGCATATAGAGCCAAACAAATTGTTGACTAATCATGAACCTAAAGCCTGGAATAGTGCAGATGAATAGTTGGGGTGGGGGGTCTTCATTAAAGAGCCCATGACTATACTAGTTTTTTTTTTCTTGAGCCTGACAAGTAAAGTTCTTTAAATAAATATTTAAGTCTAGGAAAAACCAAGTTAACATTATATTTGCAAGTTTAATTATGTGGAAAAAAACATACCATCTTATGTCTCTCAGGAAACAATGCTTCTTGTAAACTATTTGGTTTGAACATATGGTAATATCATTAATACTTCCATATATACAGGCTCCACTGGAGAACACATCTCTGATAGAGATCCAGTGGCACAGTAAGAAATAGGAACTATCAGGGCCCCCAAGTCCCATAGCCTGGTGGGCCATGATAAGGGCCAGCTTGTCAACAGTAGGTCACAGGTAGTGAGTGAGGCCCGAGGAAGGCCAGAGGCATGGCATGAGAAGCACTTAAACCCACATCAGGATATGATCTACTATAAGTGCTGCATCTCTAAGTTTTTCCAGATAAAAGCAAAAAGAAAAAGAAAAGTCTGTTTCTTAAAAATTACATTTTCCAAAACTATTTGAAATAATATATGACTTATTTTAACTAGAAAAATTGTGACTAAACAACCTAGTTTCCAGGGGAAAAGAACTTAATAATGTTTCCTGGAGTTCGTGGCTGTTACAGATTAGAGAAACCCAATACACAAAGAGTTCAGATGCATGGACACTGGGGTCCTGTAAGAAGGGAAATGAATCAGAAATGTTAATCAACTCAAGTCTTAACACAGAATGTGTCCGTTGGCTAGAAATCACAAATATGCAAGGATCTCTCAACTAAATTCATCTTCCTTGGATGTGAGCAGCACTTCCAGTTTATTATCCTGATGAGGGAATGCTTTTCAGATACTGAAGCTGTATCTCCTAAATCATGCTGGTGAATGAAGTCTTGGGGAATTCTTCCTCACATCTATAGTGTAGGCATGTGCTCCTAGAACCTAGGAAGATAAAAAGGAATACAAAGGCAACTCAAGTCCTTGGAAACGTCTCCAGAAATAATTAGTATGTGTTAAATCTGCTTAATCTTTGCTTTGTAGGTGGAGAAGGAAAGAAGTAAATATTCTATTTTGGAATTAAGTAGACTTGAATTGAAATACTGGCCTTGCTTCTAATCAAGATTTTTTTGGGGAATTTTGTATAAGTCTTCTTACTGAGCTTTAATGTGCTCAGCTGGAAACTATGGCACCAACACTTGCTCACAGATCTGCCTTGATAACCACCAAAAATGATGACTATAAATAATTTATCTTGAGTTATGAATTATGATGTTTGCTTTCATTGATTCACTGGTGTTGATGTGATAGTATTTGCTTCGCCTGGTTGGGATTTGCGCATCACTGGTGAGTTTACAAATGACACTTATTTTAGAGATTTGTTTGGGGTTGGTGAAATAGTTCACCTGGGAGGGTGCTTGCTTTGCCATGCATGCAATCCAAGGTTAAGACCAAGTGTGTCATATATGATAACTAGAACAAAGGGATAAACGAGTGCTATGGTGTCTCTCCCCTTCTGTCTTTCTACATGAAAATGTCACCCTGGAATGCTGAAGTCCCCTGCCCCAAGGCAAAGACAGAAAAAAATAATTAAAGATTAATTTCTTGACTCAGAAGGCCTGTATTGAAAGCCTGCTGGGTTATAGCCCCAATTTATGTGCTGGAACTAAGCAGGGAATTTTTCAGGGAGCTTGCATTCTGGTAGAGGCAAAAAGAGGAGCAGGAGTTAATCACTAGAGATAAGTGTAGATCTTCATCTTCATGAGGTCAGAATGCCCCCAGAGGCCTTTGGCTAAAAGACTTTAGTAACTTACCCTTTTCTCCCTTTTTCTTCTATGCATTTACTTTCCCACAATTCAATGTCTCTAGAAACTCAAGTTATTTTTCTGCTTTGTCAATTCCTTTACACAACATAATGTCCTATTAAGATGTCCCTGATGCCTGGCTCTAACCACTTTCTTGAATTACTCATGACTGATTACTCTAGTTCTTCTTCTAGCGTTTGCCATTACTCTAGTGTATTTTTGTGAAGCAAAGTTAATATACTTGTTTGTTTTTCTCTTGTGTAATTGTCTTTGGCTAGTCCCATTTGTAGAACCCCAGCCAATGAACTTTAAACAGAAGAGGAAAAAGATGTTTTTCCTTTCTCTGCACATCAAATAGGGAATCCTCATTAGATCATGGAGGATCTTGTTGCTTTATTTCTTACAACTGTGTTTTGTGGATATTCAATTATCCCCCAAATAAAAGCCTATTAAAATGCAGGGACAAACTGTTTTCCAAAATAAAATGGCAAATTTCCCTACAAGACAGCAAGCAAGAAGCCAAACTGTAGTCCTAAGTCAAACCATTTAGTCTTCTGGGACTGATAGAGGTATTCATCTATGTCAGAGTCGTCTAAAGCATGTAGTTAAAGTAAGAAGTTTCATTCATAGATTGAAAAAAAAATAATAATGGCACCTCTGCGTCTCAGCTCAGCTCTGGGATATGTAACTGCTAACATTAATTCAAGTCAGGTGTTAATATTTGATCTGAAATAAAGAGCTCTCTCTCCCAGGTACTATTTACTCTTAATTGTATAAATTAAAGTTAACCCAAAGGAAACTCTTATAGGAACAAAGGCACATGAAAATATATCCTTTCTTGCTGGTTCTTACACCCTAAGGAGATGGTAGTTTTAGCTGCTGACCCCAACTAATTCTAAGTTCCTAGTCTGAACCCAGTGTTGCCATGACCACTCAATATCTGACTAGGTGGCTGCTAAGCAAGATGCCGTGAAATCTGTTCCCTCTGTGACTTACATTTAAGTCTGTAACACACATTTTCTTCATGTCTGCTATCCTTATCTTTACCTCATATGCTGGGTGTTCAATGTTGAGACTCAGGTTGGAAGTCGATGCTTTGATTGTCTTTGATGTTTTCAAAGGCAGGAAAGGCTGTCATCTTTTCAAGTGGCACTCATCTCTAGGTAAAGAATGTTTCTGATTTCTAGAGTGTCTACCAGAGGCAATTATAGTCTGATTGACCTGTTTGGCATTAAAATGTCTCCTAACATTTGCTCCCATATTGGGAAATGAAGATCTTATTTCTATTCTTCTCCAATCTGTCTACTCTGAGAGTTCAGCAGAGCTCTAAACTTTGGGGATGAAAAGCACCAGATGGTATGTAATTTTTTTCTATAAAGATGGCATTTTGGAAATCTATATTTTAAGTTCAACACAGAGAGCTCTGAATATTGCATTTGTTTCAACACAGGTATATTAGATACTTTCTCTTGGGTTCAGTGATCAATGTTAGAATTGCAGAGGGGGGGCAGGTCATTATACACCCAGCTGATAGCACTTCAATTGTATTGAAGCAGGTCTGCTGGTATCACTCTTTCCTTCTTCTTTTCTATCTCACCCTCCCCTATCAATTTCTCTCTGATCTATGTCATAAAGTTAAGAAGAAAGAAAGAACAGAACAGAAAGAAAAAGTGGCCTCCAGAAGCAGTGGATTTTTAATTGTGACACTGATCCCCAGTGATAACCCTGGTAGCAACTAAAAAAAAAATGCACACATCCTTTTGGATGGGTATGTTTGACTCCTTATGATATATCCATAGGAGAGGAATTGCTAGGTCATAAGGATGGTCCATTTCTAGCCTTGTGAGGGTTCAGGGGCTGGACCAATTTATATTCTCACCAGCAGTGTAGAAGGGTTCCTTTGTCCCCACAATCTCTCTAGCATTTGTTGCTTCTCTCTTTTCTAATGCATGACATTCTCATAAGGGTGAGGTGGTATCTCATTGTTGTCTTTATTTTCATTTCTCTGACAATGACTTGGAGCATTTTTCCCTTGTCTGCTGGCCTTCTGTATCTCTTTCACGAATATTCTGTTCATATCTGCTCCCCATTTTTGAATGGGTTATTTGTTTCTTTGTTGCTATGGTTGTTAATCTCTTTGGTTTAAGCTTTTGGTCAGATATATATGGCATGTAAAGATCTTCTCCCATTCTTTAAGAAGTTTCTTTGTTTGAGTGATAGTTTCTTTTGCTGTGCAGAAGCTTTTCAATTTGATGTAGTCCCATTTGTTAATTTTTGTTTTACTCTTCCTTGCAGCTGAATTTGTATCCTTAAAGATATCTATGAAGTTTAGATGGGAAAGAGTGCTGCTACTATTTTCCTCTAAGTATTTCTTATCATATGTATTTATTTGCTGGATAGAGACAGCCAGACATTTAAAGGGAAGGGGGTGATGGAGAGGGAGAGAGACAAAGAGATACCTGCAGCACTACTTCACCACTTGTGAAGCTTTCCCCCTGCACATGGGGACCAGGGGCTCAAACCTGGGTCCTTGTGCACTGTAACATGTGCACTCAACTTTTTACATTTGTTTCTGGTGAGATATAGTGGTTTAATTTCATTCTTCTGCATGCCCAACCCAATTTTTCCAACACTATTTGTTGAAGAGACTCTCCTGTCTCCATTTAATAGATATGATGAGCTTAGACTTCTAATAGATCCCTCTCTCCACCAGCACTGGTTACTTCCTCAGAAATGTCATTATAAGCCGTCTTGTCATCTTCTCCAGGAGCTTGCCCAAAGGGAGGCTGGGTCAGCTACTCTGCCTTTCTAGGAAGACTGGTCCTGAAATAAGTGCAACTTAGAATGTTCCTAGCTGTTACTATAGACTGAGAGCTCAAACATAAAGGCACTCAGAGGTTACACAGTATCCTGTGTTAAATATGAATATGTATGGACCCTAGGTCAGATTGATGAGGTTAACAGTTAATAGTATTTATATACTTTCCTTATGTTTAGGACCTACTCTCTGTCCTAATCAAGCTTTATTATTATTACTTAATAATAATCGAAATACCACAGGATAAGAGGGGTAAAATTTCATACAATCCCTACCACCAGAGTTCCATACCCCACCCCCTCTATTGGAAAATCATTTTGGGAGCATGGACCCATAACCATTATGGGATGCAGAAGATGAGAGGTCTGGTTTCTCTAGTTTCTTCTCTGCTGATCATGGGCATTGGCAGGTCAATCCATACTCCCAGCCTGTATCTATCTTTCTCCAGTAGGGTAGGGTTCTGGTGAGGTTATCTGCCCAGTAAGCCTGTTCTCAATTCTGACACCATCTTACCAAACTAATGTTAGTTCACCTGCATGTGAGCTATCAGATCAGGCAAAAATTACCAAAGTCATGGGCCCCACAGAACATACCTAAAGTAGACTTTCTAGGTTCTTCCCACAGAAAGACCCCAATTTCATCTGCTCTATTTCTATTTTTGAGTTCCTGTTTATATCCTGTTTAATTTGTCCTGCTTTATATCCTACTGATGTTAAGCCACCAAAATTCAGATCCTGTGATGCCCTCCTAACTTCCTTGTGCAGAAAACCTCACCAATGTGTCCCAGAACCTCACCTCTACAGAGCCTTACCATACTAGGAAAAGGTAGAAACAGGCTGGAGGTATGAGTTGAGCTGCCAATGTCCAAGTCCGGTGTAGAAGCAATTATAGAAGTCTGAACTCCCACCTTCTGCACCCCATAAATAATTTGGTCCATAGTCCTAGAGGAATAAAGACTAGGGAAGATTCTAATGGAGGGGATGGAACACAGAATTCTGGTGATAGTAACTGTTTGGAATTGTACCACTGTAATCTTATAATTCTGTTAATCCTTATTAAATCATTGATAATTTTTTAAAGAAAAGAAATAGAGAGGTATTAAGAATAAGAAGTTATAGTCTGGTGTGTATTGGAGTAGGGACTGAGAACATAAAACCAAAGGTGATAATATACCTTGAAACACATGAAGTAACATATTGTTCACACCCCTCACATTTTTAACATATAGAACTACTATCCTGGATAATAATTCTTCCACGTAATATTCATCCTCTTAATTTGTCTTTGACTATTAATCAAGATACACATTTCTTCTGTATTATATAGTTTTGTTTGCATCCTTATTTTGTTCTATCAGGTCAACCCTTTCTGGTCGTTGACTAATTTTATATTTTTTACATTCAAAACTATGGAGAAGTTCACATATACAAAAATGTAAAGTTTTAACAAAAGTTAATATTTAGATGTAGGAGAATAAAATTTCTTGATAAATACATAACTACCCTTCCCAACCTCACCAGTACATCCATTCTATTCTCATTCCAGAAGTCACCAGGAAAAGCACATGAATGTTTTCTTCTTTGCCTTTTGTTTCTGCTTTTCAACATGATTAGTATGAGTCTATGATATTTCAATATTAATTGGCAATTTGGTATTTAGTTGATACAGTGGATTAGACTGTCCATCTCCTGTCAAATATTGCCTTTTAACCCAAGTCATATGATTTAGGTGCATCTTACATGTATTTACATTGAAAATGTCAGTTGCTCTAAAGCAGTGCCAACCCACTTTCTCTTAAAGGGATAGGGGGTTATGATTTTAGGTTTTGTAGGCCATAGGGAATTTGCGGACCTCTATTCTTTAATATTCCATTGACTATCATAATTTGCATCCATTTCCTTAATGATTCTTTAAATTGCTCTCAATTTTTATATTATACTAAATGCAGCAATAAAAACCTGTAAACTACCTCTTTATGCATGTATGTGAAGGCTCTGAAGTACAGACATAAAAATCTCTCAAGTGAACTGCTCTTCTGTGAATTGAAAGAACAGTCTACCTGTAGTAGATTTTATGGAAGCTGGAAAAGGAATACTAAAAGTTTTGCTCTACTAGTGCAGTCAGGGGAAGAAAAAGAAACATTCTGTGTGTTCATGTTTTTTCCAATCAATTGAGATGTCAGAGTTAATTTGTAACCATAGTAATGCAGAGATTATACCGAAAAAATTTTTGATTCCTTAATCATCTGTTCAGTGATAATCTTTAAGTGTAAAAATCTTAGTTTATTTATGTCTAAAAAGTTTTTTTAATTTACATTCAAGCTGAAATAATAGACTATCTTGGTGTACATTGATCAATATTTACCATTAGCAGTTGAAACTTTTCTTCAAACTTTACTTGTACTTGGTTAAAAAAAATCTGAGACCTAATTTTTTTTTAAATAATCTCCTTTTTTATTACTGTGTTACCTTTGAGATTTCCTATCTCCATTATTTCCTTTTATATCATCACAATAAGAAATTCAGAATTTGTTTTGTTTATGTTGGTGAGGATTGATGGTGCTTGTTAAATGTAAACACTTTTTCTTTAATTCTAGAAAATTCTGAAGCATTATCTCTCTCATTATAGTTTCCCTTATACACTCTGGATTGTCACACCTGAAACTACTACCAGGAACCCTTTGGATCTACTCATTTTACACTTTAACCTCACAATTTCTGTTGCCTGTCCTTCATATCTGTAAATATATTGTGTGTATTTTTGGAACATGTTTAATTTTGGTGATTTTATTAAAAAATAAAATGAGGATTTAGGTGATTTCAAAAAAATGATAAAATTTAAGTAGTTCTGAACTTTGCAAATTATTTGTGAGGAAAATACAAATTTTGACTAATTTTAGACAAAATTAAATATCTAATATCAAATTTTATGAATTTCTAATAAAAGAAATGAAAAACAAAGCTTCCAAGTCTGGGACAAAATATCTGCGATGAATTCACCATCTCACCAGAAGTTACAAATAAGAGGAAATAAAGTCTACTCAGTTAATCTAATAAGTTACTGAAAGGATAAATATCACTAAGACATCACCATCATGCTAACTTGCCCCAAAATATATATTTATAAATCATTATAAGTAAAAATAAAATATATCAAATTAAAGAAATTTGGAATGTGGAAAACAATAAAATAGTAACCATGCTATATTTACAAAAGATAAATCATAAAACTTTGAAAATAAGTAATGAAAAAATAGATACCACATGAATATTAAAGAAAATTAAGACTACTATGTGATTCAAAGTCTTTAGAATAAAAGTAACTATCAGAGACGACAACTCATCACACTATGACAAATGGAATATTCACCAGAAATACCAAAACATACTAAACTTTTCTTTACCACACAATATATATTTTTTAAATATTAAACTCTTTTTATTTATTTATTTTTATTTAAGAAAGGATTAATTGACAAAACCATAGGGTAGGAGGGGTACAACTCCACATAATTCCCACCACCCAATCTCCATATCCCACCCCCTCCCCTGATAGCTTTCCCATTCTCCATCCCTCTGGGAACATGGACCCAGGGTCATTGTGGGTTGCAGAAGGTAGAAGGTCTGGCTTCTGTAATTGCTTCCCCACTGAACATGGGCGTTGACTGGTCGGTCCATACTCCCAGTCTGCCTCTCTCTTTCCCTAGTAGGGTGTGTCTCTGGGGAAGCTGCGCTCCAGGACACATTGGTGGGGTCTTCAATCCAGGGAAGCCTGGCCAGCATCCTGATGGCATCTGGAACCCGGTGACTGAAAAGAGAGTTAACATACAAAGCCAAACAAATTGTTGAGCAATCATGGACCCAAAGCTTGGAATAGTGGAGAGGAAGTGTTAGGGAGGTACTCACTGCAAACTCTAGTGTACTTCTGCTTTCAGGTATATATTTTGCAGTAGTTTATAGATACGTGTGAAGATATGCTCTCTCTCACAGAAACTGGTGTATATCTAGGTTTTGGGACTTTGTTAGAAAGTGAACCACCTGAGATGAAATTAGAGTATACCATGAAAGGAAAGGTCTCACCCGAGTAATGAAGCAGAGACTTCACATGTGGAATCACACAATATATTTTATAAAAATAGAGGAAATGATATTGACAAAAGTAAAAAAGAAGGAGGAGGAAGCTGAGGAGAAGAGAGGATATCTGAAGTAACACCGAGAAGTGTAACAGTTTTCAACAAATAAAAGAAAATGGAAATATGTCAATTATACCTAGAAGGTATGGATTGTTGAAGTGAACAACTGAAATTTATACGTTCTTTTCAAGATCATGTGAAGTATATAAGAATACAAGAGAATACTGAAACAGAAATTTTGAGAAAAAAATCCAGTGCTTGATAGATAGTACAAAGACTACATATCAAATACTCATGTGAAATGCCTTAGGACCTCATGTTCATTCCCTGGCACAACCAAAAGTCAGAGCGGAACTGTCTTCTGTTCTCTCTTTTTCTATTCCTCATTAATATAAATAAAAAGTGCATAACTTAAAAAATAGAAAATCTATGGTATACTAGTATGAAAAGTCTAAGTAAATTTGTGTAAAGTTTTAAGACTAGCAAGACATTGAATTAAAAGAAAAGTAGACTATCTAATGCAGTAAATTGTATTTAATGATGAATGGTTATTGTGTTGGGAATATGTTTTATAAATAGTTTTTATCTTACTGGATCTTTTTTTTTAAAAAAGAATTTATTTATTCATGAGAAAGATAGGAGGAGAAAGAACCAAGTATCACTCTGGTACATGTGCTGCCGGGGATTGAACTCAGAACCTCATGCTTGAGAGCCCAATTCTTTATCCACTGCGCCACCTCCCGGACCACATCTTACTGGATCTTTTTATTTCTTTTATTTTCTCAGTGGAATATCTTGGTATTTCAGATATACAAATCAATTTGTCAATAAAATATTGCATGAACTAGAATTCTTATAACAATGGAAACAACATGGTGTTAAAAAACACAAGATACTGGTCATTTTAATATAACATTGTTTTGAGGGTGGTAGCTCACTGGGTTAAATGCAGCACATAGTAGGAAGTGCAATGACCCATGCAAAGACCCTACTTTAATTCCTAGCTCCCCATCTGTAGGAGGTTGCTTCACAAGCAGTGGTGAAGCAGGTCTGCAGGTGTATCTCTTTCTGTCTCCCTTACTATCTTCCCTTCCCCTTTCAATTTCTCTCTGTACTGTCCAATAAAAAATGGGGGGGGGGTGGCTGCCAGGAGCCGTGGATTCATAGTGCAGGCAACAAGCCCCAGTGATAACCCTGGAGGCAATAAATAAATGAATAAATAAATCATTATTTTGTAAATGGCATTCTCTTGACATCTGAGGTATTTTCCTCAAACATGTAGACAGCAGAATTTCTTCACCATTTTCCCCCCAATATCTTGGACTTAGTTGAAATTTTCTTTGTTGACTTCATGCTGGAATAATACAGAAGTCAGAGAGTTAGATCAACCAGAAAATACGTCTCTGAGTTTATTGAAGGTCTATTTTCAGAGACAGTTCTTCTTGTCTTTGAGCTCACCGTTTCCCTTTTTGCTACCAGGGAACCCTACTCTTTCCTCCTTCCTGTCTGGATGTTTGCTATCCAGTAACGCAGACACTCATTCAAGTATTTTACAGCATAGAAGTTCTGAAGTGACCTGTCTTTTGGGGCAGTCACCTTTGAATTCCTACATCTCATAAAATTTGCCCAGGTATTCCTCTTTCCTGTCCTGAAACTCTGTGCCACCCTCTCTAAATTTATGACTTTGGTTGACCATTGAGATCCCTTTGAGATTGTTTCTTTAAGTACTGTACATTTGACTGAGGTAAAGTCATCAATTTTATAGCATGTAGAGATGTTCTTCCTTTTTCTATTATGGGAGAGTAGTTGAGAGGGGAAGGGGATAAATAGCTATAGAGGCAGAGAGACACATCCAGTCCTGCTTTACTGTTCTTGAAGCTTGTCCCCTGCACATGGGAACTAGGAAGTCGAACCCAAATTTTTGTGCACGCTAATATCTGTGCTCAGTCAACTGTGCTACCACTCAGGTCCAATATTCTTCCTTTTTAATGCTCTTTCAGGATTTGTCTGTATTGAGGATTCTTTGTTTCAGCTGGAATTTGGAAATGGGATAAGATTTCTATGACAAATTCCCCATTTTATTAAGATGTCTTTATTTTATTTTATGAGTAGATATTAAAACTGAATTTTCAATCCAGTCAAGGGAACAAATATAAAGATTTTCCTTATACCCATCATTTTGGTGTTTTTGGTTTGAATAATGTAAACATCATGTAGCTAAAACAAAATCAACAAAGGTCTCTGAATATCATGGAGATTGTTTCTGGCAGTAGAAAAATACATTAGTTTTCCATTTCTGTAAACTGAATGCTCATTTAGAAGAAAACTGAAGTGTTTACTTTGAAACTACTTATCATTAGGCAGATATTTTTGAACATTTGAATCTGAAATATATTTGTAAAAATTCTGTACCCAGACATAAAACCATATGGCGTAATGGTTATTTTATTTTGGCATGCCAGATTTGCTGAGGTTGTGTGCTTCTCCTTTCCCTTGTAACTCAGAGTAAAGACTAAGAGATTGAAAGAAGGCTCTCAAGTTTTTAAATAAATAATTAAATAGTACAAATGAATAAGTAATTATAAATTAAATTACTAAAGAAGATAAGGCAATAGTAATTTTTGCTGTATAGAGGACACACAGTCTAAAGACATTGGCTTTTTTACCAAAACAATATTGTTTTGTTATACTATATAGGTTATAAGTATACAACATTAAAACAAATATTTAGTACTATTTACTTATTTACTTTGCCTCCAGGGGTTATTGCTGGAGCCTGGTACCAATACTATGAATCCACTGCTCCAGGAAGTCATTTTATTCCCTTTTTTTTTTTCTTGGATAGGACAAAGAGAAATTGATAGAGGAGGGAAAGATAGAGAGGGAGAGATAAGATAGTCATCTACAGGTTGGTTGAAGCAATCCCCCTCCAGGTAGGGAGCTGTGGGCTGGAACTGGGATCCTTGCGCTAAATACTATGTGTGCTTAACCTGGTGTATTACTGTCCAGCCCTCTTAAAAAGAATATTTTATATAGTATATGACATAATCTGTATATATGCTTATCACTGAAAGTCTAGTTTCATTGTTTAACATACAGTTAACCTCTTCCTTTTTCTTCTCTACTGCCATTTGGTTCTAATTTTCCAAGAATGTGTTCATTTATTTGTTTGCTTTCATTATCTTTTATATGAATGGAGTAATTTTATGTGTGTTTCCTTTTTTATTTTATTTTATTTATTTATTGCCTCTAAGGTTATTGCTGGGGCTAGGTGCCTGCAATATGAATCCACTCCTCCTGGAATCCATTTGTTCCCCTTTTTGTTGTCCTTGATGTTCATCACTATTCGACAGGACAAAGAGATATCGAGAGAGGAAGGGAAGACAGAGATGGAGAGATAGAGATGGACACCTGAAGACCTGCTTTACCACTTGTGAAACAACTCCCCTGCAGGAGGGAAGCCAGTGATTTGAACCAGGATCCCTAAACCGGTTCTTGAGCTTTGCACCATATGAGCTTACCCTGCTGGACTACCGCGTGGCCCCTGTCTGTGTTTCTTTCTGACTTATTTCATTGCACATAATGTCCTCTAAGTGGATCTATGTTGTATTGTCCCAAATGGTGGGAAATCATCTTTTTCTCTGTGTGTGTGTGTGTGTGTGTGTATGTGTGTGTGTGTGTGTGTGTGTGTGTGTGTGCGTGTGTGCGTGTGTGCGTGTGTGTGTGTGTGTGTGTGTGTGTGTGTGTGTACCTTCTTTCCTTAACCAATCAGTTGTCATGAGACACATGGTTGCTTCCAACTCTTGGCTGTTGTGATTGGTGAATGATTCTGTGAATGAGTAAAACATTTTTTTTTTTGGTCATAATAGGTTGGAAAGGGGTGGGGTAGCATTCTACAGTGCAAAGTAACTCCTCAAAACAAAGAGTTATCCAGCTAAATACCAGTCAATTATGAATAGTGTCAACACTGAGGATCACTGGAATAAAGAATAGCTCCTCGGACTGGGTTTTTAGAGATGTCAAAAATGTAATTTTAGGGGGTCGGGTGTTAGTGCAGCGGGTTAAGCACATATGGCAAAAAGTGCAAGGACCAGCATAAGGATCCCGGTTAGAGTCCCCAGCTCCCCACCTGCAGGAGGGTCTTTTCACAGGCAGTGAAGCAGGTCTGCAGGTGTCTATCTTTCTTCCCCCCCCTCTGTCTTCTTCTCCTCTCTTCATTTTTCTCTGTCCTATCCAACAACGACAATATAAAGAACAACAATAATAACAACAACAATGATAAAACAAGGGCAACAAAAAGGAATAAATAAATAAATAAAAATACATGAAATGCTGAAAAAATGTAATTCTAGTGAAGTTCTATTTTCCCTCTTCCAGGGGGAAAAATGCATTTTTATTACTTAAATCTACTCCCCTTCAAGGTACTTCCCCATGAAAGAATATCTTCATTAGCATTTGGAAGACAATCATGAGTCTCGGAAAAGATGTCGGATATAGCTGAAATGTTCCAGCTACCTGGCTTTTTGAGAGAATCATTTCATTTCTTTGAGTTTCAGTTTTGTCATCTGTGTAAGAGTTAATGATTTGGAACATGAAGAATCATTTAGAAGAGAAATCATACCAAGCAGGTGAAAGAATTGTATACATTGGAAATAGTGTACCACTTTCAAGGGAAGCTTTCTAGTTTATAATTTTTCACGTTTTCATTTACCTCTAGGTGTTTGAACCTTCAAATTCATTGTTTTTATAAGTGTAGCAGTTTTTTCCTTATGGTATATTAAAATAACAGAGCACAGTATGAATAACCCATATTTTCTCTTGGGTAACTTTATTTACCCACAATTTTTTTCTTTCCCTCAATTTACCGGTTCCTATCACAGAGAAATTGAAATCAGAGCAAAGAAGAATGGCTCAGCAACCTGCCCACTATTATAATCAAGTTCTATGAAAGCTTCTATCATTCACAGAGCAGCCCAGAGAACACACACTGTTACCAAGAAAGCAAGGAAAGGAAAGATGGGAGTTTTTTAAACACTTTCTTTAATTTAATGGACAGAGCTAGAAGGAATTATGTTAAGTGAGCTAAGTCAGAAAGATAAAGATGAGTATGGGATGATCCCACTCATCAACAGAAGTTGACTAAGAAGATCTGAAAGGGAAACTAAAAGCAGGACCTGACCAAATTGTAAGTAGGCCACCAAATTAAAAGCCCTTTGGTGAGGGGTAGACATGCAGCTTCCTGGGCCAGTGGAGGGTGGGAGTGGGTGGGAGGAATGGGTCACAGTCTTTTGGTGGTGGGAATGGTGTTTATGTACACTCCCAGCAAAATGTAGACATATAAATCACTAGTTAATTAATATGAGAGGGGGAAAATCAATTGTATGTCTCAAAGTTTTTCAAAACACAAACTGAATCTTTTTAATACATAGGCTGTGTATTTGATATGCGGACTCTCTCAAAAGCCTAGACCAAGTAGATTGCATCCAATAGCACAGCTATATACAAGATACTGGGTACTGTACAGCAAACCATAACAAAAGGACTTTTCAAAGTTAACCCAATTACCAAATAATGTGATGATAACATTAACTATCGCGTGTCTTTTTGAACCCTAAGACAGCAGGAACCTCACATCTCCACTATAGAGCCCCTACTTCCCCCAGTCCTAGAACCCTTGGATAGGGCCCACTTTCCCGTATGCGTCTCCCAATCCATACCAAATAATATTGCATCCGCCGATCACAACCTGACCAACGCAACGATTGTGACATCAACATGCTTCACCTCAGACTGTGTCCAGAGACTTCACGTGTGGAATGACAACCCTTCAGCTTCATTACTTGGGTGAGGCCTTTCCTTTTATAGTACACTCTAATTTCATCTCAGGTGGTTCACTTTTTCTGTGAGAGAGAGCTTATGTTCACACGTATCCATAAACTACTGCAAAATATATACCTGAAAGCAGTACACTAGAGTCTGCAGTGAGTACCTCCCTAACACTTCCTCTCCACTATTCCAAGCTTTGGGTCCATGATTGCTCAACAATTTGTTTGGCTTTGTATGTTAACTCTCTTTTCAATCACCAGGTTACAGATACCATCAGGATGCTAGCCAGGCTTCCCTGGATTGAAGACCCCACCAATATGTCCTGGAGTTCCGCTTCCCCAGAGACCCACCCTACTAGGGAAAGAGAGAGGCAGACTGGGAGCATGGACCGACCAGCCAACGCCCATGTTCAGCGGGGAAGCAATTACAGAAGCCAGACCTTCTACCTTCTGCAACCCTCAATGACCCTGGGTCCATGCTCCCAGAGGGATAGAGAATGGGAAAGCTATCAGGGGAGGGGGTGGGATATGGAGATTGGGTGGTGGGAATTATGTGGAGTTGTACCCCTCCTACCCTATGGTTTTGTTAATTAATCCTTTCTTAAATAAAAAAATAATTAATTAAATTAAATTAATTTAATTAATTAATTAAAATAATTTAATTTAGAGAGAAAATTCTTTCTTCTTACTAAGAAAGATCTTGAATTAATACTATTAATGGCAAATAAAAATATCAAGTCAGTAATGATGAAACTGGACATTTATTATTTCTGGAGAAACATCTTTAAAGTCTCAGAAATGGAAATCAGGTGTACCCATCAATGTGCTCATCAACAACACAACAATAATGACCACAACAAGGCTACAACAACAAGGGCAACAGAAGGGGGAAGAAATGGCCTCGAGAAGCAGTGGATTCATGGTGCAGGCACTGAGCCCTAGCAATAACCCTGGAGGGAAAAAAGCTTTTGCCGTTTAGGTGGGGACCAAAGGGTTGAGCCTGGGTCTTTGCGCATTGTAACGTGTGCTCAACCACGTGTACCACCACCCAGCCCCTCAGTGTTATTCTTAACTCACTTTTCCTATGATAGCAAAGGATGCTTTCCTCTTAGCAAAACAAGATGGACATATTTGTGAGCAGGGCAGTGTGAGAATGTTTTTGTCACTCACTCACATTCCACAGCAGCAATGAAGGACGAATGCCATTATTTTACATTTTAAATGATAAAATGAAGACTCACAGCAATTAGATACACCGCTTAAAGTCCCACAATTTGCATAGTGGTCTCTCCCTGGGTATATACACATAACACTCACTAGGGGGAAAATGTGTCACTCTGGTGCACCAGACTATGACACACTATACCAAGGCTTTCATCAGGCTCAAATCTACCATCAATTCCCCACCAAAAACAAACAACAACAACAACAAAAACAGTGCTAAACTACTCATGTTCCATTTCATTTCAATCAAAGGTTTCAGTATTTGAATTTTGCTTTTAAGGTAGCTTTCACAAAGTTTTATTGAAGGCAGTTTTGATTATAATGCTACAAGCCAAAATTGATATTGGACAAGGCAAGGCAAGTGGCACACATGACTGAGCATACACATTACATTGTTCAAGGACCTGAGTGTAAGCCTTTGGTCTTCACCTGTAGAGGGAAACTTTCTGAGCAGTGAAACAGTGCTGCAGGTGTCTCTATTCATCTCCTTTTCAATCTCCTTTTTCCTCTCAACTTATATGTTTCTATCATATATGTATTAGGAATATATATATATATATATATGTATATGTGTGTGTGTGTATACATATACATATACAAATGTTCCTCAAATGCCA
The DNA here is from genome assembly GCF_950295315.1 of Erinaceus europaeus. Classification (NCBI taxonomy): domain Eukaryota; kingdom Metazoa; phylum Chordata; class Mammalia; order Eulipotyphla; family Erinaceidae; genus Erinaceus; species Erinaceus europaeus. The sequence goes on from NC_080162.1 coordinate 34,577,884, forward strand.
AATCCTCAGAAAACACTATCAACTCTAACGTTTAAAAGGAATATACAGGGAGTCAGGAGGTAGCACAGCGGGTTAAGCGCACAGGACCGGCATAAGGATCCCGGTTCGAACCCCTGGCTCCCCACCTGCAGGGGAGTCCCTTCACAGGTGGTGAAGCAGGTCTGCAGTTGTCTATCTTTCTCTGCCCCTCTCTGTCTTCCCCTCCTCTCTCCATTTCTCTCTGTCCTATCCAGCAATGATGACATCAATAACACAATAATAACTACAACAATAAAACAAGGGCAACAAAAGGGAATAAATAAATATTAAAAAATAAAAAAGGAACATACAAAGTATTCATTCTCTCCTTTTTGAATTGAGAAAGTATTCTTACAAGACTGCTATTATTGTCATGGACATATGATTGATCTCCCATATCTATAATATAGGTGTCAGTATACTTCCCAATTGCTATCTCTCTCCTTTTTTGACTGTGTAGGAGCTAAGGCTCAAAGTAGTGGGGAGTATGTCTTTTATCTAGTGACATGAGCAGGATCTCTATCTTCATTGAATCTGCCATGTAAAAGTCTGACTTCTAGAGAATGGGTATATGGAATGTAACTGGAACCACTGGATTGTATGTGCAGATGTCCAATGACAAGGCTAGAGGGCTTTTCTTCTGCTGCTCAACTCTTCATCAGGTTGAAACCATAGTGTTTCCAGGACTCAGACATCCTGGTTGTCATCCCCTTCATCCCAACAAATAATAATATAAATCAGTGTTGGATTTCACATGATTTTCTTTTTTAAAATATTTTTCTATTTTATTTATTTATTTTCCCTTTTGTTGCCCTTTTTATTGTTGTAGTTATTATTGTTTTTATTGATGTCATCATTGTTAGATAGGACAGAGAGAAATAGAGAGAGGAGGGGAAGACAGAAAGAGGGAAAGAAAGATAGACACCTGCCCACCTGCTTCACCTCTTGCGAAGCGACTTCCCTGCAGATGGGGAGCTGGAGTCTCGAAACGGGATCCTTAAGCCAGTCCTTGAACTTTGTGCCACATGCGCTTAACCTGCGGTGCTACCGCCCATCTCCCTTCACATGATTTTCAAGTGTGATGGGGGTGGGTTGGGGTGGGGGTAGAATTTAGGACTTGGAAAAAGGAAATGGGTGAGACCCTCCAGGGTTCTCTTATGCAGATGTGACTGAGGCCAAGAGTTCTCCAGCCCAAGTAAATAGGAAATAGTTTTGAGGTTGCAGCTCTTGGCAGAGCTAATAAAGATTAAAGCTTTCTTCTACAATTTCATAAAGCAAAAATGCCTATTTTGACTTAATTAAAATTATTCTGTTGATGAATTAATGCCTCCAGGGAGTCAAATAATTGACAATATGTTTGCTCTGAGTCTAAAGTTTTCACCTAGTCTATGGGAGTGAGGGGTTATTAATGCAGGGTAGGGGGAAGTTTGCAATGATTCCTGGTGAGAACTGACAGCACAGAGCCACTCAGTCTTGACTTTTCTGTGGATTTTTTCTCTCTTCATTTGGTCCTGCAAGTGTGGCCTGAAGTCTATTTTAAGAAAAGAGAAATAACAAAAGAATCTGCAGCTTTTCCAATCTTCTTTCTGAGACCTCAGTGTTGTTAATTGCCTACTGTATCTGTCATTACTGATTTTTTTTTTTTGGCATATTTAGATAAAACCCTATGCACTAGTTAATTAGGATGATTAAAGAAATTAGGCTGCTTCAGGTCACCCTGCTATGACATTAGATAGGAATTCACCAGGCATGGAGAAGGGATGTTTTGGCTTTTTCTATTGGCGGCCAGATAATATGCCCCAATTTTCACAACTGTGGTCGAGCTAAAAGGCTGAAGAATTGTACTTCAAGTGTGAAATAGAGGTTGTGTTGTTTAACACCATCCATGGGAAAACTACACAAATGCATTAAGGCAGGCAATTTGGGGCGTGTTTGTACAATCTCGCAGAAGTGGAATGATATTTACAGGGGAGAAAGGTTGCACTGGGTCACCAGGAGCCCACACTGAATCCAAGTTCCATGTGAATCAGCCTGGACCAACCAACTGGGGTTTCTCCTGCCCACTTCCATCCAAAATGGACTCTGTTGTCAGACAATCTAGTAGAAATCTTGGCTCCCCCACTGAGAAACAGAAGACAATCATCCACTCAATCTCTACATCTCTATTAAATTGTCTAGAAGGGAATAACAAGCCTGATCTCAGGAAGTGCTACCCAGACCAAAATAGAGAGTATGACTCGCCAATTCTGATCATTCTAGGCCACCCCTCTTCCCTTTAGAGTCTCTAAATCCTTGGAAAAGGCTGGGGCTTGGATGAGAATGGGGAGCTCTTCTCATAGATATGACTGCTTGTGTTTGTGTATGTGTGTGTGTGGGGGTGCAGATTCATAGGGTCAGAAGAGATGGAGTCTACAAGCAGATGAATGAGGACCCTAAGTCTGACTGAGAGCTGACCACACACTGCAGACTCTTTCCTTATTTATTTATTTATTTATTTATTTATTTATTTATTGCCTTCAGGGTAATCTCTGGGGCTCAGTGCGGGCACAGTGAATCCACTGCTCCTAGAAGCCATTTTATTGAATAGGACACAGAAAAATTGAGAGATGAGGGGGAGGTATAGAGGGAGGTTGAAAGACAGATACCTGCAGAACTGCTTCTCTGCCTGTGAAGCATCCCCCCAGCTGCAGGTGGGGAAATGGGGGCTCCATTATGAATCCTTATCCTTTGTATATGTGTGCTTAACTAGGCATGCCACTGCCTGATCCTGAGCCTTTCTACATCTTTACCTGTACCTTGCAGCTTACACTTCTGAAGGGAAATAAAGAGACAAAATAACCATCACTCATGAGTTAAGATCTTCTAAGAAATGAACCCTCAATGACCCTGGGTCCATGCTCCCAGAGGGATAGAGAATGGGAAAGCTATCAGGGGAGGGGGGGTTATGGAGATTGGGTGGTGGGAATTGTGTGGAGTTGTACCCCTCCTACCTTATGGTTTTGTTAATTTATCCTTTCTTAAATAAAAAAAAAGAAAGAAATGAAGTATTTCTGTGGATGACAGAACTCAGCTCATCTCCAGGGTGTTCTGTGGCTGGTGGCTAAAAATGAATCTTGTCTTTGGTGAGTTGAATATTTTTCCACAGGGATGTTCATCCATGAAACTGGAGGGAACAATGGTCACCCCAGAAGCAATGATTTATCAAAAGTCCTACTGTCGCTAGCCCAGGCTCAGACTGTATTTAGACCTTTTGTGGACAGGCTTGTCCTATCTCTTTGAAAGCATATCTCTAAAAGTTGGAGGTAAGGCAAGAAGCATTACTCTACTCTCAGCTTTGCAACTGATCAACAGGCAAAACCGGTGTTTTCTTCATCCCCTCAAAATATGCAATTTCTCATCCTGGAAATGAACAGTGCTAGTAAGGATTAAAGGACCCATAGCACTTGACCTTCACAGGATTCGCTACAGTCTTTACCTGCTAAGCTGGGATATTTGGGGCAAACATTGGGCCAGTGTTTGATCATTGGTACCTGCAACAACTAGAAGGCAAACATCTTAATTTTTTAATTTTTATTTCTTAATCATTTTTATATATTGTATAGAGACAGCCAGAATTCAAGAGAGAAGGTCATGATAGAGAGGGAAAGATACAGAGAGATACCTGCAGCCCTGCTTCACCACTGGCAAAGCTTTCCCCTTGCAGATGGGGGCCAGGGACTTGAATCTTGGTCCTTGTACACTGGAACATGTGCGCTCAATAAGGTGCTGTGCCACCCAGCCCCACAAGCATCTTCTTTTTTTTGTTTGTTTTTAATCTTCTTATTTTACTTATTACTGTATAAAGACAGGGGGGTGGGGGTCGGGCGGTGGTGCAGTGGGTTAAGCACATGTGGCGCAAAGCGCAAGGACCGGCGCAAGGATGCCGGTTCGAGCCCCCGGCTCCCCACAGGCAGTGAAGCAAGTCTGCAGGTGTCTTTCTCTCCCACTCTCTGTCTTCCCCTCCTCTCTCCATTTCTCTCTGTCCTATCCAACAACGAATAGCGTCAACAATGGCAATAACAATAAGCACAACGAGGCTGCCACAAAAGAGGGAAAAATGGCTTCCAGGAGTGGTGGATTCATGGTGCAGGCACCAAGCCCAGCAATAACCCTGGAAGGAAAAATAAAATAAAATAAAATAAAATAAAATAAAATAAAATAAAATAAAATAAAAAGGCAGAGAGAAATTGAGAGGGGGTGGGTATAAAGCTTTTGCCCTGTAAGTGGGGACAAGGGGCTTGGACCTTGGTCCTGGTGCACTGTAATATGTGTGTTCAAGCAAGTGTGCCACTGCCTGGCCACTTATCTGGTTGTTTCTAATTCTGAGTCATTATGAATTGTGCTGCTAGGCAATAGGCTTACAGAGACCTTTTTGGACAAGTGTTTTCCTGTTCTTTAAGTCACATAGTTATTTTTTTCAGTTTTAAAATATTAACATAGATCATTGATCATTACATTGGCAAGACACGTTAACAATGAAGACTAAGTGGAAATATTATATCAATGTGTAGACTAATAGTCATGAGGTGACTCCTTTTGTTACTTCTAGGTGTCTTGTTATATATTTCTTTTTTGTTTGTTTTTTAAATTTTATTTATAAAATGGAAACACTGCCAAGATCATTGGCTAAGAGGAGTACAATTTCCACCACCAGAACTCCGTATCCCATCCCCTTGCCAGATAGCTTTCATATTCTGTTTTTAATTAATTAATTTATTTATAAAATGAAAAACTGACAAAAACCATAGGATAAGAGGGGTACAATTCTCACTACCAGAACTCCATAACCCATTCCCTCCCATGATAGCTTGCCTATTCTTTAACTCTCTGGGCGCATGGACCCAGGCTCATCATGGTGTGCAGAAGGTGGGAGGTCTGGCTTCTGTAATTGCTTCCCTGCTGAACATGGGCATTGACAGGTTGATCCATACTCCCAGCTAGTCTCTCTCCTAGTGGGACAGGGCTCTGGGGGAGTGGAAATACAAGACACACTGGTGGGGTTGTCTGCCCAGGGAATTCCTGTTGGAATCATGGTAGCATCTAGAACCTGGTTGCTGACAAAGAGTTAATATATAAAACCAAATTGTTGACTACTCACAAACCTAAAGGCTGGGCTATTGCAGATGAATATTTGGGATCTCTATTTTGGAAATACTAGGTGTGTTGTAGGTATATTCTAAATGGTCCATAACTTTATTAGTTTTTGCCAGAGCCTGACATCTCATATGCAAATGGACCCATGTTATTGTCTGGGGAGATGATGTCTTGGCTGGAAAAAGAGCTAGAAAACTGGATCAGGAAAGAGAGTATCTCCCAAATATGGGAAAAGTATATACATATTGTTGACTGTAACCCCATCAATGCTCTGGGGTCCATATTCAGCATAGCAGCCTATGTAACCTCTAAATCCTTGTAGATCCGAGCTCACATTCTGTGGTCATGAGTAGGAACATTCCAAATTGCACCAATTTCAGGACCCACCTTCTTCAGGTGATAGACAGAGTATGTTATCCAACCCTCTTTGGAGGATGGAACATTCTCTACCATTGTTGATCCACATTGAGGGCAAGGTCCTATGGGGGACCACAGAGGCATCCATTATGTTGTTCCAGCTGGAGATGACCAGTGATAATGGAGAGAGAGATCTATTCGAGGTCTAGGCTCATCGTGTGTGTGGGAATTACAGGACACCCCAACTAGGGCCCCAGCTGATGAGGTGGCCTGTTAGTAACTAAAGAGTCATCATTAAAGTATTCCAATCTCATGGCTTTGCTCAGCTTTTTAATCCTCACTTTAAAAGGTTAGCTTTGGACTGACTGAGAGAAGTGTAAGAGGAAGTAGATAAAAGGATATCTAGGTCTAAGTAAAAACTATTTCATTAGAAACTTTGTGGAGTCTTTTTAGGTCTTTCTACTTGCTTGCTTCATTTGTTGACTTACTGCAAACTATTGTGCACTTTTGCTTTCAGGTATATGTTTTACCCTAATTTATGGATACATATGTACATCTGCCCTATCTCATGAGGCCTGGTCTATATTTAGGTTTTGAGGCTGTGTTAGTAAGTGAACCACCTGAAATGGAATTAAGGAGTTCTATGAGAAAGGAAAGGTCTCACCTGAGTAATGAGGCTAAAGGGTTAACATTCCACTCCTGACCTCTCTGGACACACTAAGAGGTGAAGCATGCTGAAGTACTCACTTTGTTACATAAGTTGGGATCATCAGATGCAGTATAAGTTGTTATGAATTAAGAAAAGCATGCAGGAAAGTGAGCCCCACCCTAGAGGTTCCAAGACTTGGCAGAACTATGGGCTTTATAGAGGAAGCAGGAGGTTCCTACTGTCTTAGGGTTTAAGAAGGAAATAGATAGTAATTGCCATAATCAAATTATTTGGCAATTAGGTTAACTTTGAAAATCCCATTGTTAGGATTTGCTGTATCATACATGACCTCAGCATAATTTATGTTCTTTGATGTTATTTATATGTATCTGTAGCTTATAAAGTAATGCCACCAATTGTATCTGTTCTCCTGGTCTAAGTATTTAGGAGAGTCAACATTTCAAAGACTCAGCCTAGGGTCTGTGAATTAAAAATTTTGAGACAGTCAATCAATTATCCCCCTCTCTTACTAATGAAATAGTGATTTATGCTACTACAAGTTAACAGAAGTGTACATAAACACAATTCCCACCACATAAACACAATTCCCACCACCAAATGACTGTGTCCTGTCCCATCCCCTTACCCCCAACACACAAACCCTGGTGAAGGTGAACGTCCACTCTCACCCTCCAAACAGAGATTTTTACTTTTTTGCCCTACTCCAAACTTAATCAGATCCAGCTTTGAGTTTCCCTTTGTGTTCTTCTCTCTCAGCTTCTGTTTATGAGTAGGATCATCCCATACTCCTCTTTGTCTTTCTTACTTAGTTCACTTAACATAATTCCTTCTAGCTCCATGTCAGAGAAGGTGGGTTCATTGTTTTCAATAGGTGCATAGTATTCTGATATATATATCACAGTTTTCTCAGCCATTCATCTGTTGTTAGGCACCTTGGTTGCTTCCAGGTATTAGCTACTACTAATTGTGTTGCTATGAACATAGCTGTACACATATCTTTTTTATTGGGTGTTATGGAGTCCTTGCGGTACATCCATAGGAGAGGAATTTCTGGGTCATATGGAAGGTCCATGTCTAGCCTTGTGAAGGTTCTTCAGACTGCTCTCCATGGAGGCTGGACCAATTTAAATTCCCAACAGCAGTGCAGAAGGGTTCCTTTGTTCCCATAACCTATCCAGCATTTGTATGAAATATGAAAGAAAATAGGCTGTCAACTATAAATTATATAGGTAGTGGGGAGGGGGGAGGAAGAGAAAGACAAAGGAAGAGGGAGGGAGAGAGAGAGAAGAAGAAGAAAGAGTCCACTCTCAGGCAGACTTATTGTACAAAAGAATTCATGAACGAGTGCCAGTGAATAAAAAAAGAAAGAAAAAAAAAGCAGTGAAAGGAAAGAGATTTTTCAAATCTGCTTTAAGGAAAGAAAATGAGAAATAGAGGAGGGGGGGGCAGCAAGTTCCTCTCAAAATGTGTAGCACACCCAATGACCTATCAGTAGAAAATGGAGCAACTGCTACTTTTGCTCAAGTTGGAGAGGAGGGGAAAGAGACAAGCACAAGTAGTAATAATAATAATAATAATAATAATAATAGAATAAATTAAATAAAAATCCCTGACAGTCAGTCTACAGATTGAACCACTACAGATGGTCTCCACACAGACTCATCTCCTTCCTAAACCAAGCTAAAAATAAGCAATTATAAGATATAACTATTAGGCAAACTCAAGCATTACGGAAAAACACAGGTACTTTACCCAGACAAAACCTTAGGCCCTGATTGGTCAGGTATTCTGTCACTCAAATATAGCTCCTGCCCCTTTTAATCCTTTTAAAGACACCACTTTGAATGACACACCAGGCAATACTAAGGCCTTGATTGGTCAGGTATTCTATCACTCAGACAGAGTTCCATATCCCTTCAATGTCCTTAGAATGACACACATTTGAAAGGCAACCCTGCTGATCAAAGTATCTTGATAAAGAAATGATCTCCACAGGAGTCCCACTAGGAGTAGTTGGTGTGAGGGTTGGCAACTAGCAAATCAGAAAACTTCCAACAAATCTCCCTGTTTCCTTTGTCCTTTGTTGGCCTCTATTTTCCAGCCCAAATATGGATTATTGGACTCTTCTTTAGTTCTTATCTACCCAGCCAGTGCATCCATATCCCACTGCTGACCCCAAATTCCTACCCTCACCCAAACTTCCCAGTTTTGAAGCAGCCTCTTTGCAGATCTCAGGCCATGTGTTTTCTCCATGTCACCATCTTGGCTCCTTCTGCAAGCATATTCTTTATAGGAGTAGTAATGGCTCAAAAAATGTTTAGCTTTCATATTTATAATGGTGATAATTACAAAAATGATACAAAGTGAATTTTAAGGAAACTTTATTACTTAGAATGTTTCATTATTTTTAGTCAAATGAGAAGTAATAGACTTAAAGATAAACTTGTTAAATATTCCTCTTCAGATTCTAACAATTTGATGAGTTATACCAGTAAGGAATAATATATTTTCTAGAAAATAATCTTTCTCTACCTCTAGTACTAGTTGCTGTAACAGGGTTTTACAGTCTCAGCATAATTGAAATTGGGGGCTAGGAAATTATAGTGTAGACTGTCTTGTGGGATGTTTAGTTGTAAAGCAATCTCTACCCACTAAAAAACAGCAGTAAATAACCTGGATATCCCCTCACATCATCAAATATTCCCAGATATTATGTTTATTCCTACCCCCACCATGATATATATAGATATGTATATATATATAAATTGATATATAGATTTTGGTTGTTTTAAGGTAAAAGAAAATCACTGAGAATATGTTATCATATATCTAAATATGTCTTTTAAAAACTTGTGCTCTCCTTTCCATTTGCTTCCTTTGAATTAGATTTCTCTGACATCCATATGCATTTGGTCAGGATGGATAAGTGATTGATTGTGAGTGCTTCATGAGTGGACTAAAGCAGCCACCTTCCAGAAAGAGAGGCACTAAGCTACTTTGTCTCTTCTTGGGTAGACAGATGTTGCCCCTGATTAAATAGAAAGAAAGAAAGAAAGAAAGAAAGAAAGAAAGAAAGAAAGAAAGAAAGGTAATTTGATTATCTGTGCAGAGTGGGTGTAGCAGAAATAATCTTATTCTCTCAAATGGAAGAATTGCTGCAATAAGTAAAAAGAAGAATAAATGTTTGGCTGAAGGCAGTGTAGTGTGATATAAATTAATGATGCTGCCTGAATAGATGGCTGGCTAGTTTCTTTTCTCGCTTTAATGTTTTCTTCACTATGCATTTGTGGTGACCTGTGTGATCCCACCCTCCCCTCATGCCCCCCAGCATCAGGCAGGTTCTCATCTCTGCTCACAGAAACAGATTGAGTGCCACGATGAGAAGAAAAAGCAGGCATTCTCTCCATATGCAAGGTAATGGGCCCTGAAATTTTACCTATGCTCAAAAAAGAACTTAGCAAAGACTACAGAAGGGAAATGTAAACTTTTGGATCTCTTACTCCTCTCAGCACAAATTTCCAAGGTTCTTAAGAAACTGAGGTGATTGGGTCTGCACCACTCATTATACAGATGTCTACCCAAGTGTGTTTGGCTTGTATCTCCCAATGATTTTACTGTAAGCTGTTTCCTCTGCAGATGCATCCTGAGCCTCGGAAAGATATGAGTCTCTAATCAGTGGCAAGAGTTACACACAGGGAAGGTTCTGCCTTGACAGGAGTAAGTCTACTCAGTTCAATGGTGGTTCTAAGTTCTTCCACATGAATGGAGGAGGGAAGTAGAACAATTAAATCTAACCCCCATTAGATGTTCTCCTGGAGGCACAGAATCAATACATGTGGCATGAGTGGGTGGGTAAATAAATGAATGGATGAATAAATGAGTGAATGAATGAATGAGTTGGTTCATCAGAAAAGCCCCTGTAATTTTTATTTCAGTGGAATTCAACTGCAAAAACCAAAGATAATAGCAACAATAAGAATAAAAATGAATACACTAAGCACAGTTGAAGTGTCTTACTAGCTCATTTACTCCTCACAAGAGTTCTATGAGCTCAGTGCTATTGTCATTCCATCTTAGAAATGAAGAAATTGAGGCAGAGAGAGGTGTTATAACTTGCCCAATGTTACAAATGCAGTGCATGACAGCAATGCAGTGAAATCTTAGACCTTTCTCACTGGAATTTACATCATTAAATGTTACCTATTTATATAATCTATTACACTGTATGTTTTTAATATGCAAAATATACTGTACTAAATTTTCTATATTTTCAGAGGAATATGTTCTGAGCATTTGCATTGCCTACCCAAGTCTGATTTTTTATGTAACTACTGATTGACTCTTATGACTAGTGAGTCAATCTCTTTGTTGGTTTATCACATTAACTAGAAAGTCAGATTGCTAGGAAGCAGAGGAAGGAAAAGTGCAATATTTCTTCAATGTCCACTGAAAACTCATCTGGTAAAACAAAACATAAGGGGATAAGGAAATAGGAGTTTTATCCCAGTTCCCCACCTGCTGGGGGGTGGGGGGGAGACACTTCACAAGCAGTTAAGCAGGTCTGTGGATGTCTTTCTCTCTCTCATCTTAATTTCTCTCTGTACTATCCAATTAAATGGGGGGGGGGGTGGCCACCAGGAGAGGAGAAGTGGATTCAAAGAGCCAGCACTGAGGCCCAGTGATAACCCCAGAGGCAAAAGGAAGGAAGGAAGGAAGGAAGGAAGGAAGGAAGGAAGGAAGGAAGGAAGGGAGGGAGGGATGGAGGAAGGAAGGAAGGAAGAGAGAAACTGGAGTTTGATTTGCTTGTGGACATTTGAAAATGCCTGTGTAAAATGATGAGCTGCTTTGGAGTATGTAGTATGCTAGTCAGGATTCAGAAAGGGTTTGCTCAGCACACTGCCCACACCCTAGTTCAGACCCCAGTTGCCATAGAAATGGCCAGGATATATTCCAACGTTATGGGGACTACAAGAGGACCATCTTTGTTTCAAGTTTCAGTCCCTGTCTACTTGAAATAAAAATCAGTCATCTTCATGAAAGTCAATCCATGATTAAGAAAAAAAAATAAGTCAGTATATTTATAATTATCTGAGAATGAGGAATGAAAAATAGAAATCTTTATTTAGCTTCTACTTAAATACTGCATCAAGGGAGTGATTTTTTGTGGTAATGTATAATTTAATATAATGGAGTGAGGGAGTGAGAAGGTTTCATCTGCTCTGCTATTTAATGACAGTTCCTGAGACACAAAGATTACTTTGTGGGGGAACCAGTATGGGGTTGCCCAGGGAGCTAAGTGGGAACTCCTGTGAAGAGGAAATTCAGGAACAAAAGGCACCAGTAGGAAACATGGGATGAATTCAAGTCAAGGAAACTGGCTGAGTAGCTCATGGGAACATGCAAGGAAAAGGGTTAAGATAGGGATTATTTTTTTCAACTCAGTCAATGCACTTTGTTTATTTTTAGCCCAAAGTCATATCTAAGTTATAAAATACATTCAGAATAAGTCTAGGTGACAGGATTAAACAAATAAGTATGAGGTCAACGGACAGTTTGCTCAGACCTTCATCTCTGTGGTCTGTGCTATACAAGGAAACATGTGCAAAGAGATTAAAATCTGACCAGCATTATCTGCTTTCTTCCTTCCTTTCTTTCTTCTTTCCTTCCTTCCTTCATTTCTTTCTTTTTTTATTTTTTGTTAGTGATTTAATAATCATCGACAAGATTGTGGGATAAGAGGGGTACAGTTCCACACAATTCCTACCATCCGAGTCCCATATCCTGTCTTCTTCATTGGAAGTTTCACTATTCTTTATTCCTCTGGGAGTATGAACCAAAGATCTTTATGAGGTGCAGAAGGTGAAAGGTCTGGCTTCGGTAATTGTTTCTCCAATGGACATGGGTCTTGACAAATGGATCCATACTCCCAACCTGTTTCTATCTTTCCCTTGTGGGGTAGGGCTCTGGGGAGGTGGAATTCCAGGACAAATTAGTGAGGTCATCTTTCTATGGAAGTCAGTTTGGCATCATGGCAGCATCTACAACTTGGTGACTGAAAGACATTAAAATACAAATCAGAACAAACAGTTTAATAATCAGGAACCTAAATGTAAGAATATAACACGAGAGTTGGGGTCGTGTCATTGTGTTGGAAAAAACTAGGAAGTCTATTTAAGGTGTATTCCAAGAGGCCCATGATTTTTTCCTGAGCCTGATCAAACTTTCTAGAAAAGATATGAAACATCCACTTCTCAGGGGTTTTCTCGAGAGCAGTCAAGAAATGAGAAACCAATCCTTTGACATTCCTCAACACCACCCTATAGCCAGATTCTTCACTGTTCCCTAAGAGACAGTTTAGGATAACCATATCCCCAGCCCCATCTACCCCTCATAGCTATGTAGCTTTCATTTATCAAGCAATATTTGACACAGAGACCATTCAAAGAGGTACATTTGTTTCAACACAGCTTCAGTGTAGTAGGATCTGGGAAAGGACTTTTTGCCCTCTATTCAGGGTCTCAGTAGAGATTATTATGGCTTCTGTGGTGGCTCAATCTCTTCTTCCAGCCTCCATAGCCAGATCCCATTGGTTGTGTAGCTGGGGCATCCCACATTCATGTAAATGGTACTGTCCTAGGAACCTCGCAGCAGGACACTCAGTTTCTTCACTGTCAGTGTGTTAACATCTCCCAGTGGGGAATCTCTCCCCTCAGGGAGAATGTCATTCTGCACCACGGGAAAGAGAGAGAGGAGGTCCGGGGCGAAGAGGGAACACAAATCTTTATTTGCACTGGCACCTCAGAGTTGGGTGCAAGAGAAGCAGGTTGGGCCACATGGAGGTAGCAAAAATGGCTGCCTCATGCAGTAACCTTTCCTGATTCTAAACACCAAAGTGGAGTGCCAGCAAGAGAGTGAGGTGCGGAAGAAGAAGGGCTTTTATAGGAGTAGCTTTCGTGAGAATGGGAAGGGGGAGGAGTAACCATAGCACTCCAGGATAGGATAATAACTCTCGTGAGAATGGGAGGGGGGAGGAGTAACCAAAGCACTCCAAATATAGCGGGGAAATAGACAATGCCCTGAAGGCACAACATGGCAGAACAGGCACTCTGAGAATGTCCCAACTCTAGTGGGAACTAGCAGTAGCCTGAGGGGTCAACATGGCAGATGTGACTGCATCTGCACAATTTCCCAGCATCTCCCCCTTTCCTTTTATCTAATGGCCAGGGCAACAGTCTGTAAAGTCTATGAACTACTCAGGGTCAGTCTATGAAAAACCTGCAACGTGAAGGGAAGGAAGCTGCTGTAAAATTGTCGAAAGTGTCCAAAGGGTATAATAACAAGTATGATAGAAGTCTCAGTCCAAAGTAGGCGACTATGGGGGGAAATGGCAGGGGATGAAACGCTGCATGAGGGATGTCAGCCTCTGGAATTCCGCTTTTCTGTAGAGAGTGAGCTAGAACCACCAAAACGTGGCAGGCAAAGCAGAAGCAGGAAAAGCAGACAGGCAGTAAAAAAGTTCTGTCCTTGGAGTCTGTGAATCAGGTTCTTCAGATCACGTCAGGTGACATCTAGGGTTTTGGGGGTGTGCCACTGTATTGGTGCCATCTAGTTGGTGATGTCAGGATGTGCAGGGGTCCAGATGTTTTTTTCCGGGAATCCTGTGGAAGAAACAAAAACAATCTGCTTCTTGTGGTTAGCAGGGCATCTGATTTGAATTTTTTATAGAAAAGGAGGTTTGGTGCCTTAGCCAACTGAGTATTGGGAGATGTATCTTTCTTCTTTATTTATTATTATTATTATTATTATTATTATTATTATTATTATTATTATTTGTCATGTAATCAGCCATTATCTGGAAGGTCCTCGGTGATTCACACAGAAGAAGAACTTATCTTTTAACAAAGACTCTAAGGTGTAGGGAAGCGGGAACTTATCTTATCCTTTTTTTTTAGTATTTATCAAAATTCCATTCTATCTATTACTATTTTCCTGCGATTGTCTAGAGCATTCATCATGGAAGCATGCCTTCCATTGCAGGTAGAGGGGGGTCTGGGAGTGCAGCACAAGCCAGGTCTTTCCAGTCCTGGGGGCTGTTAAGGTGCTGGTAAAAACTCCTTAAAATGGACTTGGTCCATGGAGCATGAATTCCATCCTCCTTCACGGCTTGTCTGAGTTCTCTGAGCTCTTAGAGGAGTATGGATGCCACACCTGAGAGTTTTGTCTATTGGGGGCCACATTTACCGGGAAGGTGTGGACTTGGTTTGATGATGTGGGGGAGAGAGTCACAGAGGTGGAAGCTGCCGTAGTTGCCGCAGGATAAACTGAACACGTATCTATGGGGACGGAGCTCTTGGGGCGGACTGCAAATGGTTTAAGGTCTCTAAATGCTGAAAAGATATCCTTTAACTCTCGTATCTCAGCCACAAGGTCTCTTAATGATGAGGTATCAGCAGAGGGAGGAGTCGAAGAAGTGGAAGCCTCATGGGAAGCCGAAACCAGGGCAGCAGGAAGAGGAGTCAGAGAAGTGGAAGCCTCAGGGGAAGTCGAAACCGGGGCAGTGGGAGGAGGAGTCAGAGAAGCGGCTGTGGGGACAACTGGGGGCGTGGTCAAAGGAGGCGCGGCTGAACACGTGTCAGTGGGGACAGAAGTTTTGGGGCTAACTGCAGATCGCTTAGGGCATTTAAGCTTTGAGCACATATGCTTTAACTCTCGTATCTCAGCCTCAAGGTCACTTAACTTTGTGGTAGAACACCTTGTACATATCTTGTAAGTAGTAAATATAGCCATGAGAACCCATGGTGTAGCGAAAATTAAAGCCTCTCTGAGATTGAGAACCTGTCCCAGGAGAGAAGGATATAATGTCTGGGACACCTCCTCATAAAACGGAAAAAATCCCATGGTGGGAGGAAACACAGGGCCACAGAGGCGGGCGGATGCCACTTACCTGTGTCTGGGCGACTTTTTGGGACCTCAGGCCAGGCCACCCAGCGGGGCGTGAGTGCGGGACACAAAGGGCGCCAGGTGTCATTCTGCGCCGGAGAGAAGAGAGAGAGGAGGTCCGGGGCGAAGAGGGAACACAAATCTTTATTTGCGCTGGCACCTCAGAGTTGGGTGCAAGAGAAGCAGGTTGGGCCACGGAGGTAGCAAAAATGGCCGCCTCACGCAGTAACCTTTCCTGCTTCTAAACACCGAAGTGGAGCGCCAGCAAGAGAACGAGGTACGGAAGAAGAAGGGCTTTTATAGGAGTAGCTTTCGTGAGAATGGGAAGGGGGAGGAGTAACCAAAGCACTCCAAATATCGCGGGGAAATAGACAATGCCCTGAGGGCACAACATGGCATAACAGGCACTCTGAGAATGTCCCAACTCTAGTGGGAACTAGCAGTAGCCTGAGGGGTCAACATGGCAGATGTGACTGCATCTGCACAATTTCCCAGCAGGAGAAACCAGCCTATTAAAATGATTCAAAGTAGTCTGATTAGGTTAGGTCCATCCAACAATTGTTTTCCTGATTAATCCACAGCTAGTGATATGGGGCCTTAATTTGCTTTCATTTTAAGATTTCTCTCTCTCTCTCTTTCTTTCTTTTATTGCCACCAGGGCTATCACAAATCCACCACTCCTGGTGGACATTTCCCCCCTTTTTATTCTACTTTGATTTGAGAGGACAGAGAGAAATTGACAGAGGAGGAGGAGAGGTAGAGAGGGGGAGAGAGGTGGGGAATAGGGACTAGAACCCTGGTCCTTGCACATAATGCCATTTGCACTTTATCAGGTGTGCTTAACCAGGTACACCACTCCCTGGCCCCTGAAGATGTATTTTATTAATTGAATTATAACACTATATAATTCTGAATCCAGTCTGCTGCAGGCAGAATCCAGGAGAACTCACAATATTGCTGGGGCTGCTTTCTTTTGTTGACCCACCACTCCTCTTTCAAGTAGGTTTTCTCTGTGGGACAGAAGAGCTAGATAGGAGGCTCAGGAATTTTCTGGGATGAGGGGAAATCAAATGAGAGAATCAAACACAAAGATAAGTATGCACTTACCCAGTCTGGAGACATTCCCCTGGGTAGAGTATGTGACTGACCATACATGTGGCCCAGTGTCAAAACCCTTGTACCATGTAGAAGTCCCATGGTATCAAGGGAAGCTCTAGTTTTGTGGTATGTGTATCTCCAACACTGTATAGCTCTACCTATCTCTCTATTTGAATAAAAAAATACATATACTCACTTCCTAGTTGTATAAGTTTCAGGGGTACCTACCCTTGGTACCCAGTTACTACCCTCTCACATCTGACCCTCAAGATTCTGCTCAGAATTTTAAGTAGAAAGAGCTCCTTTTTTAAGTTTTTAAGTGGTGCCAAATCAACTCTGGCTATTCAGGCATAATTGTCCCTACCTAAGCACATCATTCAAGCCTGAATAAGCCCCTGTTGCTTCTTGAGTATAGAACCATGGACCAGAGAAGGAACATATGTCTGCCTGTCCCCATGGTCTGGGAGAACCAGGTGCTCAGACACATGGCCCCATAAGATCCAAAAGGAATGGAAAATCAAGGCCCAAATGTAGCTGGACAGGCAAAGGCAGTAGTTAGCCTTTGAGTCTCAACCCAAATGCACAGGCACCCACATGCCTATGTACTGTCTCTTGTTACTTTGGGCTATTGGCTATTTGCAAGTCCTACCTTTTTTTTTTTAGTCATGTTCCAGATTCAACATGAATGATCATGATGCTTTATATCCTGGGCCTCTGTGCATAGCACCTTGCATGAGTAAATATCCAGGAAACATTTGTGTGGTTGGCTCTGCCCTGGGGAGGACAGAACATTGCTTTTCCTGCTGTTTGCTGGGCAACCCTGATGATTTCCAGACACTGGTGGATGAAGTTAATCCCATTAGAGATGCAGTATTGTGCAGAGAAGTATCCCTGGGCTCTCAGGGGATAACTTTTCAAGGCTCATGTGTGCAAGCAGAAACTGCCTCCTCTCAGGTGCTGAGGGAATTAAGGTCTCTTTCTGGAAAACATGCCTCTAATTGCAGCAACCCTACCTCAGAGAGCCAAATGTCTAATGGGGAGCATTATGGGCTGCCTTGTAGGAACAACAAAACATGCCTCATATTCACACAGAGGCTGACATCTGTTCTTTGTAGTCAGCAAGGTCAGTGGCTAACCCCCGGCCTCATATTCATAGCCCTGGGGTAAACAAGCAGAGACAAGACAATGAGGAAATGTCATTGCTTGCCTTCACTTTCCTGTCCCAGGGGAAACTTTTCCTTCCTGATGACACATGGTCTGAGCTTAACCAAGGAGAGCCCTTTTAGGTGGGACTGAGATCACATAGCAGTGTGACCAAGGGAGATTGGAAAGTGTGTCAGACTGTGGAAGATTCTTTTCTGGGTGAGGGTTGGAGTCAGACAGGTGAGTGCCCTTCTTCCTAGGCAGTACAAGCCATGGGATAAGATGTATAGCTCCCCCCAACCCCTGCCCCCAACCCTGAAATGCATAAACAGGCTTGGAGGCTGACTATTGAAACGCCAAACAGCTGGAAGCAGGGGCTTGTTGACAGCTTCTGCATAAGCAGGAAATGGTTTGCATTGGAAATGCACAGAGGAGGTAGACTAGGCTTCTAGTTCTGCAAAAATGGAGTTAAGGGGTACTGTCTCACACTAAGGGGCTTATTATAGGAAACAGGAGAAATACAGAACCTTAGAGGGTGAAACTCACAGAGCAGACTTCAAGGCTGATGAGATGCTTCATGCCCTACACCCCTGAGGTCAGTCGGAGTCAATAACAGGCTGTTGATTGCCTCAGACACTCTGCTCCTCTGCATCCTCTTTCAGTCAGCAGTCTCAGGGTTGAGCAAAGTTTTCATTTGTCCACACTCCTATTTGCAGTTTGTGCACACAGTGGAAGCCTCTCTCTTTTGCAAGATGAGCCATCCTCAAGCTGTTTTCTACACTAAGAGTCAGATGGAGGTATACATATTCTTATAGTTGTTGTAGATAAAGATAGAGTGGTGGAAACACACACACACACACACACACACACACACACACACACAGTGAGAGAGAGAGAGACCACACCACAACACCAAAGCTTCTTTCAGCATGCAAAGCAGCACACTATTCAAGTGAGCTATTTCATTAGTGCATGTAAGGAGCAAAATCAAAACTGTCTCCTTTAGAACTTGTCTCCTTTAGAACTTTAGGGCCTTTACTGTGACACTGCTCTATGGGGTTCTAAATCTTCCTTTTGAATTTCACAGTGATAGATAAATCTGCCTTCCAGACTTTTCCATGAACAGTCATCAGGCATGTCTGCATTTTTTCATTGTTCTGAAGTAACATTAGTTGATAGCATTATATAGGTTGCAGGAATAGGAACATAAATAGGCAACAATATCCACAATTTGTGCTCACTACTATCCTTCACCTTACAGGTGCTCCTTTGACCTGGCTTCCTCCTCATCCCCACACCTTTCTACTTACTTTACTTTCCTGTCCTAGGGGAAACTTTTCCTTCCTAATGGCACCATGGACTGAGTTTGACAAAGGGCAGTCCCTTTTAGGTGGGAATAGGATCAGATAGTGGTGTGACCTGGGAGACATGTAGATTTTTGTCTTATAGTTCAAAAGTTTGGTTTCGATCTTCCATTTTTTTTATTTCTTTCTCTTCCACATATGAGTGGCATCTGAGTAGGGGGCTTTAAGCAGCAAGGCTGGTGGTCAGTGGGACAAAGCAACCCGTCATGGCCTATACCCATGTCTCAGTCCTTGATGTATTTGCCTGTTTTCTTGCTAAGCCAGAAATCCAGGTTTTTTTTACATGGAATATCTCATTTAAAATATTTTACCAGTACATTAAAAAACCAGGAACTTCTCTGGAATCATATGAGCCAGAAACAAAAGCTGTGCAGTTTTCATTTGGCTAGCTCACCTCTGGTGACCCCTGCCTTCACCTCCTTGTATCAAGCTCAGCCAGAGACCCTATTCTATCATAACCCAGGGCCAAAAGTGTCCATATCTGTTATAAGAAAGAGAGTTCTGACTCTGTCTTCCACCAGGAGGCCAGGGGGAACAGCCTATTTTTAGGCTGCCTCAGCTTGCCAGCTCTAAGAAGGGCAATACAGACATGAATGAAAAAGCAGTGCTCTTATGGCCCAGGGAAATCAGCTCTCGGCTGGGCAGCCTGAGGGTTCGAATCTGCTGTGGGGTCAAGGGAGATTCATATTTTATCCAGGCCAGTTTTCCATTCATAATGTAACAGCTACTGTGTTTTTTATGTCCCAGAAGAAATAGAGGAATCTAACTAGCTCAGTGAGTGCACTCTCCCTGGCAGAATTGGACTCAGAGCTGCCTGAATTTCACTCACCATCCTTTTATATCCCTCCCCTCCCCACAGCATTATCTCTTTTTTTTTTTTTTTTGATGCTTCCTTCTCTCTCCTCTGTAATGAAAACACAATAGCATCAGCAGACTGCTGGTAATATAAGCTTGTTTTGTTTTCAGCCTTTTTATTATTTAACCCACACCCACAGGGAGGTAAACTGATACTTTATCATGGAAAAGACAGACAAACCTGTGTAAGAAGCAGGGGATGGTGCTGAAATTCCAGGTCAGGATTTGCTTGGGCTGCAAGATTTAATTTGCCGGATGCTGGAACTGTCAAGAGTTTCTACAGAAACCACTTGGGTCTTCATAAAGCCCAAACAGCAGCAGAAGAAAATAAAATCCTGGATCAATGTCTCTGTTTGGAGACTTTAACTTAAGTTCAGTTAAAAAAATAAAAAAGGAAGAAAGAAATCCAGCCTGCCAATTGTCAGGGCTGATTAGTCAAGGCAGAGATGTGACATTTGTTAGGAAACAAGGACCCCTGGGACTCAGTTACAGCTTTTTGAGGAAAACGTAGGATGGTACTCTTTGTATTTTCAGATGTTTTCACTATAAACTATACCTCTTACCTATAGAACATATTGCCCACCTGGTGGGAAGCAAGTATATTCAGGTGTGGGGAGCTGCAAAGTCAAGCATCTGTAGGTCCAGAGAAAATCCTTTCTCCTTTGTGTATTTGACTTCATGTACTCTAGAGTAGTTGTGTTGAGGGGAGCTGAGAGGAAAAATAAAAGAAAAGAAAAAAGAGAAAGAAAGAAAGAAAGAAAGAAAGAAAGAAAGAAAGAAAGAAAGAGACCTGGGAAATGGCAGTGCATTTGTCTTCAGACAATGACTGCTTCTCCTAAACTAAAAGGTGACTTCCCTGGCCAGTTCAAGGCCACTATTGTCCTCTGTGAGCACCTAGCATCCTATCTGAGGGTTAAAAGGAGCTAGAAGTAGAATAACGGAGAAGGATGGAGCAGAAGCTGAATATGTAATATAAAGAAAAACTTGGGAAGGACAGAGGTAGAAGAAGAAAGAACATGGATTTATTTATTTAGGACAGATCTTCAGTTTCTTTGGTAGAAAGTTGCTTAAGTTTCTTGCTTAGAGCAAAGTGTTATCCATTTGGTTTCACTATTTTAAGAAGAAGCAGGACATTTTTTTTGCATCCTTTGACCCCAAAGAGTTAAGAATTACATAAAATAATAGTGATCTTACAGGGAAAAGTCCTTCTGCATGACAGCCTTGGGACAAGGTTTATATCACCCATTCAGCATACTGGTATCATCAACCCTACCATGCATGATATATATTCTGCCAAGAACACCCTACTTCTTGGGTAAACCTTCCAGCATTATGCAGCCTCAATATAATCATGAACAAATGTTGGGGGAAAAGTCAGGAGGATCATTCTTTACAAAAATCATCAATCAATGACTTTCAAAGTGTCAAGGGCACAGAATCCAAAGATAATAAACTTTCCTTGAATTGGAAGAGACCAAGAAGGTATGGCAGCCATGCACAGACTAAAATCCTGGAATGGATGCTGGGACAGAAAACAATCTCAGTGGCAGGGGAGGAGGGATTCCACTAAGATCCATGTTCTAGTTAATCATATGACAGATGAAATTATTTTATTGTTGACAAATGCCTGAATATTTCAGATGATTCTAATATAATGAGAATATGGATGAATACTCTTTGTGTTATTTTTGCAACTTTTGTATGGGTCTAAAATTCCTTTAGATAAAAATAAGCACTTTTCTGTGGTGTCCCCTCCATCATATTCAAGATAATATAATGACTTGCACCCATACAAATGCCTGAACTTTCTTTCTTATTCTTTATTCACATTTTAATCATACACAGCAAAGTCACCAGTGTGCCTAAGGCCACATGAGACCAGACACAGATGAAATATCATCAATAATTTACCAGAAATTAGCTGGGGGATGAGTGCTTCTAGAACTTAGTACTAGGAGTCTCTGTGCCTCATGCACTGTTCATGCTGAATCACACACTTGGGGAGGGGAGAAGACAAATGACTCTGTAGGGATAGACACCTGTGCAGGGCACTGTGGTAGTCCCTAGATAAGTGCAAGAATGGACATTCACCACTTTCAGGATTCCAGTTCTGTTCTCATTATAAGTAGCATAAGTGCTGAGCAAATACAAACGACAATCATAGAAGCACAGGCTGCTGTCTTTGTAGTATCCTTGTTGAGGCCAGGCCTCCAAACCTGAGACTTAGATCCATGAATCTACAATTCTGCCAGGTGATTTGTTGTGTTAGAGGTTGTAAGCTATCTTTCCTTGTGAGAACCCCCCTCATTGAGAAAATATACTAAATTCTTACTCTGTAGATACAGGGGGCATAAGGTCAACTATCTCCGTGGTATTGCAGTTGGTAACATGTAATAAATCCATAATCAAATGACTCACAACAACCAGTCTTTCTTTACCACTTAAGTGGTAAAGAATATGGCTGAATATGGCTGTGGTATAGCTGCTGGAATTAGGTTCATATCCAGTGGTGAGTTCAGGCCAAGTCAAATGTATATGTGGACACAATTTTGAGTGCCCCAGAAAATGAGAACATTGTAGATACCTATGGTACCTCTGCTTTATTGATCATCAATTTTCTTTGAGGCCTATATATCTATATTTCTCTTCTGACAACTGAATCTCTTACTTTTCATGTGAGAATGTAACCTTGCTCATTCCACAGAGTCCTTGGAGGTTCTATTAGCCTGGGTGCTGTGTCTTTCTTTCCACTGGCATATAGAGGTAAAAGCCTTTTCCCTGGTCATGGAGTGGGTCAGGAGAAGGGAATGCTGATGAGATTGGGTAAAATAACTGCTCCTGACATCTGTCACAACTTCAACTCTGGTAAGCCAAGTCTGAGAAGGTAGACTACTTCACTGAAATCTGTGACTGATTAGGATGAGACTAATGTGTATGAACACCAAGGTACACAGTGGGGAGGGAGAGATCTCAGATCATCCACTGAGCACCATTAATCTATCTGATCTCTATGGTCTAAGTTCTAAGTGGGAGTATTTCATAAGTGGTGAAGCAAATCTGAAGGTGTCTCTATTTCTCTCTCCCTCTCTATCTCCTTCTCCTTTCTCAATTTCTCTCTGTCCTATAGAATATAATGGAGGGAAAATAGTGGCTTCCAGAATTGGTGGATTCATAGTGTAGACACTGAGCCCCAGCAAGAACCCTAGATAGACACAGAGATAGATAGATAGATAGATAGATAGATAGATAGATAGATAAGAAAGAAAGAAAATAAAAGATAGAAGAACCCCTGCTAAGAAAGTGATTTAAGTCAGACATTTGCTGCCTTTGAAAGTTGAAGAATTTTCTCATGTTAGACTTGATCCTAGAAATTATTTCCCACTTACTCCATGGAGATTTAAAATTAGACTTAACTTCCTTTCACGAGCTTTGAGAGTTTTTGTAAAATCTGTATTTCTAGAGAAATCCAAAGGTATAGCTTTCCACCTCTAACTTTTGAGGGTGAGTGTATTAGAACTGGCCTTGTTCTGAATCATTTGACTACTTCCTTCCAACCTTGATAGGCCCAGTGACCAAGAATCTATGGACAGATATTTAAATTGTAGGTCACTGGCCTTGCCATGTGTGTGACCTAGGTTTAAGCCACAACACGACCTGGTTGGTGCTATGGTACCAGAAGAAGCTCTGGTGCTGTAGTGTCTAACTATCTCTGTCAGTCTGTCTTCCTAGCTCTATATCTATGAATGAAAAAAAAAGTAGTTCAGAGTGACTAGAAATCATGTGTCAGTGAAACTTGGGCTGCTGCAGATAAACAAACCTGAGATAATGCAGGTGTGTTGTTCCTGTTTACCTGAATAGTCAAAACTTTAGGAATTTCATAAGTTAGTGGCAGAATCGTGAAAGCTTCAAGTAAAGGAAAGTAATTTACTAGTGTAACATTGCATCAAGTCCTGTTTCAGTCAGTAGTTTGCTGTGTTTGCATTAGATATTTGATCACCTGTACCTCAGTTTGCCTATTTATACAACAGAGACAATGGTGACTTCTATCTCACAGTAAGGTATATAGAAGCTCACCACATCCTCAGTCAATGCTAGTTATTAGGGAACCAACAGATAGAAATCAGCATACTTTGGGAGTCGGACAGTAGCGCAGCAGGTTAAGCACAGGTGGTATAAAGCATAAGGATGAGCATAGGATCCTGGTTTGAACCCCTGGCTCCCCACCTGCAGGGTAGTCACTTCACAAGAAGTGAAGCAGATCTGCAGGTGTCTGTCTTTCTCTCTCTCTCTCTCTCTCTTGCCCTCCTCTCTCTATTTCATTCTGCCTTATCCAACAATGACAACAACAATAATAACTACAACAATAAAAATCCAATAAGGGCCAAAAATGGAATAAATAAATATTTTTTAAAAAAGAAAGAAAAAAATAAATCAGCACACTTCACTTCAGACTGTGTCCAGAGTCTTCAGGCACGGAATATCAACCCTTCAGCTTCATTACTCTGGTGAGACCTTTCGTTTCATAGGATTCCCTAATTCCATTTCAGGTTATTCACTTCCTAACAAAGTCCCAAAACCTAGATATAGACCAGGTCCCATGAGATAGGGCATATGTTCACATCTCTCCATAAATTAGGGCAAAATATATACCTGAAAGCAAAAGTGCACAATAGTCTGCAGAAAGTCAGTATATGCAGCAAGCAAGTAGAAAGACCTAAAAAGACACTATAAAGTTCCTAATGAAATAGTGTCTACATAGAAGTAGATAACCTTCTCACCTACTTCCTATTACACTTCCCTCAGTCACTCTACAGCTAACTTTATCAAAGTAAGGACTGAAAAAGCTGAATAAAAGCAAGAGACTGACATACTTTAATGATGACTCTTTAGTCACTATTAGGCCACCCCATCAGCTGGGGCCTTAGTTGGGATTCCCAAACAGTCATGATGGGTCTAGACCTCAAATAAATCCCTCTCTCCATTATTACCAGTCATATCTATAAGGAACAACATAATAGAACCGTTTGTGGATCCCCATAGTACCTTGTCCTCAATATGGATCAACATTGGCAGGGAATGTTCCATCCTTCGAAGGAAGGCTGGACAACATACTTTATGTTTCACCTAAGGAAAATGGGTCCTGAAACTAGGGCAGCTTGAAATGTTTCTACTTATGACCACAGAATATGAACTCAGATCTATAGGGATGCAGAGGTCACATAAGTTCTTAAGCTGAATATGGACTCCAGATCAGATCAAATCAGTGGGGTTTACAGTCAACAATATTTATATACCTTTCCCATATTTGGAAGCTACTCGCTTCCCTGGTCCAGCTTCCTGGTCCTTTTTCCAGCCATAACATCATCTCCCCAGACAATTACTTGGATCCACCCGCATATCAGATGTCAGACTCAGAAAAAAAAAAAAAAAAAAAAAAAAAACCTAGTATAGTCATGGGCCCTTTGGAATATAACTAAAATAGGTCTACTAACTATCTATAAAATGGAGACCCCCAATTCTTCATCTGCACCATTCCAGCCTTTAGATTCATGATTATTCAACAATTTCTTTGGGTCTATATGTTAACTCCTTTTTAGCCACCAGGTTCCAGATGCTACCATGATGCCAACTGGACATCCCTGGGAAGATGACCCCACCAGTGTGTCCTGGAGCCCCACTTCTCCAGAGCCCTACCCCACTAGGGAAAGAGAGAAACAGGCTGGGAGTATGGACCTGTCAACACCCATGTTCAGTGGGGAAGCCAGACCTTCCACCTTCTGCACTCCATAAGGAGACTAGATCCATACTTCCAGAGGCTTAAAGAATAGGAAAGCTATCAGGGGAGAAGGTGGGATATGAAGTTTTGGGGGTGGGAAATGTGTGGAGTTATATCCCTCTTATCCTATGTTTTTTGTCAGTGTTTCCTTTTTATAAATAAAATAAAATAAAATGCACAAACACACACATACACAAAGAAATCAAGGAACTGTTCAGAGGGGCAGCTCAGCAGTGAACATGTTTTCTTAGTGTTTATTTATTTTGCATAGAAACAAAGAGAAACTGAGAGAGAAGGGTGGAAGTAGGGGGGAAGAGAGAAACAGAACCATCTGCAGCACTGCTTTACCACTTGTGAAACTTGTGGGGACCAGGAACTTGAACTGGGTCCTTGAACATGGCACTATGTGTGTTCAACCAGTTTCTGCCACTGCCTGATCCTGAACATGCTTTCCTTAGAGATCCAACCACAGCAAGTCAAAAATCCCATCTTACCATTACATTTTATCAGGAAATGTCAATTAGCTGGCCATTAAGAACATGAGAAATAACAATTGAAAAGGGAGAGACTTTAGGAAAATAGATTTTCTGCCTTCATGCTTCTCGAACACTCTCCCCAAAGCCACAGAGACATTTATAATTGTAGTAACAAGAAATGTACAGAAACAGAAACGGAAGGCTTTTCATTAAGGAATCATGGGGTAGTGCCCCTATGCCTGAGAATGCAAAGGTCTTGAGAACAGATTCCATGCTCAGAGTCCATTCATCATCCAGAAGATGATTGAAGACTGGTTCTGAAGAGGGTCATAACCCTGGCATGTCCAGTTTCCATCCTATTTGGCTTTTGGAGAAGACAGTTGTCAGTAATAAGGGACACTTAGGGACTTTTCCAGTTGTGAGGATCAGTGCTTGTACTTGTCTTCCATTGGAAGGACAAGGACCAACCACCATGGTCATCATGGATAATGTTATAGGAATCCTGAAATGATCTCTTAGAATGGTCTCTAGCTCTGAGCCAGAGATCCCTCCCTAACTGCAAGGGATACAAATTTGCTCTGGATGCAATGTTGCTGTGATGATTGTGTTTAGATTTCTGCACTGTGAAGTGTGTGTGTGTGTGTGTGTGTGTGTGTGTGTGTGTGTGCGCCAAATGATGGTATAGAATTGATTCCTTATGTCCATCACATTATTTAATTATTTTTCCTTCTTGACCCCCTGCCCCTCCCCATGGGGGCATCACATGCCTTGCTTCCTTCTCCCCCTTCTGGGGGTCTAGCCACATGATAGCCATGAAATGTGGTGCCAGAGTGGGTGTTTGATGCAAGGGGCTGTGCAGTTTTGTAATGTCTCCCTTTCAGGGGATGAAGAAAGAAGAAATAATGTAGTGACAGGCTTTCATAAGTGTGTAAATGAAATGGGTGGAGACTGCTGGCAAAGCATCTGTATTAAAGGAGGGGGAGTATACCTCAGGGCAATGTGTGAGATGAAACTTGACAGTGGAGGTCAGGGTGTATGTGGAGATTAAAGATGTGGAGAAATACACATGCACTTGATACATACATAGACACACACACACATAGGTGTGCACACACACATTCATGGTGCATGATTCTGCATACGTACATACACCCTAAGTCAAGGAACTAGTGGAATTCTTGTCAAAATATGGAAAAAAAAAGTCTTGAGAACTTGTTTGGAGGTTCTAGCTGGAGGGCACAGCTACTTGTATAACCTCGACTGCAGACCAGTCTGTCTCTATTCGTGGAAGACCGTCCTCTTCGACCGAGCTCACAACTTCTAGAGGGATGCACATGGAGCTGAGAGGGAGGAAGGGGCTACCCACATAACCAGCCAGATCAGCCAAATCAACCCTGGTGATCAATGGGGTGACAGATGTTGCAGCCAGATAGCCCTCACATCCAAGGAAGAAACTTGTATTATCATGGTGGTGTGCATACAAGCATTTGTGACCCTTTCCCCTATTTCATATTATGGTTGAAGGTTTTCATAGGGAAAATACAACCTCAGAGAAAAAGGACTTGGGGAAACATCACACTGGCATAATTAAGGAGTTGCATCCAGGCTATGGGAACAGGGAGGAAATGGATCCAGAGAAGTAAGCAGAGATCACAAGGCAGGTCTCTAAAGATAAGGAAGGAGCTTTCTATCTTCAGTGAGTAAAATACCATACACAGTTGTTCCCTGGATCCCTAGATCCATAACTATGCAGGAAGAATAATACAGGGGTCTTAAGGTAGTGGATAGTTGCTTATCAGGGTTGAGCTGAACTGTCTGAGAGAGTCAGTACAATCACAAATCCTTACAAATGAGAGTGGGGCTGGAAAGGGGCCATACTGAAGCCAGATGAAAAGCTATCAGGGGAGGGGATGAGATATAGAGATTGGGTGGTGGGAATTGTGTGGAGTTGTACCCCTCCTACCTTATGGTTTTGTTAATTTATCCTTTCTTAAATAAAAAATAAATTTAAAAAAAAGTAAAAAAAAAAAGAAAGGCTCCACTGTCCTTGTTGGTATGGAGAACAGATGGAGAATTCTTGTGACACTGAGGCTTTTTCCTGTGGGACTCATGTAAGTCCTTTGACCTTCAGGAATAAGAGTTACTTGGGTTGTGTCACCAACTGTGTGGTTGTAACCACAGGAATAGTTCATTAAGGATATCCCTGACAAGGTGTTCTTGAACAAGATAGCTAATTCCTAGCACAATGATAATCAGTTTGGGACAATTTTGACCCCTCCCCCCCACTACATTTGGAATGTCTAAGAAAATTCTGTCATTATAGCTTATAATAAGACACTGTCACCCACTGAGTGGGAGCCCCAAGATGCTGCTTAGCACCACACAGTACACAAGAATCCCACAATGGGGAAGGAACTGATTCAGAATAGCAGAGTTTTGAGGTTAGGAACCTTTGCTCAGAAAACTGAATTATTTATCTGAGCTTAATATACATCAGATTAAAAGCAAAATACAAAGAGAGTGGATTTTTTCCCCTACTCCAGTAGACTTATACTTTGTCCTAATAACTGATGATTATGAGCTTCTACTCCTCTATGTAGGGAAAAAAAAGGCATTTCCAGTTCCTCTAGTATGTCAGAGATTCAACATGGCATACCATGGAATTTCCAGGAAAAAAAAAAAGTTCATTCTTTTTTTTTTTTAATTCTGTAACTACTTTTTATTTTTATTCATTTTTATTTATAAAAAGGAAACATTGACAAAGCCATAGGATAATAGGTGTACAACTTCGCACAATTCCCACCACCAGAACTTTGTATCCCATCCCCTCCCCTGATAGCTTTCCTATTCTTTATCCCTCTGGGAATATGGACCCAAGGTAATTCTGGGATGCTGAAGGTTAAAGGTCTGGCTTTTGTAATTGCTTCCCCACTGAACATAGGCATTGACAGGTCAATCCATGCTCCCAGCCTATCTCTCTCTTTCCCTAGTGGGAAAGGCTCTGGACAAATGGAGCTCCACGACACATTGGTGAGGTTGTCTGTCCAGGAAAGTCTGGTCAGCATCATGCTATCATCTGGAACCTGGTGGTTGACAAGAGAGTTAACATACAAAGCCAAACAAGTTGTTGACCTATCATGGACCTAAAGGTTGGAATAGTGCAGATGAGGGGTGGGGGTGGGGGTCCTCCATTTTGTAGATAGCTGGTCGGCATATATTAAATTCCAAAGTGGCTATACTAGTTTTTGTTTGTTTGTTTCCTTTTTCTTTTTGCTCCTGAGCCTGAAATCTCATATACTGGTGGATTCCCCATCTCTGGGGAGATGATGTCATGACTGGAAAAAGGACCAGAAAGCTGGATTAAGGAAGAGAATAGCTCCTTAATATGGGAAAGGAAAAGAGTTCATTCTTAAGATTTCATCAGAAATGTCTCAAGATTCTGCTTATCAGCAGCCCACAAGGAGTCTTTTTCTCTGTCTTCCACTGGGGGTATAGGTTAATTCCCTGCCACTAGTCTAGTGAAGAATTAAAACCTGGCCCATGTGACTTTAATCCTCAGTGTAAATGAGAAGAAAGATGTTTTGCTGATCTCAAAGGTGAGATTTAAAAGGACTGGTACTGTTTGTCATTGATCTCTGGGGAGAAAGTGAATGACCTGAGTAATACATGAAAAAGTCTTTTGCAACTTATTAAGTTGGAATTTTGTTGTCTGCTCAGAACTTTGTAGATAATGCCATTGACAGAGAGAATCTACAGTCTTCAAACACTAGATGATACTTAAACTGATAAGTCAAGCAGCAGTGCTGAAGTGTAAGAATAACAGCTATCCCTTCATCAGCTCAGGGGCCTCCTCAAGTCATATATAATTTAGAGTTGGCTCAAGATGAATGGGTCCCAATAGTTCTTCAGGACTACATGGGATTTCAAGGTGGCAAAGTCAATGCAGGATCAAGTAAAAGATAAATTCTCTAGTCTACTGGAAGTCTCATTTAATGCTGAGGTTCTGATAATGCACAAATTCACACACACTAACACACACTCACACACGCACACACACACACACACACACACACACGAAGATGAAGATACCTGAGCATTCATTGTATCTATAGTATAGCTGTATGATGAGTAAATATATACTCATCAGATGAATGTGCCATTTCAGATACAATTAATTGACTGCAGGTCATATTATATAGTTCATCTTTTGTACACAGAGGCCCTAGAATCTTATGACTGCAATTTCTCTTGCAGGAGCTTGAGACTTCTGCATGCTGCTCCTCTTCCAGCATGTGCTAGAGCAGAGTAACACATAGAAAAAAGTATAAGCTCTCTTCTCTTCACTAGGCTGTGTTTTGGAGCACCCAGAAGTTTTAACCAATGACAGAAACACTATGCAAAATCTAAATATTCTACTCACAGCTAAGGATTTCTGGTTGCTTTATCTAGATTCTCTGGAACCTTAACTTGTTGCCACAATTTGTCTGTCTTTTGATTAGACCTGGTTATTTTCTGGGGGAATTTTAGATGCCTCCTGGCAACCCTGATTATATGACTGATACCAGCCCACCCCCCACCCCCAATCACACACACATAACTCTTCTCTGAGTAGTCTGGCATCCTAGAAGCTGGGTGATGGACAAGTATAGATACTTTGTCAGTGTTGCACAATAAATTTCATAGAACATGGCTTGGTAAAGTGTGATTTGTTTTTGGAATCTCTTATGGGTGAGTCGATCTGAATGTCCACATAGGTTGTGGCCCTTCTGCCACAAAGTGATTGTGTTTGATGTATCTGCAGGATCATATGTAGTCCAGATATCTGACTATTGGGGAGAGAGTGATCCCTGCATATCACAGCACATTGTGCAACACTGCAGCGCATGCACACCTGATAACCTACTCTTCTGCTTCCAACAGTCTTTCTCAGTGTGGAGGGTCTTCCACTTCCTCTCTGCTTGAGAGATTTAGTTGCTATTGAAGGATTCCCTGTGAACCCTACGCCATTTCAGAGCTCATTATAAGAGAGAAGCTGCTTCTAAACTAGCAAATGACATATTTTCTTCACTTATATGGGTGCCAAAGAAACATGTCAACATGGGTTGCTCTTGTTTAGATTAATCATGACAAATATCTGCTCCTGCTCTGACCCGTTACTTATCAACAACAGCTAAACTAGGTAATATTTAATCATTTAATCATCTAACTCCACAGGTTGGCCACCCTCTGCCCGTGGAAACATGACTGTTTCTCTAACAGATATTTTAAGGTTTCAGAAACCAACAAATATTGATCAATTACAGATCTCCTTCCCCAAATCAATAACAATATGCAGCCAAGACTTAAAGCATCAGGATAAAAGGAGTGGGTGGTGTAATCCTCCCTCTCACAACTAGTCACCAGAGACCCTGTTTTGGAGTGATGATGAAGACATGTCTACCTGCCAGGCCTGCACATCTTCCTTGCAAAGGTGAAGTTTCCTTGGGAAAGTTTGGGGTGATTTTAGGGGAAATACATTTATGCACATGAGTCAAACTTCTTTTGGGCCTCTATCTTCATCTTCGTCTTTCTTATCACTTAAGCGATTTTAAGTTGATGATGCTTAATGAGATCCACATCCCTCAGATAGACTTCAAGCTGTGACCCAGCAAGGCGACACCAATTTAGCCTTACTAAACATCCCTCCCGATTTTTTTAAGTACTTAATGCCACATAAATTAGACTGCCATTGAGATAATTGGATCCTTGTGGCTCTTAATTTTTCACAGATACACTATTTTGAAAATAAATCATGAACCATCATCTTTGAATGTTAAAGTTAATTTACATTGAATATGCTTTCTTCCTTTAAGGCAGAAATATGTCTACATTTTTAACAGGTAATTGACAGTGAGGAAACTTCCTTCACTGCCATCTGAACCACAAATTTATTTGAAAATATTCATGTCAGACCCAAGTAGCCAGAGTTCATTTGACTTTTTCTTTGATCAATCACCTTTTCATAAATGCAAATGTCCAAAATATTTAACGACTTTATAATCTATTGGCTGTTGCTCAAAAAAAGGATCATTCTATTTTCTCCAAGCATTATAAGAGTACAATCTGTAGTTGCACAAGTGTGTATGGATTTTGAATAGACAGAACATCTCAATGACCATTCAATAAAAATGAATAGTCTTTGTTGGGAAATAACAAAGCCAATTATATGTTTCAATAAAGAATAAAGTGTGCTTTTCTTCTTGAAAAAGATCTCTTCTTTTGCCTCAAGGTACCATAAACATTAGCACAAAGCATACAGCTAAAATGCATTTTTGTATAGCCTTTGATTTTAAAATGCTAATGCATACCACTCACTAAGCTGCTCTGTATCCAGAACTGACAAATGGAAAACATCAAAATTTCTGGTAACCCTAAAGGGCCAGCTAACCAGGTGTATGTCAGGATAGTAACACACTACAAAGTATTGGACATAGAGTGAAAGCATGTTACTTCCAATTCATTTTCTATTTTCCACAACTACATCATCTCCATCGTAGTCTGCTGAGTGAAAAGTGTTTTATTTACCATTTTTTGATTGAAGAATGTTTTCCCATTTCAGTCATTGTTAAATAAAACACTACTCATTGTAAGGCAGAGACAAGAGAAATAAGGAGGAAGCAGGAAAAAAAAAAAAAAACACAACACAACAACAGCAACAACAAAACAGTAGACAAGATTTCTTCAAATCAACCCAATGCCTGCCTTCTTTTGAATTTGACTGAAATTAAAATCAAGGATATTTTTTGGGTTGAGGGGGGTGTTGAATGAATGGAGTGGAAAGTGTGGAAATCTGTTTTAAAGTGAGCCTACAACACTTGATTAAAGAAATGTTTTCCTGTTTGTTACCTTTAACTATTGATTTCTGTGGATTCCTATCTCGTTGATTCCTGCAATTTTGTGTCCATATCCTGAGATTCCACTGTGATTTAGTGTCCATATCCTGGGAATCCATGTCTAGGAGAAAATAACTATACAACAACCTGTTTCTGAGACTAAAGAAAACTGATAACTTATAGAGAAACTTCTTTAAGATTATAAATGTTCATTTGTGGGTTTGTCACAATTTTTAAACTTTTAATATTTATTTTAATAAATATCATATAATAAATTAATAAATGTTTATTGAATATTTATTTTATTTTGTTGCCCTTGTTTTTTTATTGTTGTAGTTATTATTATTATTGTTGTTATTGATGCTGTTGTTGTTGGATAGGACAGAGAGGAGGGGAAAACAGAGGGGGAGAGAAAGACACCTGCAGACCTGCTTCACTGCTTGTGAAGTGACTCCCCGGCAGGTGGGGAGCTGGGGGCTCAAACTGGGATCCTTATTCCAGTCCTTGCTCTTTGCGCCACCTGTGCTTAACCCACTGCACTACTGACCGACTCCCTGTCACAAATTTTAATGAAAAACTGGAGCCACTTATAAAGGAACAGCATTAAAAAAGGACAGGTTTTTAAGGATATAAGTAAGGGGTAAGCTAATGTCATTAGCACTTTTGATTTGTTGATTGTGAAAGAAGAGAGTAGATTTGCACTCAATGTCCCAGGGTTGTGCTTCATGGACAGTTCAGCCTTTACTTCTTCCTCTGAATGTAGTTATGAAGCATCTACTATATACCAGACATGTGGTAATTAACTCTATTGTCTAGTCTGGGAAACTTTTACTGATGTTCCATTTATCATTGTGGAGACAATACATTATAGAATATATAGGACTTCACAGAATCATCTGGAGCTTCACCAATATATGATCAGAACCAAAGGAGTCATCTCTGTTTTGTGTATGCTCAGAGGATCTTTGTAACAAGAGGGATGTGAATAACCCTTTTATCTACAAATGATTGCTATGGTTTATCTACCCTTACATGACTGTTATTCACTTTCATCACTATTATTTATTACAGCATTGTTTCCTCTTTCATGGGATTTACTCAGCCTTTAAAATAAAAATAACACTATGAAAAGGGCAGCCAGAAGTTATTGAGTACAGTTGGGGAAAAGGCATGGGTTCTAATCAGTTCTATTTCATATTTCCTGACAGTTACTATTTGTAGAATGGGATGAAATGGGATTATTTGGAATTCATTTCAATAACCAGCATCATGTTTTCTACCTCCATTTGGCTTTCCTATCCATGATGCTTTCAAAAACCTTACTTTGTCATCCTAGAAAGTCATCATGAATATTAAACTAGAATTAACACTGTGCACTAGATCCTTTGCTCCAACATCACCACTAACTTGTCTGAAATTCAGTATCAAAAATCTGATCATTAGTTTTCTACTTTTTATTTCTCCTAGTTAAGAGAGCCCCTTCCCAAAATCCCCCCATATCTGACCTTAATTTGACCTTTATTTTAAAGGAGAATTTTTTTTTTCAGTGATGGGAGCTTTCAAACTTGCTTTTCAAACACTGTAGTGGATGTTCTTCATGTGTTTCCTGTTGCCTGTGTTCTTCAGTGGTATATAGTCAGCTTGGGAACACTTTCTTTGACTCTGTGATGTTTTCAAAGGAAGAGACAAATCTAGTCCTTTCTATTTGGCTTCCACACAGTTGCAGGTTAAGCTGTGATTGCTGGTAAG
This sequence comes from Erinaceus europaeus, assembly GCF_950295315.1. NCBI lineage: Eukaryota > Metazoa > Chordata > Mammalia > Eulipotyphla > Erinaceidae > Erinaceus > Erinaceus europaeus. The sequence goes on from NC_080162.1 coordinate 34,612,335, forward strand.
AGCAAAGATGAGAAGCAGGGAAGGTCTCCTGACCTTCACGTACAATTGCTTCCCAGAGACCACATGAGAAGCTTTGCAGCATGAAGTACCACCCTGATCTGATCCTCATTTAAGATATGAACTCATGTAACAACCTGTTGGCTGAGTTGATTGTAATCATCAATTGGAAGGACTCACACTGACCTCAGAGATGAGTTCCACTGAGTTCCCTGAGAGTATACTTCATTAACCAGCTTGCTGACCTTTTATAAGTTCCCCATGCCAAAAGAGAGCCGCTTGCCTACCACCTGGATACCAAAAGGAGCTTTTGATGATGGCATACATAGCAATATTTGGAGTCTTGGAAGGATTACTGAAATGAAGACAAGAGTAAAGAAGAGGGCAGTGGTGAGGAGTCTACTGGCTGATTTGCATAAGACTGAGTAACAAGTCCTTTGTCATCATCATTAAAGATAAGAACAGTCACAAGAAAGAGGTTGTTGACAAGTATTAGGAGTATTAGAGCCAGGACAATGAGTTAAAGGACTGGGATTTGCTGACTACTGACTGTCTCTGACTGAGGTTTATTCTGCACTGAGGAAAGAGGCTGTGAAGATGGAATTCAAGGATCCTTAGACTAGTAAAATGTCCCCACTCAAACAGCCCTCACCTGCTCCCATGAATGTGTGGTTTGGTTCTTAATATGTGGGATAGGGAGGATAAGGATGCAAATTCATCACCACTGGATGGGGATTTTTGCAACACTCCAAAAAGCAATGACTTTTCACACTGAGAGTAACTATGGGATGAGGAGGTTAGTAAACATACAGCAGCAGGTTTCCGGCATATGCCCTGACTGGAAATGTGTCTGAGAGTCAGTATGAACTTTCAGCTCTAAGATCCTGTCTAAACTTAATGTCAGAATCAGGTTGCACTTATCTTTCTCCTCTTTTCTTTCTTGAAAATGAACTAGAGATGAAGAATGTAAACTGGCCTGGATTCTTGACTAATTATTTATTAATTTCACACGTATGCCTTGGCATCATTCTCAACATTTAACCAATAGATATCCATATTAATAGATGGAGAAACTGAGTCATAAAAAAGTAATGTATGTTCAGTAATAAAGAAGACAGCCTCACCAGTGTGTTCTGGAACTCCACTTCTCCAGAGCCCTGCCCCACTAGGAAAAGACAGAAACAAGTTGGGAGTATGGGTTGACATGCCAATGCCCATGTCTAGCAGAAAAGCAATTACAGAATCCAGACCTTCCACCTTCTGCACTCCATAAATAATTTTGGTCCATACTCCCAGAGGGATAAAGACTAGGAAAGCTTCCAATGCAGGGGATGGGATATGGAACTCGTGGTGGGAATTGTGTGGACTTGTACCCCTCTTATCCTATGGTCTTATCAATCATTATTAAATCAATAAAAATGATATGGATGGACTAGAAGTAGGGATGTGTGGTAGGAGGTCTCAGGGTGACTCCTTGCTTTTAATCATTTGCCAAAGCAGACTTATTCTCCCTATGAATGATGGACTTGCATATCAGGGCACTGGGAGCAGGTGGAAATATATGCCTAAGGAAAATCCTTAATGAAAGAAAACAATTTTCAGTACCACAGACATGGAGAAAAGTGGAAACTCCCCATGTAGTGTTTGGATCTATGCACAATGAGTTATTGAGCATGCAATTAGAGTAGAAACTGTAATTAGCTCTCTGATTCCTCTGAATTCCAAGGAATGAGAACAATGTGAACATTGAGAGCAAAGGCTTAAAGTATCAACTTGGTTTCTGCTGATTACCCTCAAACTGGGCTAAGAAGTGTTCTTTTTTCACTTCCAGGCACCATACTTTAGTGCTGTCATCAGGAAATGCTCCACCCTTCAGAATATTAGAAGCCTCAGATTAGTAAAGCCTCAGATTAGTAAAGTAAATGCATTTGTTCTCATCATCTCCTAAAAATACCAAGCAAGTGAAGCTGCCACACAGATTCGTTTGCACACCCACTTGGTGGCCATGGAGGAGAATATTGGGTTGCATTAAAATCTTTCAGCAAGCATTTTATGAAATCACTGTGATGATACTTGATCTTCTTCTTTTTGGGAGATCCTGTCCCATCATTTCCCATATAATCTCTTAATTGCCACAAGCTCCCATGGCTGGGAGCACAGAGAGAGCACATAGTGTGCTCTCAATATGTGTTTGCCAGATGAATTGTGCTCATTAGAGTGTGCAAAGGGAGGCTTTATTGACTGCTCTATCTTCAAGAAGCAAGGAGGGTGAGCAGCTTATTAAAGGCAATACAATCTCAGAAGAAATTTCTGTCTCCCTTTCGGCCTGGTTTTCAAAGTTCTTGCTGCAAGTAGTAAAGTTGTTTCAAATAACAGTAAGTATAAGCAGTAGTTTTTCTTAGCTTAGTGGAAACAAAATAATTTGTTTAGACTAAGGGACTCCAAGGTTATTTATTGGTTCATGTTGTGGCTATATTTGTAAATTAGGTATTGAGTTATCATGATGAAGAAGAGAAAGCTCTGTATCTTTTAAAATCCTTTACTTGTATCTTTGACCAAAGCCCCAAGTTAATTCTAGTCACTGGTTCCTATTTTTTTTCATAGCATTAGGATTGTCCTGCCTGATTGTCAAATATATACATGCATAATATATTTTTCTTTGTGCCTATCTACAGTAAGTGATGATGCCTTATAAGTTAAATCTAACCCTCTGCCAGATTTTATATGGTCTATCAGCTAAGATTTCTTTTAATACAGTTTTGCATTACAGGGTGAGCAGATGGTACAGAGATTTCTCTACACACACATTATCTTATTGACCCTGAAAGTTCTTGTCCCTATTAATGTCTTATGTTAAAGTGGTATATTTTCTTTTCTTTATTTTATTATTTTTTATTTATTTATTTTCTCTTTTGTTGCCCTTGTTTTTTATTGTTGTTGTAGTTATTATTGTTGTTGTTACTGATGTCATCATTGTTGGATAGGACAGAAAGAAATGGAGAGAGGAGGGGGAGATGGGGGGATAGACACTTGCAGACCTGCTTCACCGCCTGAGAAGCCACTCCCCTGCAGGTGGGGAGCCCGGGGATAGAACCGGGATCCTTAAGTGGTCCTTGCACTTTGTGCCATGTGTGCTTAACCCGCTGCTCTACTGCCCGACTCCCTAAGTGGTATATTTTCTAACCTGAACTAATTAATTTAAAATATATTAGTGATTAAATAATAATTAGCAAGGTTATAAGATAACAGAAGTATAATTCCATACAGTCTCCATAACCAGAGTTCCATGTCCCATCCTCCCCAAAGGAAACTTCCCTATTCTTTATCCCTTTGGCAGTATGAACCAAAATTATTTTGGGGGGTGCAGAAGGTGGGAGTGAGTTTGGACTTCTGTAAATGCTTCTTCACTGGACATGGGTGTTGGCAGACTGGTCCATACCCCCAGCCTATTTCTATCTTTCTCTAGAAGGGTAGGGATTTGAAGAGGTGAGACTTTGAGACATATTGGTGAGGTCCTCTGCCCAGGAAAGTCAGGATGAAATCCTAGTAGCATCTGCAACTTGGTAACTGGGATGTGTTAATAAAGCGAGGAAAATTGTTCAGTAAACAGGAACCCAAAGGTCAGAATAGAGCAGATGAAATTACTCAAAATATTGTTTGGAGAGATGGTGTCAGAGATGAGAATAGGGCTAGAGAGTTCAATTGTGACAGAGAGTAGGCCCAAACTTGAAGAAAGTATATAAAAACAATAGTTTATCCTATCTATACAGCCAAGGAACTATATATGCATATTCATATATAGCACAGGGTCGTTTGTACCTCTGAGTCCCTATCAGTCTGAGTTTGTAGTTCAGGGTCACAATTGGGAACATTCTAGGCTTCACTCATTTCAGAACCAATCTTCCTATATTGGTAGAGTGACCCAGCCTCCCTTTGCTAATTTATGGTGAGGTCAGCGTCCTTGTAGAGGTCCACTATCACTCATAATTCTTAGCTCTTCTTTCAATATAAAGCTGTTGTTGTTGTTGTTGCTTTCACTGAAAAGACTTTTTCTTTAAAAAATCTGGAAAATGCAAAAGGAGAGAAAAATGGAATGTTCACTCAGTTTTCTATAAACAGAAGTAACTGACTTCATACTTTGGTGCATTTTGTTCACTCTGTTTGAGATAGTAATTTATGATAAAATTACTGAATTGGAATGCTTTCTTATTGCATTGAAACTTTCTTTTGGTCTGGATGTATATAGAGTCACAATTTGTTGTGAGTGGGATGGGGTGGGATGGGTTGTAGGGGGCAGTTCTCAAGGACATATGAGCATTGAAGACCTTCCACTGGATTCAGCAGATCATCCAAATGGCTTTGAGATGTTTACATAATGGACTTTTTTCCAGGTCTTTGATGATAGCTCAAATTGATAAATTTATCTCTTATTGAGGCTAACATAGACATTTCTATAACTTCTTTAAGAAAACACATCGAGGTGGAATATAAAATCAGTACTATACATAGCAGTGATTCTATAGAATAGAGCATAGTGTGTCACACTACATGTAAAGTGTCTGTATTTGAGTAGATTTCCCCACCTACACACATGCCCCAGTGCCTTCTTCCATCCCCAACCTTTTTTTTTTTTCACAAGCAAATGAGAAATCTAATACTATTCACTTGTGTTAGCTTTATGCAACTGGATGGATTTTCTCCTAAACATGGACAAGTGTTTTGCACTTATCTTTATCACATTAAGCACTAGCCAAAATATGTTTAAATTTAACTAATGTTATTTGGAATATAGCAAATACTTGCTGCTTATATTCTAAGATCATTGATATATTTCCAGAATTCTTTTTCTTCCTTTTTTCTTTTCAATTATGTCATTGATGATTAATTCTGCTTTGCTAGTTCTGATATATTTTCCCTTGGCAATATCTATAATTCTTAGCACTGGTTTCCTTATCTTTAATAACCCATTTCATTAAATCATCTTTTTAGCCTTTTCATCATTTTTGTGGAATGTTTCTCACTTCTCCAGTGTTCTCTGCCCATTTGTGAGTTCTTTTGGTGAGAACTGGGGCCTAACTTAGAGAAAAATGCTGACTGACTTCATTTTTACCACCACTGCAGGGCATGATTTAGGAACTTGGGGAATTCTAAAGCTTCCCAGCTGAACTTACACTTAAGAAATTCATATCCTCCAAATAGCAATAGAAAATTAGTTTTAATGCTACAGATATTTTCCCTCATGCTGAATGAATATTGTATACTAGTCATGAGACATTGTTCACTTATTAATTTTGTAAACACTGATCTAGTGCCTTCTTCAAAGCAGAGAATTTTCTAGTTCTTAGGGTAGGGAACAAAACACAAATTTCCTATTTTATGGGAGAGACAAGTGATAAAACAAGTAAGTAAATCACAAAACTTATTAGAATGTGATAAAATGGCAGGAACAGAGTAAATAAACAAGAGCAATAAAACAGGGAAGGGGTACAAACCAGTACACATATAACCAAATTTGATATAAGTTCATATTCTTTTTAAATGTTCAGTTATTGACACATAGGAACCAACCATTTGCTCTGCTCAACTTGATTATACATAAGATTGTGCATTTCATGCAAACTATTCTTTCAGAAATATTCCAGGCAGAGACCTCATCCCTTCTAAGGCAAAGTAAGTATAAGAGCAGTTTTGTTCCCCCAATCATGTCATAACCTGAAGGCATCCCTCTAACTTCCATGGTAGTTTTTCATTTCTATGTGAATTTTCCTTTCCATTTTCTAAATAATGCAGCAAAACCAGAAAACTGGGTTCTACCCAGATCCTCTCAATGGCCAGCAGGAAGAATTTCTACCTTGGAGCATCTCTATTTCTCCTGTGTATCCATTCTTTTTCATCTGTATGAAAAGGCATCAGAGTAGAGGAAATGACTAGTGGATATCAAATGTTAGTGAGTATTCCCAGAGGGGACATGTGGTTTTCAGAGATTCTGAAACCTGCTTCTTGTACTCCTCTGTTCATAGATAGTGTGGTTAAAGAATAGCACTCCCCAGAGACCCACCCTAGGGAAAGAGAGAGGCAGACTGGGAGTATGGATCTACCAGTCAACGCCCATGTTCAGCGGGGAAGCAATTATAGAAACCAGACCTTCCACCTTCTGCAACCCACAATGACCTTGGGTCCATACTCCCAGAGGGATAGAGAGTGGGAAAGCTATCAGGGGAGGGGAGGGAATATGGAGACTGGGTGGTGGGAATTGTGTGGAGTTGTACCCCTCCTATCCTATGGTTTTGTTAATGTCTCCTTTCTTAAGAAAGAAAGAAAGAAAGAAAGAAAGAAAGAAAGAAAGAAAGAAAGAAAGAAAGAAAGAGAAAGAAAGAGAGAGAGAGAGAAAGAAAGAAAGAAAGAAAGAAAGAAAGAAAGAAAGAAAGAAAGAAAGGAAGAATAGCACTCTACATCTCCAAAAACATCCACAACCTAATTCTCAGAAAAAGGTTATCTAGTAAAAAGGGGGGCTTTGTAGGAGAGATGAAATTCATGATCTAGAGTGGGGAAATGAGCCTGGACTAACTGGAAATCCTGAAGCCATCCTCAATGTCCTTAAATTGAAGAGGGATGAGAGGCAGACAGGGAGATGTAAGGAAGGAAACTGGTTATAGTCTGCTACTTGTGAATTTGAAATCTGGTGAAAGAATCAGCCAATCATACTTCCTGGAGTTAGAGATGGCAGGGAAGTGAATTATCTGCTAGAGCATCCAGAAGGAGCCAGCTGTGGACACCTTGGTGTTGCCCCAGGGGATACATGTAGATTCTGATCTCCTAGACTGTGATAATAATGTGCTGTGAGCACCTATGTTGGTGGTGACTTGTCAAAGAAGCAACAGAGATCAGCAAGGAATTTGCATTCTTTTCCAGCTATGTAAGAAGGGAGCTGACTCATCAAGCAGTGGGGGCCATCCTCTGTATTCTCAGCACATAATCTCAGTGACAGCCCCTGAGATTCATGGGGCAGGAATTTAAATCTGTCTTATTCACTCTGTACCCATAGCAATGACAGTGTTCCACACTCATATTTCTTTAGTGTTTTCAAAGAAGCATTGCATTAGGGCTGTTTGGGAATAAAATGATATGTTTCTATTTTATTTTATTATTTTATTTTTAGTCATTTCCTAGGCTTTACAGCTCTGGAGAGAGAGAGAGAGAGAGAGAGAGAGAGAGAGAGAGAGAGAGAGAGAGAGAGAGAGAGAGGAGAGGAAGAGAGAGAGAGAGAGAGAGAGAGAGAGAGAGAGAGAGAGAGAGACCAGCACTAAAGCTCCCTTCATGTGGCAGAAGCCAGGCTTGAACCTGGATTGCACACATGGCAAGACAGCAGACTACCCAAGTAAGCTATTTTGCCAGTCCCAATAGCTTGTTCTTTATATGACTCTGAGGCACACTGGAGCATGTGCCTGCAACTAATCAAGTTTTTCTGGCTTCATGGGAAAGTCATCACATCCCTAGAAAGTCTGAAGCCTACCAGTCTCTTTCCAGTCTCACTGTCTTCAACTGAAGCTTAAGCTGCAGATATGATAAATAAGACCACTTCACATTGTCTCTTTTTCCTTTATTGCTTTACAGAAGCTGGGAAAATTGAACCAGAAATTCATTCACCTAACACCAGCCAGGGTCCTCCTGGAATCACCTGGATATGGGCTGGTGTTAATTTCATCAACAGTTGATTTCTATGGAAAGATCCTTTGTGTCCTGTGCATACATTTCCCCTGCCCAATTGCCTTCAATCTTGAAGCCAGTGACCTGAGTGCACTTTAAGAAACTACTGGTAAAAATGTCAGTTCTTAGCAATAATTTTCTGTAGCAATTGTAGAAGTTCTGAGGTCATGTCTCAGACTCCTACTCTTCCCTGACTCTAGAATCTAGACCGTAGATCTTCAGTGGCCTAAAAAAGTAAGTAGCCTTACTTTTTCTTGAGCAGAAATGGCAGAACAGCCTGGTGCCTGCTTGTCCTGACACCTGTAAGCAGATGTCCTTTCTCTTAAAGAGATAACCTTTTGTGATAAAGGAGTAACACACCAGCTGTATTGGGGGATTAAATCTTTGTGGGAGAATGATTTATGCTCTAATAAAGACAAACAAAACCTAATTGGGGAGGATGAGACCACCAAAAATTATGTTCACAATGAAAAAGAGAACGAGAACTAATTACCCTGGTGCAGTGTTCCATTTAGCTATAATTCTACAGTCAATTAGTATTCTGCTTAATTGTACAATTAATGAACATATAAATTAAATTCATAGTTTATTTCTACCACTAAATTACTTATTTGAATTGCCTCTCTTTGGAAAAAAAATAAGTGACTGGATGCACACATTATTAAAAGGAGTTTGTAATATATATTCTGGGCACGCCTTAATTGTAAAACAATTACTCCCCTATTATAGCTGGCTTGCTGCTTGTGTTATTGGGAGCTGAATAATTTAATTTTCTCTTGTCAAATGAACAGGTAATAGTTTCATTGACTGACATACAAGGCCCCTGGCAGATTTCAACTTCCATTTATGGAGCCCGTACACCCAGAACTGTGAGAGGCAATGTGGATGCACTCCAGTATTGGAATATGGAGCAATATTTCCAATAAGAAGTTAGCAGGGTGGGACACCTGATTAAGTGAAAACCAGTGGCACACCTGATTAAGTGCAAACATTACAGTGCAAAATGACCCAGGTTCAAGACCCTGGTCCATACTTGCAGGGAGAAAGCTTCAGGAGTGGTGAAGTAGGGTTGCAAGTGTCTCTGTCACTCTCTCTCCCTCCTCTCTCAATTTCTATGTCTCAATCCAATAATTAATATATAAATAAATATATAAATAAATATATTTTTAAAGAAGTTAAGAGGGCTATCTGAGTCCTGAGTAGGCTTTGAATGCAGGAGAGTTTGTAATAACAAACTCTTTTCAAAGGCCTCCATCTTATCTGCATCTCCCTAAAAAGATTCTATATGACCACACCCTGACCCTTCCATGGAGTTTGTGCCATCCTTTCCTCTACTCAACCTCACCAATGCTGTTTTTTATGGCACTGGTTTAACCCAGATGTCGCAGCACTAAAATATTTTATATTTCAAGATCAAACTATCTTTTTAAAAATTTATTTATTTATAAGATGGAAACACTGACAAGACCATAGGATATAAGGTGTACAATTCCCACCAACAGAACTCCAAATCCCATCCCTTCCCCTGATAGCTTTCCTATTATTTAACCTTGTGGGAGCATGGATCCAGGGTCATTCTGGGGTGCAGAAGGTGGAAGGTCTGGCTCCTGTAATTGCTTCCCAGCTGAACATGGGCATCCACAGGTCAATCCATACACCCAACCTGTCTCTCTTTTTCCCTAATGGGGCAGGACTCTGAGGAAGTGGATCACCAGGACACATCTGTGGGGTCATCTGTCCAGGGAAGTTGGTTGGTATCATGTTAGCATCTGGAACCTGGTGGCTGAAAAGAGTTAACAATAAAGCAATACATGTTGAACAATCATGAACCTAAAGACTGAAATATTGCAGATGAAGATTTGGGGTATCCTTCTGGAAATAGTTAGTAGGTCTATTGTAAGTATATTCCAAAGGGCCCATGACTTTATTAGTTTTGCCTGAGCCTCACATCTGATATGCAGGTGGACCCAGGTTATTGTCTGTGGAGATGATGCCAAGGCTGAAAAAAGGACCAGAAAGCTGGATCAGGGAAGAAAGTATCTCCCAAATATAGGAAAAATGTATAAATATTGTTGACTATAAATCCCATCAATTTGATCTGGATCCCATATTCTATATATTGGCCTATATAACCTCTACACCCCTATAGGTCCAAACTTGCATTCTGTGGTCATCAAATCAAACTTTTTATTTTTTATTTATAAAAAGGAAACATTGACCAAACCATAGGATAAGAGGAGTACAACTCCACACAGTTCCTACCACCAGAGGTCCGTATCCCATCGCCTCACCTGATAGCATTCCTATTCTTTAACCCTCTGGGACTATGGACCCGAGGTCGTGGGATGCAGAAGGTTGAAGGTCTGACTTCTGCAATTGCTTCCCCACTGAACAGGGGCATTGACAGTTGTCCATACTCCCAGCCTGCCTCTCTTTTTCCCTAGTAGGGTGGGGTTCTGGGGAAGCAGAGCTACAGGACACATCGGTGGGGTTGTCTGACCAGGGAATTCCAGTTGGCATCATACATCTAAAACCTGGATGTTGAAAAGAGAGTTAACATGCAAAGCAAAACAAATTGTTGATCCATCATGGACCTAAGGGCTAGAATAGTGCAGATGAAGACTTTAGGGGTTCTCCATTTAGTTATATTCCAAAGGACCTGTGGCTATACTACTTTGTTGTTGTTGTTGTTGTTGATTGTTTGTTTGTTTTTTGTCTGAGCCTGAAATCTGATATGCAGGTGGATCCTAATTATTGTCTGGGGAGATGATGTAATGACTGGCAGAAGCACCAGAAAGATGGATCAGGGAAGAGAGTAGCTCACAAATATGGGAAAGATGTATAAATATTGTTGACTGTAAACCCCACTGATTTGATGTGATCTGGGGCCCATATGATATAATCTATGTGACTTCTGCATCCCTGTAGATCTGAGTTCACATTCTGTGGTCATAAATTGGAATAGTCCAAGCTTCCCCCAAATTAGGACTCATCTTCCTCAGGTGTAGCATAGAGTATATTGTCCAGCCTCCCTTCGGAAGATGGAACATTCTCTACCGTTGTTGATCCAAGTAGACGGCAACTTCCTATGGGGGCCCACAAAGTGGTCTATTGTGTTGTTCCTGATAGAAATGACCACCGGTATGGAGATAGGGATTTATTCGAGGTCTAGGCCCATCATGTCTGTTTGGAAATCTCAGGACTCCCCGATTAGGGCCCCAGCTGACGGGGTGGCCTGCTAGTTACTAAAGAGTCATCATTAAAGTATGCCAGTCTCTTGCCCTTATTCAGCTTTTGCAGTCCTTGCCTTTGTGAGGTTAGCTTTGGAATGACAGAACTATAGTAGGAAATAGGTGAGGAGGTTATCTACATTTAAGTAGACAATATTTCATTATAAAATTTATACTGACTCACTACAGACTATTGTGTGTTTTTGCTCTCAGGCATATATTTTGCCCTAATATTATGGATACATGTGCATATATGCTCTATATTAGGGGACCTGGTCTATATCTAGGTTTTGATTTTGTTAGGATGTGAACTTCATGGAATGGAATTAGAAAATACTATGAAAGGAAAGTCTCACCCAAGTAAAGAGGGTGAAGGGTTGACATTCCACGTCTGAAGTCTCTAGACCCAGTCTGAAGTGAAGCATGCTGAGGTGGTACTTGTCGTGTCGATTAGGTTGGGATCGGTGGATGCAATATCATTTGGTATGAATTCAGCAGAGCATGCAGGAAAGTGCACTCCACACTAGAGGTTCCAGGACTGGGAGAAATATAAGCTCTATAGAGGAAGCAGGAGATTCCTGCTGTCTTAGAGCTTAAGAAGACAATAGATAGTTGTTGCTATAAACACGTATTTGTCAATTGGGTTAACTTTGAAATATCCCTTTATTAGGATTCGCTGTATCATACACATCACCATAATTTTTGTGTTTTGATATTATTTGTATACAGCTCTGCCACTGGTTGCTTCTGTTCTCCCCGATCAAAGCTTTTTAAAGAGTCAACATATCAGATTCAGACTATGTACTAAAAAGACTCAATCTGTGATTTAAAAAGTCTGAGATATTCAATCAATTTCCCCCCTCATATTAATTAAATAGTGATTTATATGACTACAAATTGATAGGAATGTACATAAAACACCATTCCTACTTCCAAAAGACTGTGTCTCATCCCATCCCCATTCCCTTGTCCAATGAGGCTGAACATCCACAGTCACCATCAACCCAGGGCTTTTACTTAGTGCCCTACTCCAAATTCAGTCAGATCCTGCTTTGAGTTTCCCTTTCGGTTGTTCTTTCTCAACTTCTGTTTATGTGTGGGGTCATCCCATACTTATCTTTATCTTTCTTACTTAGCTCCCTTAACATAATTCTTCCCAGCTCCATCCAAGATGGGTCAGAGAAGGTGGGATCATTGTTCTTCATAGCTGCATAGTATTCCATTGTATATATATACCACAGCTTTCTCAGCCACTCATCTGTTGTTGGGCACCTGGATTTCTTCCAGGTTTTAGCCATTATGAATTGTGCTGCTATGAACATAGATGTACACATTTATTTTTGGTTGGGTATTATGGAGTCCTTGGGGTATATCCCTAGGAGAGGGATTACTGCATCATATGGAAGGTCCATGTCTATCCTTGTGAGAATTTTCCAGACTGCTCTCCACAGAGGCTGGACCAGTTTACATTCTCATAAGAAGTGCAGAAGGGTTCCTCTGTCCCCACAACCTCTCCAGCATTTGTTGCTGCTGTCCTTTTTGATGTATGCCATTCTCACAGGGGTCAGGTGGTACCACCGTGTTGTCTTCATTTACATTTCTCTGACAATCAGCAACCTGGAGCAATTTTTCATGTGTTTGTAAGCCTTTTGGATCTCCTCTGTAGTGAATGTTCTGTTCATATCCTCTGTCCATTATTGCATGGGGTCATTTGCTTTTTCGGTTCTAAGTTTGCTGAGCTTTTTGTATATTTTGGTGATTAGTCTCTTGTCTGATGTATAGCATGTGAAGATGTTCTCTCATTCTGTGAAGGGTCTCTTTGTTTCTGTGATAGTTTCTTTGGCTGTGCAGAAGATCTTCAATTTGATGTAGTCCCATTGGTTTGTTTTTGCTTTAATTTTTTTTCAATTGGGTTTGTTTCATCAAAGATGTCCTTGAGGTTTAGGTGGGAAAGTGTTCCACCAATGTTTTCCTCTAAGGATTTGATAATTTCTTGTCTAACATCCAGGTCCTTGATCCACTTGGAGTTGATTTTTGTTTCTGGTGAGATAAGGTGGTTTAGATTCCCTCTTCTGCATGTTTCAACCCAGTTGTCCCAGCAAGATTTATTAAAGAGAGCATCCTTAGTTCATTTAGTACTTTGGAACCCCTTATCAAAGATAAGATGTTCAAAGATGTGAGGGTTTATTTCTGGGGTTTCAATTCTGTTCCACTGGTCTCTTTGCCTATTTTTATTCCAGTACCAGGATATTTTGATGATGATGGCCTTATAATATAGTTTGAGATCTGGGAGTATGATGCCTCCATTTTTGTTTCTTTCTTTTTAAAAAATATTTATTTATTTATTTATTTATTTATTTATTTATTTATTTATTTTGTTGCCCTTGTCTTCTTGTGGTAGGCATTTTTGGAAAGGACAGATAGAAATGGAGAGTGGAGAGGAAGACAGAGAGGGGGAGAGAAAGACACCTTTAGACCTGCTTCACCACCTGTGAAGGGGCTCCCCTGCAGGTGGGGATCTGGGGGCTCGAACCAGGATCCTTAGGCCGGTCCTTGTGCTTTGCACCACCTGCGCTTAACCCGCTGTGCTACTTCCCAATTCCCTCATTTCTGTTTCTTTTCCTCAAGATTTTTTTGGCAATTCTAGGTGTTTTATGGTTCCAAATAAATTATTGTAGTTTTTGTTCCATTCTCTTAAAGAAGTTTGGTGGGTATTGCATTAAATTTGTATATTTCTCTGGGGAGAATATTCATTTTGATGATATTTATTCTTCCAATTCATATGCATGGGATGTCTTTCCATTTCTTGGTATCATTTCTTTTCCCTTGAATAGTGACTCATAGTTTTCGGTATACAAGTCTCTCACTTCTTTGATAAGCTTTATTTCTAGTTAATTTACTGATTTTGCTGCAACAGTGAATGGGAGTGATTTCTGGATGTCTTCTTCAGATTCAGTGTTTTCATAAGAAATGCCACTGATTTTTATACATTGATTTTGTAACCTGATACCTTGCTATATTGCCTAATAACTTCCAGTAGCTTTTTGCTGGATTCTGTAGGTTTTTCTATGTCTACTCTCATATCATCTGCAAATAGTGAGAGCTTGACTTCTTCCCTTCCAATCTGTATTCCTTTGATTTCTTTCTCTTGTCTGATTGCTATGGCAGGAATTTCCAATACTATGTTAAAGAGTAATGGTGATAGTGGACAGCCCTGTCTAGTGCCCGATCTCAGGGGGAATGCTTTCAGCTTCTGTCCATTGAGTATGATGTTGGATGTAGGGTTGCTATATATGGAATCTATTATCTTGAGGAATTTCCCATCTATTCCCATTTTTGTAGAGTTTTTAGCATGAATGGGTGTTGGGTTTTATCAAAGGCTTTCTCTGCATCTATTGAGATAATCATGTGGTTTTTGGTTTTGCTTTTATTGATGTGGTGAATGACATTGGTTGACTTACGTATGTTGAACATGCCTTGAATTCCTGGGATAAATTCCACCTGGTCGTGATGAACAATCTTTTTGATATGCTGCTGTACCCGGTTGGCCAAGATCTTTTTAATATTTTGGCATCTATGTTCATCAGAGATATTCGTCTTCGTTTTCCTTTTATGTTGTGTTCCTATCTGCTTTTGGTATCAGGGTGATTTTGGCTTCATAGAAGGTGGAAGAGAGTGCTCCTGTTTCTTCAATCTTGTGGAAAAGCTTCAGAAGTATAGGTATTAACTGTTTCCTGAAGGTTTTGTAGAATTCATTTGTGAAGCCATCTGGTCCAGGACTTTTGTTATTGGGAAGATTTTTTTTCTTTATTGAGGAATTAATGTTTTACATTTGACATCAAATACAATGGTTTGCTTATGCATAACATTTCTGTTTTCCATATAACAATTCGGGATGATTTTTAATAACTGTTTTGATTTGTCTGTGATTGGTGAATTTAGATTCTGTCGTTTTTCCTGGTTCAGTTTTGGTAGAACATATGTTTATATTAGTTCTTTCATTTCTTCCAGATTCTCTAGCTTGGTGGCATATTGTTCTATGCAGAAGTTTCACATAATTTTCTGGATTTCTCTGCTTTCAGTTGTGATATCTCCTCTATCATTTATAATTGTATTTAATTGGGTCTTTTCCCCTTTTTTTTAGTGAGTCTCGCTATGGATTTGTCAGTCTTGTTTAATTTTTCAAAGAACAGACATTTGGCTTCATTTATCTTTTGTAAGCTTCTCTTATTTTCGATGTTGTTTATTTCTGCTCTAATTTTAGTGATTTCCGTCCTTCTGATTGCTCTAGGACTCCTTCCTTCTCAGATTTTCTGCCTTTCTTTGCTAAGGTGCATTTTAAAGTGAAGCTCTACTTCTCCCATGCAGGCTGGGAAATAAGTGTGAGACCTGTTTTCTTGTTTCCATTTCAGGAAAATGGTTCACCCAGGAAGGCATCTTGCCTTGCTTTATAAAGCCCAAATTCAAACCCACCAGATGGGAGCAATATGGCATTAGGGAAGATTTTTGGTACAGTCGTGTCTCTCCCACTTTTTCTGTCTCTGCTTTTGCCTATCTGAAGAAATCAACCAGAGAACTGAAATCACACATACATAATGCAGTGTTCATACACAAAATATGACTTCAGTCCCCAGAAAGGTCTAAAGTAGGGATAAGACTAGAGATTTTTCTAACTATTGCAAAAGGGCAGAAAAAGATGTTACAATAGTAATTTCCCTGGAGCCAAGATTCTATGAATAGGAGATGCTCATGGGCTGAAAGAAACTTGTTCAAAGTCCTTTCAAGATAAGGTGAAGGTTTAGACTGTCTTATGTGATTGGACTGTGACTGGTGATTTAGGGACATTGCTGGCTGCCTTTCTGCTGGGGGTCTACTCTGTGGCACCAAGGGTGAGATTTATCTCTTAGGCAATCAATCCCCAGAGTCCTAAATTCTCAGCTATAATCTACATCATGCTCCAGTTCAGTTCATGTTATTAGCTGTCTCTTAATAACCTTTGGGTCAGGGGTATTATTGATGCTTGATTTTAATTCAAATTATAATGGGATAAATCATCTGCTGACTACAATCCCTGTTTATTGAATTTCATATGATCCATTTAATTTAGGCCCTCCCAACTTTGAAGGTTGAAGCCTATTGAAAATACGTCTCTTTATCCTCTCACGACCTAATTTATGTTTTCCCCTTTCACTTCTCCACCTGCTTTATTGCTGTCATGGCCTAAGAAGTTCCAAGAGGCAGGAGGTGGGGCTGGGAGATTAACATTTTTATTGCTTTATTTGGTGTTCTGTTAAAGCCAACCAGATGAAAATAGATACTGGAGAATCCTTTTCTCTTCATGGCTTGGTTCTCCGAACAACCGAAACTTGCTTTGATATAATAAATACCTAATAAATATGTCTTGGTCAAATACACTATTAAAATAAATTTGAAATTATAGTGTGCTTTAAAATTAGTATGAGGACCAGTTACAAAAGCATGGAGATATGAAGACATGAAGAAAATCACATTATTCAGCTGGATGCAAATGTTTCCTAGAAAATGTATCCATTGCTGATAGAAGTGGAGATAGACTTGGAAGATGAACACCAAAAGGGTTGTTAGATAGGAATGGTTACCTAAAGCACTTACTGCCAAGTTCAGATTAAATTTGGAAATGATGAAGTCATTGGAGATAAGAGTAGTGGTTTTTGGAGATTTCTTGGGTAATGCACAGTCACAGTCTTGGAATGGAAAACAGATACATATGTAACTCTGTCCAGAACACCTCCTTATAAAAACCAATGGGCCTCCGTTTCTAGAAGCAGGACACTGAAGAGACACAAGACAGGATAAAAGAGCTTGATCATTAGAAGGATGTTGAAAGGTCTTAGTTGGTCACTGCAGTTTTGCCTATTAGTAATTGAAATCTTTATTATTATTATTATTATTATCATTATTATTTCCTTCTGTTGCCCTTGTTTTTTATTGTTGTTGTAGTTATTATTGTTGTTGTTATTGATGTTGTCATTGTTGGATAGGACAGAGAGAAATTGAGAGAGGAGGGGAAGACAGAGGGGGGAGAGAAAGATAGATAGATACCTGCAGACTTGTTTCACTGCTTGTGAAGCAACCCCCCCTGCAGGTGGGGAGTCAGGGACTCAAACCTGGATCCTTGCACTGGTCCATGTATGCTTAACCTGCTGCACTACTGCTGGATTCCCAGTTATTGAAATCTTTAACCTCACCTGGCAAGGACGGAAGTCAACCCAGAGCTGTTTGAAAGCTTCCTACAGCCCTTAATCTGATGGTGACACAGCAGCCCCTGTTGTGTGGAGGGAGTAAATGATTTCTGTTAGGTGTGGACAGAAGTATCTGTGAATGAACACACTGAATACATACCCGCCCCCTCATGCAGGAGCAGAGTCCCAGATTCCGCATTCATCATCCATGGGGCCCAGTCTGTCACTGGGCAAGCACAGGGCCCTGCTGACTCATGCCAATTAATCACAAGCAATTAGCATGATTGACAGCTCTAATGAAGCCCTTACCTGAACAACTCCTTGCAGCTGCCACTTGGCAGAGCAATGTGCCCTACCTTTGATCTCATAGATTCAGTACCTTCTTGTCTGCTGTTGTGGGCCTCATATGAATTTTTTCATTGTCTTTAATGAACATTTTTCCTCCCATTTCTCTTAATGATTTTTAACTTGCTGGTGCGAGATATTCTTTTAAAAAAGAAATAGAAAAGCACAGTCACTATACTGTCAGTCAGAGGGGCTCATCAGCACAGAAGAGTTTGTGAAATGCTAGGACAACCTTCAATTCATCAGTTTCCCCAGACATAATAATATTGGCATTTACTTCAGAACCTCCTGAAGGTAGTGCTTCTTCTCTCTCTACATTTGTTCAAAAGTAAGACTTACTAATTTTTGTGACTTTGAAAACTTAAACAAACTTGACCTTTAGGAAGGAATTACTGGGGAAAATTAAAGAAAAAATATTTAGCATTGGAAAATGGTTGTATTTTTTAATTTTTTAAAAATTTATTTAAAAAGGAGACATTAACAAAACCATAGGATAAGAGGGGTACAACTCCACACAATTTGTATTACCAGATCTCTGTATCCCATTCCCTCCCCTGATAGCTTTCCTGTTCTTTATCTCTCTGGGAGTATGGACCCTAGGTCATTGTGGGATGCAGAAGGTGGAAGGTCTGTCTTCTGTAATTGCTTCCCCGCTTAACATGGGCGTTGACAGGTTGATCCATACTCCCAGCCTGCCTCTCTCTTTCCCCAGTATGGTGGGGATCTGGAGGTGGGGAAGTGGAGGTCCAAGACACATTGGTGGGGTTGTCTGTCCAGGGAAGTCTGGTCAGCATCATGCTAGCATCTGGAACCTGGTGGCTGAAAAGAGAGTTAACATACAAAGCCAAACAAACTGTTGACCAGTCATGGACATTAAGGCTGGTTCAAAAATTTGATTTCATCTACAAAACTAATGGAGAATGAAATCTTGCATAGTTTCATTTCAACTTTGACTTTTGTGACTCACTCTGGTTAAAAGTAAATTGCACAGCCACCTTGAGGATACTTTCAATTATTTCTTCAGTCAGAAGTTTTTAAATAGGAGTTTAATCTTTTTCCTATATAATATGTTGCCTTACTCTTCCACTCCGCCTCCCTGTTCTCATTGTGTCAGAACAGTGCCAGAGCCTTGACCATGATTTTTTGTTTTTTAGAAGTGTCCTAGGAACATATGATTTGGACCTAACTCTATCTTCAGGTAGTAAAATGAAGGATAAAGTCTTAATGTGCCTGTAAGGTCTCAAGACCAACCTTAGCCTGCCTCTGCTCCTGTCTTCTGTCCTCTGCTTATCACACCTTCCCTGATTTCTTACAGGACTGACCTCACAACCTTGATTTTGTATGTTTTCATATTCATC
The DNA here is from genome assembly GCF_950295315.1 of Erinaceus europaeus. Classification (NCBI taxonomy): domain Eukaryota; kingdom Metazoa; phylum Chordata; class Mammalia; order Eulipotyphla; family Erinaceidae; genus Erinaceus; species Erinaceus europaeus. The sequence goes on from NC_080162.1 coordinate 34,631,193, forward strand.
GACAGTATCCAGGGTATAAAAATAATCTTAAAGTTCCTGGATTATGACTAAGTAAATATATGATATTTATACATAAGAAGGAATGCTGTCAGCCTTAAAAAAAAGTCCAGTTATTTGTAGTGTAACACAGATAGACCAGGAGGAAATTCTGCTGCATGAAAGCTGGACACAGAAAATGAAATACTGTCTGACTTAATATTGCAGACAAAACTAAAATAGTTTAACTTAAGAAAACAGAAAGTGGGTTCCCAGAAGATGGTGGACTGAAAAGCTGCTAGTGGCTTGAGCTCTGACCACATCTTCTGGAAATGGTAGGATTTTCTGCCTTTAGTAGGCCAGTCAATAAGAGGTCCTAGCGGTGAAACCAAGGAGGTGACTATAACTTAATTTGGGTTAAGAAATAGAGTAGAAAAAAAGGGGGAAAATTGTTTTTTTCCGTTTAATTATAAAGCACACCTCCTCCTCCGCTCTCCCCCCCATAACCAGTCCCTGGGGACCAGCTCCTAGCAGGCTCCCCTGCTGAGCTTCTGTCTTTACCAAATTCCTGTCCCACCAGGGAGTATCATTCATTCTAAGTCTATACCCTTCTAAAACCTCTGGCCTTTTTTTTCTTTCTAAGTAGCCAACTCCCCCCCCCACCTCACCCTGCATAGCTAATTAAATAATTACAAATAAATAAAAATATAAATCTTTCACCACTCTTTTATGACTGTTCTTTTTCTTATCTTTTCCTTCTCTCTCTCTCTCTCTCTCTCTTTTTCTTTTTCTCATTCTTGTCATCCTTTCTTCCTTAATCCTACAGCTTGCAAAGCCACAGGGCCCAGCCCCCACACCACCAAACAGTGTGCTTTTTTGAATTCACTGATATACATTTGGGAATTATTTGGGGGAAGAATTCTGACTCAGTGTGGACTCTCACTGTGAGTGTCTCTGCTCAACTTCCCTTCCTCTTTTAGCCACCCCTAGAATATACAGTGTACAGTAGATTTGCATAACTGTCTATTTCAGCCATCCTTGTCTAGTCCTGAGGGTTTTTTTTCTTTTCACTTCTCTTTAATTACAGCTCTTTTTCTTATCTTTTCCCTTTTCTCTCAATTGTCTCTTTTTTCTTTTTCTTTTTTCATTTTATCTTGTCATACACTTTTTCCTTCCTTCTTCTTTGCCTTTCTGAATTTGTGAATTATTTTGGGGAAGAAATCTTACTCAGAGTGAACTCTCTATGTGTGTATCTCTGCTCTAGTTCCCTTTCCCCTCTTGTTACCCCTAGAATATACAGTGGATAGTAGATTTCCATAACTGTCAATTCTTGCTATCCTTTCTTTCTTTTCTCTTTCTTCTTCACTGGGATTTTGTAACCATTTTTTCACAAACTGGAGAAATTGTTTGGCTATCTGGTAGTGATTAAACTGCTTCAATACATGCTTCAGTTGCTACTGTAATTCCTGAAGACGGTGAGTGCAATTGTCATAAAGGTATTTAGTACAGTGTTGCTTGTGCTCAAGACACAACAACTGAGGAACAACAGAGCATAAAAAAAGAAACACATAAATCAAAAAAATGGGTAGATCAAAAACAAATAAAACTGCTACTCCAATGAATGAAGACAATGGCCCAGAAGAAACTACAAATCAGCCAGAAGTAACCATAGATAAGAAAAGTATGCAAGCAATAATAAACTTATTAATCACAGAAATGAAAACAACATTGGAGGAAAGGAATGGCAGTATTAGGGAAACAACAGTTGAGACCCCCAAGGAAAATACTGATTATCTTGAGGCAATTAGAGAACTGAAAGCTGAAATAGCTGTAATGAAGAAAGAAGCTGAGGCAAGGGAAAGCAGACTAACAGAGCAGAAAACAGAATTAGTCAGACAGAGGATGAGTTAGAGAAAATGAAGAAAGAGGTGAAAGAGCTGAAAAAGAGATTGAGAGACACTGAAAACAACAGAGGCATATGGAATGATCTCAAAAGAAGTAACATTTGTATAATTGGCCTGCCAGAGGAAGAAAGAGAGGAAGGGGAAGCAAACATTCTAGAGGAAATAATAGAAGAAAACTTCAGATACCTGAATAACAGAAAGGATATCAAGGTTCAAGAGGCCCAGAGAGTACCAAACAGAATCAACCCAGACCTGAAGACACCAAGACACATCATAGTCACAATGAGAAGAAGTAAGGATAAAGAAAGGATCCTAAAGGCTGCAAGAGAGAAACAAAAAGTCACATACAAGGGAAAACACATAAGATTATCTGCATACTCCTCCACTCAAACTCTGAAATCCAGAAGAGAATGGCAAGATATCTATCAAGCCCTGAATGAAAAAGGGTTTCAACCAAGGATAATATATCCTGCTAGACTTTCATTCAAACTAGATGGAGGAATCAAAACCTTCTTAAACAAATAACAGTTAAAGGAGGCAACCATCACCAAACCGGCCCTGAAAGAGGTTCTAAAAGACCTCTTATAAACAAGAACAGCACTATAATACTGGCAATATATCAAAGCAAACAACAACAAAAATTTTTTTTAACAATGGCACTACATTACATTAAATCCATCATATCAATAAATGTTAATGGCTTAAACTCACCCATCAAAAGACACAGAGTTGGGGGATGGATCAGAAAACATAATCCAACCATATGCTGCTTGCAAGAATCTCATCTGTCACAACAAGATAAACACAGAATTAAAGAGAAAGGATGGAAAACTATTATACAGGCTAACGGAACACAAAAAAGAGCAGGAAGAGCCATTCTCATTTCAGACACGATAGATTTTAAGTTAAATAAAGTAATAAAAGATAGGCAAGGACATTTTGTAATGATTAGAGGATCAATCAGCCAAGAAGACTTAACAATCACTAACATCTATGCATCCAATGAGGGACCATCTAAATACGTCAAGCACTTACTGAAAGAGTTTCAAAAATACATCAATAGTAATACAATAATAGTGGGAGACTTCAATACCCAACTCTCACACTTAGACAGTTCAACAAAGCAGAGAACCAACAAAGATACAAGAGAATTGAATGAAGAGATTGACAGACTAGAACTCTTGGACATTTTCAGACTCCTTCACAACCAAAAAACTGGAATACACATTCTTTTCAAAGCCACAAAACACATATTCAAGGATAGACCACAGGTTAAGCCACAAAGACAACATCAGTAAATTCAAGAGCATTGAAATCATCCCAAGTATCTTCTCAGACCACAGTGGAGTAAAACTAACATTTAACAATAAACAGACAATTATTAAAAGCCACAGAATTTGGAAACTAAAAAACATACTCCTTAAGAACCACTGGGTCAGAGATTCACTCAAGCAGGAAATTCAAATGTTCCTGGAAACAAATGAAAATGAAAACACAACCTATCAAAATATTTTGGACACAGCTAAAGGAGTATTGAGAGAGAAACTTATAGTCATACATTCACATATTAAACACCAAGAAGAAGCTTAAATGAACGACCTTACTGCATACCTCAAGGACTTAGAGGAAGAGGAACAAAGGAACCCCAAAGCATCCAGAAGGACAGAAATCACTAAAGTTAGAGCAGAAATAAACAACATCAAAAATAAAAGAGCCATAAAAAAGATCAATGAAGCCAAATGTTGGTTCTTTGAAGATTAAACAAAATTGACAAACCCCTAGCCAGACTCACCAAACAAAAAAGAGAGAAGACTCAAATTAATAGAATTGTAAACAATGGAGGAGATATCACAACTGACACCACAGAAATCCAGAGAATCCTGCTAAACTTCTATAAAGAACTATACACCACCAAGCTAGAGAATCTGGAAGAAATGGAACAATTCCTAGAAGCATATGCTCTTCCAAAACTGAACCAACAAGAACTACAAAATCTAAATGCACCAATCACAGACAAAGAAATTGAAACTGTTATTAAGAACCTCCCCAACAACAAAAGTCCTGAACCAGATGGCTTCACAAATGAATTCTACAAAACTTTCTGGAAAGAGTTAGTACCCATACTTCTGAAGCTTTTCCATAAGATTGAAGAAACAGGAATACTCCCTTCCACCTTCTATGAAGCCAAAATCACCCTGATACCAAAAGCTGATAGGGACAGAACAAAAAAGGAAAACTACAGACCAATATCGCTGATGAACATAGATGCCAAAATATTAATCAAGATCTTGGTCAACCAGATACAGTAACATATCAAAAAGATTGTTCATCACAACCAAGTGGGATTCATCCCAGGAATGCAAAGTTGGTTCAACATCCTTAATTCAATCAATGTCATTCACCACATCAATAAAAGCAAAGCCAAAAACCACATGGTTATCTCAATAGATGCAGAGAAAGCCTTTGACAAAACCCAACACCCATTCATGCTAAAAACTCTACAAAAATGGGAATAGATGGGAAATTCCTCAAGATAATGGATTCCATATATAGCAACCCTACATCCAACATCATACTCAATGGACAGAAGCTGAAAGCATTCCCCCTCAGATCAGGCACTAGACATGGCTGTCCACTGTCACCGTTACTCTTCAACATAGTATTGGAAGTTCCTGCCATAGCAATCAGGGAAGAAAAAGAAATCAAAGGAATACAGATTGGAAGGGAAGAAGTCAAGCTCTCACTATTTGCAGATGATATTATAGTATACATAGAAAAACCTACAGAATCCAGCAGAAAACTACTGGAAGTTATTAGGCAATATATCAAGGTATCAGGCTACAAAATTAATGTACAAAAATCAATGGCATTTCTTTATGCAAACACTAAATCTGAAGAAGACATCCAGAAATCACTCCCATTTACTGTTTCAGCAAAATCAATCAAATACCTAGGAATAAAGTTGACCAAAGAAGTGAAAGACTTATATACTGAAAACTATGAGTCACTACTCAAGGAAATAGAAACTGATACCAAGAAATGGAAAGATATCGCATGCTCATGGATTGGAAGAATCAATATCATCAAAATGAATATTCTCCCCAGAGCCATATACAAATTTAATGCAATAACATCAAAGTTCCATCAAGCTTCTTTAAGAGAATAGAACAAACACTACAATAATTTATCTGGAACATGAAAACACCTAGAATTGCCATGACCATCTTAAAGAAAAGAAACAGAAATGGAGGCATCACACTCCCAGACCTTAAACTATATTATAAAGCCATCATCATCAAAACAGCATGGTACTGCAACAAAAATAGGCACACAGACCAGTGGAACAGAATTGAAAGCCCAGAAATAAATCCCAACACCTATGGGCATCTAATCTTTGATAAGGGGGCCCAAAGGATTAAATGGAAGAAGAAGGCTCTCTTCAATAAATGGTGCTGGGAAAACTGGGTTGTAACATGCAGAAGAATGAAATTGAACCACCTTATCTCACCAGAAACAAAAATCAACTCCAAATGGATCAAAGACCTAGATGTCAGACCAGAAACAATCAAATACTTAGAGGAAAACATTGGTAAAACACTTTCCCACCTACACCTTAAGGACATTTTGATGAATCAAACCCAATTGCTAAGAAGACTAAAGCAGTAACAAACCAATGGGACTACATCAAATTGAAAAGCTTCTGCACAACCAAAGAAACTATTAAACAAACAAAGAGACCCCTCACAGTATGGGAGAAGATCTTCACATGCTATACATCAGACAAGAATATAATCACCAAAATATATAAAGAGCTCAGCAAACTTAGCACCAAAAAAGCAAATGACTCCATCAAAAAATGGGCAGAGGTTATGAAGAAAACATTCACTCCAGAGGAGATGCAAAAGGCTAACAAACATATGAAAAACTTCTCTAGGTCACTGATTGTCAGGGAAATACAAATTAAGACAACACTAAAATATCACCTCACTCCTGTAAGAATGGTATACATCAAAAAGGACAGCAGCAACAAATGCTGGAGAGGTTGTGGGGACAGAGGAACCCTTGTACATGCTCGTGGGAATGTAAATTGGTACAGCCTCTGTGGAGAGCAGTCTGGAAAACTCTCAGAAGGCTAGACATGGACCTTCTATATGATCCAGTAATTCCCCTCCTGGGGTTATACCCCAAGGACTCCATAGCACCCAACCAAAAAGAGGTGTGTTCATAGCAGCACAATTCATAATAGCACAATTCATAATAGCCAAAACCTGGAAGCAACCCAGGTGCCCAACACCAGATGAGTGGCTGAGAAAGCTGTGGTATATATATACACAATGGAATACTATGCAGCTATCAAGAACAATGAACCCACCTTCTCTGACGCATCTTCGACAGAGCTAGAAGGAATTATGTTAAGTGAGCTACGTCAGAAAATTAAAGATGAGTATGGGATGATCCCACTCATCAACAGAAGTTGGCTAAGAAGATCTGAAAGGGAAACTAAAAGCAGGACCTGACCAAATTATAACTAGAGCACCAAAGTAAAAACCCTGTGGTGAGGAGTAGACATGCAGCTTTCTGGGACAGTGGGGGGTGGGAGTGGGTGGGAGGGATGGGTCACAGTCTTTTGGTGGTGGGAATGGTGTTTTTGTACACTCCTAGTAAAATGCTGTCATATAAATCACTAGTTAATTAATATGAGAGGGGGAAAATTAATTGTATGTCTCAAAGTTTTTCAAAACACAAACTGAATTTTTTCAATATATAGGCTGTGTAATTGATATGCAGACTCTCTCAAAAGCCTAGACCAAGTAGATCAGAAGCAACCAATAGCACAGCTATATACAAGATACTGGGTACTGTACAGAAAACCCTAACAAAGGGACTTTTCAAAGTTAATCCTATTACCAAATAATGTGATAACATTAACTATTGATTGTCTTTTTGAACCCTAAGACAGCAGGAACCTCACATCTCCTCTATGGAGCCTCTACTTCCCCCAGTCCTGGAACCATTGGATAGGGTACTCTTTCCCGTATGCCTCTCCCAATCCATATCAAATAATATTGCATCTGCCAATCACAACCTAACCAACACAACGATTGCCACCTCAACATGCTTCACTTCAGACTGTGTCCAGAGACTTCACATGTGGAATGACAGCCTTTCAACTTCATTACTCGGGTGAGACCTTTCCTTTCATAGTATACTCTAATTCCATCTCAGGTGGTTCACTTTCTAACAAAGTCCCAAAACCTAGATATACACCAGTTTCTATGAGAGAGAGCATATGTTCACACGTATCCATAAACTACTGCAAAATATATGCCTGAAAGCAGAAGTGCACTAGAGTTTGTAGTGATTATCCCCCTAAAATTTCTTCTCCACTATTCCAAGCTTTGGGTCCATGATTGCTCAGCAATTTGTTAGACTTTGTATGTTAACTCTCTTTTCAGTCCCCAGGTTCCAGATGTCATCAGGATGCCGGCCAGGCTTCCCTAGACTGAAGACCCCACCAATGTGTCCTGGAGCTCCACTTCCCCAGAGACACACCCTTCTAGGGAAAGAGAGAGGCAGACTTGGAGTATGGACTGACCAGTCAACGCCCATTATCAGCGGGTAAGCAATTACAGAAGCCAGACCTTCTACCTTCTACAACCCACAATAACCCTGGGTCCATGCTCCCAGAGGGATAGAGAATGGGAAAGCTATCAGGAGAGCGGGTGGGAAATGGAGATTGGGTGGTGGGAATTGTGTGGAATTGTAACCCTCCTACCCTATGGTTTTGTTAATTAATCCTTTCTTAAAAAAAAAAAAAAAAACGAAAAAAAAACTTAAAGAAAACAGAAAGTAATGTTGAGAATCAGAGTGGGGAAGGGGAGAAGACACAGTGGTGAGTCGAATGTTTCAGTGATACCTGAGATGGAAGTGATAGAGATCTACTTTCTAGCACAGAGCCTACAGCTAACAATAGTATACTATATACTAAAATTTTTCTAAGAGGGTAGATATCACGTTAAGTGTTATTACCACAGAATTGATTATCATCATCATAATGATAATGCACGAACTTTGGGAGGTGATAGACAAACCAAAGACCTTGATAGGAGAATATTTATGGAACTGCAGGGTACCTTTTTAATATCTATACTTTTTAGTATATTTACAATAGCTATATAAAATAGATTAAAATTAAAGAAATTAGTTAGTTATATATGTTACATCTCCCCTACCTACTTGAGCTTCAAAAGAAGAAAAAGAGACATGCTCATGTTTGGATAGCATCTGCATTTTTTTTTAATCACTGAATTATCACTGAGATTTGGTGCAGGCAGTGTATATATACTACTCCCAGCATTTGTTCTTTCTTTTTTTTTTCATTTTATTTTATTTGATAAGACGATGATTAATTGATAGGAGAGAGAAAAATAGAGTAAAAAAGAAACATAGACACATTTAAACCTCCTTCGCAGTTTATGAAGCTTCCCCACTGCAAATGCAGAGTGGAGGCTTGAGCCTCGGTCCTTGTGCATGGAAACATATGTGCTTAACTGGGTGTTCTAGCACCAGCCTCTGACATCTGGAAATTTGGCCTATCTGATTTGTATGCTACTTCTATCTCAAAGCGCAAAGAAATTATTTGGATCATCTGGGTGCTAGAGGTAATTTGGAGCTGTGGATTTCTGTGAATACAAGACCTGTTCATGACATGGTAAACCCTATGAGGTTCTTTTGTAGTCATCTTTCTGCCATGGTTGTGTCACCAATATAACAGTAGCTAGTGTTTTTATGGGACAGGGTCCAAAGGAGAATGTCTTTGACTTTCTCTTTCCTTCATGAAACAGTCATGTTGGGTTTAGTTGACACAGTCTGGGGTACAGATGAGGTATGGAATCTGTTGCATTCTTTTCTAAGTAAGTGTTAACTAAAGGTATTTTTAAAGGACATACATGTGAAAAATAAAGTAATCAAACTATCTCAGATTCTTTGAATACGAGGGTGGTATTAGTGGTAGGAAAAACAGAACTTTTGTGGTGGCTATAGTGAGAAGCTATACCACTGTAATTATATAATCTTGAAAATTATTATCAAACCACTAATAAAATAATATTTAAAATTCTGTATCTTTGTGACTGAGAAGTTAACACAAGTGGTAGAATATGTGACTTGTATGCTGGTTCTATTCCAAGCACTGCATATACAAAAATGGTGTTCTGGTTTCTCTCTTTCTTTCATTTTATTAGTGATTTATTATTGATTTACAAAATTACAGGTCAGCAGGTGTGTAATTCCCACCACTAGAGTCTTGAATCCCCAGTCTCTCCACTGCAAGCCACTAAAGTTCTTGTAAGGTTGAAGTCATGGGCCAATCGTCATTGCTACAACTACCTGTCTACATTATTACATATTTTCCCCCTTTTTATTCTATGTCCAGTTCTCTCTTCTCCTCACAGCCACTCATGACACCATTACTACATCCCAACATCCCTCCCTTTTTCCTCCTCTCTCTGTGTGCTGATGGAGTTGGTGTTAAGAGCTCTCTTATCCTCTTCCTCCTATCACTTCTCCCCAACTGGGTGTATGAATCAAGATTGTATTTGAGGTGCAGAAGGTAGTTCTGGCTTCTGTAATTTCTTCCCCACTGGACCTGGGCATTTTCAGATTGATCCACTCCACAGTATTTTATTATATTTCCCTTGTGGGATAGAGCTCTTCAGAGGTGAGGTTTCAGGACACACTGGTGAGGTCCTCTTCACAGGGAAATCAGAATGGAATCATGGTAGCATCTGTAACTTGGTGTCTGGAAGATGGCAGGACTTAAAGTGAAACAAAATGGTTAATGAAAATGAACCAAAAAGTAGGAACAGAGAAAGTGAGATCAGGGATCAGAAGGTAGATTTTCGGCATGTTTCTAGGGGCCCACAACTATGGTAGTTTTGCTTGAGTTTGAAGGATAGCATGGCATTGCATATAAATATTGTCTGAGAAAATGGTGTCAGAGTAGAGAAAAGGGCTAGAAAGTTGGATTAGGGCAAAGAGTAGCTCCCATTCTTAAACAAAAATTCTGTGAATAAAATTAACTGTTTACCTCCATCTACCTGACTCAGGTCATATATATCACCAGAGCCTGTGTAACCTTTTAGTCCTGTCAGGGACAGTGGCCTGAGAAACATCATACCATCATCTTAAGAGGAACCCTGTACAGTCCTGGTAGTTAATGTCTAGGGAATACTGTATGGTTACTTCCACCAGGATCTATATGGTTCTGATGGTTAAAGCAAGGTCCAAGAATACCTTGCTTTAACCTTTGGACTCATTCACGCAGGTTGTATAGAAATCATTGGCAATCAAGGTTATTTTAACCTCAAGTGTAGGCTACAGCTGGACAAAGGGAAAATCAACAAAAGTTCTTGTTATGTGTTCACTACTTCACTGACTTGAACTTTGGAAACTGTACTAAAATGTTTTGCTTTCTAAGCTGAGAACTAAAATAATTGTTATTGCTTCACTATATAAGCTGAGATCTTCTAAGAATCAAGTATCAGATGATCAATCTGGTTCTTCGGTGCCCTGTCATTACTTTGCCCTTTTCTCGGGGACCGTTCAGCTTTGACCAGGACTAGTCAGAGTTCCTATTGGTCTGAGTTTGCAGCTCATGGCCATAGTGGGGAACATTGTAGGCAGAACTCATTTCCAGTCCATTAGAGGTATAGACTCATCATGTTTGTGTGGAAATCCAAGAGTTCCCTGACTAGGGCCCCAGATGATGAGGTTGTGTGATATTGACCAAAGGGGCCATTAAAGTGAGTCACTATCTTCCCCTTACTCAACTTTTGTAGCTCTCTCTTTATCTGATGACCTTGAAATTTCTTCCAGTTGTTTAAGCTACTATTCCAGTTGTTGAATGCTATTTGTTGAACCCAAACAAAATTAGTTTTTTGGGATCTGTATCCTTTGGGGCTTTCTTCTAGATTGCCAAGCTAATTTGGTCTAAGTCTAATTGGTTAGAGAATATATAATACCTTCTTTAGGCAATTCAGTTAGGATTCCAGGTTAATTAGGTCTAAGACTAAACACCAAAAACTATTGAGTGCTATTACTTTGAATTATATAACTGTTTCTTATTTATGGATACAAGTACACCTGTACCCTAGACTATATAAACCCTAGACTATATCTACTATCTGTAACTTTGTTAAATGATGTGCTGTATAATGTGGATGTAGTTAGTCCCATGTGTTAAGAAAGATTTCCCCAGGTTTGAACAGTTGTGAAGTTGACATGTCAGGCCCCATATCTCTGGTTATAGTTCACAGTAAGAACTCAGTAGTGCCCCTCAGTCAGCTAGGAATATCAAAGGAGACCACATGGGACCACAACAAAACGGAACTAGAACTACTTTGGGAACCCATCAAATCACCGCTGAGTGCAAACATGTGTGGCTTGTGGAGAGAGAGGAGCCCTGTGGAGAGACTCATCATGACAAAGTGGGGATGCAAGGCTGGTTTAATATACATAAATCAATCAACTTGATCCAACACATCAATAAATGCAAGACCAAAAATGACGTGGTTCTAGAAATAGATGCAGAGAAAGCCTTTGAGAAAATCCAACATCCTTTTATGATCAAAAAGCTACAAAAAGTTGGAATAGATAGAAATTCATCGATAGTGGAGGCCATATATAGCAAACCTACAGCCAATATCATACTCAGTGATGAAAGACTGGAAACATTTGCCCTCAGATCAGGTCTAGTCTTCCCACTATAACCATTACTATTCAACATAGTGTTGGAAGTTCTTGCCATAGCAATCAGGCAGGATCAAGGAATTAAAGGGATACAGATTATGCCTACATTTTTATTGGGTTGTTCTTTTTACTTTTTGTTGATCTGTATGAGTTCTTTATAGCTGTTTTGTATCAACCACTTATCTGAACCACTTATGTTGTGTTATTATGTTCTCAGTTGCTAGGTTTCCTGTTTATCATTAAAGAGTTTTCTTTGGATGTATAGAAGCTAGGTTTTTTTTATATGTTGGGCAGTGTAGAAGCTGGCATCTGGGCTTGAAGCCTTTTTTTTTTTAATCTTCCATGATTTTTTGTTTTGTGTGTATATAGTTACTCTATGGATTTTGATCTGTAATCACACCTCAGGGAGTTGCTGCTGGCCTTTAGCTGTATTCATATATGCAGGAAAAACTGCCATTTAGAAGTTTGGTGGGTTGTCCCTGCCAGCAGCCACAAACTACCTTTAAGTCTGAGCAACAGACTGAACTTCTTTTAAACTATTTTTATTTATAAAAAGGAAAAAAACTGACAAAAAGAATAGGATAAGAGAGTTACAACTACACCCAGAACTTCAGATCACATCTACTCCCCTGATATCTTTCCTATGCTTTATCCCTCTGGGAGTATGGACCCAGGGTCATTATAACATGGAGAAGGTGGAATGTCTGAGTTCTTTAATTGCTTCCCTGCTGAACATGGGCATTGGCAGGTTGATCCATACTCCCAGCCTGTCTCTCACTTTCCCTGGTGGGGCAGGACTCTGGGGAAGCAGGCCTCCAGGACACATTGGTGGAGTCATCTGTTGGGTAGTATGCCAGCTCCCCCCCACCCCCCACCCCCCCACCCCGCTTAGAGCCTCTTTCTCTAATCCTGCTTAATTAAGCACCACCGTGCCTGCAGGGCATTGGTTTGATCCCACTTAAAGCTGTGGTCTATTTACATAAACCACTGTTAACTAAGCACAACCATGCCTCCAGAGCATTGGTTTAATCCCGCTGGTTCATACTCTATTTTTGCTCCACCCCTTCTACTTGTCACACCCTGATTTCCACCAATCTCTTTATGTTCCACCCTCTCTATATCACATCCTGTTTCCACCCTACTTGGTGATTATATATACAGCTGCTCTTCTGTTTTAACACACTTGGGATTGCTTTCTGGCTCTGAGAGTTCCAGAGTGTATCTCCTGCGATGCTAGCTCAGCACGAGTTCCTGATCCCTCTCCCATACAGTAGCTTAGGTTGGCTCCAGTTGAGTTCTCTCCAACCCAGAGAGCACTTGTTCAGGAAGAAGCTCCCTCAGGCTATCCTGGCAGTCATATGCCTAGAGAAGTCCAGTTGGCTTCATCTTAGCATCTAGAACCTGGTGGCTGAAATAAGAGTTAACATGGGAGTTGGGCAGTAGCACAGTGGGTTAAGTGCAGGTGTCACAAAGTGCAGGGACCAGTGTAAGGATCCTGGTTCAAGTCCCCAATTCCCTACCTGCAGGAGAGTAGCTTCAAAGTGGCAAAGCAGGTCTGTAGGTTTGTATCTTTCTCTCCCCCTCTCTGTCATCCACTCTCCTCTCTGTCCTATCTATCAGTGACAACAGCAACAATAATAATAACTACAAAAGTAAAACAACAAGGGCAACAAAAGGGAATGAATAAATAAACAAATAAATATTTTTTAAAAATAGAGTTAACATATAGAGCCAAATTGTTGACTAATTATGAACCTAAAGGCTGGACTAGTTCAGATGAAGAGTTGAGGGTCTCCATTTTGTAGATAGTTAGTAGGCATATTTTAGTTATATTCCAAAGATTCTATGACTATACTAGTTTTTTTTTTTTTTTGTGAGCCTGACATCTGATATGCGGGGGGGGGGGTCCTAAGTTATTGTCTGGGGAGATTATGTCATAGCTGGAAATAGGATCATAAAGCTGGATCAGGGAAGAGAGTAGCTCCCAAATATGGGAAAGCTGTATAAATATTGTTGACTGTAAACCCCATAGATTTGGATATTATATGAACTTCTTGTGGTGGTGAATATTCCTTGTTTTTGTTTGTTTGATTGTTTGTTTTTAGCATGTCCTTGCCTGAAATTCAGAAGGTAATAGCCACTGAATCAGGGATTACAATGTCAGTAGCTGTTGTGGGTAGAGGCAAAATGGTTTTGAGTTGTGTCACCCCAAGTGGAAAATTTCCCTGTTTATCTCCAAACCCATGCCTTTTCTTGACCCAGCCATGTGCAGAAGCACCTACCTGTGGCTTCAGATATCTCAGTTGTAGTTGCTGACTTTGATGAAGTCTATTGCTATAGATATTTGTTTTTGTTTTTTTGGAAGGAGTTCTTTCTGTTTTATGTTACTGTATGGTCATGCCTTCTGGAAGTCCTCCTCTCTCTCTTGTAAAATATTCTATTATATAATAGGCAAAAATAATTTTAAAATTTAAACATGTTGGGGCCAAAAAACTGAAAACAGAGGACTTAATTGATGTATAGAAAATGATGAGGGATATTTCATCTACCTCACTAGGAAAAGATAAAAATAAGTTGGGGGTATAGACCTGCTTTGCAATGTTGAGAAGAGAAACAATTATAGAAGCTAGAAATCCTAACTTATGTGCCCAAAAGAATAATTTTTGTCCATAATTCCAGAGAGGTAAATGTTAGAGGCATAAAATCTTAAGACTCTGTATAACCATCCCACCATAACCTGGAGTGTTTGTTACTAGGAATCTTGTTTTATCCCATCAATGATAAGGTGGTTCAATTTCATTCTTCTGCATGTTACAACCCAGTTTTCCCAGCACCATTTATTTAAGAGAGCTTCCTTCTTCTGTTTAATACATTGGGCCCTCTTATAAAAGATTAGATGTCCATAGCTGTGGGTGTTTAGTTCTGGGCTTTCATTTCTGTTCCTCTGGTCTGTGTGCCTATTTTTTTCAGTACCATGCTGTTTTGATGATGATGGCCTTATAATACAATTTGATATCTGGGAGTGTGATGCCTCTATTTCTGTTTTCTCGTGATGGGTTTGGCAATTCTAGGTGTTTTCTGGTTCCAGATAAATGATGGTACTTTTTGCTCTATTTTCTTAAAGAAGCTTGGAGGAAATTTGATGGGTAATACATTAAATTTGTATATTGCTTTGGGGAGAATATTCATTTTGATGATATCCATTCCTTGGTATGAGTTTCTATTACCTTGAATAATTCTCATTATACAAGTCCTTTACTTCTTTGGTCAGCTTTATTCCTAGGTATTTTATTGATTTTTGCTGCAACATTGAATGGGAGTGATTTCTGGATGTCTTCTTCTTCATTTTTAGTGTTTGCATAGAGAAATGTCACTGATTTTTGTACATTGATTTTGTAGCCTGACACCTTGCTATATTGCCTAATATCTTCCAGTAGTTTTCTGCTGTATTCTTTATGTTTTTATATGTATACTATCATATCATCTGCAAATAGTGAGAGCTGGACTTCTTCCCTTCCAATCTGTATTCCTTTGATTTCTTTCTCTTGCCTGATTGTTATGGCAAGAACTTCTAATACTATGGTGAAGAGTAATGGTGATAGTGGACAGCCCTGTCTAGTCACCTCTGGGGGCAGGACCAAGTAAGGGGGGATTACTGCCTCTGGGGGCAGGGGCTGCAGGTGAGGGGGCATGTCCTATAGAGTCTCAAGGCAGCTGGCTGAAAAGTCCATGGACTGCTGCAGTTGGTCTTTGAGAAACCCAGCAGTGTAAAGGGAATCTACTCTAAAGTTGTGTAAAGTGTCCAAGAGGTGTACCAGTAAGTCCAATAGAAGCATCAGTCCAAAGCAGATGACCACTGAAGAAATGCCAGGGCATGAAATGCTGCATGTCTGTCTCAATGGGGAAGGTCAACCACTGTAATTCCACTTTTCTGTAGAGAGTGAACTTAGGAGTCTGTGAATCAGTTTATTCAGGTCGTGCCAGGCCACATCATTGATTTTGGGGGCTGGAGGGCTGCTGTAGCCATCCCATCTTGTGGTCAATGTCAGAGAATAGGGGTCCAAATGGATTTCTGGGGATTCTATTTGAACAGATGCTTTTTCATGTGAAGACAACAGCTGTAATTCACGTACTTGTGAAACAAAACTTGTAGCTGATTAGAAGTTTACTATAATTGATAACTCGATTATAATTCATTTAAGTCCCTTCATAATTTTGGAAGTCCTTTCTAGTATGATTTTAAGGTTGTTTAAACAGTTTAACTTCAATACGATATGGATAGGTAAACAGAAGAACCATGGTTAGAAGCCTCAAGCATGAGAATCATTAGCATAACCATTGCACTATCTCCCCAAGATGTAAACAAAAAAAAATCAAAAGAGAAAAAAAAAATTTGGACTGTTTTTGGATGTCTCTATAAATCATGACTGTGCCCAGCATTTTTTTGTAAAGTTTATTAAATTTCAGAATACTCAGAGCAAAATAGGTCACACAAAATTTCAGTCATTTAAATCATTCTCTTAAGAAATACAACCAAAAGCAGACAGCAAACTTCAGATATTCAGAGAGAACAACGAGGGGGGAAGCAAGAGAAAAGTGGTAGGTAGTTTTTGTTTTTTGGTTTTTTTTTCCACCTTGAACCACATTATTTAGATCCCACTATGTGGCATCATGAGTCCCCAGAGGGCATCCTAATCCAAAAAGCTCCTCAAAATTCCATTTAGGGTGCTTCTGAAAGTTCCTGCAGGATTGCTGCAGGCACCCATTTTTAAAAACGTCTTCCCATTGAAGAAAGAATTGAATCAGGACAGTAAAATTAACCATGTGTCTCCATTTTGGGGGAATTCTGGGGTACTGGAGAATGCTCTTCAAGTTAGAGTAGTCCTTCTCCATGGAAAACATGGGAGAAGGAGTCCAAAAAGTCCCAGGGGAAATCTGCACACATCTCCCAAGCTCTATGATCACGGTCATAAGGAACCAAAGTGTGGCCTAGAACAAAATGTTCCAGAGACAGAGAAACCGTCTCATGAAGAAAGAGTAGAGACTTTGGGAAACATCTTCATAAGTAGGAAGGCATCCCATGGCTGTTGGGGGGTTAAGGGGGGTGGTTCAGAAATAATCAAAACATTTCCTTTTTTTTCTCTATTTTCTAACCCAAATTGAGCTATAGTCACCTCCTTGGTGTTACACTTATAACTCCTTGTTCCCCATTCTGCTGAATAACAGTATCCTACCCTTTCCAACAATTATTGTCAGAGCTCATGCCAGCAGCTGCTTCCAAGTCACCACCTTGGCTCCACACCCCCATTTATTTATTTGTTTTTTGACTCCAGGGTTATTGCTGGGGCTCAGTGCCTGCACCATGAACACACTGTTCCTGGAGGCCATACCTTCAACCCCTTTTGTTGCCCTTGTTGTTGTAGCCTTGTTTTGGTTAATGTCATTCATTGTTGGATAGGACAGAGAGTAATGGAGAGAGGAGGGGAAGACAGAGATGGGGAGAAAAAGATATACACCTGCAGACCTGCTTCAATGCCTGTGAAGCAACCCCTGCAGGTGGGGAGAAGGGGCTCAAACTAGAATCTTTACTCCAGTCCTTGCACTTTGAACCACATGAGCTTAACCCACTGAGCCACCTCCCAACCCCCTTATTAAATTTTTATTTATAAAAAGAAAACACTGACAAGAACCATAGGATAAGAGGTATACAAATCCATTCAATTCCCACCACCAGAACTTTGTATCCCATCCTCTCCCTTGACAGCTTTCTTATTCTTTATCCCTCTGGGAATATGAACTCAGAGTCATTATGGGATGCAGAAGGTGGAAAGTCTGGCTTCTGTAATTGCTTCCCCACTGAACATGGGTGTTTTCAGGTTGATCCATACTCCCAGCCTGTCTCTCTTTTTCCCTAGTGGGGCAGGGCTCTGGGTTAGCAGGCTCCAGTAGGCATTGGTTGGGTTGTCAGCCCAGATAAGTCCAGTTGGCATCACAGTAACCATCTGGAAACTGGTGGCTGAAAGAAGAGTTAACATATAAAGCCAAACATATTATTCACTAAACACTATTATTCACTGAACTTAAAGGCTGGATTAGTACAGGTGAAGATATGTGGAACTCCATTTTGTAGATAATTAGTATGCCTATTTTAGTTATATTAAGGGCCCATGACTATACTAGTGTTTTATTATTTTTGTTTGTTTGTTTCTGAGCCTGATATCTGATATGCAGTTGTACCCTAGTTATTGTCTGGGTAGCTGATGTCATCACTGGAAAAAGGACCTGAAAGCAGGATCAGGGAAGAGAGTAGCTCCCAAATATGGGAATGTTGTATTGTTGAGTATAAATCCCCTCATACTGATATAATCTGGGTCCCTGTCAGGAAATTGTGAGGATGTGGTAGAGCCTGGCAGGGCTTGACCTGAAGAATGCATCTATCCTGTCAGTCTCTCTCTCTACAGAGAGGTTGAGCAAGGAGGGACAGTTGTAACCCTAAAGGTTTTCCCCATCTTATCAGACTCCCTGTATCACAAAGCACCCTGAATTCCTGATACTATGGCCATTAGATAAAAATAAAGGGGGGAGATGTTGAGAAATTGTGAGGAACCTCAAAAAGCACCCTGCATTTTTCTGCCTCCAAGAGTCTGGCATTCCTTAAAACATTAAGCCAGATCTCCCTGCTCCACCATGCATTCCTGATACTATGAACTATATATACAGTCATTGTTTTTCCTGAAAGATCCCCACCCATTCCATTCATTTGATCTATCTTCTTTCTACCCTCAAGACCCTCCCTGCCTACAGGGTATTATTAATCCTACCAGATAAAAGCCTCACAATAGTTGCTAAAGAAGTTCCTACCTTTCCAGCCCTTTTGCCTTTCTCCACCCCTTTTCTATCCTTTTCCATTTCCAACTTGCCACTTCCAGGTCTATCCTTTAAAAACCTTGGTTCTCTGATCAAAAAAGGATTGCACTGTCTCGCTGCCATGAGTCTGTTCCTGAGTCATCTCCCTCGAGTCACTGAGTGAGTAGCAGCCCAGGAAGGATTCTGGTCAAGTTCTCTCCAACCCAGAGAGTACAAGCCCAGGAAAAGGCACCCCCAACACTAGACTGGTATGGCCCATATTCAGGTTAGGAGCCTCTAACCTATGCATCCTTCTAGATCTGAGCTCACATTCTGTGATCATGAGTAGGAATGTTCCAAGATGTCCCAATTTCAGAACCAATCTTCCTCAGATGCATCCTATAATGACCCTGGATCCATATTCCTAGAGGGATAAAGATGTCTTTCTTTTTTTTTTTATTGTTGTAATTATTTTTTTTTGATGTCATCATTATTGGATAGGACAGAAAGAAATGGAGAGAGGAGATGGAGACAGAGAGGGGGAGAGAAAGAAAAGATCTGCAGACCTGCTACACCACCTTTGAAGAGACCCCACTGTGGGTGCTGATCCAGGGGCTCAAACCAGCATCCTTATACGGGTCCTTGATCTTTGCACCACCTGTGCTTAACCCGCTGCACTACCACCCAGCTCCCATCTTTGTCTTTCTGACTTAGCTCTTCAGCATAATTCCTTCTAGCTCCATCCAGGATGGGTCAGAGAAGCTGGGTTCATTATTCTTAATAGCTGTGTAACATTCCATTGTGCATATATACCATAGCTTTCTCAGCCACTCATCTCTTGTTGGGCACCTGGGTTGCTCCCAGGTTTTAGCTACTACTAATTGTGTTGCTAGTAACATAGGTGTACACATGTTTTTGGTTTGGTGTTATGGAGTCCTTGGGGTATATCCCTAGGAGAGAGGTTACTGAGTCATATGGAAGGTCCATGCCTAGCCTTGTGAGGGATATCCAGACTGCTCTCCACAGAGGTTGGACAACTTTACATTCCAACCAGCAGTGTAGAAGGGTTCCTTTATCCCCACAACCTCTCCAGCATTTGTTACTACTGTCCTTTGTGATGTATGCCACTGTCATAAGGGTGAGGTGGAATGCCAATGTTGTCATTATTTGCATTTCACTGACAATCATTGACCTGGAAAATTTTTTCAATTTTAATGTTAGCCTTTTGGATCTCTTCTGTAGAGGATATTCGGTTCATATCCTCTGCCCATTTTTGAATGGAGTCATTTGCTTTTTTGTTGCTAAGTTTGCTGAGCTCTACTTCTTTTTCCCAGTACACTGGGATAAGTCATTCACCTCTTGGAATTTAATCACTTCATCTTTAAGAGAGGAATAATAAAAGAATTAATGTGATTATTGAATTAATGAATGAATGAATGCATGCAAGAAGCTCATATGGTGAAAAAACTGACATAATAAACAATAATTTATTACTGTACTAGTTTTCTTTTGTATTTATTTATTTAAATTGCCTACTGGGTTCAGTACCTGCACAATTCAAATCTCGAATCTACCATTTCAGGTAGACATTTTTTCTCTTTACTTGGAAAAGAAAAGTTGAGATGGGGGAGTCGGGCGTAGCTCAGTGGCTTAAGCACAGGTGGCTCAAAGCACAAAGTTCAGCATAAGGATCCCAGTTCGAACCCTGGCTCCCCACCTGCAGGGGAGTCGCTTCACAGGTGGTGAAGCAGGTCTGCAGGTGTCTTTCTTTCCCCCTCTCTGTCTTCCCCTCCTCTCTCCATTTCTCTATGTCCTATTCAACAACAATAACAGCAATAACAACAACAACGATAAACAACAAGGGCAACAAAAGGGAAAATAAATAAATAAATGTAAAAAAATTTTTTTTAAAAGTTGAGATGGCTAGAGGGTAAAGAAGAAAGTAGACTGATGAGACAAGTTAGTGTTTCTGCATAAGGCTTGCATGCCTAATTGCTCCAAAATCCCAGCTTCAATACTCAGTATCACCATAGGCAAGAGTTGAGTGTGCTCTGGCTTGTCTGTACCACTCTCTCAATAAAAAAAAATAAGTAAAATAATGGAGGGAGGAGATTGTTTGGCTGGAGGGTGGAGTGTGTAAGGCAGTGGCACATTTTTTTGTATATATATTTTTAATTTTTGTTTATAAAATAGAAACACTGACAGGACCATAGGATAAGAGCAGTACAATTGCCTCCATCAGAACTCTGTATCCCTTCCCCTCCCCTGATAGCTTTCCTATTCTTTATCCCTCTGGGAATATGGGCCGAGGATCATTGTGGGGTACAGAAGGTGGAAGAGAGAGACACACACAAAAAAAAAGAAGAAAGAGAGAGACAGGAAGGAGAGAGAGAGAGAGAGAGAGAGAGAGAGAGAGAGAGAGAGAGCAGAAGGAGAATGGTTTCTGTCATTGCTTCCCCACTGAACATAACCATTGGCAGGACAATCCATACTCGCAGTTTGTCTCTCTCTTTCCCTAGTGAGGCAGAGCTCTGGAGGAAGCAGATCTCTAGGATCCAGTCAATTCTGTCAGGAAACACAAAATGTACCCCTTTGTGGGCCCCACATAGGACCTTGCCCTCAACTTGGATCAACAACAGTAGAGAATGTTTCATCCTCCAAAGGGAGGATGGATAACATGCTGTATGCTACACCGTAGACACATGTGTGAAATGCACACTCTACAATGAGCAAGCACCCAGGTTCAATGACCTGGTCCCCAACTGCAGGTCCAAAGCTTCATAAGTGTTGAAGTAGAGCATCAGATGTCTCTCTGTCTCTCTCCCCCCTCTCCTCTTCCCTCTCAATTTATCTCTGTCTCTATCCAATAATAAATAAATAAAATACAATTTTAAAAAGTGAATGAAGGAAAAATGAAGACACTTGAATTCTTCTTTCACTGCTTGTGAAGTTCCCTCACCTGCAGGGGTCTAGGCTTTGAGTTTATGTACTGCACATGCTAATCTGTGCTCTAAACTGGGTACACCACTGCCAAGCCCCAGTGTACTAGTTTTTTGCTTGTTCGTTTTGTTGTTTGATTGTAACAAAGACTCCAGTGTCTTGAGGACAAGCAATGACAAGATTCGGACCCCACCCCTGCCACAGGCATGTTGTCTACAACACTGCTCACTTTCTAGTTTTTCATTGGTTTGATGGTGTAATGAACCAAGATTTGGATACCATTTAGGAATCTGCACCATGACCATGGTAAAAGTATACATTGTTTCATTCAAATTATTTGACAAAGCAGGTCCAGAAAACTAGCTTGATGTTCACAGAGGGACAATGTAGTCCTGTGATGCAGAGCTGTGAAAAACTGGGGACAATACAACTATCTATTAAAATTATAATGATTACACATTACCCTCTATACGTATCATTATATCCCCAGGATAGACCTTTTAAATAAAATGATATGGTGTCTTTTTTTTTAATATTTATTTATTTATTCCCTTTTGTTGCCCTTGTTGTTTTATTGTTGTAGTTATTATTGTTGTTGTTGGATAGGACAGAGAGAAATGGAGAGAGGAGGGGAAGACAGAGAGGAGGAGAGAAAGATAGACACCTGCTGACCTGCTTCACCGCCTGTGAAGCAACTCCCCTGCAGGTGGGGAGCCAGGGTTCGAACCGGGATCCTTATGCCTGTCCTTGTGCTTTGCGCCACCTGCGCTTAACCGCTGCGCTACAGCCTGACTCCCATGGTGTCTTTTTTTACCATCCCTTAAAGAATGCCCTATTTCCTTTAAGTCTTGCTAGTACTGTGATTTGCATTAGACAATTGTTCCCCTGTGTGGATTTATTCATACAATCCCCAGAGAAGATGCACATTTAAATCATGATTTCTAAAATAACGTGTGCCATGGTGATGAAATGTTCGAAAAGATCATTGTAAAAGAATGTCCTGACAAGGCAGGGTGACATTTGCTTCAGAAGGGAAAAGACTAGAATGCGGTACTCATTTATTCAACAATTGTTTATTCAAGACCTCTTTTGTTCAACATATGATAAATCAGAGGGACTAGTTCCAACATATTATGGAGTTGTTTTTTTTATTGCTTTTTTAGAGAGAGCAGTAAGCTCTCTTGAAGTCTTAACTTTAAGTTATACTCTTAAAAAGTAAGATCCCACATCAACAAAAAGACAAGGAATTCATACACCTTGAACTTGAGGTATCAAGGGGATAATAGTCTGGGTGTTAAAAAAAAAAAAGGAGGCTTCCATGAATATTCAAAATTTATTCATTGAGAATCAAAGACTAAAATCTACCAAGGTCACTTCAGTAGAAATAAATTAAATATGAATGCAAAACAACAAATATCCAAGAATCAGTTCTCTTCTGTGTAAAACATGTCGTCAGAAGCTTCTATGTCTTGATTCATTGACAATGAATGATTAAGAGTCTCTGATCTTCAAGTTAGCTATTAAGAGATTTTGAATTATCAATTTTTCTGAAAGCAGGATAAAAAAGAAGCTATGTGGTGGTTAAAATAACATTCCCTATAGAACTCTGGAAGGCACTGCTATTCATTCCTAGTGGTTATCAATTTGACCTCTGCTGAATAGCCCAGATTTATGGGAAATTCATTAAGGACTCAGGCAATGACTCCACAATCCATCCTATCTGATAATTAATGGTATTACACTAAGAGATGTTGAGGGCTCCAAATATGAACTCACTTGAAACCCATTTACTTACCAAGACTACATGCTTGCAGTTTGATTTCATATCTACTTTTTCATTTAAAAGCTAGGAATATACTGTGACCATTAGCAATTTATTCAGTTTGTCAATTTATATACATAAAATGTATACATGAACATGTTTATAGTTGTACACCTATAGATATATGAATATAATAATATGTACACACATTTTAACATATTTATTTATTCCCTTTTGTTGTCCTTGTTGTTTTATTGTTGTTGTTATTGATATCACTGTTGTTGGATAGGACAGAGAGAAATGTGGAGAGGAGAGGAAGACAGAGGGGGAGAGAAAGATAGACACCTACCTACCTGCTTCACTGCCTGTGAAGCAAATCCCCTGCAGGTGATCCTTATGCTGGTCCTTGCACTTGGTGCCATGTGCACTTAACCTGCTGCACTACTGCCCGACTCCCTTACACCCATTTTTAATCTCAGTATTTCTTCTCTTCTCAAGATTCCATTTGTTTTTGGGAAACATATCTGCTTCTGGAATAGGGGGAGATGAAGAATCAGTGTTTTCTTCAGACATTTACCAACTTCTGATGCACTGTGTAAGATCAAGACTACCCAAGGAGCTAAGACTCAAAATGATGCAGAGGAATCAAAATTATACAATTTAGGGTGGGGGTAGATAGCATAATGGTTATGCAAAGAGACTGTCATGCCTGAGGCTCTGAAGTCCTGGATTCAATCCCTCACACCACCATAAGTCAGAGCTGATCAGTGTTCTGATAAAATAATATATATATATATATATATATGTGTGTGTGTGTGTGTGTGTGTGTGTATTAAAATTTAAATATTTGAGTATATACCAACTTCCTAGTGAACACTTTGCTATGCACTACTATGATAACTGACTTCAAATCATGATAATTCTTGGAGATAGACATCACTGTTTGTACTTTATTTATGGAGGAAATGAATCTCAATGAAACAAATTTGAGTTCATGTACAACCTTCCTATATTTTGTCACAGTGCAAAAAATAAATCATATACATATATTCATATAAATAACCTTAAAGTAGTTGTAAAAATCAAGGAAAACTAAAATAGTGAATCCAGAAATTCCCATGAATTACTACTGGTTAATGCAGTATGGCTTCTTTTATCTGGTAGCCAGTGCAGCTATGAAATAAAATAAAGTTTCTCAATACACAGGTAAATGAATGTTTACTGTCTGGCCCTATTTAATGACACTTAATAATGGTGAGTTATTTTCATTCTGTTTTTAGAGGAAGCTTTCTAATGTCTTCCTGAGACTGATGGTTGTAAGTTCTTTCTTTATACTCACCTAGCCAAGTACTATACAGTCAAATCCAACTCTGTACTTATATCTGCCTATTTACAACTGAAAATAGCTTAAGGAAAATGCAGTGGTACTACCTGAACTTGACCTAAACTTATAAGCCTACCCACGAAGAGGTGGGAGCAACAGGTTTCTATAACACCCTAACAAGCTTATACTTAAAGTGTTGTTCCTGGCCAACAGAAGCAGCTACTGAATCTGAATCTCTGAGGTTAGCATCCATCTACCTCAGTTTTCACTTGATATGTGATTCAGTTTGGGATTCACTCACCTATCTCTTCTTCCAATAGGAAGAACTACGAAACCTCTTTTTTTTTTTTTTTTTTTTTTACTACAAAACCTCTTTTTCTCTCTCCAAAACAAACTTTTCCCAAAGGTTCTCATTTTTTTTCATCCCAAAAGTAAATTATACTTTTCCTTTATTACTAGTGTTTTGCTTTTGTAAAGCTGAGACATTCTATTCAATACATGCATGACTTTACCACTCCATGGCCACTTTTCTTCATACATATACACACACAACGTAATACCACAGCTTCTTCTGACATTTATATGTGATACCAAGGTCTTGAATATAAACTGTGTCTATGGTAAATTACATGCCCTTTTAGCTCTCTATAGCCTCTGTAATTCCTCCTTTATGAAAAATGTCAGTCACAGATATCATATACTTTCTGCCATCATCTATCCTTCAGCCTACATATAGCTAATTCCTATCTTCTATTCTTGTACCTGAGCTCTTGAGATTTTAATGGGTCCCTTTCTTTATAGTTATATGTAACCAGTCATTACATTTCTTTAGCTTCTTGTTCATAATCATGTTTCTTTCCACAGCTTGTGGATACATCGCTTTTGTGTAATGTTAAGTTACACCGGAGAAATTATGAGTTTCTTTGCAGAAGAATCATTAAAGAGAATACAACCTGATCTCTGAGGAGAGGACCTCACCAATGTGTCCTGAAACCTCACCTCACCAGAGCCCTACTCCACTAGGGAAAGATAGAAATAGCCTGAGGGTGTGGATCAACCTGCCAACATTCTCATTCAGCAGAGAAGCAATTACATAAGCCAGAACTTCCTCTTTTGGCACTTCATAAAAAATTTTGGTCTATACTCCCAGAAGGATAACAAAAAAAAAAAAAAAAGGAAACCATCCCATGGATGGGGATATGGAATTCTTGTGGTGGGAATTGAATGAAATTGTACTCCTCTTATAATACAATATTTTAAATCACTAATTTAAAAAAAGGAGAATACAACCACCAGATAGCTAAGTCTCAGCTGCAGTGCTTACCAAAAAATCTGATTGCACAAGACATTATCAAAATGTGAGGAAATAAAGATTTCCCCTTCTCCCTTCTTAAAGATCTACCTCCCCACTCTCTGGTCTTATAAAACACCTTGCCCTTAGTTACCCACATAAAATGGATTGGAGAACATTTGCTTTCCAAGTCTTGCTTTGGGATGTATAAATCATAATTTTTCTCCAAGTACTATTATTTGCTGTGTTTGATTTCAACTGTGTGTTGGATGTATCAGAATGAGATGAGGTCTGCTTTAATACCCTCTTACATCTCATAAATTAGTAGCTCTCCAGACTGATTCCATGGTAGAATACCCTAGGGATTTTTGAAACTTTTCATGTATCCTAGATCTATTTAATCAAGATATTTTAATATGGGATAGATGCATCAGTATATTTTCAGTTTCCCAGGTTACTGCTATATGCAGTCAAGTTTGACAACTACTTCACAAAGGGATCTCACCCAGTTTACTGGTGAACCATATATATGCTAATGACCCCCACTTCATAGCTCTGGTGAGTCCATTTTACAATCTGGACTTCTACTGAGCATCCACAATGAGATAGATGGCAAAGACCAAATTCAAACTTGAAATGTCCCACTTGAATTTTTAATTCATAACACCAAAATTCAACCATTATCTTCTCTATCTTATAATTTGGAAAAAAAAATGTTTGCCCTGGGATCTCAAGCTAAAGATCTTTAGTTATCCCAATGGCCCAATTTTTCTTGTACTCAGTGTCCTATCTACAGAGAATTGCTTACTTCAGAGAACAAGCAGAATCCAAAGACTTCTCACCAATAACTTGTCCTTGTTCTCTCTCTGGCCCATATCAGTAGTCTTTCCTGCCTGTATGACTTGCTTATATTTCCATCATTCCTTCAAATTTTACTGCTATAAAGCCAGGTCCATAAACTAATTTTAATCCTATGCCTAAACTCCCTAATGTTTTCTGATCTCACTGAAGACATACTTTTTTTTTTCTTTCTAAAGACCTCTTTTTCAACACTTTTATACCTAGAGTCCATGGCATGCCATTGTTAATCAGAGATCATCAAACAGATGATAGAATTGTTCCAGGTGGGAGTCAGGCAGTAGCACAGTGGGTTAAGCACGCATGGCTCAAAGTGCAAGGACTAGCATAAGGATCCCGGTTCAAGCTCCCAGCTCCTCTCCTGCAAGGGAGTCACTTCACAGGTGGCGAAGCAGGTCTGCAGGTGTCTATCTTTCTCTCCCCCTCTCTGTCTTCCCCTCCTCTCTCCACTTTTCTCTGTCCTATCCAGCAGTGACAACAATAATAACTACAATAACAATAAAAAGGACAACAAAAGGGAAAATAATTAAAAAAGAAGCACATTGAAAAACTAATAATTTTCCAGGTGACAAAATGTTGACCTCTTTTCTACATGAGAAGGAACATTTTTAGATAGTTCTAAATAAATATTTTCTATACTTAGTTGACTATGAAGCATCTAAAAATTATAATATATTGACAGGAAACCAATATGTTATATTGGTGTTA
Organism: Erinaceus europaeus; assembly: GCF_950295315.1. Lineage (NCBI taxonomy): Eukaryota > Metazoa > Chordata > Mammalia > Eulipotyphla > Erinaceidae > Erinaceus > Erinaceus europaeus. Next base: position 34,658,552 of record NC_080162.1, read on the forward strand.
ATGAAATATAAACACAGGATTAGGTTATAAAGTAGGCAGTACCAAAAAGGGTCTTTTTTTTCACTAATGACAAGGCTTGACTTCTCGAGTGAACATGTTAGACAGAGAGAGAGAGAAAATAAGTTCAAAAGAGAGAAAAGAGAGAGATAACACATCATTGATGATTCGGGATGCATTGGATTGACCTTCTCGTGGTGCATCCCGTGAGTACCCATTCATTGGGGAAACTGATGATCCTTCCTAGCCGACTGAATCCACATGGATCCCAGTCACTTTCAAAGCCAGCAGCAAGCAGCTCCTGACAGCTTTCAACCTGACCTGTTGACTGGCTATGGAAGAAGGGCAAAGGCTAGAAGAAGAAGAAGATTGATGATTCCTCCAGTGCCATGAGATATAAAGAAGTTCTAAAAGATTAATTAATACCTTAAAGTAGTGATAAAAATACTCATAATCTTGCTTTAATACAGATCATAAGACATAGGGAGAAATCTACTTATACATAAATTAATAAGAATGAAATATATCTATACAAAGTATTTATTGTGTCATGAATTTTTGTTACAATTTTTTTCCTAAAACTGTTATCAAGCAATGATATTTTGGATCTGTTCTAAGACATATAGCTCCTTATAATTATGGGTGATATTGTTGGGTTTCATCCTCACCTGACATATAAGATCATATATTTTTCTACATTAAAAAAATAGCATTGTTTTTCATTTGTATGGTGTGGAAAAGGAAAAAAATGCAAACAACACTGTTAACAATACTTTAGAGCAACTTAGTGAGGTTACTCCAAAAGATACTCACCCTGGATGGTATTTATTCAATGATTTGCTCTTGATAATTTCAAATTTAAATCTGTATGAATCTCCTCACTTGGAAGTGTTTGTTCTTTATATTGGTGAGGGTTTGAGCACCTCAGGAATGATTGTGGATGTTGGGATTGTTATTGTTTTGATAAAACTGACTCCCTCCAGTCCCTGGTCTGTGGGGAACCAATTTGTGCTACATAAATATTTCAGACACCATAAATGTTGAATAATGTTTCAAATATATTTTAAAATATTCAGGCTAAATACACAGTACAGTGTAGTGGTCAATAGACTGATGCCAACATAAAAAGCTGTTACCATATGCCTCTGGACACCATGACTTTAGACCGAGGATATGGGAAAGGGGTGGAATGTGGTGATTTTGAGTTAGAAAGTCAAGATCCAAATCTCTGTTCAGTTTCTTAGTAGCTGTACACCAAGGAAAATGCTTTGACATTTTGGTTCCCTAACTGTACTGTTTATAAAATGGGAATTTTTAATCTTAGATGGTTAAATGAAGACACATATATGAGGGGTCAAGTGATAGTGCACCTGGTTGAAAGCACATGGTACAATGTGCGAGGACCTGGGTTCAAGCCCTTAGTTCCCATCTGAAGGGGGAAAGCTTTTCAAGTGGTAAAACAGTGTTGCAGGTGTCTGTCTCCCTCTCTATCACCTCCTTCCCTCTTGATTTCTGGCTGTCTCTATCCAATAAATAAAGATAAAACAATTTGTAAAAAGACACATATATGAAACAATATATTAGTGCATGATGCATATTATTAAATTATTTTAATACCATGTAGGAATAGGGGAAAGTTCATTTTGCTTTTTCAATGAATATTTATTAAATATATATTTTTTAAAGTGAGGTTGGAAGTAAACTCCACTCAATATACCAAAGCAACTGCTGTGAAATATGCTCTAGGGAAACGTTTTCCTGAAGCAGGTGATATTAGTCAGGTCTCTTTTTTTTCCCTCTTTTTATCACACCTACAAGCCATATTGTAATACTCACTGGACAATATCTAGAAACAGGAATAATAAGTGCCATTCACTGAAAACTGTATACTCAGATTATACTGGTGAGTTGATGTGATTTATTTCTTATTCCTAAAACAATCCTGAAAAGCAGTCTTTACATTCCCATTTTCTGGGTGAGAAAGATGTACTGCAGAGGCAATAACTAATTTTCTTGAACACCTTGGGTATGGAAAGTGACAAACTGGATAGGGACAGGCTGTCTTATTCTGAAACTGAATATCTCCCTGATTATCTCCTACCAGCATCCTGTACTTTGATCTCTGGGCTAAAGGACTCTAAGCAGCAAGGAGTGAAGTAGAATAAGAAGGAATAAGAAGGACTATGAAAAATAAAGATGATCTTTGGAGAATGAACAAAGAAGTTGTTAGAACAAGGACAAAGAAGAGTTTGTCACAACTGAGGCAAAATGAGGCTGGAAGACTAGGAGTGGCTCCAAGTCTCCATCTCAGTGATATCCCTGACTGATACTGTGGCCAGGAATCTTGTTACCCCTGGTAAGAGGACAGTGTAGCCTGTGAATTAGAAAAGAGGAAAAAAAAAAACTCTTGAGTTTGGAAAGAATATGCTGAAGTCTTATAGAGGAGAAACCCAAGAGCCTGACACCATCTCTAGAACTAGGTCAGCTTAGAATCATTTGAAAAACCCTTTGCTCATGTCTGTTACTCCAGGCTCCCAACATCTTCATTTCTCTGCATTCTCAAAATCTCAGAGAATGGCAAATAGATTTTTTTTCCCTCTCTTGTGCCTAATTTACTGATCTGCATTTCACACTTCATACCACATTTGAAATATGCCTACAGTTCTTACTCCCAAATAACACCCACATACACTGCAGAGAAACAGGTGACTCAGGAATTTAGTCATGTTCTCCTGATGTGTCACGAGCCTGAGCCTCCACATAGTCCCCACTCATCTTGGGGGTGGTGGGGGTTCTTATTTTTGGAAAACAGAAAGTAGCAGTCACAGAGGTCACTCTTTGTGAAGAGGTTTGATGAGTGAGGTTGATTAATGTTTGATAGTACCATAAATGCCCCCTAGTTTGCATTGTTTTCTTTCTTTCCTTCTTTCTAGACTTGTTTCTTTTTTTCTTTCTCTCTTTTCATTTATTAATGATTTAATAATGATTAACATTATTATAAGATATCAAGGGTACAATTCTGTATAGTTCCCACCAACAGAGTTCCATGTCTTATCCTCACCACTGGAAATTTTCTTACTTTTTAAAGGAATCATGGAATCATTTATTGCTTTATTTCTTTTTTAAAAAATTAATTATTTAATAATCATTAACAAGATTGGAATATTACAGTGGTATAATTCCATACAGTTCTCACTACTAGAGATCCATATCTCATCCCCTCCATTGGAAGATTCCTTATTATTTATCCCTTTGAGTGTATGGATCAAAATTATTTTTTAAATTATATTTTTATTTATTGGCTAGAAACACCCAGAAATCTAGAGGGAAGGGGGTGATAGAGAAAGGATATAGACAGAGACATCTGCAGCACCACTTCACCATTCACAAAGTTTTCACCCTGCAGGTGGGGACTGGGGGTTCAAACCCGGGTCTTTGTATATCGCGATATGTGCTCACAACCAGGTACCCACCACCCAGTCTCAGTATCAAAATTCTTTATGGGGTACAAAAGGTAGATGGTCTGGTTCTATAATTACTTTTCCACTGGACATGTGTGTTGTTAGATTGTTAGCCTGTGTAATCTCTGCATCCCTATAGATTTGAGCTTGCATTCTGTGGTCATAGCATTCTAGGCTGCACTCATTGCAGGACTCATCTTCCTCAAGTGGCAGACTATATTGACCCAACCTCCCTTTGGAGAGTGGGACAGTCTCTACCATTGTTGATCCACATTGAAGGCAAGGTCCTGTAGAGACCTAGAAGAGAGTCCACCATGAAACAGCTATTTCTTTTTTTGTTTGTTTTGTTTTGATTTGCCACCTTTTGCTTTGCTTTGCTTCTTGCCTATCCTTTTTTATTACTATTTTGTAATTTAAGAAAGGATAAATTAACAAATCCATAGGGTAGGAGGGGTACAACTCCACACAATTCCCACCACCCAATCTCCACATCCAACCCCCTCCCCTGATAGCTTTCCCATTCTCTATCTCTCTGGGAGCATGGACCCAGTGTCATTGTGGGTTGCAGAAGGTAGAAGGTCTGGCTTCTGTAATTGCTTCCCCACTGAACATGGGCGTTGACTGGTCAGTCCACGCTCCCAGTCTGCCTCTCTCTTTCCCTAGGGCACCAAAGTAAAAAACCCTGTGGTGAGGGGTAGACATGCAGCTTCCTGGGACAGTGGGGGGTGGGAGTGTGTGAGAGGGATGGGTCACAGTGTCTTGGTGGTGGGAATGGTGTTTATGTAGACTCCTAGTAAAGTGTAGTCATATAAATCACTAGTTAATTGATATGAGAGGGGGAAAATTAATTGTATGTCTCAAAGTTTTTAAAAAACAGACTGAGCCTTTTTAATATATAGGCTGTGTATTTGATATGCAGACTCTCTCAAAAGCCTAGACCAAGTAGATCAGAAGCAACCAATAGCACAGCTATATACAAGATACTGGGTACTGTACAGCAAACCATAACAAAAGGACTTTTCAAAGTTAACCCAATTACCAAATAATGTGATGATAACATTAACTATCGATTGTCTTTTTGAACCCTAAGACAGCAGGAACCTCACATTTCCACTATAGAGCCCCTACTTCCCCCAGTCCTGGAACCCTTGGATAGGGCCCACTTTCCCGTATGCCTCTCCCAATCCATACCAAATAATATTGCATCCGCCGATCACAACCTAACCAACGCAACGATTGCCACCTCAACATGCTTCACCTCAGACTGTGTCCAGAGACTTCACGTGTGGAATGACAACCCTTCAGCTTCATTACTCGGGTGAGACCTTTCCTTTTATAGTATACTCTAATTTCATCTCAGGTGGTTCACTTTCTAACAAAGTCCCATAACCTAGATATACACCAGTTTCTGTGAGAGAGAGCTTATGTTCACATGTATCCATAAACTACTGCAAAATATATACCTGAAAGCAGAAGTACACTATTCCAAGCTTTGGGTCCATGATTGCTCAACAACTTGTTTGGCTTTGTATGTTACCTGTCTTTTCGGTGACCAGGTTCCAGATGTCATTAGGATGCCGGCCAGGCTTCCCTGGACTGAAGACCCCACCAGTATGTCCTGGAGCTCCGCTTCCCCAGAGACCCACCCTACTAGGGAAACAACTATTTCTTATATTACATTGCTTCTAGTGACTTGTGGTACATTAGGTTATCATATGATGTCATATGGCAATGGATCAAATTCTTTTTAATGAATATTCAGTGTTTCAATATTTTACATTATAAAAGCAATGTAGTGAACAAGTTCTGTGTAAATTTTGTTCATATATTGTGTTATATTGCTATAATTAGAGTTTAACCTTAGAATCAAATTTTTTAGTCCAAAAGTACAGGTGCTTTTAAAGATTTTAACCTTTATTTAAAAAAAAAAACCACCCAACTTAACTTTTTCTTCTTCAAAGACTTATTAAACACACTTTTCCCTATGTCACTTGTCAAGAACTTATAGCTTTTTTTTTTTAATGACACTAGTAGCCAGTTAGTAAAGCATTTGGTTGAGTGCTTATGTTATCATGCACAAAGACATAGTTTTAAATCCCTAATCTGTACCTTCAGGGGGAAAGCTTCATGGGCAATAAAGCAGTACTACAAATGTCTCTCTTTATCTTTCCCTCTCCGACTCCTCTTGCATTTTCCATTTCTCTCTGTTCTATAAAAGAAAAAGGAAGTGGGGAAGGAAACAGCCATTGGGAGTGGTGGATTTGTCATACAGTCACAGAGCCTCAGTGGTAATCCTGGCAAAAAAGAAATAAGAAAGAAAGAAAGAAAGAAAGAAAGAAAGAAAGAAAGAAAGAAAGAAAGAAAGAAAGAAAGAAAGAAAGAAAGAAAATTAAGACAATAAAATTTTGTAAGACCAGGAAAGGGGCTCACTAGATAGAGTGAAGAACTTGCATGGTTGAGGTCTCATGTTTGATACCCAGCCCTTCATATGCTAGAGAATATATCCTTTGCTCTCTGACCTCTCTTCCTCTCACAGAGTAAATATATAAATTTAAAAACATTTTAATATATAATATTTTATGATAATGGTGTTAAAATAAGTTTATGTGTTTTTGCAAATAGAATCCACAGCCAGAATAAATTTAAATATGTTATACAATTACAATAAATTATTTGTTAATAATTCCCACAGTGATCATTCTGGAAGATGATAAACACAACTATTATAAAAATACACGACTTGTAATATATAAAATGTAAGAGGCAAAGTGATATATATTTACATATATTTTTCCATAGCTTCTGTGTGAATAATTAGAGAAAATGCATTGGGTGGATTATTTTGGGGGGCTCACAAGTGTAAACAACCCTGAAAAATAAAACTAGAGATTAATGAGAAGGATGGTAGGGAAAGAGTGACTGAGAATACATCTTGATTTGATCATAAAGAGCTCTTATGAACTCTTTAGAGATTTGACACACTTAAAATCTTAGTGATAAAAAACTAAATCCTAAGAGTATACATAAGTAGCAAGTATATTTAACAAGAAATAAATTTGATAGCATAAGTACACAGAGAAATAATTAATTCAGACAATGTGTGAACACAACATTCTAACTAAGCACCTTGGTGGAAAATATTCTAGGAAAACAAGAACTACAAAAATATGTTTGGCTTTCCTCAGAAGGTTGGATTCTGGTAGTGGTATGGTGATATAACTTCATAATGACTGCAATTTATAGTTTTCAACAGTTGAGGAAAAATTATTGATGCTTTTTAGGAAAAAGACTGTCACTGTGAAAAAAAGGAAGATTAAAAATGAAATGGGTAATTTTGGAAAGAATCTTGCTTCTGAATTCAATTAGGGGTATAATGCAAACTTGAGATTAAAATAATTCTAATTTGTCATTTCACATGTGCTAGAAATAACCAACTTGATCATCAATGAGCATACCTGGAATAAGTTCATGCTTTCTAAATACCATTCACCATACAATAAATGGGGGGTAGGGGGCAGCAAGTCTGTGTAGTGGCATATCTGGTAGCATTCACATAATACAGTGTATAAGGTTTAAGGTTCAAGGCCTTTGTCCTCACCTGTGGGGAGTGGGGTGGTGAAAGCTCTACAGTTACTGAAGCAGAATTACAGGTCTCTATTTCTTTCTCCTTCTCTATTTTCCCCTCCATTCTCAATGTCTTTTGTCTCTATTCAAAATTAAAAAAGAGAAAGAAATGAGGGAGGAGATTGAGCGGGAGGTGGCACACCACATCTGGTAGTGCTTATATATTACCACACATGAAGACTTAAATTCAAGCCCCTAATCCCCACCAACAGCAGGAAAACTTAAGTTGCAGTGAAGCAATACTGCAAGCATTTCTCCCCTTCTATTTTCTACTTTTATTTTTTATCAGAAAATAAAAAAAATAAAAGGAAAGGAAAGAGAAAAGAAAAGTTTCCTGGACATGTTAGAATCATCCAGTATGCACTGAGCCCCAGTAATAACATGGTGGCCAAAAATAAATAATAAAATTTAAAAATGTAGGTTCCTTGAAGAAGTGGCTGAGGCAGGTCCAAGACAGAAGATGATGTGCTTATGTCTTCATGTGCTGATGTAAGGAAGGACTGAAGAATTGACTAGGGATGTCTGCATTTTGAATTAATACTTTTTTCAGCCGTAAGGTGTGTTCAGCTGCTACACTGATTCAGGGATATTTGTGTAAGGTCCCTGTATGTACTAATTCTGTGATGGGAACTGGAATACACCAGTGAGAATTTCTCTCCAAGTACTAGTACAAAGCACTGAGAACATTAGCATATGCTAACTATAACCAAGTAAGGAATTGTTGAGAAAATAGACATCACACACAATGACCCTGTTTCAGAGACCAGCAATCAGGGAAGGAGAGGTGCCATTTAGAAGACATGAAGATGCCTAAAGCTCTCCTTTGGAACATTTTTTCTTCTATGTTCCCTTTGCTTTGTTCTCTAAGACAGGCAACTCTTGGGCTCAAGAAGTGCCTTCCTTTGCTGTTTAGTGATTCCTTTCCACAGATACTTGCTACAGGATGCTCCATGTAAACTTAGGGAAAACAATGCTGAGATCTGGTATCCAATGACACCAACTCAGGGAATGACGGAACCTAAGTAAACCACTTGTGAACTCATCTGACCACCAGAAACATCTGGCCACATCTGGAAATGACTTTGATTTCTATCCTGACTAGGACCCACCCAATGTTATGACATTGATGTATGGAAAGCAGAAAGACTTCTAACCACCCCACAGTGCTAAAGACACTTCACAACTGAGTGTCCACCTTTCACATCAATAATGTCAAGTGTGGTCTGGGCTGAGAGAAATTGCCGGGTATTGGCTGTGAGTCTGCAGAGCCCAGTGTATAACTCCTTCCCACTCTCAGGATTTGTGTTAGAACACCTCAGACACCACCCTCAAGTCAGCACTGGGAGACGCTTTCTCGTGCATCATGTAGAATCCTTTACCACAGACTTTGTTCTGCAACACAGGACACACTAGTTCACACAAATAATGAGAAGTAATGCCATTCATTTCACACAATACTTTCTGAAAATATGTACAATAGCAAATTTAATGGTAACTGAATTTCTGTATGAATTCCACTCAATCTGACTGATATCATTATGATTCTGAGATGATATCTTGGACTTTTAATCAACAAGAAGTGTAATAATCCCACCATGTAGCAAGGATTTTTCACATAACAATAAACAGTGCCAGCAATCCATAAATAATCTATGCTTCTGTTCCATGCTCAAGGTCTGGCTGCTGTCTCATAAGGCAATTGTGATGCCATGTGCAGGGGATTCATATTTGCTGAAGGAAACTTAGTACTGATTTTTAACAAGAGATATTTTTCACTTTCTTAGTTTTTTTCCCTGCTGAAGCTGTAATGAATTAACATTTGATGCTAGGATTGAAGAGAGAAATAGATTCATTCTGTTTCATAGAAGCATGCCCATGTTTTACAAGACATGGAGGATTCCAATTTTGAGATTTTTTTTTTTTTTTTACCAAAGCACAGCTCAACTCTGTTTGATGTTGGTATAGGGGATTGAATGTGGAACTATGGAGCCTCAGGCATGAAAGTCTCTTTGTATACCCATTATGCTATCTATCCTTCACTAAATATTCCACTTTTGCAAATACACAGTTACCTAAAATCTAAGAAAGAAATCTCATCCAATTTGAAAAATATATGTGTATGAAAATCTTGATGGATTTGAAGAAGCAAGATCTTAAGTAAATTTCTCCTTTTGTTCAGTCAGTTAATGCATTTAAGTATTTTTTCATTTGTTCTCAGAAACTTACATTTGATATACTGATAGGTGTGTCTTTTTTTTACAGCAGTTATGTTTATCATCTTCCAAAATGATCACCATAGGAATTACTTATAACTTATTACAATTTTATAATACTTTTTTCCCTTTCTTTTCTTTAACATTTATTTATTTATTTACTCCCTTTTGCTGCCCTTTTTTATTATTGTCTTTATTATTGTTGTTCTTGATATCGTCATGGTTGGATAGGACAGAGAGAAATGGAGAGAGGAGGGGAAGACAGAGAGGGGGAGAGAAAGATAGTCACTTACAGACCTGCTTCACCACCTGTGAAGTGACTCCCCTGCAGGTGGGGAGCCAGGGGCTCGAACTGGGATCCTAATGGCAGTCCTTGCGCTTTGCACCATGTGTGCTTAACCTGCTGCGATACTACCCGACTCCCTGTATAATCCTTTTAAATATATTTTCGATGTGAATCCACTTTACAAAAGTTTTCAAAGCTGCTGAGACAGTGCCACTGGATACAAAGGCACATTCTAGCTCCAGTACTGGGGTTAAGTTGACACTGAGTAGCTATCTAGAGAAATCTGATTACTGAGACTTAGTAGGTACCATGCAAGATTAGTCATGAATTCAGATGACCAGGACAGACTAATCTCAGTTTTCAGACTACATAATGTCATTCTGTGACATCCCTTTTCTCAGATGCATTTATTTCAGCCTTCAAGATACACTACACTGATCCCTGACTTTCCAGCCTTAAACCTAAAAGGATACCTTTCTTTCTCCATAAATAGAGTTCTCATAAATATAATTCCAAGATATAAAGTCCTTAGATGTTGAAAAATGGAGTTGATAGAGTATAGTTGCAAGAATTGAATGTCAGAGTCCAAATTCTACATTGGTTATAAATTTGAGATTAAAAATACTAATACTCTTTGAAAATGGTTGCTGGATTAGACTGAGTGTCCTTGAGTGTTGTTAAAATTCGGAGGCTCCAGCTGGCCAGGCTAGCTTCATGGGCGGGTAACAGAGACGACCAGAGACATACGGCTGGGCAGGGAAGCTGTATTTCTTTATTCAAGAACAATGATTCATAAACTAAACCAAACTAATCACCAAACAGAACTCTGCTGCCTCTTTCCCCTGTGGCGGCCCCAAGAACTCTGGAACTCTGGAACTCTGGAACTCTCTCGGGGTTCCTTGGGGCGGGGACAAGCAGGCCGCGAAACTAGCAGGACTGAACCAATTTTCTTGGCAGGGGGAGAGCTAGAACAACCCAATGTAAAGCATACAAAAATTCCCCCTTTTCTTTTTAACTAAATGACCACAGTATCAGGGGTGTGGGGTGAACAGAAACCTCTATCATACAGGCATTTAAAAAAAAAAAAAACTGGCACAAACATGGAGAAACATGTAAGCAAGTAACAAGAACCAGTGTGCTGCCAAGGGAAGGCCTGAGGGGGCCATCTTTTTGCCTCTGTGGGCAAAACTTTTATCAGCTTAAAAAAACATTTCTTGCCTCTGGGGGGCGTACTTGTCTCGACAGGCATTTGCATGGGGGTGGGGAATGGCCTAGAGTCCCAAAGGCAGCTGGCTGCAATTTACTTACTATGAAACAAAACTTGTTATTAGCATAACCACAGCACAATCTAAAATTTCTAATAGAGAAGGAATTTGAGACTTTTACATATCAACAATGTATTTTTAACCTTTTGTTACACCCATTCAAGATGGAGACACACCCTAGGTGTGCACAGGAAAGGAAACCTCAGGCATGAGAATAATTAGCATAGCCATTGTGCAATCTACCATTTCTAATAGAGAAGGTAATCGAGAGTTTTACATATCAACAAGTCTATTTAACCTTTTGTTTAGACCAACTTAGTTAAAAATATATTGTTAACTAATTTTTACCTTAGACTTTAAATGTAAGTTAATTTTATCTTTATGAGAATTACGTTGAAAACCATTTTCATTTAACTTTGTCTAGTAAGAATTTAGCCTTAAAGTTACATTTTTAACCTTAAAGTTACTGTTTACCAAACTTTAAACATACACATAAACATGGTCATTAATATACAAGGAGAGAAACCTTTGTTACGAAGACATGTCATTTCAAACACGAATTTAGATATGTACTGTCTTAGTTGTTGGGGGGGGGGTGCGTTGTCCAGTGGTGGTCTCTTGGGCAGCTTCACTTCTAGGAATTGCAGGTTGCGATCTCTGGATGAATCTCTGTGTATTTTAGCTTGTCTGCCTTCAGACCGGAGCTGAGGATTGCGGCCAGTGTGCCCAGTTTCGGCAGGGAGCCCGGGAGGTTCGGGATCTGTCCAGAATTCAAGGCCTGAGGGCGGGCGGGCCAGCCTTGTAGAAGGCATGGGCCGAGGTGCCCAGGGGTGGTGGCCATGATAGGCCACCGCAGCCCTGCCCCATGGTCCTGCCATGTCTGCTGCCCTGTTCCATGGCCCTGTTATATCTGCTGCCCTGCTCACAGTGGCCGAGCAGCGTGGAGGGATCCCGCGTCCAGTGCTCTGCGCTACGCGGTGGAGAGCTGGCTCCTGTGGGCTGGCCTGCATGCTGGCATCGGGCTCCTGAGTGCTGGCATCGGGCTCCTGCGTGTTGGCATTGGGCTCTAGCGTGTTGGCATCGGGCTCTTGCATTTTGGTGTCGGGCTCCTGTGTGCTGGCATCGGCCTCCTGTGGGCTGCGGGGCTGCGGGGCTGCGGGCGCAGTGCGCGGGGTTGTCTGGGCGCAGTTGGCTGGCTGGCTGTTCCACCAGGTGGAAAAGGCAGCTCCGTACCTCGCCTCTTGCCCGCTGGCTCTTCCTGACTCCGCTGGCTGTTCTGAGTGCACCTGAGCGAGTGGAAACCACAGAGTGGTCCAGAGATAAATGTTCCAGAAACAGCAAAACAGTCTCGTGAAGAAAGAGCAGAGGCCTTTGGAGATCTCTTCACAAGCAGAAGAGAAGGCCATAGTACATAGGTAGCCAAATTGTCTTCACTTATCTGAGAGATGGGCAGGTCAGGTCCACGTGGGCACCATTTGTTGTTAAAATTCGGTGGCTCCAGCTGGCCAGGCTAGCTTCACGGGTGGGTAACAGAGACGACCAGAGACATACAGCTGGGCAGGGAAGCTGTATTTCTTTATTCAGGAACAACGATTTATAAACTAAGACAAACTAATCACCAAACAGAACTCTGCTGCCTCTTTCCCCCGCAGCAGTGCCAAGCACTCTTGAACTCTGCAACTCTGGAACTCTCTTGGGGTTCCTTGGGGCAGGGACAAGCGGGCCCGTGAAACTAGCAGGACTGAACCAATTTTCTTGGCAGAGGGAGAGCTAGAACAGCCCAATGTAAAGCATACAACACTTGAGTTTAAACTGTGGAAGCTGATTTGCCACATTCATTGTTCTGGAATTGTCCTTTAGTATTCTGATCCCCCATCTATGAAAATTGTCTCAAGGAATTACACTTTTAATAGAGAAGTGAAAAGCTGAATATTTAGAACACCTGTCATTTATGAGTCTGTAAAATACTAAGGGTCTGGTTCCAGGTCAGGCTGGATCCAGAGACTGCAATGCCTTTATCAGTATTTGATTATCTTCTATCACTTGCTAGGCCATAATTTATTAAGGGATTCTCAAACTGTCTATCTCTTTCCATGAGCATATTATTACCATCTATTACTACAAAGTTTCTCAGAAACTTAGGGACATGAAATTAACTGAATACTCAGTCTCCCACACTAACCTCTGGGCAGAAATTGAGTGATGCATGCTGCCTGTGAACTGTACTCAGCATGAATATTCTTTTTTTTTAACTTCACTTCGCATATGTTTATTTATTTTCATTTCTAAACAGGAAACACTGACAAAAACCATAAGATAAGAGGGGTACAACTCCACATTATTTCTATGACCAGAAATTCATATTCCATCCTCTCCCCTGATAGCTTTACTATTCTTTATCCCTCTGGGAGTATGGACCCAGGGTCATTATGGGGTGCAGAAGGTGGAAGGTCTGGCTTCTGTAATTGCTTCCCCACTGAACATGGGCACTGACAGGTTGATCCATACTCCCAGCCTGTCTATCTCTTTCCCTAATGAGTCAGGGCTCTGAGGAAGCAGAACCGCAGGACACATTGGTAGGGTCATCTGTTCAGGGAAGTCCAGTTGGCATCATGGTAGCATCTGGTACCTGGTGGATAAAAAAGAATTAACACAGAAATTGTTGATTAATCATGAACCTAAAGGCTGGAATATTGCAGGTGAAGATTTGAAGTCTCCGTTTTGGAAATAGCTAGTAGCCCTATTATAGGTATATTCCAAAGGGCCCATGACTTCACTAGATTTTGCCTGAGCCTGATGTCTGATATGAAAATATACCCAGGTTAGTGTCTGGGGAGATGATGTCATGGTTGGAAAAAGGGCTAGAAAGCTGGATCAGGGATTATCTCAGAAATATGGGAAAGGTATACAAATATTGTTGACTGTAAACCCCATCGATTTGATCTGGGGTCCATATTTAGCATAGTAGCCTATATATCCTCTAAATCCCTGTATGTCTGAGCTTGAATTCTGTGGTCATGAATAGGAACATTCCAAATTGTATCAATTTCAGGACCCATCTTCTTCAGGTGGTAGATAGAGTATGCTATCCAACTCTCCTTTGTAGGTTGGAACATTCTTTACCATTGTTGACCTACATTGAGGGCAAGTCCTATGGGAGTCACTAAAGGGGTCCATTATGTTGTTCCTGATGGTGATAAGTAGTAATAATGGAGAGAGGGATCTATTTGAGGTCTAGGCTCATCATGCCTGTGTGGGAATCCCAGGACTCCCTAACTAGGGCCCCAACTGATGGGGCAGTCTGATAGTGACTAAAGAATCATCCTTAAACTATGCCAGTCTCTTTCCCTTATTCAGCTTTTGTAATCCTTAGTTTAACAAGCTTAGCTTTGGAGTGAGTGAAGGAAGTATAATAGGAAGTAGGCGAGAGGGTATCTGGGTCTAAGTAGAAACTATTTCATTAGGAACATTATGGTGTATTTTTAGGTCTTTCTACTTGCTTGCTTCATTTATTGACTTACTGCAAACTATTATACACTTTTGCTTTCAGGTATATATTTTGGCCTAGTTTTTGGATACATGTATACATCTGCCCTATCTCATGGGACCTGGTCTATATTTAGGTTTTGAGGTTTTGTTAGTAAGTGGACCACCCAAAATGGAATTAAGGTGTTTGGTAATAAAGGAAAATGTCTCACATGAGTAATGAGGCTGAAGGGTTGACATTCCACACCTGACTTCTGTGGATACATTCTGAAGTGAAGCATGCCGAGGTGGTACTCATTGCATTGAATAGGTTGGGATCAGCAGATGCAGTATCAGTTGGTGTAAATTGAGAGAAGCATGCAGGAAAGTGAGCCCTACCTTAGAGGTTCCAGGACTGGGCAGAACTATGGGCTTTATAGAGGAAGCAGGGGGTTCCTATTATCTTAGGGTTTAAGAAGTCAATAGGTAGTTATTTCTATAATCAAATTATTTAGCAATTGGGTTAACTTTGAAAATCCCATTGTTAGGATTTGCTGTATCATACATGACCTCAGCATAATTTATGCCCTTTGATGTTATTTATATATTTATCTGTAGCTTATAAAGTAATGCCACCAACTGTTTCTGTTCTACTGGGCTAAGATTTTAGGAGCTTCACTATTTCAAAGACTCAGCCTAGGGTCTATGAATTAAAAAGTTTGAGACATTCAATCAATTATCCCCCTCTTATATTAATGAAATAGTTACTTATATAACTACAAGTTAATAGGAGTGTACATAAACATCATTCCCACAACCAAGAGACTGTATCCTGTCCCATACTACCCCCCACACACACACCCACTGAAGCTGAGCATAGACCCTCACCCTCCAAACAGAGACTTTTACTTTGGTGCCCTACTTCAAATTCAGTAATACACAGCTTTGAGTTTCCCTTTATGTTCTTCTTTCTCAACTTCTGTTTATGAGTGGGATCATCCCTTACTCATCTTTGTCTTTCTGATTTAGCTCACTTAACATAATTCCTTCTAGCTCTGTCCAAGATGGGTCAGAGAAGCTGGGTTAATTATTCTTAATAGCTGCATAGTATTCCATTGTGTAAATATACACATCTTTCTCAGCCACTCATCATTGTTGGGCACCTGGGTTGCTTCCAGGTTTTAGCTACTACTAATTGTGTTGCTAAGAATAGGTGTACACATATCTTCTTGGTTGTGGTTATGGAGTCCTTGGGGTATATCCCTAGGAGAGGAATTTCTGGGTCATATGGAAGGTCCATGTCTAGCCTTGTGAGAGATGTCCAGACTGCTCTCCACAGAGGTTGGACCAATTTACATTCTCACCATCAGTGTCCCCACAACCTCTCCACCATTTATTGCTGCTATCATTTTTGATATACAATTCTCACAGTTGATAGTTTCTAGTCTTAAATCTAAGCCTTTGATCCATTTGGAGTTGACTTTTGTTTCTGGTGAGATAAAAATGGTTCAGTTTCAGTCTTCTGCATGGTTCAATCCAGTTTTCCTACCACCAATTATTGAAGAGTGTTGGTATGCTTCTAAATTATGCTTCTAAGACCCCTTCTGTTGCATTGCTTGACGTTGTAGTCTATTTACATAATCATTGTTTTCATTGGTTTAATCCCCACTGGTTCCCATGCTATTTTCCTTCTCCCTACCCCCTATCCTTAGTACTTCCTCTTCCTGACACTTCTGCCTCAGGAGATATAAAAGACAGGGCTTTCTAATGAAGAGAGATTAGAAGAGATTAGATTGTTGAACTGCATCCCCACTCGTCAATAAAGATTGAACTGCATTACCAGCTCAACCTTGAGTCCCTGGTCATCTCTCTACTGCCTGTGAAGCTAGCCCAGCCCAGCAGAAGAGAGCCTCCTTTCTCCATTTAATAATTTGGGTCCCCTTATCAAAGACTAGATTTCCATAGATATGAGGGTTCAGTTCTGGGCTTTCAAATCTGTTCCTCTGGTCTGTGTGCCTATTTTTTTTTCCAGTACCAGGCTGTTTTGATTATGATGGACTTACAATATAGTTTGAGATCCGAGTATGTGATGCTTCCATTTCTGTTTCTTTTCCTCAAGATTGTTTTGTTGATTCTAGTGTTTTTCTGGTTCCAGATAAATTATTGTAATTTTGTTCTATTCTCTTTAAAAAAAGTTGGTGGAACTTTGATGGGCATCACATTAAGTTTGTATATACTCTGGGGAGAATATTCATTTTGATGATATTAATTATTTCAATGCATGAGCATGGGCTTTCTGTTCATTTCTTGGTATCGCTTTTTATTTCTCTGAATAATGACTCATAGTTTTCAGTATACAATTCTTTCACTTCTTTGGTCAACTTTATTCCTAGGTATTTTATTGGCTTTGCTGCAACAGTAAATGGGAGTGATTTCTGAATATCCTCTTCTTCAGATTTAGTGTTTGCATAAAGAAATGCCACTGTTTTTTGTACATTGATTTTGTACCTTGATACCTTGCTATATTGCCTGAAGATTTCCATGATCTTTCTTCTGGATTCTTTAGGTCTTTCAATATACACTGTGATATCATTGGTAAAGAGTGAGAATTTAACTTCTTCTCTTCCAATCTGTATTTCTTTGATTTCTTTCTCTTGACTGATTGCTATGGAAAGAACTTCCAATACTATGCTGAAGAGTAATGATGATAATGGACAGCCTTGTCTAGACCCTGATGTGAGGGGAAATACTTTCAATTTTTGTCCATTGAGTAGATGTTGGATGTAGGTTTGCTGTATACCAATTCCACTATCTTGAAGGATTTCTCATCTATTCCCATTTTTTGTAGTGTTTTGAACATCAATGGGTGTTGGATTTTGTCAAAGGCTTTCTCTGCATCTATTAAGCTAATTATGTATTTTTTGGTTTTGCTTTTATTGATGTGGTGAATGACATTGATTGACTTATGTATGTTGAATCAGCCTTGCATTCCTTGGATAAATCCCACTTGGTCATGATGAACAATCTTTTTGAAATACTTCTGTATCCAGTTCTTTTGGACCTTTTTTGATATTTTGGCATCATGCTTATCCGAGTTATTGTTCTGTAATTTTCCTCTTTTGTTGTGTCCCTATCTCCAAAAGGTATCAGGGTGATGTTGGCTTCACAGAAGGTGGAAGGGAGTGTTCTTGTTTTTTCCATCTTTTGAAAGAGCTTTAAAAGTATAGGTATTAACTGTTTCCTGAAGATTCTGTAGAATTCATTTGTAAAGCCTCTGGTCCTGGGCATTTTTAGTTTGAAAGTTTCTTAATAAGTTTAAATTTCTTTGTCTGTGACTGGTTCATTTAGGTTCTGTAGTTCTCCCTGGTTTGGTTTTAGAAGGGTATATGTTTCTAGAAATTCACCATTTCTTCCAGATTCTCTGTCTTTGTGAGATATAGTGGTTTGTAGAAGTTTCATATTATTTTTTGGATTTCAGTGGTGTTGTTGTTTATTCTCTCTATCATTTATAGTTCAATTTATTTGAGTATTTTCCCCACCATTTTTAGTGAATTTGCCTAAGGGTTTGACAATTTTGTTTAATTTTTTAAAAAACCATCATTTGACTTCATTGATCCTTTGTATGGTTGTCTTATTTTCAATGTTGTTTATTTCTGCTCTAATTTGGGTGATTTCAGTCCTTCTGGATTCTTTAGGGTCCCTTTCTTCTTCCTCCTCTAAGTGCTTAAGGTATACAGTAAGGTTGTTTACTTGATCTTTTCCTTATTATATAATGTGTGTTTTTATGGCTATGAATTTCCCTCTCATACTGCTTTAACTGTGTCCAAAATATTTTGATAGCTTGTATCTTCATTTTCATTTGTTTCAAAAAACACTTGAATTTCTTGCTGGAGTGAGTCTTTGACTCAGTAGTTATTAAGCAGCATGTTGTTGAATTTTCAAATTTTTTGACTTTGTAATTTTCTGTTTGTTGTTGAATGTTAGCTTTACTCCACTGTGGTCTGAGAAATTACTTGGGATGATTTCCTCTAGGATATATACTTCCCCTTTCTCTCTTTCTTCCTCTGGCAGTCCAGTTATGCAAATGTTACTTCTTTTGAGATCATCTTATATGTCTCTATTGTTGGTTTTAATGTCTCTCAATCTTGTTATTAGCTCTTTTACCTCCTTCTTAATTTTCTCTAGCTCATACTCTGTCAGGCTAATTCTATTTTCTGTTTCTGTTAACCTCATTTACCTTTCCACAGCTTCCTTCTCCAGTTCAGTTATAGCATTAGCTCGTTCTGCTATTTGTCTTTTTAGCTCAACTATTTCAGCTTTCAGTTCTCTAATTACCTTGAGGCAGCTGGTATTTCCTTTGGGGATCTCATCTGTTGTTTCTCTATTTCTCACAGCTCTTTCCTCAATAGCTGCCCTCATTTTTGTAACTAATATTTTCATTACTGTTTGTATAGTTCTCTTACCTATAATTGCTCCTGATTTATTTCAAGTTTCTTCTGGGGCCCTATCATTATTATTGTGCTAGGAGTTTTATTTTTTCTCATTGTTTTTTTTTTGGGGGGGTGTGGCTTGTATTTTTATGTCTTGTCACTCTTAAGTTGTGTTGGGTGAGTATAGCTCACACTATAGTCTTTTCTCAGATGAAGTCACAAACCTCAGAATGTACAATAGCTGCCAAAACAAATATTAATGCAGTTTAACCAAAACCAGATAGTTAAGGAACACCTCCACTCCAACAATACACTGTGAAAGAAAAAAGGGGGGGAAATAGGATATAAAAGAAACAAGGAAAACATGAATAGACAAGTATGAAAATAAGCTGTCAACTATAAATTCTAGAGATAATGGGAAGAGAGAGAGGAGTAAAGAGAAGAGAGATACAGGGGAAGAGAGAGAGAGAGTGAAGAAGAAAGAATCTGCTTTCAGTAAGATACCTTCTACAAGATAATTCATGAATGAATGTCAGAGAATAAAAACAAATGCAAGAAAAAAATCAGTGAAAGGAAAGAGATTTTTCATATCAGCTTTAAGAAAAGAAAAAGACAAGTAGGGAGGACAAGTCCCTCCCAGAATTTGTAGCACACTCAATCACCTGTCATTGGAGGAAGCAGTAATGGTTACTTTTGCTGAAGTTGAGGAGGGAGAAAAAGAGACAAGCACAAGTAATAATGATAATAGAATAAAATTAAATTAAATTTTCTAACAGTCTTCAGACTGAACCAGTACAGATTGGCTCCACACAGCTTTGTCTCTTTCCTAAACCAAGCTAAAAATAAGCAATTATAAGAGGTAACTATCAGGCAAACTCAAGAGTTAGCAGAAATACACAGGTGTCTTACCCCAGGTAAGACCAAGGCCCTGATTGGTCAGGTATTCTGTCACTCAGATAGAGTTCCTGCTACCTTCAATGTCTTTTGAATGACACATATTTGAAAGACAACCCTGATGATCCAGGAATCTTGATAAAGAAATTCCCTCCACAGGAGTCCCACCAGGAGTAGCTTGTGTGAGGGTTCTGAATTAGCATAACAGAAAACTCCTAGCCAATTTCCCTAGTTCCCTTTTCGGCCTCTATTTGCTAGCCAAAATGTGAATTGTAGAACCCTTCTTTGGTTCTTGCCTGCTCACCCAGTGCATTCCTATCCCACTACTCACCCAGAATTCCTACTCTCATCTTAACTTCCCAGTTTTGAAGCAGCCTCCTTGCAGAGCTCAGGTCATGACTCTTCTCTGAGTCACCAAAGTGGCTCTGCCTCCAGATCTAATTATTTTCTCTCTTTGCTTGGAGAGAATGACGGAGAGGAGAGAGAGAGAGAGAGAGAGAGAGAGAAAGAGAAGAGAGAGAGAAAGATCAAAACACAGATGCTTCCTTCAGTGGAGTTGGTCCAGGCTCAAATCTGGGTTGCACATATGACTTATGTATCCCATTATCCAAGTGAGCTTCTTTGTCAGTACTGGTTCTAATGACTTACAACTACTATTAGTATCTAATTCATTAGCTTTATGTTCCTCTATCTGTCTAGTACTAGTGTTCTTTAGCTTTTCTTCATGCCAATAACCAAGCGCAGATATCCAGTGTGTATGGATTAAAGAAGGTGGTGATACTAACCCAAAGGTCCTTTTCTTCCTGGCACTGTTGTTCCACCCCACATACACACATAGTCCCAGTCACTATCAGACCTGATGTGTATTTCCAACACACTTTTCCTCCATGACTTACAACAGTGGCCCCAGCAATCAGTCTGAAAGTGAGTTTTGACTCCAGCAGGGCTATACAGACTCTGTTTTGGCTCTCTCTTTCTTATGACTAAGTTAAATGTGCTAGCATCCAAGATCAGCTGCAACTGTGTACCCTCCTTTTGGATAAAGTGAGTCTGTGGTGATAAATAATAAGACTAAAGACAGAAACCATGGAAGTGATGAATCCTTACATCTCTGAGTCTGCATGTTATCTTGCTATTGTGAGCCAACTTTTCCTCCACATTTCCTTGCTTAGTCATCCCCTAAATGACTGTAAACCAACTGTTCCTCCTTCTTAGTCAGTAAGAGAAGCTGAGTTGCTGTCAATTACAACATAAGAGTCTTAATTATAATAGTTGGCTGTCTTTTATCCCATTTAATTATGGTATTTATAAGCAAAATGCTTATAAATTGCATTTTATAACTAGGCATAACTTACTCCAAAAAACAAAGATCAAAGGATAGAGACTGTAGTTATGTGCATTTCTATAACCATTGCACTCTAAGTCAAAGGTAATCCATTCACTTAAAAATTGGTTAAGAAAGTTGTGGTATAGAAACACAATGAAGTGTCACTCAGCTATTAAGAATGATGATGTCACCTTCTTCACGTCATCTTGGATGGAGCTTAAAGGAGTCCTGTTAAGTGAGATAACCTAGAAAGAGAAAGGTGGATATGGGATGGTTTCATTCATGGGCAGAATTTAAGAAACAAGAACAGAAAAGGGAAATACAAAGTAAAAGTTGGACTAGTTTGATGTACTACAGAGAAGCAAAGGACCCTGGGAAGAGAATGGAAGAGGACTGGGAAAAGAGGAGCTTTCAGGTCATGATACAGTATGACAGACCTAGTTTGTGGTGGAGAGGCTTTTTTCAGACACTTATCTTGGTGAGATGAGAAATTGTATACATGTGCCAACAACCGTATCATAAACCATTAGCTTCTCAACTAAAAAAAAAAAAAAAGGAAAGAAGAAACTTCTACTCAGTGAATTCAGTTGACAAAACACCTAGAAAGACTATATAGAATTTATAAAACAACCAAAACAAGATTGTCTTTTAGGGAGCAAATAAGAGCTGATTGGTCACATTGGTGCCTAAAGAAAGAAACAAGTTATAGAGGAGACAACTGGGGAGTTCAAGACAAAAGTATTACCCCAACTTGTAAAGGGTGAAAATATACCTTGGGGACAACTTCACGAATGTAAGTAAATTAATTTTTCTGTCTTTTCTTCTTTTTATAACTGAGGCAGAGTGCTAGGGTAATATTAAAAGATACCATGATATCAAAACTTCCTTCAATGAGGACGGGTCAGACACAAAGATGGGTCATGTCCAAGGCAAAGCAGCAGACTATTTAGGTGAACTTTTTCAACAGCTCATATGTCTAAAATTCAGCTCACTAAGGAATAGGTGAAGTTGATGTTTCATCCAATTAGAAGTAGGATAAAGGGAATAGGGTGGTAGCACAGAGGGTTAAGCACACCTGGCACAAAGCGCAAGGACCGGTGTAAGGATCCTGGTTCTACCCTTTAGCTCCCCGCTGCAGGGGAGTTGCTTCACAAGCGGTGAAGCAGGTCTGCAGGTGTCTCTCTCTTTCTCTCCCACTCTGTGTCTTCTCCTCCTCTCTCCATTTCTTTCTGTCCTATACAACGACATCAATAACAACAACAATAAAACAAGGGTAACAACAACAACAAAAATAAATTTTTAAAAAAGTAAGGTAAAGTACACTTGAGAATGAGTGATATGTTTGGGGCACTATTACCACTTCCTTCCAAAATAACTCATACACCAGTGAAGAACCAGTGTGTGGGGGGGATAGGTCATCTTTCTTATAGAAGCCCAGCATCATATTAGTGTCCATACAAAATTAGCAGACTGGCCTGTCTGGTGGCAGACATAGTCAAATAGCAGTAATTCCCCATCAGAACAAGTGTTCTTTATTTGTTATTAATAGTATGTTACAAGATTGTAAGATTTAAATGTGTAGTTACACACCACAAATACCACTGAAGTTCTGTATCCCTACCTTCCCAAAGATAACCACTGTGGTTCTCACAAACAAGTGACCTTTATTTTTTTGCACATAACAAAAAATCAGGAAGCTGGAGATCTAATCACCCAAAGTAGACCTCAGTGATATAAGAAAGATCTGTGAGTGATCACTTTGGAACAGGAATCCAGTAGAGCTCTGGGAAAACATGTAGTAAATCAGAAAGGACTTACTTCAGTGAGTGAATACAAAGGTAGGTGAGAATTTGGCTTGCTATAAACAAATTCTTTCCTGAAACTGCTTCACTACCCCAAGGACAAGTGGCAGAGAGAGAAATCAAAGCATCTAGGGAAGTTCTTTCCTATTTGAGCATAAAGTCTATAATATTCTCCCTATTACACATGATAAGGTATAAAATGTGATGCTTTATTTAAGATCATATATGGAAAATGTATAGTAGATAATAAAATCAGAATAGGCTTGGAATTAGCCAACTTTCAAAAATAAATAATTTGTCTCATGGATGTTCACCTACTATGTAGTACACTGTTTAGTGAATGACAAATATAGATGATTTATATGACTTCTTTATATATTATTTGCTTTAATGAGAGAGAAAGAGAGAGAGAGACTGAGAAAGAGAGACAGAGAGAGAGCAGAGTATGGCTCTGCTTAGCCCTTGCTTATGATAGTGCTGGGGATTGAACTTGGGACTTCAGAGCCCTAAGTATGCAAGTCTTTTTGGGTAACCATTATGCTATCTCCCCAGCTCATCATGGCTTCTTTAACTCATCAAATCCTGTAAACAGCTATAAGTTGTCATTTCCATTTACAGGAGGGTAAAGTGAAAAATTTGGTGACCTGCTCAAGATGATAAAACTACTAAAATACAGAGCTAGGATTTGATCCAAGATCTCATTCCTGATTATCAAAAGAGGAAATAGAAATCTCTGGAATATTCCTTGAGAAAGAGTTACAAGTAGCTCTTAGTGATTCAGGAATTTGTTTGATCTATGCTCCCAAGGGAGTCAAAGCAGAATACAAACCCACACATCAAGCATGGCAGTGGAACCTCTGCTTAATTACAGGTGTTCAGCATGGACTCATCTAAGAGAAACCACGTGTGGTCGATCTGTTAGAATTTTTCAAGGAAACAATTCAGAGTCAACAGGAGAAAGCCTGGATATAATTTACTTGGACTTCAAGAAAGCATTTGATATAGTAACACACAAAAGACTAATATTCTAGGTCAGCAAGTATGTAATGGCCAGGGAGCTGCGTGGATGGGTAAAGAACTTGTCAAGATCTTCAAGATAGAGAGGATAAGAGTGGAACAACAGCTCAGGGAAGGGAAGATGTGACAACTGGAACTCTGCAGACACCAGCACTCTGGCAGGCTTTGCTCATTTCCTGACCATTCTGTTAGTGATGTTGGAGTTAAGAGAAGGCCAGTGGCTTTTTCTCAGGCTTTGAGACTTAAGTCTAAATGCCTCAGTCTGAGAGATAGTCCAGAGGTGCTTGTAGGTCAGAAAGAAGTTTTATTTGGCAGCTGAAGCTGAAGCAGCAATTTTTACTGAATCACTTGAATGAATTTAGATGCTTCTGAGGATTTAAAATTGTCTAAGCAACAGAATGTGGAGACTTTGGTTTTCATTCTCAGCATTTCTTTATCAGTCTGATAACCATTATGCAATATCTCCTCTCAGAGACAGGTACACTTACATCTTCCATTCACATGGTTTGTATGAGCTTTAATCCTCAAATTTCAGAGCAGAGTGTAGGAACCCGATTTATGTAATCATCCACTGTGCCCCAGAACTCCATGATTGAGTCAGGGTGGATATCAATAGATGCAGAGAAAGCTTTTGACAAAATACAACATCCCTTTATGATCAAAAAGCTACAAAAATGGTAATAGATGGAAAATTCCTGAAGAATTAGAGTCTATATATAGCAAACTTATAGCCAACATCATACTCAATGGTGAAAAACTGGAAGCATTTCCACTCATATCAGGTACTAAAAAGGGATGCTCACTATCACCATTACTGTGCAAAACAGTGTTGGAAATTCTTGCCATAGAAATCAGGAATGAGCAAGGCATTAAGAGGATACTCAGAATGAATGTATTAACCAGAGCCATATGCAAATTTAATGCAATGCCCATCAAGATCCCAACTACGTTTTTAATGAGAATACAACAAATGCTACAAATGTTTATCTGGAACCAGAAAAGACCTAGAATTGCCAAAGCAATCTTGGGAAGAAAGAACAGAACTGGAGGCATCGCACTCCCATATTCCAAATTATATTATAGGGCCATTGTAATCAAAACTGCTTGATAATGGAACATGAATAGACATACTGACCAGTGAAATAGAATTAAAAGCCTAGAATTAAGCCCCCACACCTATGGACATTTAATTTTTAACAAAGTTGCCCAGACTATTCAATGGGAAAAGGGGAGTCTTTCAACAAATGATGTTGGAAATAATTGGGTTGAAACAAGCAGAAGAATGAAACTGAACCTCTAATCTCAGCAAACACAAAAGTAAATTCCAACTGGATCAAGAACCTTTTTAAAAAAGAAAACACATCCATACATTAGGATATGATTCAGGGCTTCACTGATTTTATGGAGGAACTCTTAGAAATTCCAATTTCCTGACCCAGTATCAAGAGCTGATAGGAGGTTTCCAGGTGGATCAAAGGAAGCCACTTACTATATAATCTCTCTATTTCCTAAGAGGTTTGGTCAAGATTTGGAAAAATGGAGTTAAGATATTATTGACAATATATGGCATTTGATGTTGGTCCCTGAGTGACTAGGTCTATACAAATAGACTAATCAATAGCAACAACAGGATTCCCAGGTGTCTACAAAAATTGATTTGTCACAGAGTCCTGAATTGATTGTAAACTAGTGAATGTTTCTTTGCCTTAGCTGCACAGTAGAATTACCCAGGAAGATTTTAACAACTCACTCAAGACCTGCTGAATATGAATTTCTTCATGAGGATTCATTATTCTTTAACAGTTTTACTGAGATGAAATTTGCATATCATAATGCTCACCTGTTTTAAGTATACAAATCAGTGGATTCTGGTTTATAAGGTTTTGCAACTGTCACTAAAATTATTCTGTCATCACCTCTGAAAGTTTTCTAGGTGATTTCAATGTGAAGCCTGGATTGTGAACTATAAGAAAAAGTTCTTCACTAAGATAAACTTAAACTACACATTTCATATTTGGGAGTCACTAATTAAGGTCTGATACATCCAAAGCACTTACATTTATTCATTTATTTGTCCAGTACTCTTTGATTAAATGATATATGTTGGTTTCCTATTATGGAAGGACTAGAGATTTATGAAGTACTGAGACAAAAAAGGTCAGAACCTCTTAGAATTTTCAAAAGTAGGAATCATAAGACAGAATGTAATTTTCCTGTGCTAAAGTATAAATTACATAAAATAATCACAGTATACAGATAAATATATGCATAGTTTATGAGCTAAAATAGGATTGTCAATTCTTTAGTTGCATTTGAAAAATTCACCATTACAGTAACATACATATTGTCACTTATATATGGGTAAGTATATGAATTAATGCATTGGAAATTGCTGAGTGAAAAATAAAGCATAAACTGATGTAGAATAAAGAGTAGACTGCTTACAGTATAGCTAGTCCTTGAAAGATAACAGCATTTGGAGCAGAAATAATCTCACTGAATAACTTCAGATTTTCTTCACAAACTTCAGTCTTACCAGTGACAAAAACAGGAGCTTATGTTTGAATTACGGGTGAAACATAGTGAAACATTGGTTAGATTCCTGTCACCTAGGTTACTGGGGAATGAGAAATTTACTTCTAAGAATGGAAATTCAAACACCATTACTTTATAATTACTATCCAACATAAGGATACACAATTCAAAAGACATACAGAAATACAAGCGATATGGAGGCAGGGACTTACTCAGAATCACCACAAAAATCCCCCAAAACACTACCTCACCTGTCAAAAACACTACTTGAGCCTTTTGGGGGCCAGACTGGCTGTTTCTGTTTGATAAGGACTCAACTACTAGTTGTGTCTGATGCCTATGGATTTGAACTTCTATTTTGGCATATTTTTTTCCTTTTTTTTTCTATTTTATTTGATAGGATAGAGAACATTTGAAGGGTTAGGGTGAAGAAGAAAGGGAGAAAGATAGACACCTGCAGTCCTGCATCACTGCTCATAAAGTGTCCCTGCTGCAGGTGGTGGGAGCAGGGGCTTAAAACTGGGCGCTTGCATATAGTACTATGAGCTCTTAATGGGATATGCCACCACCTGGCCAGATATTAACTTCTTAGATTAAGAGGAGGATTTGTTCTCTGTCCTTAAGAAGAGAAGGAAGGAAAGGAGAAGCAGTTCATATTACAGGATGCATGTCTTAATGTTTGCCCAGCCCTGGCACCATGTGGGAATACCATGACACCACAAATATGCTACATTACTGTGGTCTCTGTCTTTCTCACTGACTAAAATGAAATCCAAGCATGGTGAAATTGCTCATACACAAGGTCATGACTTGAAAAAAAAAAAGGAGAAATCAAAAGAGGGAAATGATTTAATCAATTATGATTTAGATAACTTGAACTGCTCGTCAGTATTAAAAGATGTAATTCTATACTTGAGACAGAACAGCCTTATAAAACCATCCTCTGCTCCTTTTAGAGTCCTATAATCCAGATGAGAACGTTTGTCACTGAAAGATCAAGTCACTCACTCTTATTCTCCAGCCTGCTTTCAGTCAACCACCTCACTGGAGCATGTTGTTGTCATGCTCACAGAAACAGCAGGGAAGAGGGGGGTGGTGGCGAAGTAGGAGGTAGCTGGGGCAAAGAGCTCCAGGATTGCTATATTTTTCCTTATTGTCTTCTGGAAGAATGACCAGCAGCTGGGTAGTTTGTGCAGTTAGGACTCTAGAAATGATTCTTGTTAATGAATCTTGTTAATGATTCACGTCAATTTGGAGCAATCATTTTTCTGCACAGAAACCCAACAAATATGGCGACGAAATAAATCTGTGTGCTTCAATGCCAATAGCTACATTTAATATGGAGAGGCACAGTTCCATGCAAGAACCTCCCACGGAGAGATAGATTCAGACTTCAAGGAAAGAAGCACATTTCCTTCTGCTGCTTGAACCAGTTTAGACCCTGAGGGTATAGGGATTTTGGATAGCTATCTGCTTTATGGTGCTGGAATTAATTGGGGTTAATGATAGCAGCATTAATACTAGTAAAACATCAACTATTGTGTATCCTTCCTTTCCTATGTGCTTAAAATTAATGCTACATTTGGAACTAGGTGGTAACTCCCCTGTTAGAAAGTACATATTACCATGGGTTCAAGTCCCCTCTCTAAATCAGCACAGGGAGGGGGAAGCTTCCTTAGCAGAGCAGTGAAACAGCACTGCAGTTGACTTTCCTTCTCTCTCTCTCTCTCTCTCTCTCTCTCTAAATAAGCTGACAACCCAACGTGGTGGAGTTGTCTTTCAGGTACCAAGGCATAGCGCTAACCCTAGTGGGAAAAATGCTATCTATGTGTGTTCCTTTACTAAGAATCCACATATATTTTTTAATATTTATTTATTTATTCCTTTTTGTTGTCCTTGTCTTTTTATTGGTGTTGTTCTTGATGTTGTCATTGTTGGATAAGACAGAGAGAAATGGAGAGAGGAGGGGAAGACAGAGAGGAGGAGAGAAAGAGACACCTGCAGACCTGCTTCACTGTCTATGAAGCGACCCCCTGCAGATGTGGAACTGGGAAGAATCCACATATTTTATTAAAACTTACTAATAATTTGAAAATGAAGTACGGATGCTGAGAGGTAAGTGACTTATCACAAAACATTTAGTAAATAGGGCTGAAAGTCACATGCACACAAACCTGTCAGGCATAAGATCTAATTATAAATCTTTTGTTTGCTTGGAGCTCTTTTTTTTTTTTTTTTTTTTTTTTTACTTTTCTTTCTCCACACCCAAGACTGGGCTGAAAAAGAGTCTAAAGAAACCAGGTTTATCACCTTGAGAAAGAAATAAAGGCCAAGACTAAGGTCAGTGCTCAGGATTGAATGAGATCTAAGGGCATAGGAGAAAAAACCTGACATGGGCAAAGCAAGAGCAGGTGGGACAGGGAAAGAGGTCCTAGAGGCATCATGTCATAGTGATAAGTGGGGTGCATATGGGTCATAATGTACCTGATTGAACTGATACCTTATCTTCATTTTGAAGAAGTACAATTTACCTCTTTCCAAATCCAAAATCCCTGTCAAATGTATTCTGACCACTCTAATCTTAAATGATATCTTACCATTACAAAAAAAAAAAAAAGATAAGATTTTTCTGTTAGAAACAATTGAAGGACAATCAAGATAGCTCACTTTGGAAGGTTCTGACTTTGCTATCCATGTGGCCCATGTTCAACCTGCTTTGCACTGGAGAAGCTTTGGTACTGCCATATCTTTCCTTCTCTCACTCTGTCTTTTTGCCTTTGTCTTTATACCTGAAAAAGTTGGTCCAGAACAGTGAATCCTCAATGATGATAAAAACACTAAAAGTAAAAAGAATAAAAGAAGAAAAACCTTTGAGACACGTTGCATTTTCTGCAGTTCCCCCTGAAAAATCCAGTTGCAAGTGTTATGCAAAAGGATATAGGTGAGGCTTGGATGTGGTACACCCAGGAGAATACACATGTTATAGTACACAAGGACCTGGGTTCAAGCTCCTGGTCCACACCTGCAGGGGTGAAGCAATTCTGTAGGTCTCTCTTTCTCTCTCCATCTCCTCTCTTCTCAATTTCTG
The DNA here is from genome assembly GCF_950295315.1 of Erinaceus europaeus. Lineage (NCBI taxonomy): Eukaryota > Metazoa > Chordata > Mammalia > Eulipotyphla > Erinaceidae > Erinaceus > Erinaceus europaeus. The sequence continues at coordinate 34,687,956 of NC_080162.1, forward strand.
TCTCTCTCCCAAGTAAATAAATAAATAAATATAAAAATAAAACAAATGAAGTGTATAGGCAACCTTGTTGCAGTAAATGAATAAACTCAAGTAATGTGTAACTTGCCAAATATATTTGCCCATGATTTTTAAAATTTGAATCACAATAGAGTTGTATGGACTTCACTCTGGAAATGGCTTCATCACTCCAAGGTGGTAAGATATCAATATTGGGGAATTTATTGCCTGGGACTTAGGGGTACAGAAGTATTCCAGGTGGAGAACAAAAGAAAAATCTATCACTAGGTAATAAGTGGGAGAAAAATTTAGAGTTAACATGGTTTATATTTATCTTTTTATATTTATCAAACATGAGAACTTACAGGTAAATTTACCTTGCATTTCTCTACATATGAGGAAATAACTTTTCCTTTTATCTTAGAAAATTCTTCTTTTCATATTTTTCTCTTTGATATGCATATTGTATGTAATGTGGAAGTGTTTCTTCTTTCTGAGGCCAATAGTGTTGAACTCATGGGAGCTGCCCTTGGTGCTGGAGATTGAAATATCCTTGGTGCTGAGAGTGGGGTAAGATAATGTTCTGAACAGCTCCTGTGACAATTGAAATAATGTTGATGTTCTTGTGAAAGCCCAGTTAAGACCCATAGTAATTATACATGACTGCTACAGAATGAGGGAAAGTGTCCAAGTAGCAGCCTTTTCACAGAAAAATATTTTTCTCTCTGGATATTCTAATGAGTTTTATTCTGAATTTCAGGAAAGAAGTTGATTATCCTGAAAAGAAAATCAGAATGTGCATGCAATTATGCAACTTAAGTTTTTTTTGATACCCTTCAAATACTGGAGAAAGCCTCTTTCCTACACAAACTGGCCCATGTAACTGATTTTGAGGGAAGGATGGAGACAGAGAAAGGAATTTGTTCTTCTGGGACCTGTGAAGTAGTTAAAATGCTTTGATGGCTAGGATTCCAAAGAAAATGCACTCTTATCAAAATATTTTGCTTATAGGCTGGGAACAAAATGTTGCACTGCCCTGTCTGCGGAAGAGTTGAGAAATTTTTCAAGATGGTGGAAACTGTTCTCCTGCCTTCTATAGACTGTAAATCTCGGGAGTTGAACTGTAGTGCAGTGGTTAAGCACAGGTAGCACAATCCACAAGGACCGGCATAAGGATCCGGTTCCAGCCCCCGACTATCCACCTGTAGGGGAGTCGATTCACAAGTGGTGAAGCTGGTCTGCAGGTGTCTGTTTTTGTTTCCCCCTGTCTGTCTTCCCTTCCTCTCTCCATTTCTCTCTGGTCTATCCAACAATGATGACAACAATAATAAATAAAAAAAAAAAAAAAAGAATGTAATCTCTCTGTGCTTATAACTGGTGTTAAGTACCATGATGTTTCATCACTATGAAACAAAATAAGAATACTCTAAGACTTTTTTCTAGATAAATTAGTGCATTGCTTCATTTTTAGAATGTACTTTATTTATTTTAATAAAAGAAAAAGATACACACAGAAAGGAAGAGATCATGGAGCACTGATGGTTTTTCTCTTGATACTGGAGATTAAACCAGGAACAGCAGCAGAACCTCAGGTATGAAAACCTTTTGCATAACCATTACACTATTTCTCCAATACCATTTCTTCATATTTTAATATAGAAACTAAAATATTCATTTTATCATCAGTTTTATCTGCTCAATTTATTTTTATTGCATAGTCAGAATGAAATTGAGAGGGAAAGGGGTGATAAAGAGGCAGATAAAAAGAGACACTTATATCAGTGCTTTACCACTCATGAAGCTTTCTCCCTGCAAGTAGGGGCCAGGAGCTTGAACCTGTGTCCTTGCACATGGTAATGTGTGCCTCAACAGGCTGTGCTGCTGACTGGCCCAATCTGATATATTCTAATAATGTTATTATGAAACCTCTAATCTTGTCACCAAACATGAGAATAGTCTGATGTTTATGACTATCTGGGACTGCAAACCCATTGCTGTGCAGAACAAACTAAGAATGTATTCATAACTAGAACTGCAAAGGTAGAAGACTCAATCTAAACTACTGTAACTCACTGTTCTTGACTGCACTCTTTTTCTAAAGAGCAGCCACAATGAGACCCCAAAGTGAAGTTACTCAAAAAGACTTAATATGTTGAATTTGTACCTTACTATACACAAAACTGCATGGTGTAGATAACTTCAATTGGATCCCAATTCCAATGTGAAAGCCTAACATAAAATGTACCCTCAGAATATATAATTATATAATGTTTATTATAGCAGCCTGACTGATTAGTATTAAATATGAGTTCATCTTGGATAGATTTAAGATACCACCTATTCACTTCTGTTAAAAAATATATTATAATTGTAATTTCTATTTCCCTGAAGTGCTTAATCCTCATGTATTTGGTTTCAACTTTTGAATATGTAGTTGGTCTCAGAATTACTCTGATTAGTGTGAAAACCAGCAGGCATCCTCTTTGTCTGAAACCCATGGAGTTTCTAAGATATAATTTTAGGGTGAGACACTGTTCATAGGTCTTTCTACCTAGGAAATCATCAATGGATGAAGATGCCAAGTCCCCTTTAGTTCTTCAAGGAAAGACATCCCAGAGTAGGTTGGAGACTACCTATATTACACCTGTCAAAACCTGTATTCCTGGGAGTCGAGTGGTAGCACAGTGGGTTAAGCGCATGTGGCGTGAAGCACAAGGACCAGCATAAGGATCCCAGTTCAAGCCCCCAGCTCCCCACCTCCAGAGGAGTTGCTTCACAGGCAGTGAAGCAGGTCTGCAGGTGTCTATCTTTCTCTCCCCCCTCTCTGTCTTCCCCTCCTCTCTCTATTTCTCTCTGTCCTATCTAACAACAACTACACAAATAACAACAACAATAACTACAACAATAAAAACAATAAGGGCAATAAAAGGGAAAATAAATAAGTAAAATATTTAAAAAGACATGTATTCCTAAGGATCAGATGTAATGGGTAAAATGTATTCTTGTTTTTCCAGGACAGAGAAGCTCCATGGATGTTATAGTTTCAACTCTGTCAGTTTTGTGCTTTCCAGAGGGGGCAGAAAGTCAGATACAACAACCAAAATGCATGAGTGTGTTTATGGTTGGTTATATTTTTCCCCTTATTTCTCTTCAAGGTTATGAGATTCTTAAATAAAAGCTGATATAGGTTAGGTTTAGAAGATAATTTAAAGACATTAAATTCAGGCCCCTGAGGCAGAAGGTCATTTCTAAAGTCATATGGAATGGCCTCAAAGCTGAGACTCTATGCTTTGGGTTAGCATTGCTCTGGTTCCTCTATGGTGTTTGCTAATATCTGGAGACATCCCAGCTGTCACAATGATGTGGATATCACTCACACCCAATGATTGAAGGGCTGGGATGCTTCTCAGTGCCTACAATGCCACAACCACTACAAAGAATCACTAGGCTGTAGTGTAAAGAATGTGTTAAGAACTGAATAAGCCTTTATTTACCTAAAAATATATAAATTAGGGGCCAGGTGGTTGTGCATCTGGTTAAGTGCATAGATTACCAAGCACAAGGACCTGGTTGGAGCCCCCAACTACACACCTACAGGAGGTATGCTTCATGAATGGTAACGCATGTCTACAGGTGTCTACCATTCTCTCCCTCTTTCTCTCCATCCTCTCTCAAATTATCTAGTAAATTAGAAAATAAATAAATAAATAAATAAATAAATAAATAAATAAATAAGAGGGGAAAATGGCTGCCAGGAACAGTGTATTCTTAGGCTGGCACCAAGCCCAGCCAAAAAACTTTTTTTAAAAAGGTGGCCATAAAATAAATGAATAAAATAATTTTTAAAATCTCTAAATTGAAGTCTTGATTGCTTGTATGATGGGTATGATGATACACAGGAGATGGTTCATTTGGGATGCAATTCATGCTAAAGACAAAAATTTATCCACATAAAAAAAATTAATAAAACTGACACTAGGCCATAGGTAAGCCTACCTTGCCCTCTCTTTACCCCCTAGTATGCTAGGAATTGCAGCAGTGTCTTACTGATCAGGTAGGGAATTTTGTGAGATATTCACTGAAGACATCTATGGAAAATGTTTAGTCCTTTGTCTGTCAAAGAATTAAGATCTCTTACTGGTTGTTAAGTAATAATATGTTACAGAGATAAAAGTGAGAAAAGTACACCACATCAAGACATGAAGATCAGAGGAATCTCAGAGATAGCTGCAAGGATAGGTCTGATCAGGTACATTCTATGTAGTTTTTCCCTACATCATCAGCCTCCAAAATATACCAGTTTTAGATCCCAAGTAAAACCCAAGATGGCTACAAATAGGTGAGCTGATTGAGGAAGCAAATACAGATGACCTCTGGACACTTCAACATTTTTGAGCTGACAACTTTTTCCTCTGAATACCTAAAATGCTGTGTTGCAGAAAAAGGAATCAGAATTAAATAGAAACGGAAGAAATATAAGGTAGATTTGGGATATTATCTTTACAGGTCAATCCTGTAGCTGCAGGATTACAGAGAGTTTTATGGGAAAGGAAAATCATAATTTTAGTTTCCTTAAATAGACCAATTTATCTATAAATGAAAAAATTCCTCAAAGTGGAATATTCTATAATAACATTTAAAAATATTTCTAAGGGTAGCCATTTTATATAGAGTTTATTTTAACTTCCTGTTAAGCATATCTCAAGGTTAATTAATACATTTTAAGAGGTTAGACTACGGATCAAAATGAAGAAGGAGAAACAGAATTCAGGAAGATGTTTGCTCTGGACACAAAATAGAAACATGCATGGAAAGGAGAATTATATTTTCGTTGCCATGAGAACACTTTGAAAATGATTAGTTCTGGTTCCAGATTTGCTTACAATAACAAGAGTGAAAAAATAGTCTCCTTTTGTAAAAGGTCTGAGTGCAGTGCCCAAATTCCATTCCATAATCTAAAATATTAAATTGATCTGATTCACATCTACCATTTTTGTGTGTAACTAAAGAGCATAGTGTTGGGTAAGAATTTGTTTGCTAGCAATAATATTTTCCAGACAATCACACTCTCTAAGGAGTGGAAAATTCAAAAGTGGATCATTCCAACCAAATAGTTTGTGTCTACATCATTCTTCTTGGTTCAAAAATGTGTGCAACTAATTCCAACATCCCAAGGGAAAAGAAATATATGAAGGTAGATAGTCTAGCCAATTGGTAATGTGCTTGGTTTACAGTGTTAACTGATTGCTTAGTTAGCCTTTGAAGAGAAGAATCAACTTAGTGGAGCTTGCCTGCCAGTAGACTATGGCCAAACAATAATAATAGGATGATTAAAAAAAATACTATACAATATGTCAGAAAGTGAGAAAGATGGGATATTTCTAGCCTCTGTGGAGAGCAGTCTGGATAACTCTTACAAGGCTAGAAATAGACCTCCCATATGACCCAGAATTTATCTCCTAGGGATATTTCCTAAGACTTCATAACACCCAACCAAAAAGATATGTATACACTGATGTTCATAGCAGTGCAATTCATAATAGCTAAAACCCTGAAGCAATCCAGGTGCCCAACAATAGATGAATGGCTGAGAAAGCTGTGGTATATTTACACAATGGAATACTACTCAGCTATTAAAAACAATGAGCCCACTTTCTCTGACCCAACTTGTAGGGAGCTAGAAGGAATTATATTAAGTGAGATAAGTCAGAAAGACAAAAATAAGTATTGGATAATCCCACTCATAAACAGACATTGAGAAAGAAGAACAGAAAGGGAAACTCAAGTAAAAATCTGACTGAGTTTGGAGTAGGAAACCAAAGTAAAAATCTCTAGGTGAGGGTGAGGGTAAATGTTTAGCTTCCTTGGTGTGGGGGAGGGAAGGGATGTGGGGGAAGGGACACAGACCTTTGGTAGTGGGAATGGTGTTAACTTACAATTCCACAAATAACTCTTTAATTAATAAGAGACAGGGAAAATTGATTTAATGTCTTAACTTTTTGACCATAGGCTGAGTACATGTTCCTTCAATATAAGCACTTAAGACTTCAAATTGGAAATCAGGTTGGATTTTAACAGTGGGCTCAAATTGTTAATACATTTCTAATAGTGACTTATTCTTTGAAATATTGTCTCCAAAAGGCTTAGACCAGGGATAACAGAAGCAACTAGTTGCATTACTTTATAATATATATATGTATATGTATATGTATATATATATATATAGAGAGAGAGAGAGAGAGAGAGTGAGAGAAAGAGAAAGAGAAAGAGAGAGAGGCATAAGGTCATAAACTATGGTGAGGTCTTGTATGATATAGCAAATTCTAACAATAGGATTTTCAGTTAACCCAATTTCCAAATTAATTGGTTATAGCTATAACTATATATTGCCTTCTTAAACCCTAAGACAGCAGAAATTTTCCCTTTCTCTATAGAATCCATGTTTTACCCAGTCCTGAAACCTCTAGGGTGAGGCTCACTTTCCTACATGTTTCTCCCAATTTATATCAACTGATACTGCTTCTGCTGATACCAGCCTAATCAATGCAACCAGTACCAGCTCTGCATTCTTCATTTCAGACTGTGTCCAGAGACATCAGGTGTGGAATGTCAACTCTCCAGCTTCATTATTCTGGTGAGACCTTTCCTAGATCATAGGATTCCTTAACTTCATTTCAAGTGGCACACTTCTCAACAAAACCTCAAAACTAAATAATGACTAGGACCCATGATATAGGGCATATAAACATAACCATCAGTTAGGGGAAAATATATACCTTAATGAACAGTGCACAATAATTTTCAGTGAGTGAAAAAATGAGGCAAGAAAGTAGAAAGAACTAAGACACCTTAAGTACCTAATGAAATAGTTTCTACTTAGATCTAAATACACTCATCCTACCTCCTGTTACATGTTCCTCAATCACTCCAAAGCTATCCATGTCAGAAAAAGTAAGGATTATAAAAGCTGAATAGGGGTAAGAGACTGGCATACTTTATCAATGACTCTTTAGTCACAACCAGACCACCCCATCACCTGGGGCCCTAGTCAGGGAGTCCTGGGATTCCCACACAGACATGACGGACCTAGACCTCTAGGAGATTCCTTTGCCACTGTCACTGTTCATCTTCATCAGGAACAACATAATGGACACCTTTGTGGTCCTCCATAGGACCTTGCCCTCAATGCAGATCAGTAATGGTTAAGAATGTTCCAATCTCCAACTAGAGGTTAGACAACATCCTCTGCCAACTACCTGAGGAAGATGGGACCTGAAATTAGCACAGCCTAGTATGTCCCTATCCATGACCACAGAATGCAAGCTCAGACCTATAGGGATAAAGAGGTTGCATAGTCTTCAGTGCTGAATATGGACCCCAGATCAAAACAGTGGGTTTTACAGTTAACAACACTTATATATTTTCTCCATATTTGGGAGCTACTATCTTCACTGATCTAGCTTTCAAGCTCCTTTTTCCAACTATGACACCATCTCCCCAGACAGTAACCTGGGTCCACCTGCATATTAGCTGTCAGGCTCAGACAGAAACTAATAAAGTCACAGGCCTTCTGGAATATACCTAAAACAGACCTAGTAGCTTTTTCCAAAATGAAGACCCCAATCTCCATATGCAATATTCCAGCATTTATGTTGACGAATAGTCAACAATTTCTTCTGCTTTATATCTTAATTCTTTTCAGCCACCAGATTCCAGATGATACCATCATGACAACCTGATTTCCCTGGGCAGATGGCCCCACCACTTGTTTTAGAGCCCCACTAGGGCAAGAGAAAGACAGTCTGAGAGTATGGACCAACCTGTCAATGACCATATTCAGCAGAGAAGCAGTTACAGAAGCCAGAACCTTTAGTTACAGAACCTTCCACCTTCTGTACCCCACAATGATCTTGGGTCCTTACTTCCAAAGGTATAAAAAATAGGGAAGCTATCAAGGAAGGAGATTGGATATGGAGCTGTGAGAGTGGGCAGTGTGTGGAAATGTACCCCTTTTATACTGTGGTCTTGTCAATGTTTCCATTTTATTAAAAAAAGAATGAATGGATGGATGGATAAATGAATGAATGGAAGAAAGAAAGAAAGAAAGAAAGAGAGAAAGAAAGAGAGAGAGAAAGAGAGAAAGAAATGAACTGAGAAAGGGAGGAAGGGGCCAGGCGTTGGTGTACCTGGTTAAGTGCACACATTACAATGTTCAAGGACCCGGATTTAAGCCCCTGGTCCCTGCATACAGGGGGAAAGATTCACATATGGTGAAGCAGGGCTGCAAGTGTTTCTTTGTCTCTTTTCCTATCTCTTCCTCTCTTCCCAATTTCTCTCTGTCTCTATCTAGTTACAATAATAAGAGCAAATGGAGAGGGATAGGTTCACAGTGTTTCTGTGATTCATTTTGACTGGTGATCTTTCAGTAATTAGTCTTTCTAGACCATTTTAGGGCAGTAAAATTTGAGTCAAAAAGAGAAGTGGCTAAATACTCCTTGAAGATGGAGATTTCAATACAATGATTAATTTTTGAAAATTCAAATTCAGTAACTATCAAAAATAAAAGTTAAACACCCAGAAGAGCTTTGAGTATGTTGTATTCAATTATTTGGGTTGGTAATTTAGCTAATTGATATTTTAAATCTGAAGCTCTCAAAATTTGTAAAAGATTTATGAGTTAGTAAAGAAATGCCACACAGAGGTAGTGTTGAATACTACATCTTTAAGTAAGGGAATGGAAATGTCATTTAGCATTTTGATTATTTGTTTTTATTTGAGCATGTCAAATATTGTAGGCAAATGGCAGACTGAATTAAGTACATGTAGAAAAGATAGGGGTGGTTTTTACCAGAAGCTATGTAAATGTGAACTATGCAAGGATAATTATGTGAGCTCCCACATTCTGGTCCATTTGGTTTCTATGTTTGCTTTAAGTAGGGTAGACCTATGAGGTATCTTAAATTTAAAATCTTTGCTTTAAGGCTTAAATGTTTCTTCTCCTGTTAGTCAAGGAGATTCCTGAAATATGACTGATGAACCATTTGATGTTAATAACTTTCAGTAGAAATTGTGATAAGGAGTCATCACTTACTTTTTGGAGGCTGTATTATGATTATGCAATATTTTTCACTAGCACCTGATGATTCATACCTATTTCATAGCAGAGAGAATATTTATATTCTAATAGCAATCACAGATTTGAGATATTTAAGCTAAAATTGTATTTCACCAAGGCAAATAAATTTATAGGAAATATAATTATTTATAATCTGGTAACATAGTACAGTAAATATTCGAATTGAACAAGCTTGAGAAAAACTGTCAATTGTTCAAATACATTTCTGTGGTATGTATATTTTTAGAGATAACTAAATCCACTGTAGTTAGAAGACTGAATAATTTTTATACCATTCAGGGATGATTATGAAGCATTTAAAAAACCCAGATGAGTTTGCTTTCTGAGAGATGATCTGAGTACCTCTCTGCCCCTCCAACCCCAGCCAGTATTGAGCAAAGCTTAGTTACTGTTCAAAGATGCACTTCTAATTAGTCCTTGTACCTACACTCTTCTTTAATAATCCATCTCCAAGGATTCTACTGTACCTTCTGTGTGGGATCATTGCCCACAGTTGTGCTTTGAGGGAAGAGCCATATTTTTCATGCTCCTAAATCCTACAGATTAAGAACAGTTCTGAAATGTTATTTTAACTACAGACTCATATTCTCATACATATACACACCAACATGAATGAGGCTTACACATGTGGAGTGACTCTGTCTTGTTGATTTTCTTTTAGAATATCACTGCTAATTAACCACATGCATTCAAGAGAAAATTTAGGATTGTAGACACAATGCCTTTCTTGCTGTTGAGTTCCCAGGGCCACACACATAATATAAGGCAGGGTACTACAACATAGACTAAACTAAACTGAAACTCTTTTATCCCAATGCATTGTTCAAAGGAATGCCATTTCTACATATCACATACACAGATGCCATTTTTATGGTACAACCTCATTTTTTCCATGGTGTATTTTGGTTTTATAGAAAATATAAAGTTATAAAAGTGATTTAAATAACTTATTCACAGATATTTGACTAAGCCTGTGAATGATATCTATCCTGTCTGTGACCATCTTCCCAGGACCACTTAATTTCCTGATGGAAGTGTGCGACTCAGATGCCAAACACTGGCCATCAGCAAATGTCTCTTTTCTCATGGCCTAAGAATCATCTTGTAGCTTCCTAGTGCCATTTCATGATCACCCTTACACATGGACTCCTTAATTCCATTACAAATCTTGTCTGTGGAGTCAGCTCCTTCATCCCATGTAGCATGAGATGCCAAAGTCACTACATTGAAGGTGGAAACACTAATCACTAGTAACTATTCTCAACTCTGTAAGTGATGATGTTCCTGCTGTGCTGCTGGAAATCAAGCTTCTTATACAGAATTCATTTAAATTGCTTGCCCACAAATTAACAATTCTAAATGCTAACAGAGATTCTGGATGTTATTACTATTTAACTGCAAGTTCTGGGAAATGTAATTGAAGGTGAAAAGGTCTGCATATCTTTTCTCCTAATACCCACTTTCTCATGTGTAATCTACATAACTGTCTCAATACACATAGAAGCATGCACATGCACATACATGCACGTGCACATGCACACATACACACACACAGAAAAAGGAGTTTTGAATGTGCTTATTTTCCCTTTAGATGTTCTGCCTTCTTTGAAAATAACATGTAGGGGAGTCGGGCAGTAGCACAGCAAGTTAAGCACAGGTGGCACAAAGTGCAAGGAGTGAAATAAGGATCCCGATTCAAACCCCCGGTTGCCCACCTGCAGGAGGGTCACTTCACAAAAGGTGAAGCAGATCTGCAGGTGTCTGTCTTTCTCTCCCCCTCTCTGTCTTTCCCTCCTCTCTCCATTTCTCTCTGTCCTATCCAACAATGTTGACAACAATAATAACTACAACAATAAAACAACAAGGGCAACAAAAGGGAATTAATAAATAAATATTTAAAAAGAATAAAAAAGAAAATAATATGTAGTCTTTTACATTTATTTATTTATTGCCAGGCTAGCTTCGCCGGAGAGAGATGAGGAACTCGTGGCGGCGTGGTAATACAATTCTTTATTGATGCAGATGCCCCAGAGCTGGGTGTGAGCAGAGTGGGTTTAGGCCATGTGGAGCTAGCAAAATGGCTACCTCCCGCTATGAATAGCCAGCCCTTTCCAGGTCTTCTCCAGGTCGGGATGCAGAAGAGAAAGAGAGTGAAACCAGGAACAGCAGAGGGCTTTATAGGGTAAAAACAGAAGTGGCAAGTCAGGAATGGAATTGGCTAGGAAAGGGGGTGGTGAAAACAAGGCACTCTGGGAAGGTAGAATGTACCCTGCAGGCATGGGTGGGTATTTTTCAGGCAAAATAATGATTATGTAAATAGACCACAGTATCAAGCAATGCAGGGGAGCTGGCATAATATCCAATGATTTATTTATTTTTTATTACCATCAGGGTTATAACTGGGGTTTAATGCCTGCATGACAAATCCACTGCAGCTGAAGGTCACTTTTCTTTCTTTCTTTCTTTCTTTCTTTCTTTCTTTCTTTCTTTCTTTCTTTCTTCCTTCCTTCCTTCCTTCCTTCCTTCCTTCCTGTCTCTTATTTTTTCTTTTGAAAATAGAAAAAATATAATAATATATTTAGAAAATATAAATAGAAATAGTTATTGAGGGGGAAAGAGAAAGAAAAATGAGAGAGAGAGAGAGAGAGAGAGAGAGAGAGAGAGAGAGAGAGATGATTGTGAAGCTTTCAACCTGCAAGTAGAGAACAGGGGCTTCAATACAAGTCCCATCACTTATGGTAATGTGTGAACTTTACTGGTTGTCTAAAGCTTGACTCTTGTTTTATGTCTGATTCATGCATTTACTAATTCAATAAACTATTACTTATTGAGCAATTATTATATGGTAAAAATAGTTCTAGGTTCTACTATTAACAAAACTATTTTCATGACATTTATGATCTAGAGATATTATAGTCTAGCAATTATACACAAAGCAGCATACAATCATATAATTATGAAGTCTCCTAAATTCCATCAAGGAAATGAAACTCAGGCATAACCTATTATGTAGCAGATTATAGGTTCATATTGGATAAGTTGGTCTTGGAAGGGCTCTTTGAAAAAGTAGCATTTAAGCCAAAACTGTGGGAGGAAGAATCAGCCTGTAAAAAGAGAGGTGATCATCCAAGTTTGGCAAATTGGAAGGTGTAGACTCTGATGATGAAAAGAGTCCATAGTCAAAGAACTACTATGTAGTTATAACATACACTTTAAAAGGACACCCAGAAAATAAGATTTTGTCTGTCTATATTTTCTGAAGCCCACAGAATTGGGCTTCTCTTTCTAAAACCTTAGCAGGTTTTCCTAGCTCTATGTCACTTATGATGTTGTGCATCTTAATGCTACCAACCACTTGGAAATATGAATCCCTAGCTACCTGGAGGATTACACTGAATAGTTGAAGAAAAGCCAGGTGCCTCTGTCTTAGTGATTCTTCACCACTTCCCTTCCAGTGGTGACAGTAATCATGTAGGATATACATTGTCTAAATCTGCATAAACAGACCAAGGCATTTTAGGATGCACAGTAGAGTGTCCTCTGGCAGCATGAGATGAATGTGTGAGTGAGTGTGTGTGTTGCTGAGTGAGTGTGTTGGGGTGGGGTGTAATACCCATAAACTCTTTTGAAATACTCACTTGTAAAGGTTAAGAGATCCAAAAGGCTTAGAAACACATGAAAATATGTTCCAAGTTGTTGATTGCCAGAGAAATGAATGTCATATATCAGAAAAGGTAGCAACAATAAATGCTGGAGAGGTTGTGGGGTCAAAAAAAAAAAAAAACCCTCATTCACTGCAGGGAATGTTATTTGGTCAAATCTCTGTAGAGAGCAGTCTAGAGAACTTTCAGAAGGTTAGAAATGGGCCCACCCTATGATCTTGCAATTCCTCTCCTGGGGATATATCCTAAGAAACCCAACACATCCAACCAAAAAGATTTGTGTATACCTTTGCTCATAGCAGCACAACTTGTAATAGCCAAAACCTGGAAGCAACCCAGGTGTCCAACAACAGATGAATGGCTGAGCAAGTTTTGGTATATATACACAATAGAATATTACTCAGATATTCAAAATGATAATTTCACAGTTCTCAGCCCATCTTGGATGGAGCTTTAAGAAAGCATGTTAATTGAAATAAGTCAGAAACAGAAGGATGAATATCGCATGATCTCACTCTCAGGCATGAAGTTTACAAACAAGATCAGAAGAGAAAATACTAAGCAGAACCTGGAATAGAGTTTGTGTTTTGCACCAAAGTAAAAGTCTCTGGGGTGGGTGGGGGAGAGAGTACAAGTCCAAGAACAGGATATTAGAGGACCTAGTGGGGGCTGTATTGTTATGTAGATAACTAAGACATATTATGCATGTACAAACTATTGTATTTACTGTTGAATGTAAAATATTAGCCCCCCAATAAATGGGAAAAATGAACTATATATTAAAAAGAAAAAAAATGATGAAGTCACTTTCTTCTCCATATCTTGGAGTTAGCTTGAAAGAATCAGGAGTCGGGCAGTAGCACAGTGGGTGAAGTGCAGGAGGCACAAAATGCAAGGACTCATGGAAGGATCCCTGTTCAAGGCCCAGGATCACCACCTGAAGGGGAGTCACTTCACAGGTGGTGAAGCAAGTCTTCAGGTGTCTATGTCTATCTTTCTCTCCCCCTTTATGTCTTCCCCTCCTCTCTCCATTTCTGTCTGTCCCATCCAACAACGACGTCAACAATAAAACAACAAAGGCAATAAGAGGAAATAAATAAATATTTTAAAAAAAGAAAGAAAGAATCATGTGAAATGAGATAAGCCAGAAAGAGAAGGATGAATATGGGATGATCCCACTCATACATAGAAGTTGAGAAAGTGGAAACACAATACACTTGGACTGGGATTAATATATTGCACTAAAATAAATTACTTTTAGGTAGAGAAGAGATTTCAGGTATAGGTACATGATAGTGGAGGAAGAGCTAGGCCTGGTGTGAGAGTGTTTTGTAGAAAACTGAGAAACTTTATACATGTATAAACAACTGTATTTACTGTAACTTTTACCATAATCCCCCAATAAAAAAATAATTTTAAAAGTGCTGTGGTCCCTCAGATTAAAAAAAAAAAAACTTTAGGGGACCCACAGACAGATTTTAGTTGCTAAATTCCTCCTGTATTTATGAAATTCAGATACTGGGTATTATAATGAATGTCTATTATTTGATCCTGCTAAGTGCTGGGCCTTTTGTTATACTGTTGGTATGCTTCTAAAAACCCCTTCTGTTTCATTAGTTTAATCCCCCCTGCTTAACACTATTCTATTTACATAACCACTTCACTCTATTTACATAACCACTGTTAACAAGCACCACCCTCCCTCTAGGTCATTGGTGGTTCAGTGATAGAATTCTTGCCTGCTCCGCCCCCTCTCCTTGTCATACCCTGATTATCACCAGTCACTTTTCTCTCCACCCTCTCTGTGTCGCATCCTGTTCCCACCCTACTGGGCTAGTATATTTATAAGGACAAGATTGTAGTTTTTAGTTTTAGTTTAGCTTAGCTTGGTATAGATTGTGCTGCGTCCTGCATGAATAAAGAGATACTGAGTACAACCCAGCCATGAGTCCCGGGTCGTCTGTTACCCGCCCATGAAGCCAGCCCATCGAAAACAACATGATGGCACCTACAACATGGGACCGGACCTGCGCAACTCCCAGATAAGTGAAGACTTTGCCTACCTATGCACTATAGTCTTCTCTTCTACTTACGAAGAGGTTTGCCAAAGCCTCTACTGTTTCATCATGAGACAGTTACTCTGTCTCTGGAACATTCTTCTCTGGGCCACACTTTGTTTCCCTGACCAGGAACTTTGGTTTCTTGTGACCCTAATCATAGAGCTTGGGAGATGCATGGATATTTCTCCTTGGACTTTCTGGATTCCCTCTCCCATGTTTCCTGAGGAAAAGGACTACATTTTGCTCTGGGCCACAGTTTGGTTCTTTATGACTGTGATCATAGACCTTGGGATATGCATGGGGATTTCCTCTGGGACTTTCTGGACTTCTTCTTGCATGTTTCCCATGGAGAAGGACTACTCCAATTTGAGGAGCATTCTCCAGTACCCTGGCAGTCCCCAAGAATGGAAACACGTGGTTAGTTCTACTCTCCTGACTGGATTCTTTCTTCGATGGGAAGACACTTTTAAAAATGGGTGCCTGAAGCAATCCAGCAGGAACAGTCAGAAGCACCCTAAGTGGAATTTCGAGGAGCTTTTTGGACTAGGACACCCTCCAGGGACTCTTGATGCTACATGGTGAGATCTGTTTCATAAAAGAGTGATTTGAATGACTAAATTTTTGTTTGATATTGACTTAAAAAAAAAAAAGCTAGATGCAGCCATGATTTCTAGAGACATCCAGAAACAATCCAAAAAATTGTTTTTTCCCTCCTTTGATTTCTTTTTTACGTCTTGGCATAAATCTGAAATGTTTAATCCTGAAATGGTATGAGTTATGGGTGGGGCAGATAGTGCAATGATTATGTTAAGTATTCTCATGCCTGAGGCTTCTACCGTGGTTCTTCTGTTTATCTTTCCACATTTTATTGAGTTTAAACTGTTTAAACAACCTTAAAATCATACTAGAAAGGACTTCCAATTATAATGGAGTTATCAATTATAGTAAATTTCTAATCTGCTACAAGTTTTATTTGACAAGTAAGTGAATTTCAGCTGTCAAGTCTTCACATGAAAAAGCATCTACTCAAATGGAATTCCTGAAAATCCATTTGGATCCTGTTCTCTGACATCGCCCACAAGATGGAATGACTACAACACACCCCCGGAAAACAATGATGTGACCTGGCACGACCTTAAGAAACAGATTCACAAACTCCAAAGATCATTCTCTACAGAAAAGCAGAATTCTGGTGGCCGACATTCCACATCAAGACAGACATGCAGCATTTCATCCCTTGGCATTTTCTTCTGTGGTCAGCTACTTTGGACTGACACCTCCATCGGACTTACTGGTACACGCTGCTGTGTTTCTCAAAGACTAACTTCAGCCAGTTGCCTTGAGACTTTATAGACCATGTCCCCTCACCTGCAGGCTCTGTCCCCAGAGTCAGAAAACTCCCCCTTCTTATTAGGTTATGCCCACAGAGGCAGGAAACGCCCTTTGAGGCAAGAGATGCCCCTAGAGGCATGAAGCACTCCCAAAGGCAAGAAATGCCCTTTCACCTGCTAGGCCCTGCCCTTTGAGGCAAAAAACGTTCCCCTTGGCATCACACTGGTTATTCCTGCTCGCTTATTTTGTTTTCCATGTCTTACGCCAGTTCTTTTGAAAACGCCTGTACGATATAGGTTTCTGTTCACCTCACAATCCCGATACTATGGCCATTAGTTTAAAAGAAAAGGGGAATTGTTGGTATGCTTCTAAAAACCCCTTCTGTTTCATTAGTTTAATCCCCCCTGCTTAACACTATTCTATTTACATAACCACTTCACTCTATTTACATAACCGCTGTTAACAAACACCACCCTCCCTCTAGGGCATTGGTGGTTCAGTGATAGAATTCTTGTCTGCTACGCCCCCTCTCCTTGTCATACCCTGATTTTCACCAGTAACTTTTCTCTCCACCCTCTCTGCATCGCATCCTGTTCCTACCCTACTGGGCTAGTATATTTATAAGGACAAGATTGTAGTTTTTAGTTTTAGTTTAGCTTAGCTTGGTATAGATTGTGCTGCGTCCTGCATGAATAAAGAGATACTGAGTACAACCCAGCCATGAGTCCCAGATCGTCTGTTACCCGCCCGTGAAGCCAGCCCATCGAAAACAACATTATACAACAAGAGAAATATAGTTACCAAAATAAGACTACTTTTTGACATGGCAGGTTAAAGCATATATTTTTCTTACATAAAATTATTTTTAAAAAATCCCACATATATGAAAAGTATCTGTATAATCATGGTAGAACAGCCAACTCAAATATCTGTTTATAAGTCTGTTTATACAAAGACATATTTCCAAAAAGTTTGCACTGCAATTATTTATTGTTTAATTTGAAAATGAAAGGCAAAACTATCAATTAAAGTTAAGGAGAGACTTTCGGAGGAGAAGCTACAAGCAGCAGTGGATCTGTTTCTCTCCTCTCCTCTCCCAGATCAACTAGGAATACCAAAGTACACCACCTGTGACCCAAACAAGACAGAACTAGAACGACTTCAGAAACCCACCAAATCACCTGTGAGTGCAAACATGTGTGGCTAGTGGTCAGAGAGATGCCTAGGGAGAGATTAAATGGCTGTTAAAAGTCCAGCAGCTCATCAGTTGAGACACCACCTCCAGTCTGTTCCACCAAAAAGGGGACAGCTGAAGGGAGAAGAAGACAGCCCTGAGACTCACCAAGTGCAACTCTGAGTCTCCATTGCTACTCCCCTCAGAATCGAGCAGTGGCAGGGAGGCCCTGGGCTGATACCAGGGGACAGAGAAGTAACCAAGAAACTCAGGGGAAGACCTATACCTTGGTGGCATAGCAGTGGGGCTGTGAAAGTCTCTTTGCATAACCACTAGATTATCTATGCCACACCTTGCTTTATCTCTTCTTGATCAGGAGTTGGTGATTAAGCTAAGAAGCCAAGTTATAGTTTAAAAGCCCTCAGGCTCCCATAGCTTACAGGGAAGAAAAAGCACCAAAGAGGCTTTTAAGCCACTGAGATCCTGGGATTAAAATAATATTAAAACAACTGTTAACTTCCACAACTATGACCCTTTAGTTATCTTAGTTAGACACAAGTCAGTCCAGACAACAGTGATCAGTAATTTGAAAAGTACTGAGAGAGGGAACACATAACATAATATATAAAATGGTTAAACCAACAAGAAGAAATTGGAGAAATGAACCAGGACAAGAGTCCAGCTAAATGCCCCCCAAAAGGGTGAAACACAAAATAATGAGGTCAACATCCAAACACTAAGGAAATAATCACAGGAGTGAGTAAAGAGTTTGAAAGAATTGTCATCAGAAATACAGAAACAACAAATGAGACTCTAGAATAAAACACTAATTATCTCAAGGTTATTAGAGAGCTGAAAGCTTATATAGATTAGCTAAGAACCCACCTAGATGAACAAGTTAAAACAGTATCAGAACAGGGTAACAAAATAGATCAACTCCAGAAAATAGTAGAGGGGAGAAAGAATAGAATCAAGGAGGTAGAAGACAGAATTAGGAAGATCGAGGATGAATTAGAGACAACTAAAAAAAGAAGCAAGAGATCTCAAAAAGAGATTAAGAGATACTGAAAACAACAACAGAGACCAATGGGATGACTTCAAAAGAAACAATATATGCATTATTGGCTTACCAGAGGAATAAAGAGAGGGAGAGGAAGAAAGCATTCTTCAGCCCATAATAGCTGAAAACTTCTCTAGTCTAGACAACATCAAAGACATCAAGATTTAAGAAGCCCAGAGTGTCCCAAACAGAATTAACAACCCAGACTTAAAGACACCAAGACACATCCTATTTAGAATGGAAAGGAATAAGGATAAAGAAAGGATCCTGAAGGCTGGAAGAGAAAAACAAAGAATCACCTACAGAGGAAAACCCATAATATTAGCAGCAGACTTCTCCACACAAACACTACAGGCCAGAAGAGAATTGCAAGATATCTATCATGTACTTAATGAGAAATACTTTCAACCACGACTACTGTATCCTGTTAGACTGTCATTCAGATTAGATAGAGTCGTAAAAACCTTCTCAGACAAGCAACAGTTGGAAGAATCAACTATCACCAAGCCTGCCCTTAAAGAAGTTCTGAAAGTTCTCCTATAAACAGTAAGACCACTATAAATAATGCCATATGTTAGAATACTCTAAAACTCTACAATAATGGCACTCAAATATCTTTAATCTTTGATATCAATAAAACTTAATGCTTGAATTCACCTATTAAAAGGGACAGAGTAGGAAGATGTATCAGAAAACACAACCCAAAAATATGTGGTCTTTAGGAAACCCACCTAATTCAACAAGACAAACACAGACTCAAAGTGAAAGAATGGAAAACTATCATATAAGCCAATGGCCCACAAAAAGGGGCAGGAACAGCTATTCTCATATCTGACATGATAGACTTTAAAATAGATAAAATAACAAAAAAATAGGAATGAACACTACTTAATGCTCAGAGGATCAGTCAATCAAGAAGGCTTAACAATTATTAACATCTATGCAGCCAATGAGAAGCCATCTAAATACATCAAACACCTACTGAAAGAGCTACAACAATATATTAACAGCAACACAGTCATAGTAGGGGACTTCAAAACCCCACTCTCTTGACTGGACCGATCATTCAGGCAGAAAATCAATAAAGACATAAGGAAGCTAAATGAGGAGATAGATAAACTAAAACTGTTGGACATTTTCAGAGTCATTCATCCCAAGAAACTGGAATATACATTTTACTCAAGTCCGCATGGGTCATTCTCAAGGATAGAACATATGTTAACCACAAAAACAGCATCAGCAAATTAAAGAGCATTGAAATCATTCCAAGCATCTTCTCAAACCACAGTGGAATTAAACACTTAAAAATCAACAAAAGATTAGTAATAGTCCCAAAATGTGGAAGCTCAACTGTACACTCCTTAACAACTACTGGGTCAAAGAGGAAATAAAGGAATAAATCAAAATGTTTCCAGAGTTCAATGAAAATGACACAAGCTATCAAAATATTTGGGAAACAGCTAAGGCAGTACTGAGAGGGAAGTTCATAGCCATACAAGCACACATTAGGAAACAAGAAAAAGCACAATTAAATAGCCTGATTGCACATCTTAACGACCTAGAAGAAGAAGAACAAAGGAACCCTAAAGCAATCAGAAGGACATAAATCACTAAACATAGGGCAGTAATAAATAACATTGAAAATAAGAAAACCATACAAAAGATCAATGACAGTAAATGTTGGTTCTTCCAAAGAGTGAACAAAATCAACAAACCTTTAGCCAGACTCACAAAAAAAAAGGGGAGAAGACCCAAATAAATCAGATAGTAAATGAAAGAGAAGATATCACAACAGACACCACAGAAATTCAACATATCATGTGAGGATTCAATGAACAAATATATGCCACTAAGCTAGAGAACCTGGAAGAAATGGACGATTTCCTAGATAGGTACCAACTTCCAAAACTAAGTAAAGAGGAAGTGGATAACATGAACAGGCCCATCACAGCTAATGAAATTGAAACAGTTATCAAAAATCTTCCCAAAAATAAAAGTCCTGAACGGATGGCTTTACAAATGAATTCTACAAAACCTTCAAAGAACTGCCTTGATACCAAAAGCAGACAGGCACATAACCAAGAAAGAAAACTCCAAAGCAATATCTCTGATAAATATAGATGCTAAAATATTGAACAAAATTCTAGCCAACCAGATACAACAGTATATTAAAAAGATGACCAAGTCGGGTTTATCCCAGGCATGCAAGCTTGGTTTAATATACATAAATCAATAATCCTGACCCACCACATCAACAAAAGCAATACCAAAAACCACATGGTCATATTAATGGATGTAGAGAAAGCCTTTGACAAAATACAACATCCGTTTATGATCTACAAAAAATGGGAATAGATGGAAAATTCCTTAAGATAGTGGAGTCTATATGTAGTAAATCTACAGCAAACATCAAAATCAATGTTGAAAAACTGGAAGCATTTCCCCTCAGATCAAGTACTAGACAGGGATGTCCACTATCACCATTACTACTCAACATGGTGTTGGAAGTTCTGGTCATAGCAATCAGGCAGGAGCAAGGAATTAAAAGCATACAGATTAGAAGAGAAGTCAAACTCTAACCTACATGCAGATGACATGATAATATACATAGAAAAACCTAAGGAATCCAGCAAAAAGCTTTTGGATCATCAGACAATACAGTAAGGTGTCAGTCTACAAAATTAGCATTCAAAAGTCAGTGGCATTCCTCTTCAAACACTAAGTTAGAAAAAGTTGAAATCCAGAAACCAGTTCCTTTTATAATAGCAACAAAAACAATAAAATATCTAGGAATAACCCTAACCAAAGAAGTGAAAGACTTGTGTACTGAAAATTGTGAGTCACAACTCAAGGAAATTGAAAAAGACAAAGAAGCAGATAGATATTCCATGTTCATGGGTTGGAAGAATTAACATCATCAAAATGAATATACTACGCACAGCCATATACAAATTTAATGCAATCCCCATCAAGATCCCAATAACATTTTTAGGAGAATAGAACAAATGCTACAGATGTTTATCTGGAACCAGAAAATACCTAGAATTGCCAAAACAATCTTGAGAAGAAAGAACAGAAGCAGAGACATCATACTCACAGATCTCAAATTGAATTATAGGGCCATTATCATCAAAACTGCTTGGTACTGGAACAAGAATAGACATAATGACCAGTGGAATAGAATTGAGAACCCAGAATTAAACCCCCACACCTACGGACATCTACTCTTTGACAAAGGTGTCCAGACTTTTAAATGGGAAAGCAGAGTCTCTTCAAAAATTGGTGTTAGAAAAAAGGGGTTGAAACATGCAGAAGAATGAAATTGAACCACTATATTTCACCAAATACAAAAGTAAATTCCAAGTGGATATTAGACCACAAACTATCATATACTTCGAGGAAAATATTGGTGGAACTCTTTTCCAAATAAATTTTAAAGACATCTTCAGTGAAACGAATCCAATTACAAATAAGACGAAGGCAGGCATAAACCTATGGGACTACATCAAATTAAAAAGCTTCTGCACAGCTAAAGAAACTACTATCCAAACCAAGAGACCCCTCACAGAATGGAAGATCTTTACACGCTATACATCAGACAAGAGGCTAATAACCAGAATATATAAATAACTTACAAATATCAACAACAAGACAACAAATAACCCCATCCAAAAATGGGGAGAGGACATGGACATAATATTCACCACAGAAGAGATCCAAAAGGCCGAGAAACAAATGAAAAAATGCTCCAAGTCTTTGATTGTCAGCCAAATGCAAATAAAGACAATAATGAGATACCACTTCACTCCTGTGAGAATGTCATACATCAGAAAAGGTAACAGCAGCAAATGCTGGAGAGGTTGTGGGGTCAAAGGAACCCTCCTGCACTGCTGGCGGGAATGTAACTTGGTCCAGCCTCTGTGGAGAACAGTCTGGACAACTCTCAGAAGGCTAGAAATGAACCTACCCTATGACCCTGCAATTCCTCTCCTGGGGATATATCCTAAGGAACCCAACACACCCATACAAAAAGATCTGTGTACACATATGTTCTTGGCAGCACAATTTGTAATAACCAAAACCCTGAAGCAACCCAGGTGTCCAACAACAGATGAATGGCTAAGTTGTGATATATATATATATTACTCAGCTGTAAAAAATGGTGACTTAACCATTTTCAGCCAACCTTGGATGGACCTTGAAAAATTCATGTTAAGTGAAATAAGTCAGAAACAGAAGGATGAATATGGTATGATCTCACTCTCAGGCAGAAGTTTAAAAACAAGATAAGAAAAGAAAACACAAGTAGAACATGAACTGGAATTGGCATATCACACTAGAGTAAAAGTCTCTGGGATGGGTGGATGGGGAGATTATAGATCCAAGAAGGGTGACAGAGGAACTAGTAGGGGTTGTATTTTATATGGAAAACTGGGAAATGTTATGCATGTACAAACTATTTTATTTACTGTTGAATGTAAAACATTAATTCCCCAATAAAGAAATTAAATGAATAAATAAATAAATAAATATTTAAGGTTCCTGTTAGTTCTACACCTAGATACATAGTTAAAAGAACAGAAAGTATACTAATAAATAAATAAATAAATAAAGTTTAGACAAATTTCTTTACCTAGGTTAGGTAATTTAAATTTTTATATCCAGCTTTTCCACAACTATAAAATTAGACTAAATTATAGCCAGTCTTGGTAAACTGCTCAGCCACTCAAGGAGGAGCAGTCCTGAAAGGACTGCAGTCTATAATGCTTCCAGCTATAACCATGAACTTGGAGCTCAGATCAATAGGGACTCAGAGGTTACACAGGATCTGGTGCTAAATACATACATACATACATACTACATACATACATACATATATTTAACCTGGGGTGAGTGAGTGGAATTAAACAGTTAATTTTACCTACAGAATTTTTTTCAAGAATGGGAGCTACTCTTTGCCCTAATCAACTTTCTAGCCCGTTTCTTTACTCTGACACCATTTTCTCAGACAATAATTTTATCCAGCTTCCTCCTATCAAACTCAAACAAAACTACCATAGTTTTGGACCTCTAGAAATTTGCCTAACATAGACTTCCTAGCTTTTTTCCACCCTAAAATCCCTAGTCTCATCTGCTCCATTCCTCCTTTTTGGTTCCTGATCATTAACCAGTTTGTCTTATTTTATGTGCTGCCACCTTTCATATACTAGTTGCAGATGCTACCGTGATTCCATCCTGACTTCTCTGGGCAGACAAAAACACTAGTGTGTCCCGGAACCTCACTTCTTCAAAGCTCTAGTCAACAAGAGAGATAAAAATAGATAGGGGTATGGATCAACCTACCAATGTCCATGCCCAGCGGAGAAGAATTAAAGAAGAAGAATTAAGAAGTTCATACCTCTGCACCCCAGAAACTATTTTGATCCATACTCCCAGTGGGGGAGAAGTGCTAGGAGGTAGAGGATAGGATAGGATAGGATAGGATAGGATAGGATAGGATAGGATAGGATAGGATAGGATAGGATAGGATAGGATAGGATAGGTTCCCTAGCAGAAGAATTGCCAAGTTATAGGTTAGGTCCATTTCCAGTCTTCTGAGACAATCTCACTTAACACAATTCTATTCTACCTTATGAAACACAACAGATTTGAAGTTATATTAACAGTGATGCCTAATGGTCACTGAATTTTCCTTTATTTTTTTCCCCAGAGAACCACTTAACTCTGTCTTATGGAGGTTCTAGGGATTGAATTTGTAAACTTTGGAGCTTCTTGGTGTGAATGTTTTTGCATAATAATTATGCTACATTAAGCATATAGTATTCTCTGCTCTAAATGTTACAAGAGTATGATCATTAGAGGCAGAGACTCCTCATCAACTTCTGTCAAATGAGAAAGCTGAGGCATTGGGGTTGTAAGTAATCAGACCAAGATCTCATAGGTAATTTGACCCAGTTTTCAATATAAGAAGTTAGGAATACCACCTCAACATTTTTTAGTATAGAACATATAATTTTTCCCTTGTTGTTCTGGAAGAACAGCTTTTGCAGATATTCTCTTTTTAATTTTTATTTATAAAAAGGAAACACTGACAAAAAACAGAAGAGGGGTACAACTCCACACGATACCCACCACCAAAACTCTGTATCCCATCCCCTCCCCTGATAACTTTCCTATTCTTTAACTCTCTGGGGGTATGGACCCAGGGTCATTACGGGGTGCAGAAAGTGGAAGTTTTGGCTTCTGTAATTGTTTCCCCAGTGAACATGGGTGTTGACAGGTTGATCCATACTCCCAGCCAGTGTCTCTCTTTCCCTTGTGGAGCGGGGCTCTGGGGAAGCGAAGCGGGGCTCCAAAACACATTGGTGCGGTTGTCTGCCCAGTTAAGTCCAGTTGGCATCATGTTAGCATCTGGAACCTGGTGGCTGAAAGAAGCAATAACATATAAAGCCAAACAAATTGTTGATTAATCATAAATTTAAAGGCTGAAATAGTGCAGATGAAGATTTGAGGGTCTCTGTTTTGCAGATATTCTTACCTGAAATTGGTAACAACATCCAACCATGGTGAGTCATCAGATTGAGGGTGGGGCAGAAGGACATCTAGGGATATTCTTGGAGTCTCTGTTGGGCTTAATGGTAATCAAAGGTGATCCACTGACAGACAAATGTAAAGAGAACTATTATTCAGGAACTGAGTAAGCTATTGCCAGATGTGAGGGATCACTAGGAGTCAAGGTGGATGGAGGACAGTACTTAGGAGTTAACTGAGAAAAGACAGACAAGTGAGCACCTTTAACATAACAGAAGCCAGTAGAGACCTGGACAATTACAAGGGTTCTGTCATTAGAGTCAGACAGGCCCTGTGTGCCTGCTTTACAGAAGCTTTCTCTACCCAGACAGAAGTCTCCCCTTTATCCAAACACCATTCTGGACAGAGAAAAGTAACTAGGTTTAGAAATCTTAGCTACCTGGAAGGACCAATGAATGTTCAAGGGCAACTAGCTAAATGGGGAAAGAAAACAAGTGTTAATTGGAAAGTCTGTTTGCTACCAAATAGGTTGTATGCTCAAAGGAGAGATTTAAAGTTTGAAAAGCTGTAGTTTTTTCTTCACACTTCTGGTCTGTTGTGAGGATATCCTTAAAACTGTGACTGAAAAGGCCCTGTCTTTTTGTGCATGACAGATGTTAGGAAAGAAATCAGGACCAAAGTGCTAAATGGACAGAAAGGAACTAAACTGGTGTGGAGTAATCACATCTCTATTCAGTGGGTAAGTAATAGGTATGAGGTGGTGGAAAATCATTTCCAGACAAGGAGTACAGATTATTCTGATGCTTTCAGTTCTCAAGACATATCCCATCCCTGTACTCACTTTTCTCCACTCTAGCATGTCATTCCTTTACCTCTGGGTTCAACTTATTTCTATCTTGGGCACTAACAACACTATGATGGAATTGTTTCAGACACTCATAATTCTCTGTGACAACATGGAACATCACTTTGGCAATGATGGAACATCATTTCCTCACTGGATTTGTATGCCAGCCTTGTTCCCCCTAAAGTTCTCACTAATAATTTGAGTTTTTCATCTTTCCTAAAAGTTGCATGATTTCATTGTTATTCAGGAATGACTTATGAAATGTGACTTTCGGGAAGACCTACTGAAAATGCTTTTCATGTTTCTCAGCACCATTTATTTTTCAGAAGCAATCCATAGTGTATTATGCTGATTTAAAAAAAATTCAAGAAAACAAATATATCCATTTTTTCCTACAGATATGACTTTAAGGTAAATTGACTAAGCATAGACTAAAGGCAAAGGTATATCTCTTTGTTCCTGATTTGATTTAGATAGTAAAAATTGATAAGTTTTATGAAGCACTAATGCAAGACATTTCCAGGGCTGGGATTATATTTGAGCAGTTCAGTCTGATAAGTAGCATTATGTTTTCCCCTCATAGCCAGCTTTTGAGACATAATAAAAAATAACTGTAAGGTACATGTTTAAGAGAATGTTCTCCTAACAAGTGGAAATTAAAATGAGTTGGCTGGGTATAGAGTCACATCATTTTATATGAATTTGAAAATTAATATGTGCCTGACTCTAACTTTCTTCAGTTAATTACCAGGAAAAATAATACATTTGGCAAAATGAAAAGCACACTCACAGTTTACAGTGGGTAGTCACTGTCAGATTTTTGATTAGAAGAATGTATGATGCTTTAATTATCATTTTCCACTGTCCACAGAAACTGACATTTTGCTGTTAATTTTTGCCTTCATTTAAGAGGTAACCTCTTCCTTTAAAAAGGTGAATATTCTCCACATGAATAGAATGGATATCACATTATTTTCCCATATTGATCTTCATTATCCAGTGAATAGCAAACAGGGCTTATTTTCCTTTGTTGCTTTAATTTGACATTTCCGTTTTAAAGAAACACCCTAGTGCAAAATGTCGGTAATCTTCTTTGATATATCACTTGGTATTAGATAGTGGTTTGCTACATTTGTCTTACTTGTTATATTTTCATACATTTTGTATAGTTATGAGCACCTGAATTCTGTATCTCTACATAACTGTTGGTATTACTGTGAGGATGTTAGTGCATTTGTATGGTTTAAGTGGAAAGCTGTTTGCAAGCCCAGCTTTCAAGCCAATGTTTTCATTTGGGAACAGAAGGTGTAAAAGTGAAAATATGTCTCACTCTTCCCTTAAAATGGAATCTAAAAAATTTTTTCTAAGAATGCATCATGCAGATTTGCATGTGATTTCTTTTGGATGATTTTCTATGGAGACATATAGCAGAAGATATTAAAAAGCACCATAGAGTGTGGTCACAGTGGATCTATATTGATACAGTCCTGGTAGTGATAGGAAAGAATGAGATTTATGTTTTCAGAGTTTCTTTGTTTGTGCCCCCTCCAGAGAAACGAGTGTGATCTCCATTGCTAAAACAGAAGCAATCAATTGGGGGAAGTATGGGTTCAGTAAAAGTAGAAATAACCCAGCACTGTGCCTCAGGAATTCTGACACTGCCACTGCTTTATATTTTTCTTTTAATCTGAGTGATACTCATCCTAGTTCAACATATAAAGATTCAATAAAAACCTAATTCTCAGCAAACAGCAACCTGTTCAGCTTTAGACTTTCATTTGACATGAAATACCCACGAGGGTTATCTGGAATTCAATATGCTGTTGCATTTCTACAAGAAGGTACTACACAACATCTGATGTTTTGTACTTAACAAAAAGACAACAGCTGTTTTCCTAGTCTCAGAGGCCAGTGTCCATATACAAGCATATATTCTTCTTCAGTATTTTCCCATTCATGGTAACTATGACATTTCCAGCTGTTTCTAATAGATCTTTACCCTGACATTAAGGAGGTTTGTAAAATGGAAATGGATCAAAGATTGACAAAAGAGCAATCCAGTATTGTACAGGCAAAAGTGAGTACATTCTCCTACAAAGAAATTTAGGAGTACCCACATATATAAGTCACTTGTTCATCTTCCAGTCATTCTGGACATGTCACCCACAAAGTCATGGCTGTTATAGTTTTCCAAGCAATCTTGAAGCTTTAGAATATTGGGAAGGTCATTCTTTACTAGCATAGATCCCACTGTTTTGCTATAGTTGAAGCCATTTCTTTTAATAGAATATATAAATTAAGCTTGAGTGAAATTATTTCAGATTATTCCATAATTACTCATAATTATTTCAATATTTAGTAGAGTCAAGTATTAGCTTGCTAGGAGTGCCAAGACAAATAACTAAAATCTGGGAGTGTTAAGCAACAGAAATGCCTATCTCACAGTTTTGGAGGTTAGAAACTCAGTATCAAGGAGTCATTATGGTTGGTTTTTTTTGGGAACTCTATTTTTGACTTGGCAATGATGACTCTCTTCTCTTTGTTTTCCTCCTGACCATATCTGTGGCTGAGTCTTCTTTTCTGATATGGAGACATATTGAGATTGGATTAGGGTCCACCCATATGTCCTCACCTCACTAATCACCTCATTAAAAGCCTCCAAATTCAGTCACATTCTGAGGTGTTGGATTTAGGACATCAGTATGTGTATTTGTGGGAAAGTGTAATTCAACCCGTAGCATACCCTATATTCTAATTTATTTATAAGTTGAAAATAGAACATATTCCTTTAGTCAATTATAAATATTTGGGAGAACTGAGTCCTGAGCAAAGTAGAGGACAATGGTAATGAGGTTGAGCTCAGCGTTTAGAACCTTCTGGTTAATAAACAGCAGTTATCTCAATATATGGATATGGATATGGATATGGATATGGATATTAAAATTTAGGTTAGGATTATCTTGAAATTAAGGTTTTGACATTTGCCTTGACATTTTCTTTTCCATCCATGGGTGGTGGTGGGACGAGGGCTATATATATTGAAGAATAAGGTCTAACTAATCCCAATGTGGCCAGTTTGCTTTTGCGTGTCTGAGTTTAAACTGTTGTTTCTGGCTAAAGTATTCCTAATGGATGAAATGTATAATGCAGGCTGTGAATAACATGATCAACATGGACTAGGATCTAGAGGATTCAACAGCCCCTTTCTGTGTGACTATGAATCAGGGTCTTTAATGTTTGAGAAGTAATTTTCTATTAAAGCCCAGTTTTTGTTACTTTCTCTTTCCCAGTGTTTGGCTTTCTACCATATAATGGGAAATTAGCAGAAACACATTGAAAACATCATTGTGAACAGGTGCATGATTTAAGCAGGCGATGTTTAAGTGACAGCTGAAGCATGAAAGCAAATACTAGCAGATAAATGTGTGTGTAATTTTAGAGTTAATAATTATGTTGCATAATTTTCTTTGGAAGAAGAGTTTATAATAACATTTTTCTGAAAGTGCCAAGCAAAGTAATTACACACTTGGCAAGCCATAAAAACTAAACAATTTGGCAAATGCCTCATTAACCAAGTTCTCAGGTCAATGCAAGGTTTTATTTTAAGCAGGAGATTAATTTTTAAAAATAAGACCTACATTCTTATTTTATGGTTACATCACTTTTTCTTATAATTGCAATTTTACTTAATAATATGATGTTTTAAAATGTGATTCTTAAGAGTCAACATGATGAAAGTGGGATGGACCCATTTAAATGGACATAAAATGGAACTGATTCTAACAAGTGTAAGAAACCACCACTCCAGATCCTAGCTCCTGCCAAAGCTAGATTCATTATTTCCATTTCCATGGAGGCAGAACTTCAACATTATAGTATAACAACTTTTTGGCAGGCACTTAGCTAACAGCTAAGGAAATCATTTTGAGGACAAGAGCATAATTTTATGTTTGTCCATATTTTTGGAATGTTTCTTTTTGTTGTTGTTGAAGTTTCTTTATTTTATTTTATTTTTATTTAAGAAAGGAGACATTAACAAAATCATAGGATGGGGGTACAGCTCCACACAATTCCTGGCACCCAATCTCTATATCCCGTCCCCTCCCCACTAGCTTTCCCATTCTCTGTCTCTCTGGCAGCATGGACCCTGGGTCGTTGTGGGTTGCAGAAGGTGGAAGGACTGGCTTCTGTAATTGCTTCCCCGCTGAGCATGGGCATTGACTGGTGGATCCAAACTCCCAGTCTCTCTCTCTCTTTCCCTAGTAGGGTGGGTCTCTGGGGAAGCAGAACTCCAGGACGCATTGGTGGGGTCCAGGGAAGCCTGGCCAGCATCCTGATGGCATCTGGAACCTGGTGGCTGAAAAGAGAGTTAACATACAAAGCCAAACAAATTGTTGAAGAATCATGGACCCAAAGGATGGAATAGTGGAGATGAAGTGTTGAGGGGTACTCACTGCAAACTCCAGTGTACTACTGCTTTCATGTATATATTTGTCCTGGTTTATGGATACTTGTGGACATATGCTCTATCTCCTGGAACCTGGTCTATATCTAGGTTTTGGGACTTTGTTAGGAAGTGAACCACCTGGGATGGAGTTAGAGAATACTATGAAAGGGAAGGTCTCACCTGAGTGATGAAACTGAAGGGTTGTCATTCCACAACTGAAGTCTCTGTATGCAGACTGAAGTGAAGCATGCTGGGGTGGCACTCGTTGTGTTGATTAGGTTGCAATAGGCGGATGCAATATTATTTGATAAGAATTGGCAGAAGCATACGGGAAAGTGGGCCCTACCCTAGAGTCCCAGGACTGGGGAAAGTATAGGCTTTATAGTGGAAATGTGAGGTTCCTGCTGTCTTACGGTTCAAGAAGACAATGGATAGTTACTGTTAACATCACATTATTTGGTAATTGGGTTAACTTTGAAAAGTCCCTTTGTTAGACATACAATCAATTTTCACCCCTTTCATATTAATTAAATAGTGATTTATATGACTACAATTTAATGGGTGTGTACATAAACATAATTCCCACCACCAAAAGATTGTGTCCCATCACACCCACCCACCCACCCCCCGCTGGCCCAAGAAGCTGTATGTCCATCCTCCCCCTCACCGCAGGGTTTTTACTTTGGTGCCCTACTTTCAATTTAGTCAGATCCTGCATTTAGTTTCCCTTTCTGATCTTCTATCTCAACTTCTGTTGATGAGTGGGATCATCTCATACTCATCTTTATCGTTCTGACTTAGCTCACTTAACATAATTCCTTCTAGCTCTGACCAAGATGATTCAAAGAAGTTGAGTTCATTGGTCTTAGTAGCTGCATAATATTCCATTGTGTATATATACCACAGCTTTCTCAGTCACTCATCTGTTGTTGGGCACATGGGTTGCTTCCAGGTCTTAGCTATTATGAATTGTGCTGCTATGAACATAGGAGTACACACCTCTTTTTGGTTGGGTGTTATGGAGTCCTTGGGGTAGATCCCCAGGAGAGGAATTACTGGGTCATATGGAAGGTCCATGTCTAGCCTTGTGAGAGTTCTCTAGACTGCTCTCCACGGAGGCTGGACCAATTTACATTCCCAACAGCAGTGCAAAAGCCTTCCTCTGTCCTCACAGCCTCTCAAGCTTTTGTTGCTGCTGTCATTTTTGATGTATGCCATTCTTACAGGTGTGAGGTGTTATCTCAGTATTGTCTTTATTTGCGTTTCTCTGACAATCAGTGACCTGGAGCAATTTTTCATATGTTTGTTAGCCTTTTGGATCTCCTGTGGAGTGAATGTTCTGTTCATATCCTCTGCCCATTTATGGATGGGGTCATTTGCTTTTTTGGTGCTATGTTTGCTAAGCTCTTTGTATATTTTGTTGATTATTCTCTTGTCTGATGTTTGGCATGTGAAGATCTCCCGTTTTGTGAGGGGTCTCTTTGTGTGATAGTTTCTTTGGCTGTGCAGGAGCTTTTCAATTTAATATAGTCCCATTGGTTTGTTTCTGCTTTAGTCTTCCTTGTAATTGGGTTTGTTTCATTAAAGATGTCCTTGAGGTTTAGGTGGGAAATTGTTTTACCAATGTTTTCCTCTAAGTATTTGATTGTTTCTGGTCTAACATCCAAATCTTTAATCCACTTGGAGTTGATTTTTGTTTCTGGTGATAAAAAGTGGTTCAGTTTAATTCTTATGCATGTTTCAACCCAGTTTTCCCAGCACCATTTATTGAAGAGAGCCTACTTCTTCCATTTAATACTTTGGGCCCCCTTATCAAAGATTAGATGTCCATAGGTGTGGGGATTTAGTTTTGGGCTTTTAATTCTGTTCCACTGGTCTGTATGCCTATTTTTGTTTCAGTACCATGCTGTTTTGATGATGATGGCTTTATAATAAAGTTGAGGTCTGGGAGTGTGATGCCTCCATTTCTGTTTCTTTTCCTCAAGATGGTTTCGGCAATTCTAGTTGTTTTCTGGTTCCAGATAAATGATTGTAGTTTTTGTTCTATTCTCTTAAAAAAGCTAGGTGGAACTTTGATGGGTATTGCATTAAATATGTATATTGCTCTGGAGAGAATATTCATCTTGATTATATTTATTCTTTTGATCCATGAGCATGGCATGTCTTTCTACTTCTTGATATACGTTTCTATTTCCTTGAATAGTGACTCATAGTTTTCAGAATACAAGTCTTTCACTTCTTTGGTCAGCTTTAAACCTATGTATTTTATTGATTTTCATGTGACAGTGAATAGGAGTGATTTCTGGGTTAAATATTCTTCAGATTTAGTGGTTGCATAAGAAATGCCACTGATTTTTGTACATTGATTTTGTAGCCTGATACCTTGATATATTGCCTAATAACTTCCAGTAGCTTTCTGCTGGATTTTTTAGGTTTTTCTATGTATACTATCATATCATCTGCAAATAGTGAGAGCTTGATTTCTTCCATTCCAATCTGTATTCCTTTGATTCCTTTCTCTTGCCTGGTTGCTATGGCAAGAACTTCCAACACTATGTTGAAGAGTAATGGTGACAGTGGACAGCCCTGTCTAGTCCCCGATCTGAGGGGGAATGCTTTCAGCTTCTGTCCATTGAGTATGATGTTGACTGTAGATTTGCTATATATGGATTCCACTATCTTGAGGAATTTCTCATCTATTCCCTTTTATTGTAGGGTTTTGAACATGAATGGGTGTTTGGATTTTGTCAAAGGCTTTCTCTGCATCTATTGAGATAATCATGTGGTTTTTGGCTCTGCTGTTTGTTATTGATGTGGTGAATGACATTGATTGACTTACGTATGTTGAACCAACCTTGCATTCCTGGGAAAATCTCACTTGTTCTCGATGAACAATCTTTTTGATATGCTGTTGTATCTGGTTGGCCAAGATCTTGTTTAATATTTTGGCATCTATGTTCATCAGTGATATTGGTCTGTAGTTTTCCTTTTTTGTTGTGTAACTCTCTGCTTTTGGTATCAGGGTGATGTTGGCTTCATAGAAGGTGGAAGGGAGTATTCTTGTTTCTTCAGTCTTATGGAAAAGCTTTGAAAGTATGGGTGCTGTTTCCTGAAGGTTTTATAGAATTCATTTGTAAAGCCATTTGGTCCAGGACTTTTGTTGTTGGGGAGATTCTTAATAACGGTTTTGATTTCTTTGTCTGTGATTGGGCCATTTAGGTTCTGTAGTTCTCCTTGGCTTAATTTTGGAAGGGCATATGTTTCTAGGAATTGTTCCATTTCTTTCAGATTGCTGGCATATAGTTCTTCATAGAAGTTTCGCATCATTTTCTGGATTTCTGTGGTGTCAATTGTGATATCTCCTCTATCGTTTACAATTCTATTAATTTGAGTCTTCTCCATTTTTTTTTAGTGAATCTGGTTAGGGGTTTGTCAATTTTGTTTAATCTTTCAAAGAACCAACATTTGGCTTCATTGATCTTCTGTATGGTTCTCTTATTTTTTATGTTGTTTATTTCTGCTCTTATTTTAGTGATTTCTGTCCTTCTGGTTGCTTTATGTTTCCTTTGTTCCTCTAAGTCCTTGAGGTGTGCAGTAAGGTCATTTATTTGAGCTTTTTCTTGTTGTTTAATATGTGATTGTATGGCTATGAGTTTCCCTCTCAATACTGCTTTAGCTGTGTCCCAAATATTTTGATAGGCTGTGTCTTGATTTTCATTTGTTTCCAGGAACATTTGAATTTCTTTCTTAACTCTATGACCCAGTGGTTCTTAAGGAGTATGTTGTTTAGTTTCCAAATTCTGTGTCTTTTAATAATTTTCTGTTTGTTGTTAAATGTTACTTTTACTCCACTGTGGTCTGAGAAGATACTTGGGATGATTTCAATACTCTTGAATTTATTGATGCTGTCTTTGTGCTCTACATGTGGTTTACCCTTGAGTATGTGTTGTGTGGATTTGTGAAGAATGTGTATTCCAGTTTTTTGGGTTGAAGGGCTGTGAAGATGCCCAGGAGGTCTAGTCTGACCATCTCTTCATTTAATTCTCTTTTTTCTTTGCTGATTCTCTGCTTTGTTTATATGTCTAAGTGTGAGAGTGGGGTGTTTAAATCTCACACTATTATTGTATTACTATTGATGTATTTTTGAAGTTCTTTCAGTAGGTGCTGGATGTATTTAGATGGTCCTTCATTGGGTGCATAGATATTAATAATTGTTAAGTTTTCTTGGCTGATTGATCTTCTAATCATTATTTAATGTCCTTGCCTATCTTTTATTACTTTATTTAATTTAAAATCTATTGTTTCAGAGATGAGAATGGCTGTTCCAGTTTTTTTTTTTTGTGGTCCATTAGCATGTATGATAATTTTCTGTCCTTTCACTTTAAGTCTGTGTCTATCTTTTTGTGTCAGATGGGATTCTTGCAAGCAGTATATGGTTGGCTTATGCTTTCTGATCCATCCTCCCACTCTATGCCTTTTGATGGGTGAGTTTAAGCCATTGACATTTATTGATATTATGGATTTAATGTATTGTAGTGCCATTGTTCAATGAGTTTTAATTTGCTCTGATATATGGCAAGTATTATAGTAATGTTCTTGTTTATAAGAGGTCTTTTAGAACCTCTTTCAGGGCCGGTTTGGTAATGGTTGCTTCCTTTAACTGTTGTCTGTCTAAGAAGGTTTTGATCTCTCCATCTAGTTTGAATGAAAGTCTAGCAGGATATACTATCCTTTATTGAAACCCTTTTTATTCAAGGCTCGATAGATATCTTGCCATTCTCTTCTGGTTTTTAGAGTTTGAGTGGAGAAGTCTGCTGATAGTCTTATGGGTTTTCCCCTGTATGTGACTTTTTGTTTTGCTCTTGGAGCCTTTAGGATCCTTTCTTTATCCTTACTTCTTCTCATTGTGACTCTGATGTGTCTTGGTGTCTTCAGGTCTGGGTTGATTCTGTTTGGAACTCTCTGGGCCTCTTTAATCTTAATGTCTTTTCTGTTGTTCAGGTCTGGGAAGTTTTCTTCTATAATTTTCTTTAGAATGTTTCCTTCCTCTTCCTCTCTTTCTTCCTCTGGCAGGCCAATTATACAAATGTTACTTCTTTTGAGATCATCCCATATGTCTCTGTTGTTGTTTTCAGTGTCTTTCAATCTCTTTTTGAGCTCTTTCACCTCTTTCTTAGTTTTCTCTGGCTCATCCTCTGTCTGACTAATTCTATTTTCTGCTTCTGCTAGTCCCTTGCCTCAGCTTCTTTCTTGATTTCATCTATTTCAGCTTTCAATTCTCTACTTGTCTCAAGGTAATCAGTATTTTCCTTGAGGGTCTCAATTGTTGTTTCTCTAATACTGCCAATCTTTCCCTCCAAAATTGTTTTCATTTCTGTGATTTTAAGTTTATTATTGCTTGCATACTTTTCTTTTTTTAATATTTATTTTATTTATTCCCTTTTGTTGCCCTTGTTGTTTTATTGTTGTAGTTATTATTGTTGTTGTCATTGTTAGATAGGACAGAGAGAAATAGAGAGAGGAGGGGAAGACAGAGAGGAGGAAAGAAAGATAGACACCTGCAGACCTGCTTCACCGCCTGTGAAGCAACTCCCCTGCAGGTGGGGAGCCGGGGTTCGAACTGGGATCCTTATGCCAGTCCTTGTGCTTTATGCCACCTGCGCTTAACCCGCTGTCCTACAGCCCAACTCCCTGCATACTTTTCTTATCTATGGTTACTTCTGGCTGATTTGTGGTTTCTTCTGGTCTGTTGTCTTCATTCATTGTAGTAGCAGTTATATTTGCTCTTGATCTACCCATTTTTTTATTAATGTGTTTCTTATTTTTATGTTCTGTTGTTCCTCAGTTATTATGTTTTGAGTACAGGCAACACTGTACTAAATACCTTTATGACAAATGCAATAACCAGCCTCAGAAATTACAATCGCAACTGAAGCAAGGATTGAAGCAGTTAAACCACTAGCCAAACAATGTCTCTAGTCTGTGAAAAAATAGCAACCAAGTCCAAGTGAAGAAGAAAGAGAAAGGAACAAAGGGATAGCAAGAATAGACAATTATGCAAATCTACTATCCCCTATATATTCTAGGGGTAGCAAGAGGAGAAAGGGAAGTAGAGCAGAGATACACAAATAGAGAGTCCACTCTGTGTCAGATTTCTTCCCCCAAATAATTCACAAATGAATATCAGTGAATTAAGAAAGCCAATGAAGGAGGAAGGAAGAAAGGAAGACAACGCAATGAGTGCTACCCCAGCATGCTTCACTTCAGACTGTGTCCAGAGACTTCATGTGTGGAACGACAACCCTTCAGCTTCATCATTCGGGTGGGACCTTTCCTTTCATAGTATTCTCTAATTCCATCTCACGTGGTTAACTTCCTAACAAAGTCCCAAAACCTAGATATAGACCAGGTTCCAGGAGATAGAGCATATGTTCACAGGTATCCATAAACTAGCACAAATTATATACCTGAAAGCAGTAGTACTCTAGAGTTTGCAGTACCTCCCAACAATTCATCTCCACTATTCCAACCTTTGGGTCCATGATTCTTCAACAACTTGTTTGGCTTTGTATGTTAACTCTCTTTTCAGCCCCCAGGTTCCAGATGCCATCAGGATGCCAGCCAGGCTTCCCTGGACTGAAGACCCCACCAATGCGTCCTAGGGCAGGGGTGTGCTTCGGAAATAATAAAACGTTTTTCCTTTACTTTTCCTCTATTTACTAACCCAAACTGAGCTATATTCACTCCCTTGGTGTCACAGCTAGGACCACAAATTTATTGTCCTTCTGAAGGCAAAAAATCCTACCTCTTCCAGCGGTTATTGTCGGGACTCAGGCCTGTAGCTCCATCTCAGTCGCCATCTTGGCTCTGCTCCTGGAATGTTTCAAGAGTGATTCTACTTTCAGAATTGTGTGTGTGTGTGTGTGTGTGTGTGTGTGTTTAGAAGAGAGTGAGAATGTTAAAATTTAAGTAAATGACTCCATATGTTATATTGTTCTACCAATCCCACTCATGAGGTTTTCATTTATAATTAATATGCTGTGTAATCAATTTCAGCTTGTAGTCAATTGAAATCCAAGCCTGAAAATGTGGCCCAAAGGGGCTAGGTGGCTGGTGTAATGAGTCAGAGGAATATGGCTGCCCTTACATTGTTGATTTGGGTGTCCTCAATGAAGAGTTCTCATTTCAGACTAATTTTAAAATTCTTTGCAGTTATTTTAAATTTCCTACAAATTCAAAATAAAATAAAAACACTCATAGTTCTGCCACTTAAATTATGTGAAATAATAAGCTGATAAACATTTCCATTCAAAAGCTTTACCAAATAGATAGAAATTCTTTGTTTAGGTCATAGCTTCCTCTATATATTTTTCTGATTTTAAGCAGTTTATTTTTCAATGTATGTGTGTATATTAGACTATAGTGTATTAATACTATTTAGCATTACAAAGAAATATGGATATATCAGCCTATATCTTCTTTAAAATGTTTCCTAGAGTTGAGGAGATAAAATAATGGCTATGCAAAAAAGGTTCATGCCTAAGACTCCAAGGTCCCAGGTACATTCTCTGCAGTACCATAAGCCAGAGCTGAGCAGGGCTCTACTATCTTCCTATGTATTTTTCTCTCTGTATTTTTTTTCATTGAAATTAAACAAATAAAATAGTTTTTTTTATTTCCCTTCATTGAGAGAGACCTGAAAGTCACATCTCTGTGCCAGACATCAAAGCAGACCTTTATGCATGTAAGACAAATTCTCTAGTACTAAGTCAGTTTCCTAGTACCACATAATTTTCTTAACAGATACATAGGGCTTCACTTGTATTAAATTATGCCCTATAGATAAAAACTTATGGTGCATCCATTTTATGCTTTTAGCTAATATAAAAAATAAGCCTTTGTGTATAATCTCTTTATCTGTTTAATTATGAGTATGGTGATTTAAACATCAAAATTGGAATTCCTTGGTTTAAATGTTGTGTATATTTAAAAAGCTGATATATTTAGACAAATGACTCCTCAGGAAGGTTAGAGCAATTTATATTACCACCAATAGTACTGAGGAACTACCACCCCACCATTTCTGAATGTTGTTTATCTTTGACTTTTTTGTTTTGTAGACAATAGATGTATTCGTTCTATTGTTCTCTTTAGCCTCTATTTAAATACTAGTGATGTGTAGGATGTTTCCACACTTTAATTTTGAGTTTAACTGTTTCCTGGCCAAATAAGTAGAGTCAGTAGATTTTCCTCAGATTAAAACTGTCAGTATTAATACTGTATTGATTGTGATCAATGACAATGCTCACTTATGAGCACATCTAAATTTTATCATGAAAATTTCACAACAATGACTATTCATTTACTTACTTGTAAGTACTTATTATGCACCTACTGTGCCCTAGATTGCAACAGAAAGATGTAGAGCTCATCAATGCAAACAAACTAAAGTCCTGAGAGAAGGCCTATCACGCATACTGGAAAGTCAGATAACAAAGTTCTTTTTATCACACACACTGTAAAACAGTTACAAACTACCACGATTACCTTCTCACAATGAAAACATTTTTTAGTCATTATGCACAGTACCTGAACCAGAATTAAAATGAAGCTAATAAAGTCCCAAATTCATACAAGGAATGGGGAATCTTGCTAAATAATGTTTGTTGTTATATTTTAATTTATTTCACTACTACCTTATCCATCCCTGGTTACTTCATGTCCAGTATGAATTATAGCATCGTCACATTACAACAGCAAAAAGCACCAACAGGTGACCTCTGGAAATTATGTTTGAAAACAGATAAGTGCATTTAAGTATAATTGATTGCGCAAGTAATAATGCCCAAAGTGATTACACAGTCTAGTACTTACAAAAGTAATTACACTTCAGAAAATCAAAATTAATTTGTACACTTCTGATGCACTTTTAAGGCTGTTGACATTTTATTGTAGTGCTCCTAATGAAATGAAAATTATTAATAATTGTTCCTACTTAAGTGTGACAAATGTCATTTAGCTGGAAAGGCAGGAACACCACTGAACACTGACAAATTATAATGTTGCTGAGAGTTGGGGGGTATTAATATTCAAAATGGGATGAGGCATCTGTATTATTTTTGCCACCCACCGCTGATGCACCATATATCCTGAAATGGATGTCTGTATACTTTTCTCCTCCTTTGCAATGACCAGGCAATCAGACTGGCAAAGGATCATATACATTATGAGCATTAATCATGCAGACATACCTTCAGTGGGATGGAGGTCACTGAGCCAGATGGACCTGCAGGACTGAGCCAATTTTTTATGTGCATATACTATTTTGGGGCCCACTGGCTCTTCCATGGGGTATAGTAGAGGGACAGTTTTCACAACCACAGGCACTCAGTGACAAGTGAAGACTTGTTAGCATTCACTGTGTAGGAAAAAAATATGAAACTAGTCAATTTCCAAGAAAAGAAAGTCTGGGGTTCACAATTTTTAGCTGAAAGAAAAGTTAAAAGTAAGAAAGCCATCTAGTTTAAAGGGACATAAAATATCTTTGGATATTCAGGGTTGTCCTGGACTTCTGTCATTATTTCTTTTTTTTTTTTCTACAATGTGTTTAAATATATATAATATAAAATTAACTATTGGTGAGTGATGTTTTGCTTATTCCCATTGTTTGCAAAGCATTACTTCTATGGGGCAGGGCAGTGGTGCATCTGGTTGAGCACAGACATTACAATGTACAAGGGCAAAAGTTCAAGGCCTTACTCTCCATCGGCAGAGGGGCTGATGCTTTTAGGAGCATTGAAGAAGTTCTGCAGGAGTCTATCTTTCTTTCTCCTTTAATATCTCTCCCTCCCCTCTCAACTTCTTTCTGTCTTATCCAATAAAATAAGAAGAATAAAAATGGGAGAGGGGTGGCCACCAGGACTGGTGGATTCATAGTTCTAGCACTGTGAGCCCCAGTGATAACTCTGGTGACAATAATACAAAGACAGAGAGAGAGAGAAAGAGAGAGAGAGAGAGAGAGAAAATTGCCTTTATTCATTTACAGAACATTTTTATCACCCTAAAAGGAAGCTCTGCAGCTACTGAACAGTCACCTCTCTAATCTCTCTCCATCATGCCCAAAGCAATCACTACTCCATATATGGACTTCAAGGATGTGCCTGCTTTGAACATTTCATATAAATGGAATCATACTACATTGGAATGTGACTTTTTGGTGTATATGGTGTATTTTACTAAACATTATATTTTTGAGTTTTATCTGTGCTTTATTGTGATTCAGTCATTTTCCCCTTTTTGTGACTGAATGGTATTCATTGTGTAGATGTAATGCCTTCTATTAACCCTGTAATCAAAGGAAACTTGGGTTGTGTCCCATACTGACTGTTGGGAATAATATTACAATAAATGTCTAAGCACATGTTTTTTGTCTGAACACATGTATTCTTCATGTGAACTCATGAACCCAAAAGGCTGCAGAGGTTGCTGAATTCTTAACCTTCTCACATTTTCTCTGGCACAGAAATTGGAAAAAGGTATCTAGTGGGAAGTGGATGGTGCCCAAAATTAATAGTCACCATGAAGAAAGTTTCAGCCCAGAATATACATTCCAATTGTTCCAAATGACTCTACAAAATGGATGTGAAAAGTCTGCTGTCTCTAAAATGTGGGACTTGATTTCCCTGCTCATAACATCAGGTAAACGAGTTTCACTGATCATATCATGAGGTGAATTAGTCTATTAAATGGAGGTTAGGCTCTGGAATTAGAGTTAGATTGTATCTTACAGTTTCTGAACCTGGAAAAGTTGTTCACACACTATTGCCTTTAGTTCTCATTCTAGCCAAATGAGGGGAAATCACCATGTTGAAAACTCTGCAAGATGTTTGAAGCCTTGTATGAGACAAAGGCATGGAGGTGCTTGGTGAGACATCACAAAGAGGTGATTATACCATTATTGATCTTGTGAAAACTTTATACATATGGGCCAACCAGTACAACACTGGGCATTCAGAGGTGTGCATGGCTTCACACACTCCTTTAAAGAGCCCCACTAGGAAATACATGATGTTTTCTAGGAGTTTATCATTGATACATGGAAATGGTTCTCACTTAACAATTTCATTAAGGGAGTTGGTCGGTAGCACAGTGGGTTAACTACATATGGCGCTAAGCGCAAGGACTGGCAGAAGAATCCGGGTCTGACCCCTTGACTCCTCACCTGCAGGGTAGTCGCTTCACAGCCATTAAAGCAGGTCTTCAGTGTCTATCTTTCTCTCCTCCTTTCTGTCTTCCCCTCCTCTCTCCATTACTCTCTGTCCTATCTAACAACAACAATAAATACAACAATTGAAATAATAAAAAGGCAACAAAAGGGAATAAAAAAGGAATTTCATTAAGAGACCAGGCAGTGTCACACCTGGTTTAGCATTCAAAGACAGAGTGTGCAAGGACACAGGTTCAAGCTCCCAGTCCCCACTCACAGAGGGGAAGCTTCACAGGTGGTGAAGTAATGTTGCAGGTGCTTCTCCTCTCTCCCTCTCTATCTCCTCCTTACCTCTCTATCTCTATTCAATAAATAAATAAGTAAATAAATAACAAATTAAAGCAATTTTATTGACACTTTTTTCTGGCTTCTTCAGATATTCTTGAGATGAAGTATTTTCACTGGCTCTTTACCCACTGTTTATTTATTTTTTTCCTGAGCACTAGTCATGGTAATAAATTAATTGCTTAGAGAAAATCAATGTAGATCGCTGTTGATATAATCAGATAAAATCACCTTAAAATGTGTAACATCTCTTGAAGGAGGCAGTCTCTTGCCAACTTTAGTGAGGTCATCTTTTCCTGGCAGTTGGTTATACAATGTTGAAATAATGCAACATCATACAATTTGCAAATTCTCTAACCATAGTATTCAAAATGTTGACAATTACTCCTAGTTAAAATTAGTTCAGCCATATAATTTCAGAATTGGCAAATTCCTGTCTAATTTTGTCTGATTATATCAAGGAAATCTAACCCAGTTAGGAAAAATGAGACCCTTCTATCTCTTGATGAGGTATGTCTCGAGTCAGGCAAGTCTATGAAAGAACAAGGATGTTAAAAGGTCAGTGGTAAGTAAACTCAGTCATATGGACACAAGTATAACCAGATACCCAGCGATTTCTATGGTCTCTTATTTTTAAATTTATTTTAAAATAATTTCTTTTTAGATTTTCTTTATTTATTAATGAGAAACATAGGGGGAGAGAGAAAGAGCCAGACATCACTCTGGTACATGTGCTGCCAGGGATTAAACTCAGGACCTCATGCTTGACTGTCCAATGCTGTATCCACTGTGCCACCTCCCAGACCACAATGGTCTCTTATTTTATGTGTCCTGAATTACAAGTCATTCTTACGGGAGGGCCTGTTTTCAAATTTATAAGAATATTACACAATTGGTTGCTTTTTTTATATTTGTTGTTAATAGTGTGTTACAAACTTTTAAGATAACACCCACCACCAAAGTTCTGTAGCCCCAACCTCCCACCTCCCAAAGATAACTGCAATAGTTTTCAAAAGACTTACAGTTTGCTTGCTTCTGTTTTGTGTAATTTTTATTTTTATTTTTTGGCAAGTTAATGTAAATCAGATCTCTAGATCCCACATACAAATGAAACCATTTGGTAGTTGTCTTTCATCTCTAAGTATAATCACTTCCAGTTCCATCCACTTTGTCCCAAAGGACACAATGCCATCTCTTTTGATTGCAGAGTAATATTCCATGTTGTATGTACCCCATAACTTCTTAAGCCAATTGTGTGATGATGGGCATTTAGGCTGCTTCCACTCTTTGGCTATTATGAATAATGCAACTATAAATATAAGTATAATGTTTAAGTGTCCACTGTACAAATGCCTAAGAGTAATATTACTGGATCATAAGGAACTTCCATTTTTATTTGTTTAAAAGCTGTCCATACAGTCTTCCAAAGGGGCTGAACTAGTCTGCATTCCCACCAACAGTGAAGAAGAGTTCCCTTTTCTCCACAACTTCCCCAACACCTTTCCTTCCTTGGTTTGTTGATGAAAGTCATTCTCTCAGATATGAGGTGGTATCTCAGTTTAGTTTAATTTGAATTTCTCTAACGATAAGTGAAGTGGAGCATTTCCTCATGTGTCTGTGGGCCATATGTATCTCTTCTTTAGCAAACTGTCTGTTTAGTTCTTTGGCCCATTTTTTTTTATTATTGGTAAAGAACCATTTTTGATCTTGTCAGCATTCTGAACACTGTCCTTAGATTAGCATTCTTCTTCCTCAGTCCCCTCCCTGACATTTTTCACATGTCTTCAACCAGGTGATAGAGTAACTGCTCTAACTGGCCCAGAGTATGTGATTAGCAGAACAGGAAATACAGGCATCCTAAGGACTGCTGCAGTTTATCTTAATTTCTTGAAATTCGTAGGTTTTGTTATCAAATTAACATGTGATGCTGGGCCCTCTGGTTAGACTTTAATAACTTTAAAGCAGAGTTTGGGGTACAAAAATCAGCAGGGTAAAATAACTATGTGTTGCCAGAATTCTGTGAAGTTTATGTGGAACTTGAGAAGACAGCAGGGATGTCCTTGAGTTCCTGTTTTGATATCTGGAGGCCCTGGGTTTGAATTCCTACTTTCATCTATACCCTATGCATCCTTAGATGCTTAACTTCTCTGAATTCCAACTTCATGGCATGGATATGGTTCAAGGTGACCATGAATATCATCACCCAATATGGGACACTTTAGAGAGTAAAAGGGGGAAAGCATATAGTTATTATTATTTATTTACTTGTTTGTTTATAACCAGAACTATGCTCAGCTCTGACTTATGATAGTGTTGAGAACTGAACCTGGAATTTTTCAGGGAAAATTTGACTTTTATTATGGGTATAGTTTTCTGCAAAGGCTCTTTGCAAGAAGCCAATGACAAGCTGGATGTGTATGAAGTATACAGTTTATTATGCATATCCAGAAGTGTAATTATTACTAGTGTGGCTGTCACACCTGTAAATATGAAAATTTCCTTCAATGTTGTTGCTAGCACGTGAACATGAAGCATCTATATCTGGTAGAATCATAGTACTTATCCCTTTGTAATGTGGAAACTAAGTCTGGGTTATGTGGAGTTGGGATGGGAAAGTTGATATCATCTTCTAATGTAAAAGGACAACAGGACTTCAGGATTCATGTATTTCACAGTCATCTGGTTTGGCACCGTTGTATCTCCTAACCCAAAGGTGCCACCTTTGGTGGTCTATTCTGTGCATGGAGATGACTTTAAGATGGTGATTCCCTTGGTTGCATTTTTACCATTCCTTCTACAGGATAAACAGACGGTATGCGGGATGTCC
This sequence comes from Erinaceus europaeus, assembly GCF_950295315.1. Classification (NCBI taxonomy): domain Eukaryota; kingdom Metazoa; phylum Chordata; class Mammalia; order Eulipotyphla; family Erinaceidae; genus Erinaceus; species Erinaceus europaeus. Next base: position 34,732,580 of record NC_080162.1, read on the forward strand.
CTCCTCCCCACTTTACTATTAGTCTGTCAGTCAGTCCCATTGGGAATAACCTAGAGAGATGGCAATTTATATTCTCAATGGGGCTTTGCTGAGACATAGATTTCCATAAAAAGAAAATGTCTTCATACTTGGCTTGATGCTAAACTTTAAATTTTCTTTCAGGAATTTGTTATTCCAGTTTATTCCTAAATAAACCTTCTTTTGTAATTGCTTCTTTATTTTCTACAGAGTGTATAGCTATACATACTACTGTATAACCACTTTGTCCTAACAGTTTTCAGATTTCTGGCTGTATCTTTATGCCAACCATGTTCTATGTGTCCAGCACACTATCATATGTGGTTTCAGTTTGGGACATGAACAATTTACCAAGTTAGAACACATTTAGCATGGTGTGATGAGCCTTCACCATTACTGGATCAATGTAATTCTTCATTGCCTTATTTGTGAGATATCCTAATGTTGTTTTAACCGAGCTGGCTTCACGGGCGGGTAACAGAGACTCGAGGACACACGGCTGGGCTGAGAAGCTGTATATCTTTATTCACGAACGGGCAAATCACCACACCATGTGCTTTTCTCCATCATCCTCTCTCTGCTGCTGCTGCTGGGACTCTGCCTGTCCTTAGCATAGGGGGCAGGGAGAAAGAGGGTCTCGAAAGTAGCAAGGGGCAAACCAATTCTTCTCAGAGGTTGAGGGGAAGGGAACATACCAACAATTCCCCCTTCTGTTTTTAACTAAATGACCACAGCATCAGGGATGTGGGGTAAACAGAAACCTATATCGTACAGGCATTTTCAAAAGAGAAACTGGCATAAACATGGAGAAATGTGTAAGCAAGTAACAAGAACCAGTGTACTGCCAAGGGAAGGCCTGAGGGGCCCATGTTTTGCCTCTGGGCAAAACTTTATCAGCTTAAAAAAACATTTCCTGCCTCTGGGGTGTGTACTTGCCTTGATGGGCATTTTTTAGCATGGGGGCGGGGAAGGGCCTAGAGTCCCAAGGAATGGCTGCAGTCAGTCTTTGAGAAACCCAGCAGCATAAGGGGAAGCTGCAAAGTGTCCAAGAGGTGTACCAGTTGAGTCCGATAGAAATGCCAGTCCAAAGCAAATGTCCACGGAAGAATGCCAGGGGGTGGAACGTTGTATGAGGAAGGTCAGCTGCTGGAATTCTGCTTTTCTGTAGAGAACTTGACAGCTGCAATTTACTTACTATGAAACAAACTTGTATCAGGTTAGAAGTTTATCACAATTGATAACTATTAAAATTAGAAGTCTTTTAGAATGATTTTAAGGTTGGTTAAAGTTTAAACAATAGAATGTGAAAAGGTAAACATGAGAATCAAGGAAAGAAAACCTCAGGCATGAGTATCATTAGCATAGCCATTGTGTAATCTACCATTTCTAATAGGGAAGGTAATCGAGAGTTTTACATATCAACAAGTCTATTTAACCATTTGTTACACCAATTTAAGATGGAGACACACACTAGGTGTGTGCAGATTTTGTTTAGACCAACTTCTTTTTTGTAGAGAACCTGACAGCTGCAATTTACTTACTATGAAACAAAACTTGTTATTATCATAACCATAGCCCAGAAGCAACTGGTCCTGTCAATATATAAGATACAGTTATTTGTAATAGCATTCGATGACATAAATCTTGGTAAAGTCTTATATGGCACAGTAAATTGTACCAAAGTAAAACACTGGGGTAGGGGTTCAGGTCCTGGAACATGATGGCAGAGGAGGACCTCAGGAGCTTGCTTTTTTCTTTAATGGAGGATTAATGGTTTACAGCTGACAGTAAAATACAGTAGTTTTTACATGGGTAACATTTCTCAGTTTTCTAAATAACAATTTAACCAGCACCGCCCCCCCCCCCCCGTTCCTCCTCTGCCTTTATGTTCCAAGACCTAAACCCTGGGTTCAAGTCCTTGGTCCCCGCCTACAGTAGGGGAAGCTTCACAAGAGGTAAAGCAGTGATGCAGGGGTCTCTGTCTCTCTGTATCTCTCCTTCTCTATATCCCCCACCCACTCAATTTCTCTCTGTCTTTATGCAAAAATAATAAATATTTAAATAAGAATTTAAAAAAGAAAAAGAGACAGCTTCAGTACTGCTTCACCACTTAGGAAGTTTCCCTCTCACAGGTGGAGATGGAGGCTTGAACCAGGGTCCTTACACACAGTAAAATGTATGCTCACTCAGACGCACCCCCACCTGGCCCACTGCTATTCTCTGACCTAGCTGTCTCTATTTATTTCTTCAGATAGAGTCCAAAAGGGAAGGTAAGAAACCACAGAACCTCCAATGCAGTGCAGACTGGTCTCAATCTGGCTCCGCAGCACACTACCCAAGTGAGTTGTTTTGCATCTCTGCCTTAAGTTGCTCCTTCTGTGTCCTTCATTCCACAAATATTTATTGTACTTATGCAACATGTCAGGCCCTGTACCAGGGAACTCAGCATCTAAAAAAAGAGGAAAGGTGATGAGTATAATGTGCTGAACTAGAATCTTAAAATCTTGTAAACTATCTCTCTCTCTCTCTCTAGCCAGAGCACTGCTCATCTCTGGCTTATGGTGGTATAAGGGCTTGAAGCTGGGACTTTGGAGCCTCAGGCATGAGCGTCTGTTTGCATAACCATTATGCTATCTACCCTCCACCCTGTACACTATTTCTCAGTCACTAATAAATATATATATTTTTAAATTTCCAGTTAGGAGTGATAAAAAATAAATAAAAATCCCAGATCCTTGTCTCCAGGGTTCACTATTGGGAATGGGAGACAAGTGGAAGCTACTTACCCTGGTCCTTGTGCTTCACACCACTTGTGCTTTACCTGCTGTGCTACCGCCCTACTCCCTCTCATTCCTTTTGAACAAAGGCCATAAGTTTCCACATACCGCCAACTGAAACCCACTGCAAGTGTCCTGATATTGCTTAAGTGCCCCCCTTATCCTGCCCTGAGCTGCTCTGATTCACCTTTAAAGAGATGCCTGCCTGAGCATGATGAGCTCATGACCAGATCTTATACAATAACTTCCCAGTAATGAACAAATACCTGATAGGTCAAGACTTAACCCTGTGGGAGTCAGGCTGTAGGTCAGTGGTAAGGGCACATGGCACAAAATGCAATAACTGGCTAAGGATCCCTGTTCCAGTCCCCAGCTCCCCTCCTGCTGGGGAGTTGCTTCACAGGTGGTGTCTATCTTTCTCTCCCCATCTCTGTCTTCCCCCCCTCTCTCCATTTCTCTCTGTCCGATCTAACAACAAGGAATAACATCAATAACAACAACTATAATAACTACAACAACAATAAAAAAACAAGGGCAACAAATCAGAAAATAAATAAATATTTAAAAAAGAAGACTTAACCCTGTATAGTGTGTGGCTTATTAATTACCTTGTGCCTTCCCTAACCCTTGAGTATATCTGCTTGCTTGTATACCCAACAAAATGAGTTGTCTCCCTGAAGCAACCCCAGAGGTGTGCTCTCTCCATGTTCTCCCTTCTTGCTCTTGTCAACAGTCCCCACAGGAGACCCCTGGGCTGGCCCTTCTCCCACTCCTCTTCAGAGAGGAGAACTGGCCCACAATTATTACACAGGATGGTTTATGTTAAAACAATATGATTGCCAAGCACTTTTTGCACATATTCAACCCAATTATATAAATAGAGAAAATTTTCAGGTGTGTATGTGTATGTGTGTAAATGTGTGTGTGTGTCTGCATATGTGTGTGTGTAGTGTGTGTGTGTGTGTGTGTGTGTGTGTGTGTGTGTGTGTGTATATTCCAGCTATAAAGGGCCCTCATGGATTCTAAATTTTGAAATCTGATGATCTCTCTGTTGTCCTTTCTGTTCTTCCTCACCTCCTCAAACTAAATGCACACTAAGGTACTGAGCAGCTCTATTTCCCCAAAAGGAAATTCACATTGGCATGGAGCTTGTTTGTCTGATTTTCTAGAAAAACTACCATGGGATGCTCTTCAAATTGGTGATTCCTGGCTCTGAAAAGGGTTTAGTTAATTAATTAGAAAGGGGATAAAGTATTATTAAATAGCCACTGATAATATCACCAAAATCTAATTTTATTCCTAGTTTTAGATAGTCATTCCTCCTATGCATATAGTTTAGGATATAATAATGTTGGCTTTGAAGAATACATAATAATCCATTATTAACGTGCAGAAGAGAGAGAAAGAGAAATTTGGTTTTCTATAGTAACACTTATTCTGACTCTCCCCGCAACCCACCTAAGAAACTAGTGTTTTATTTTGGAAGTTCATCACTGTGAGTTTTCTATGGTCCTATAAAGTCTCATTTTGGTTATAGGATTAATGAAACAGACCCTTTTGTCCTTGTTATCTCATTAACTTTGTCACTTATTGAATTCCATAGATTCCCCAGTTAAAAATGAAATGCCTTTTCCTAATTAGTACAAAACTATAATGCTAATCTCCATTTCATCACAATCAAATTTTACTCATGTCATTTAATTTTTTAAGTGGAAAAAAAATATCATGGCCTGAAATGTTTTTCAAGCAAATGGCCTATTCTTATATGTGAATAAAATACAGTCTAGATCATTTCTGTGCTGACCTACCATTCCAGAGGGAGCACTTTTAAAAATGAGAATGAAGCATCTGCTAGGAAGAGTCGCAAGCTAACAGAGGTCCAACTCACAAAACCCACTCCCAGATCTAGTACTTGAAAGTTGAATACAAAATACAAGGTCAGATTAGATTGCCAAAGTATAAACAAGCCTCTGATAAAAGAACAGATTGTCTCTTTGAGGAAGGGCAGATAAGGGACTATTCCTGGTTCCAGTGGGCTACTCTGCTGTTATTTTCAACAAAGTTTTGTTGGAGCACAGCCACACTATGTGTTTAGATGCCCTTTGTGGCTACTTTGGCTCTAAAATAGGGACAGATGAGCAGCTTCAAAAGAGCCCATTGCCCGCCAAAATAGTGAAGAACAGAAACTCCTAAAGTCATTACACTGTAGTCCAAAAGCCTACCTTCCAATTTGTTCACTACTCTTATTCACAATAAAAAAATAAAATAAAATATCCAATTCCAAACATACATGTGCACACAGACATACACACCCCAAAATGCACACACACAAACTACACTGAGATTGAGAGTATTCATTTAACAGTGGAAGCATAATACTGTGGTTTCCTTCTATGTGATTCTTCTGTGTGACAACACAGAAGTATATGTACTGCTTGTGGTCTGTATTTTTAATGTCAGTGAGCATTTCTGTTTATTGACTCATTTTATCATACAAAACTGACATGAGCTTCTTATTTATCTGTCTCCAAAGGATCAAAATGCTTTAATAAAGATGTTAGTTCCTTTAGGTTTGGGAAGGAATGAAATAGTTAGTTAAATGCTCTGTGACATTGAGTGAAAGCTTCTCATTCCATGGAACTAGAGAGCCAGCAAAACAGATCCAGGGGACCCATAAAGTCAAGGGTACCACACTTTCCAAATAGCCAATTAGGGCCCCCATTCCTAAAGCAAATAAATAAGAAATATTTGGAGTGGAATTCAGGGATTTCATTAGTTGACTAAATCCTCAGTGGGGATGTATACCTTGTATATGGATTATGGCAGAGTCCTTTGCTAGAGGAAAATGCAAAGAAGAAACAGAGCAGAGTCAGAAGAACAGAGCAATCTCATTTTTTTTCAAGGTAGAGGTGAAGATTCACAGATAGGAAAGGGCTTTTCACCTGGTGGTCTTTAAACAATGGTGTGTACCAGAATTCTCTGGGGATCTTGTTAAAAATTGCTTTTCCCTGGACTAGACTCTAAGGGACCCAAGGCTGTATAAGGTTGACTTGGACTTCTTTAATGCTTATACTTTCTTACCCAATTCCTTGGCAGGTACATATACTCTAAGTAGCTGGCCAGGGGTTACTCTCATCAATCATCACAATTATAAGCTCACTTTTGATGCTGTGATTCGGTGTGATCTTTTCTGCTACTATGGGGCCCAAGCCACCTTCCCTTCAAATTACATTGGACTTTCTACTGAGAATCCATGGTAGAGCTTCTGATGAGCAGGCAAATGAGATCAAAGGTTCTTATTCTCAGCTGTGGCTGCCTGGAGAGTTGTATAAAATTAATATTCTCTCCAGTGAAGTCATCATCTGAAGGGTGATTGACACCCCAGAGCACATATCCATAGATCCCTGGGCTCCCTTGAATTTGTGCCTCTCAGTGGTTTCCCATCTCTTGTGCTTGAGTCATGCTTGACTTGCCTATTATCCTGTCCCCTCTCTACTCTGCTAATAAACATATCACTTCTGTGTATATATGCTTCTCCCTCATCTCTGTAATTTCTGAGTGCTACTTGTCCTCTGTGCACACTCTATGACTCTAGGCTTCATGTGCCCTGGGCATATGTGTCATCCCCCCAAAGGCATGAGTGGACTCTCAGAAGTTATAACTTACTTACAGGGCAACAAAGAAGAGAAGATTCCAGGAACTAGATCTCCAGTGAAATCACACTGTCCACAAAATCTCATAACCATGGAGAATCATTTTTTATTTTATTTTTCTTTTAAATTACTAGAGAATATTACAAAATGAATGCCAGTCCCTGTTCAGGCACCATTTGCCGGTCTAGCTTTGTGGGCGGGAGACAGATGACCAAGGACTCATGGCTGAGCTGGGAAACAGTATCTTGTTTATTAATCAGATACATCGCCTTTTATGCATCTCTTCACTGGAAGTGACAAGGGAAAGGAAATGACTAGGAGAGGGGGAGGAGCAAAAAAAGAGCATGAAAATAGAAAGCTTCCATCTAACCAGTGGGGATTAAACCAATACCCTGCAGGCAGGATGGGATCCAGGTAAAACAGTGGTTATGTAAATAGACCAAAGACTCAAGCAATGTAACAGAAGGGGTCTTAGAAGCAGAATTTAGAAACATACCAACAAATGAAGTAAGGACAGAGTTCCTATAGACAATAGTGAGGACAGGTGCTTTGGGCTGTATTTATTATTTCCATGTCCTGGGAACAATGAACACATACCTAGAGTTCCAAACAGCTCTGCTATATGATGCCCTATTTATTCACCCTTACTTTGTTGTGTTCTGTGAAGTCATGTAATATATATATATATAAATTTTTAAATTTATTTTAAAAAGGAGACATTAACAAAACCATAGGATAAGAGGGTTACTACTCCACACGATTCCCACTACCAGATATCCATATCCCCTCCCCTGATAGCTTTCTTATTATTTATTCCTCTGGGAGTAGGGAACCAAGGTCATTATGGGATACAGAAGGTGGAAGGTCTGGCATCTGTAATTGCTTCCTTGCTGAACATGGGCATTGACTAGTCGATCCATATTCCCAGCTTGCCTCTCTTTTTCCCTAATAGTTTGGGGCTCTGGAGAAGCGGGGCTCCAGGACACATTGGTGGGGTTATATGTCCAGGGAAGTCTGGTTGGCATCATGCTAGCATCTGAAACCTGGTGGCTGAAAAGAGAGTTAACATACAAAGCCAAACAAATTGTTGAGCAATCATGGACCTAAAGGCTGGAATAATGCAGATGAAGTATTGGGGGGTGGGTACTCACTGCAGACTATTGTGTACTTTTTGCCTTCAGGTATATATTTTTCCCTAGTTTATGGATACGTGTCCATCTCTATCTAATGGGACCTGGTCTATATCTAGGTTTTGGAACTTTGTTTGGAAATGAACCACCTGGAATGGAATTAGAGCATAATATGAAAAGAAGGTCTCACCTGAGTAATGAAGCTGAAGGGTTATCATTCCACACCTGAAGTCTCTGGTCACAGTCTGAAGTGAAGCATGGTAAGGTGGTACTCATTGTGTTGATTAGGTTGGGATCGGCAATGCAATATTATTTGATATGAATTGCTTTTATTGTGGCTTTATGTTGAATATTTCTTGAAAGACTTCAATGAGTGGCATATATACCCTAATATTTTATTTCAGGATAAAAAAAGGGGCACTAAGTATATTTTATTGTAAAATATTTGTTTATGTAATCAATGAGACTGGCTCAAAAGTATGGTGAGTAGAGAAAGAAGGATGAAAATAATTTCACCTGCTGGAGATTAAAACTGGGTTATCAAGAGGACTTATCTTCCTCTCTATCCTTCCAGAACAACTCAGACATTTTCACATCTATTCCCACACAGACTTGAACTTGAAATCTCTTTCCCTCTCTCCATGGTTACCACCCTGATTCAGTGATTCAGACCATCACCAGCCCCCACATCCTCAGCAATACTTAGGAAGATTCTTACCCCAATCTGAGAACTCTGCAGTGAAGTCTGTCAGTGGAGTCCTCAGTCTTCAGGTCTAAAGGTAGGAACCTTTTCTGACTTTTGATAAGGTCCTTACTGCCGCTCAATTCTTTCCCATCACTATAATTTTAGTCACTTAGCTCCAACCAGACAGCAATATTATGGGGGGAATGATGAGTGATACCTACCTCTGGCTCTTTGCATGATCCTCCCGTTGAGTTCATTTTCTGTCGACCTTTCTCTGTATTCAGCCATCAGTTTATAGGGACACTCCCTCATTGTGCTGTCTGATAAGGTTCCAACCAAGTGCTCGCAGAATATACAGCTATATTTTCTTTCCGGCTTCTTTCAATAGCCAAGATAGTCTGATTAATCAAATTGCCTTTAGGGAGTAGTAACAGCTACCTTTTGCTTTTTCCAATCAACTAGGAAAAGCAATGAAAATCACCTGAATTCAACAAAATACAACCAGGATCTCTTTAAAAAGTCACCAAGCCACAGATGAGTACAAAAGTAGTGAGGGAGTGACTCCCAGGACTAAAAGGCCATACTCAGAGATGGCTGGCACCATACTGGTAGTTTGGCAGAGGCTCACCACTTCTTGTTCTGAATAAAAGAATGACAGTTAAAAAAAAAAAAAAGAAAAAAGGAAACAAAAAGAAAATGACCTAAGCCACAGGATTGTATAGGCACATGTGGCTTGAGGACTGAAAGGCTGTGTGTAAGTGATTTCTAGGACTAAAAGTAGGTGCTCAGAGAAAGCAGTCACCAAATTAGAATGGCGGCTGATACATTCAACTTTCAAGTTTTAGCAAGAAAAAGAGTGCCATTATTATTTTTTTCCCCTGAGCCTGAAATTTGATATGCAGGTTGATCCCAGTTATTGTCTGGGGAGATGATGTCATGGCTGGAAAAGTAACAGAAAGCTCGAACAGGGAAAAGAGTAGCTGACTAACATGAAAAGGGATATAAATATTGTTGACTCTAAACCCCATTGATTTGATTTGGTCTGAGGCCCATATTCAGCTTAGTAGTCTATGTGACCTCTGCATCCCTGTAGATCTGAGCTCACACTCTATGATCATGAGTAGGAAAATTCCAAGCTGCCCCAATATCCACCCATCTTCCTCAGGTGTAACATAGAGTATGTTGTCCATCTTCCCTTCTGAGGATGGAACATTCTCTACCATTGTTGATCCAAGTTGAGGGCAAGGTCCTGTGGGGGGCCCACAAATGGTTCTATTTTGTTGTCCCTGATAGAGATGACCAGTAACAATGAAGAGAGGGATTTATTTGAGGTGTAGGTCCATTATGTCTGTTAGGAAGTGAACTGCCTGGAATGAAATTAGAGAATACTATGAAAGGAAAGATCTCACCCAAATAATGAAGATGAAAGATTGGCATTCCATGCCTGTGGTCTCTGGAAACAGTCTGAAGTGAAGCATGCTGGGGTGGTACTCATTGAGTTGATTAGGTTGGGATCAGTGGATACAATATTATTTGGCATGAATTGAGAGACGCATGTAGGAAAGTGAGCCCTAGAAGTTCTAGGACTGGGGTAAATATAGGCTCTATAGAGGAAATGTGATATTATTGCTGCCTTAGGGTTAAGAAGACATTATAGTCACATTATTTGGTAATTGGGTTAACTGAAAAATCCCTTTGTTAGCATTTTCTGTGTCATACACAACATCACCATAATTTATCTCCTTTGATATCACTTGTATATAGCTGTGCCACTGGTTGCTTCTGTTCTCCTGGTCTAGGGTTTTGAGAGAGTCAACATATCAAAGAGTCAGCCTATGTATTAAGAATACTCAGTCTGTGCTTTAAAAAGTTTGAGACATTTGATCAATTTCCCCTCTCATATTAATTAAATATTTATATGACTACAAATTAATAGGTGTGTACATAAACACCTTTCTCACCAACAAAAGACTGTGTCCCATCCCACCCCCAACCCCCAGCGTTCCAGGAAGCCAAATATCTACCCTCACCCTCACCCCAGGTTTTTTACTTTGGTGCCTTACTCCAAATTCAGTCAAATCCTGCTTTGTGTTTCCCTTTCTGTTCTTCTTACTCAACTTCTGTTTATGAGTGGGATCATCCCATACTCATCTTTATATTTTGACTTAGTTCATTTAACATAATTCCTTTTAGCTCCATCCAAGATGGGACAGAGAAGGTGGATTCATTGTTCTTAATAGCTGTGTAGTATTCCATTGTGTATATATACCAGTTTTCTCAGCTGCTCATCTGTTTATTTGATTTGGTCTGGGGCCCATATTCAGCTTAGGAGCCTATGAAATCTCTGCATCCCTGTAGATCTGAGGTCACATTATATGGTCATGAATAGGAACATTCCAAGTTGCCCAAATATCCACCTATCTTTCTCAGGTGTAGCATAGAATATGCTATCCATCCTCCCTTCAGAAGATGGAACATTCTCTACTGTTGTTGATCCAAGTTGAGGGCAAGGTCCTATTGGGGGCCCACAAAGGGGTCTAGTTTGTTGTTCCTAATAGAGATGACCAGTAATAATGGAGAAAGGAATTTATTTGAGGTCTAGGCCCATCATGTCTGTTTGGGAATCTCAAGACTTCGTGAATAGGGCTCCAGCTGATGGGGTGGCCTGATAGTGAGTAAAGAGTCATCATTAAAGTATGCCAGTCTCTTGCCCTTATTCATCTTTTGCATTCCTTGCTTTGATAAGGTTAGGTTTGGAGTGAAAGAACTGTAATAGGAAGTAGGTAAGGAGGATAACTAAGTCTAATTAGATACTATTGCATTAGATACTTTATACTGACACACTGCAGACTACTGTGTACTCTTGCTTTCAGGTATATATTTTGCCCTAATTTATGGATAGATGTGAACATATGCTTTAACTTTGAAAAATCCGTTTGTTAGGATGTGTTGTATCATACAACATCACCATAATTTATTTCCTTTGACATTATTTGTATATAGCTGTGCCACTGGCTGCTTCTGTTCTCCCTGGTCTAGGTTTTTAAGAGAGTCAACATATCAAAGACTCAGCCTATGTATTAAAAAGACTTAGACTATTCTTTAAAAACTAGTATAACCACAGGCCCTTTGGAATATAAGTAAAATATGCCTACTAGCTATCTACAAAATGGAAGATCCCCCAACTCTTCATCTGTAGTATTCCAGCCTTTAAGTTCATGATTGTTCAAAAATTTGTTTGGCTTTGTATGTTAACTCTCTTTGCAACCACCAGGTTCCAGATGCTAGCATGATGCCAACCAGACTTCCCTAGACAGACAACCCACCAATGTGTCCTGGAGTTCTGCTTTCCCAGAGCTCTACCCTTCTTGGGAAAGAGAGAGGCAAGTTGTGAATATTGATTGACCAGTCAACACCCATGTTCAGTGGGTAAGCAATTACCTTCCATCTTCTATATCCCACAATGACCTTGGGTTCATACTCCCAGAGGGACAAAGAATAGGAAAGCTATCAGGGGAGGGGATGGAATAGGGAGATCTGGTGGTAGAAACTGTGTGGAGTTGTACCCTCTAATCTATGGTTTTGTCAATGTTTCCTCTTTTTTTTTCAACTTTATTTTATTATTTATTTACTTAAGAAAGGAGACATTAACAAACCGTAGGATAGGAGGGGTACAACTCCACACAGTTCCCACCATCCAGTCTCCATATCCCATCCCCTACCCTGATAGTTTCTCATTCTCTATACCTCTGGGAGCATGGACCCAAGGTCATTATGGGTTGCAGAAGGTGGAAGGTCTGGCTTCTGTAATTGCTTCCCCGCTGAACATGGGTGTTGACTGGTCTATCCGTACTCCCAGTCTGCCTCTCTCTTTCCCTAGTAGGGTGGGGCTCTGGAAAGTCCCCAAACCTAGATATAGAACTGGTCCCCTGAGATAGCATATGTTCACACGTGTCCATAAACCAGGGAAAAAGATATACCTAAAAGCAGAAGTACACAAAAGTCTGCAGAGAGTATACGCCCCCAACACTTCATCTGCACTATTCCAGCCTTTAGGTCCATGACTGTTGATCAATGTTTCTTTTTTATAAACAAAAAAAAAATTAAAAAAAGAAAAAGAGCATTAAAACACACACACACACACACACACACACACACACACACACACACACGCTCCCACCCTCCCACCCCGCACACACCTAGAAACTCACCAGTTTACAACTGTGCCTTCTCAAGTCTTCTCAAGTCTCCACTGATTTTGTCCCACACAGGCTGAAACAGCAGTGTAGATCCTAAATTGACATCAATATTCACCTTTATCCTTATGACTGATTTTGTTTTGCATAATCCCTTTGAGCTTCTTCTATTTTTCCTGTGAATGACAAAAAGTATTTTCAGGGAGTCGGGCTATAGTGCAGCGGGTTAAGCGCAGGTGGCGCAAAGCACAAGGACTGGCATAAGGATCCCAGTTCGAACCCCGGCTCCCCACCTGCAGGGGAGTCGCTTCACAGGCGGTGAAGCAGGTCTGCAAGTGTCTATCTTTCTCTCCTCCTCTCTGTCTTCCCCTCCTCTCTCCATTTCTCTCTGTCCTATCCAACAACGACAACAACAATAATAACTACAACAATAAAATAACAAGGGCAACAAAAGAGAATAAATAAATAAAATAAATATAAAAAAATCTTCTTTAAAAAAAAAGTATTTTCATAGTTGGTTATTTAAATCACCTTTTATTTAACATAAATTTATAATATTAAAAGGTTTTCTCTCTCATCCCTTATACACCAACAAAGTTCCTGTGTCATGTACCAAATAGATACTTCCCTTACTCCTCCTCTCCATACCACCATATCCTTCTAATAACTGGTATAGTTTTCACAATGTCTAAGAATAAGTTTGATTATTATTTTTGCAAGTTTATTTGTTTTATTTAAAAGTATTCCACATATAAGTAATAGCATAATGATCATGCAAGGAGACTCTCATGCCTGAGTCTCCAGAGTCCCAAATTCAATCCCAAATCACCATAAACCAGAGCTGATCAGGATGTGTGTGTGCATGCGTGTGTGTGTGTGTGTGTGTGTGTGTGTGTGTGTGTGTGTGTGTGACTAAAATAAAATAATTTTTAAAAACAAACTTATAGTGGTCCGGGAAGTGGCACAGTGATAAAGCTTTGTACTCTCAAGCATGAGGTCCTGAGTTCGATCCCCAGTAGCACATGTGCCAGAGTGATGTCTCATTCTTTCTCTCTCCTCCTATATTTCTTATAAATAAGTAAAATGTTTAGAAAAAAATCTTATAAAGGGTCTGGGGCTTGGCACACCTGGTCAAGTTAACTATATTCCACATATCTGGTAGTATGCCACATCACTCATCAATAGTTGCTTAAGTTGCTTTCATACCTTAGCTATTGCAAATCCATCTGTAGTAAACATTAGGATAGGCATGCCTCTTGTGGTAATATCTGTATTTTTGAATGAAAGAGTACCAAGAATTGGATCATATTGGTAGCTCTGTTTTTATCTTAATGAAACTCCATGCAATTTTGCAAAATGTCTGTACCAACTTTATAGTCCAGGGTTGGGCTTCTTCCCTAAGGAATGGCATATACCTGTAGCCCTGCTTCACGATTTATGAAGCTTTCCTTTTGTGGGGAGTTGGGTGTGGGGAGTGGGGAGAGGAAAGGCTTGAACCCAGGTCCTTGCTCATGGTAACATATGTGGTGAACTGAATGTATCACTGCTAGCACCTCTTCATTGTTTTCTGTTTTACAGATGCTATGTAATTCCATGTTGTTTCAAACTAAAAAATATAAATTATTGAAAATAAAATTTTAGTTTTGTTAATGAAAACAATACAAAGGAATGGGGTATTCTTCTTCTTCTTCTAGCGTTTGCCCTTCTTCTGTAGCCAGTCAACAGCATCAGGTTGAGCCTGATGTAAAGTTTCGAGACCTCCTTTGAAGCTGGAAAGGTGGCAGTCGTTGACTATGTGGGTCATTGTCTGTAGCCGCAGGGGCAGTTCGGGTCATCTCTGGCTCCCCAGCGATGGAACATAGCGGCGCACTGGCCATGGCCTGTTCGATAGCGATTGAGGAGAGCCCAATCATAATGTGCTAGGTCAAAGCCGGGTTGACGCTTGCAGGGGTCTGTGATGAGGTGTTTGTTCTTTACCTCAGCTGACTGCCAGCTCTGTTTCCAAGAGTCTGGAACAGAGAAGTTCAGTGTAGGCGTAGGGGACCAGATTGGGTGATGAGACCTCAAGCGTTGAACAGGGTGGGCGAAGATATCCACGTATATTGGCAGGTCAGGTCGAGTGTAGACGTGGGAAATGAACTTAGATGATGCCGCATCCCGACGAATATCTGGCGGGGCGATGTTGCTAAGAACTGGCAGCCATGGAACCGGGGTGGAACGGATGGGTCCAGAAATTCTCCTCATGGAGGAATATAATTTGGAATCGACCAAGTGGACATGGGGGCTACGGAACCATACTGGGGCACAGTATTCTGCAGTGGAATAGCATAATGCCAGAGATGATGATCGCAGTGTGGAAGCGCTCGCACCCCATGAGGAGCTGGCCAGTCTTGCAATGATGTTATTCCTTGCGCCCACCTTTGCTGCAGTTTTTATGAGATGTTTGTGAAATGACAGAGTGCGATCGAGAGTAACACCAAGGTAGACTGGCTGGGCTTCATGCTGGATTCTCGTATCGCCAAGCAGCACATTAAGCTCATGCGAGGCCGAGGCATGGTGTAGATGGAAAACAGATGATACCGTTTTTGCAGTGCTAGGAATTAGTCGCCATTTTTTACAGTAATCAGATATCAGAGACATGTCTTTCGTGAGTGTTTCCTCGAGGCTGTCAAACTTGGATGCCTGAGTTGCACAGCAGATGTCATCGGCGTAGATGAACTTCCTTGAAGAAGTTTCTGGGAGGTCATTGATGTAAATATTAAATAGCGTAGGAGCCAGAACAGAGCCCTGGGGGAGGCCACTTGAGACAAGTCTTCATCTGCTAGACTTGTCACCCAGATGTACCCGGAATGTTCTGTTTTGGAGAAGAAACGATATAGTGTTGGCCACCCATGGAGGCAGGCATCTTGAGATCTTGACCAGGAGACCACGGTGCCAGACCGTGTCATAGGCTGCTGTGAGATCAACAAAGACAGCACCATCTTTAAATTCTTCTGCAACCCATTTTCAATGTAAGTTGAGAGGGCCAAGGCTTGTTCGCAGGTAGATCTTCCTGGGCAGAAACCAGCCTGGGCGGGTGATAGGAATTTCTCTGTAAGATGAGAAATACGTGACAGAAGCAGCCTCTCAAGGAGTTTGTAACACACGGAGAGGAGAGAAATTGGTCTATAGCTGGCGGCCAGTGTTGGGTCTTTCTTTGGTTTCAAAACCACTATAATCTTCGCAGGACACCAAACTTTGGGCATAGACTCAGATTCCAAGATGTGGGACAGGAATTAAGTGAGCCACTTCTTTGCCACGGGACCCAGGTTAAGAATGAGTGGTGATGTTATCATTGCCAGTAGCTGTTCCCGGTTTAACCCTCTTCAAAGCGTCTTCCAGTTCAGACAGTGGAAAGGGAGAGATTTTTGGAGATGGACAAGATAACCGGAAGTGGGATGACCACTCATGGGAAATTTCTCTTTTCCAGACTGGGTCGATCTTAGCACGTCCAACTTGAGTTAGGTGACTGGCCACTGAGTTTGGATCGACCTTCCCGAGGTGTATCTCGTGAGTACCCATTCATTGGGGAAACTGACGATCCTTCCTAGCCGACTGAATCCACATGGATCCCAGTCACTTTCAAAGCCAGCAACAAGCAGCTCCTGCCAGCTTTCAAGCTGTTGGTCCTGCTCTTCGAGTCCTCCAACTTAATGTTGAGGGGCTGTCCTTTGCCAAACGTGTTCTTATTGGTCAATTGGCGATTCAGCATCAGGCAGATGTTATCTGCCTACAAGAAACACATATAACAGTCGATGAAGCTGCTCGATTCACCATCAGTGGATTCGATTTAATATGCTATAATCTCCATCCTAAACACGGCCGAGCCATCTACGCCAAATCGTGTCTTGCGGATGTTTACCATTCGGCCTCTTCGACCTTCTACGACTCCATTACTGTTGGAACTATTCAGCTCGTCAACGTATATAAGCCTTCCAGTGCCTCATGGCATAACGAGGTCCTGCCTAGCCCGAATCACCCAGCCGTTTACGTTGGAGACTTTAATAGTCATCACCAAGACTGGGGATATTCCTCCACTCGTGCTGATGGCTCTATCTTAGCCGAGTGGGCTTCAGCGAATGACCTCTGTCTATTATACGATCCCAAACAGCCAGGCTCTTCTCACAGTGCTAGATGGAATAAAGACTCATCACCCGACCTGTGCTGGATTAGCACAGTCAACGGCCAAGCCTTTCCCACTACAAGACAAGTTCTGTAGATCTTCCCGCACAGTCATCACCACCCAGCTATCATCCACATTGGTCTCCAGCTCCCACTGATTCTGTGCTCGGAGAAACTAAGAACTTTCGGAAAGCAAACTGGCGTCTGTTCAGGGTATTATTCTATGATATAAGATCTCAGTTATGCAAGGTGGATGATGACCTGAGATCCTCTGCATAATGTGCCTGTAATTAACAATCTAGTGATGTCACTGAGATACTGGTAGAGCTTGTTCAAAGTATCTTTACCCCTACCCACAAAGGGAAATTGTAGAAAGCTACAGGTAGGGGTATTATCTTGATTGTCATAGCACTGTGCATATGCATCCATATGTCTAAATGCATCAGCTTCTACAAATGAAACAGGTGTACTTTTGTGATCATGGTATCTCCTCTACCAGGTAAGTATACAGGTGTGCTTTCTGTATATTGATTATGTGTCTATAAAACCTTAACAAAATCATTTCACTAATCATTTAGCTGGCATTCACCATCTGTGGGTGGTCTACAATAAGTGTCAATCTCATAAACCTGAGAGTGTAAAGCATGCCTCTGCATTTCTGGCTTTAAATAAAACTTGACCTAATTCTGAAACTCTGCCCAAACTGGCGTCCATATTGTTATAACTTAAGTGAAAACCATTAGTAAGTTCTGCAGGAGTTTATGCTTAAATTACAAAGTACCAGCTCTGGAACAATTGTCACTGGGCAGGCCACCACCTGGGAAGCGACACAATAATGCTCGGGTAAAGGAACAAAACTGGTCTTTGTGGAAGTTTAATCAGTGAGGAGCCAAAATCTGTCTGTGGACCACACTGTGCTAAGGGTGAACTATTGAATATGGTGGGGACACTGAGGTCTGTGTACATTGTGTGTGTAGTTGGGGGGGGGGAGGGCTGTCCATATTCTCTACCTAGGACTGTGATCTAAATTTGGGAACCCAAGGCTTTCCTTTTTTCCACATTTGCTCATTTTCTTTTGCAGGAATCATTGGTAACTTTCCCAACCAGAATGAGCACATTGTCAACTATGCTAATTGTTCTGCTTTGAAATGCCAACAAGGTAGGGTTGACCTCTGACAGAAACAGGACTGCCTCATATGTTGAGAGACTGGGCTTCACAGCTCCTCCCTCTAGCATCAAACTGACAGACCACTAACTGACTCAGAGAGCACTTGCAGTGGTAGTGTAATTGAATGAGATATTATTGTGTCTTTATTTGTGATCTTTTGCATTACATTCCACACTACATGATGATATTGAGGTCTGTGTGTTGGGTTCATTTGGGAGTCTCATGATTTTAGGTCAGACACACTCTTGCTGCCTATTACAAGTCTTAACTTTATTTAACAACCCTAGTGCACTTAAGATGAAAATTACCTAAGATGAAAGTCAGTTTTTTTTTCAGGGGGGGAGCTCTCTTATAAGACAACATGGAAAATTATTGACAATATCAAGCAAGTATTATATGTAATCAGCAAGTCTCTGGTTCATTCATTCATTCCCTCATTAAACATTTATTGAATATCCATTATTAGCTAGTTCATCTAGTGGGGATACCATTTATCTTTGGATCAATATGCTGCCTTCACATACTTCTATGGCCGGAACTATAGATAATCCTTTCTAGATGGCACACACAACTTTTGTAAGCTGCGAACGAGTTTTGACTATGTATAAAAAAGAGTTCAAGGGAGTCGGGCGGTAGCGCAGTGGGTTAAGTGCACATGGCACAAAGCGCAAGGACCGGCATAAGGATCCTGGTTCGAGCCCCGGCTCCCCACCTGTAGGGGCATCGCTTCACAAGCGGTGAAGCATGTCTTCAGGTGTCTATCTTTCTCTCCCTCTCTCTGTCTTCCCCTCCTCTCTCCATTTCTCTCTGTCCTATCCAACAACAACGACATTAATAACAACAACAATAACCACAACAATAAAAAGGGCAACAAAAATGAATAAATGATATTAAATTAAAAAAAAAAATTAAAAAAAAAAATAAAAAAAGAGTTCAAATATTTACATAAATGGAATACTTTAGAATAGGAAAAAAATAGTTGTTTTTGAATGTTGGAATGATAAGTTTTTTTTTCTATTAACTTTCTGCACTACAAATTTTCTTCAATAAACATGCCATGAAAGAAAGTATGTATTTTAGCAATAAAACATTGCATATGCTGAGTGAGTTTATTATCAGTGGTAATTCATTTTTCACGAAGCTGAATCATAAAGTGTAATGATGTCAACCACACTCTTAATGAATTGATCACACCTCTTCTTTTTCCCCATAAGTATCCTATCTAACAAAACATGAATAAGTACTGAATATCTGTTAATTTACTTAATATATCCATACAGAGTCTGGAAAAAATTCAATGAAGCAGCAAGAGTACAGTATGAATAAAATACTGCATATCTGATGTATTTCAGTTTTAGTTATTGGAAATAAGAAAATCAGGCAAAATATACTTTGGAGGAATAAAGTTGCTTGTGACTTTCCATGATAAAATAAAAAAAGGCAAATCAAAGAAAAATAAAAGTTCTCAAAAATTCTTCAGACATTCTGTCACAAATAAAAATGTGATCATATGATCAATACAATAAACCTTCCAGTAAATGGACATGAGTGGAATAGATCCTGCCTGTGAGATATCATACTCCATCTGGAACATTGAATTTAGCACATGGGCTTTTATTATGTCACAGAAAAATTTACCACATCTTAGTCAAACAATATACACAACATGATTGATGGAAGACATGGCAAAATAAAATGTTTAAACTTAATTTAATAAGAAATGCATAAGATCAATATAAAGGCTATATGAAATTAATGTCTAAGTTAAATAAATAAATAGTGCAGGGCTAGGTACTGGCACACTTGGTTGAGTGCACACATTACCATAAACAAGGACCCAGGTTTGAGACCCAGCTCCTCACATCTGCAAGGGGGATGCTTCAGGAGCTGTGAAAAAGATCTTGGCGTGTTTATCTTTCTGTTTCCCTTCTCTCTACCCACTCCCCTCTCAATTTCTCTCAGTCCTATCGAAAATAAGAGGGTGGGGGGAGAAAGGGGGAAGAGATGCTGGAAGGAATGAATTTGTAGTGTCAACACCAAGATCCAGCAATAGCCCTGGTGATAAATAAATAAATAAAAGCTATAACTTCTTATTCTATGATACAAATCATAACAATCTAAGGATTTCCATTTTACCCCAATAATTTTTATATTTAAGAAGTTGGTGATAAAGACAAGAAGAACTTTTTCTTTTGCATTTAAAGTAGTTTAATAAGTTGAAATGAGTAGATGATAATAAGTAAACCACAGTTTAAAAATTCAAACTCAATCCAAATGTTAAGTTTTTAAAATGATGAAATTAGAGATGCTTAAAAGTGGTGCACTTAATTCATGAACAGCAATGGCAAGAACTCGATTTATAAGGGAATGTGTAGAATGCCCAGCACATGCTTACAAGGCTATTGATTACAATTTGGAATTGCAAGCAATGGTCTAAATTCCTATCTTCTACATACCATGAAGCAAAGAAAAATAGTGCCTAATGCTTTTTGTTTGTTTTTTAATTATTGCCACTAAGGCAATCACTAGGGCTTGGTGCCTACATGATGAATCCACTGCTCTTGTGGTAATTTTTCCATTTATTTATTTATTTATTTATTTATTCATTCATTCATTCATTCATTCATTCATTCATTTTAAATAGATAGGACAGAGAGAATTTGAGAGGAGAGGAGGATGTAGGAAGGCAAAGACCTCATTGGTAGTGAAGTATACCCCTGCAAGTGGGAAGCAGAGGCTGGAGCCAGAGTCCTGGTCCACAGTCACATGTGTGCTCAACCTGGTGTGCCACTTCCAGGCTCCTAATAGAAAAAAGAAATCAGGGATTTTGGCGGTAGTACAGCGGGATAAGCGCATGTAGAACAAAGCGCGAGGACCGGCTCAAGGATCCAGCTTCGAGCCCCCGGCGCCCCACCTGCAGGGGAGTCGCTTCACAGGCAGTGAAGCAGGTCTGCAGGTGTTTATCTTTATCTCCCCCTCTCTGTCTTCCCTTCTTTTCTCCATTTCTCTCTGTCCTATCCAATAACAACTACAACAATAAAACAACAAGGGCAACAAAAGGGAATAAATAAATATTTTAAAAAATATTTTAAAAAAGAAAACAAAAAAGAAAGCAACGTCTAACTTGTTAAAATAAGTTGAAAAGAAGCATGTCTATTTACATAAATTTCATAGGAGGTCTGTTCTGAGTATGGAAAGGAAACCTTATCCTTTAATTATAGAAAAAGAAAATGCTTTTTATATAAATACACAATAAATGTTGAAAGGTATGCCATATAATTGGCCAAAAACAAAAAAATTACAAAAAAGAAAATGTTAATTTCTTCATATATAAAGTTAATTTACTAGTCCTCACAAAATCAAAATAATGAGCAGTATTCACAAGAATAAGCAATGATAAGAATCACAAACAGCTAATATATAAGGCAATGTTCAAACTTACTTAAAATCAAAGGATTCTAATTTTAAACAGCTGTGAATATCATTTGCTAAGCTTCCACACTGAAAATATGTGCATTTAAAAAATATTTTCAAGAGTTGGTGAAAATATGGAAAGTACTTGAATACATTACTAGTGAATGTTTGAATTGGTAAAACATTCCTGGAAGACAATTTGGCAATGGGTCTAGCAAAAGTCTTAAAGCACTGCATACACTGCTTGGAGACATAGCATAATGGTTATGCAAAGACATTTCATTCCTGAAACAAAAATCCCAGATTCAGTCCCCTACACAACCATAAGCCAGAGTTGAGCAATACTCTTATAAAGGAAAAAATAACTCCTTTAGTTTCCTGATTACTAAACAATTTCTTATGCTTTATATCTTACTGCTTTTCAGCCACCAAGTTGCAGATGACACCAACCTGAATTTCTTGGGCAGACGACCTCACCAATGTGTTCTCGAAACCCCCTCTCCCTAGAGACCTATCCCACTAGGGAAACATAGAAATAGGCTGAGGGTACAGATCAACTTGTCAATGCCCATGTCCAGTGGAGAAGCAATTATAGAAGTCAGACCTTCTACCTTCTGCACACCATAAAGATCTTTGGTCCATAGTCCCAGAGGAATAAAGAATAGAGAAGCTTCCTGTGGAGGGGATGGGATGTGGAACTCTGGTGGTGGGAATTACGTGGAATTATACCCCTCTTATCCCACAATCTTGCTGACCATTATTAAATCACTACTACTACTACTGCTACTGCTGCTGCTTCTACTGTGACTACTACTACAACTACTACTACTACTAATAATAATAATAATAATAAGAAGAAGAAGAAGAAGAAGAAGAAGAAGAAGAAGAAGAAGAAGAAGAAGAAGAACATTTATTTTGATCCAGCAACCAACCATGAATTTTTCTGCATATTCACATGTTCATGTAGGTGAAAAAATAAATGTTCATTGCATTTTTCCTAAGTTTCAAAGTTGCTTAACTGAACCCTCACATAGCCTAGTGCACCTAGTGAAGCAGGAACTCCTTTCTTTCTTTCTTTCTTTCTTTCTTTCTTTCTTTCTTTCTTTCTTTCTTTCTTTCTCTCTTTCTTTCTTTCTTTATTTATTTCTTTCTAACTTTCTTTCTTCCTTCCTTCCTCCCTTCTTTACTTTCTTTCTATAATTCTTTTGCTTCCAGGGTTATCTCTGGGACTTGGTTCTGACACTGAATCCACTGCTACTGATGGTAATTTTGTCCTATTATTTATTTATCTATCTATCCTTGTTTTATTATAAGTGGCAGAGATAAATTGAGAGAGCAGGGTTAGGTAGAGAGGAAGAGAGAAAGATAGATACCTGCAAACCTGCTTCACCACCTGGAAAGCATCCCCCTGCAGGTGAGGAGGCTGAGGAGTTTGAATTAGAATCCTTGCTCATAGTACCATGTGTGTTTAACCAGGTGTGCTACCACCTGCCCCAAACACCCACTCTTAAATTCATTTGTATCATCTTGAAAATGTGGAAAGTAGACTCCATTGGTGTGACTGATTTTGACAGAGATGGTATACAAAACTCAGAACTTCAGAACAGTATAAAAGCTCTGCCCTCTGCTTCCCTCCAAGTACTGAGTGGATATGAAATATGATCATGCTCCATTGCTTATAACACAGGAGAAAGAAAACTTTGGAGTGACCTGCAGATGTGAACTACATATTCCTGTGCTGCAGTCATTTAAAAAATGGCAAGATTCATAAAAACTCCACAACTCATTATGGTCTCTATCAGACCCTTGTCCAGTGCTCTGGTGCTGGCTTATTTCCTTCAGTCTCCTGTGGGAACATTTTCTTATAGAGAGGCAATAGATACAGATATAAGTGATAGATGATAGATAGATAGATAGATAGATAGATAGATAGATAGATAGATAGATATATTATAGATAGATAGATATGTAGATGATGGATGCATAGATAGGTTGGTAGGTGAATGTTGGGCTGAGCTTCATTGACAGGAGACAGACGACCCGGGACTCATGGTTGAGCTGAGGGCAGTATCTCTTTATTCATGCAGGACACAGCGCAATCTATACCAAGCTAAGCTAAACTAACTACTAAAATGAACAATGTTGTCTTTATATATACTTCCCAAGTAGGGTGTGAACAGGATGTGACATAGAGAGGGTGGAATGAAAAGTGACTGGTGGAAGATCAGGGTGTGACAAGGAGAGGGGATGGAGCAGGTGAGAATTCTACCACTAAACCACCAATGCCCTGGAGGGAGTGTGGTGCTTTATGTAAATGTAAAAGTGATTTATGTAAATAGACCAAAGCTTTGAACAAATAAATCCATATATAGGCATATGGTTAAGCAGAAGCCAGGGGAAGCTGGCATACTCCCCAACAGGTGAATAGATAGATAGAGAGATAGAGAGATAGACAGAGATAGATGGTAGATAACAAAGCAAGCAAACTTCCTTCAATCTAGTGGGGCCCGAGCTTAAACCTGGGTTGCACACATGACATGAAAGTACACTATCCAAGTGAGCTATTTGACTGTCCCCAAAGGGGTCCAGTGTGTTGCTCCTGATGGAGATGACCAGTGATAATGGAGAGAGGGCTCTATTTGAGGTCTAGGCTCATCATGTCTGTGTGGATCCCAGGACTCCTCAACTAGGACCCCAGCTGATGGGGTGTCCTTATATTGACTAAAGAGTCATCATTAAAGTATGACAATATCTTGCCCTTATTCAACTTAAAGCAAAAGTGCACAATAGTCTGCAGTGAATCAATAAATGAAGCAAGTAGAAAGACCTAAAAAGACACCATAAAGTACCTAATGAAATAGTTTCTACTTAGACCTAGATACCCTCTTAACCTACTTACTGTCATACTTCCCTCAGTCACTCCAAACATAACCTTATTAAAGTAAGGACTATAAATGGTTGTTTCTTCTTATCAACTCCACCAACACCCTAGAGCTCTAGCACTAGCTGGATTATGTTTTAGAATGTTTAATGCCTTAACCTTCAGATATGCCCTCACCACTGCAGTGTGAGGATGCTGCCCCCACTCTTCCCACAGATTCCCCAGTATGATTCAAGGATCCCCTATTGCTGTAGACTTCTCATCTTCACCAGTGGGGCTGATTTTAAAAGGAAATATTACACAGCCAACTTGATAATTTAAATGTGACCACATTAAGACTCTTTGCCTCCCAGGGTCCGTCTTTAAGTGAGCTGAGAAAACACCAGGACTGCATTGGGCAGTAATAGAAAAAACACCTCCACTCAAGAAGGGAACCAAACCACTGGTTTGTGGGGAGCTGGAAGAACACATTTTTCAAGAGAGTCAAGAAGATACCTACAATCTACAAGAGAGAAATAATAGGAGGAGAACATATAAAGAAGCAATTCTAATCGTTTAATAGAGGACTAGAGAAGTACTTCACTGGCAGTAAACCTTGTGTACATACAGTTTAGGTTGAAATACCAGCACAACACAAGAGGGCCACAGTACTAGGGGCAGCTCTGGTGCTCTGTTGTCTCTTGCTCTTTGCATTTCTCTGTCTCTCTATCTTAATGAAAAAGCAGCGCAGCCCAGGAATGGTGAAATAATGTGAGGTTCTGTGTCCAATTTTTTAAAAAAATTTTATTTATAAAAAGGAAACACTGACAAAAACCATAAGATAAGAGGGGTACAACTCCACACAGTTCACACCACCAGAGCGCTGTATCCCCTACCTTCCCCTGATAGCTTTCCTGTTATTTATCCCTCTGGGAGTATGGACCCAGGGTCATTATGGGATGCAGAAGGTGGAGAGTCTGGCTTTTGTAATTGCTTCCCTGATGAATATGGGCATTTACAGGTTGATCCATACTCCCATCCTGTTTTTATCTCCCTAGTGGGGCAGGATACTAGGGAAGCAGGGCTCCAAGACATGTTGGTGGGGTCATCTGCCCAGGGAAGTCTGGTTGCCATCATGTTAGCATCTGGAACCGGGTGGCTGAGAGTTAAATTTGTTGACTAATCTTAAAAAGGGGCTTGTGGGAGATGTGGTGCATAAAAGGATTCACAGCAGGGAGCTGAGAGCAGATTTAAACAATAGAAGGTTTTATTAAGGTGAAATGGGTAAAAGGCAAAGTAAGCAATTATCATCAGCAGTTAAGAGTATGCTAGGTCCCTAAAGTCTGAGTATAGTTATCAAAAGTTTAGTCCCATAAGATACACAATTATCATCTGAGGTATAAGTTGCTCATGGCTGTAGAGGGGTCTAAAATTTACCGCTAGCAGAGTCACATGTGCTCAGTTCCCAGGAGAAGTAGCCATGGTGGATACCTGAAACACTTTCACCAAGATGAAGCAGCAGACAAAGAGAGCGACCTGCTCCAAGTCCTGTGCTTTTATACATTCTCTTCTCTGTGTGACCTGCCTCAGACTGATGTAATCCGTATGCTAATAGTCCCGAACTCCTGTTGGGGTCACAACAGTCTTGGCAATGCCAAAGGAAAAAAATAGCATGAACTAGTAGATGATTTAGTAGTTTAAAAATTACTTTGTTACATGAATAGTTGTTTAGCTTCATTTGTGAAGCCTTCATCACACAATTCAAGGTGTTTGTGCACCTGTTTCCTCTGCCCTAGGTGTTATTGTTTGAACTTATGATTGTGCCTTGGCATTTTCTCATACTGAGCAGAGTACTCACATGGACCCACATCTAAGGATGACAGTTACCAGGTTACCAGCCCCATTCACACTAAGTGTGGCATAGTCTCTGCATCATGGCTGGGGTGCTTTGTGGAGGGGTAAGCACCTGTTCTTCTAAATAAATTTTTATTGGAAGAGTCACATCCACCAGGGACTTGCTGCCTTTAGTTCCCTTCTACTATTACAGTAGACTAGTCATTGCAACAGGGACCATTTAGCAATCGCAGCATGAAATATTTACCATCTGGACATTTCCGGAAAATGCTTATTGGTGTCTAGACCATCAAGGCAGAACTTGCTAAGGAGGCAGGAAGTTGACAATCAGATAAATAGAAGAAGAAGTCGGAGTGACTTACAAACCCCAGTATGCTGAGAAGAAGGCCTAGTGTACAGAGAGACTTCATCCTAGTTTATCTGGGACACAACAAAGCTATATCCTCTGGAATTTGGGTGAATTTCTGGGTACCAATCTGAGTTAGTTGGATGGAAAGAGGTTAGATGAAGCTCCAGAGGACACAGCTTTCATGGTGACTCAGATTTCTCATGGACATGCCATGGAGGAATAAAGACAGAGAGAGAAAGAGAGAGGTAGGCCTTATTTACTTATGTTCAGGAGGTCACCAGGAAAATTAAAACATATAAGTGCAAAACAACTGAATATGTTCTGCTAGAATCTAAAAGATAAAGGCAGAATATGATGGCCTACATACAGATACTCTTTAATCTCAGGAAGGCAAATAAGAAGCCAGTGATAGGAATGGCCCTTCTGAGAACAACCCACAACATTTTTGCTATTGGAATTCCCACACAGCTAAAATTATTAAAAATGAGTATTCCCCACCACCACTGGTCAGTTCCCTCAGGAACATCATGATAAGCCCACTTGTAGGTCTCTATAAGGCCTTGTTTTCAATATAAAATAGCAATGGTAGAAATTGCCCCACTCTCTGAAGGAAGGCTAGGTCAACCTACTCTACCACTCAGGGAAGACTGGCCCTGAAATGAATGCAGCCTAGAATGTTTCTAGCTGTTATCATGGACTTTGAGCTCAGACTGACATAAATGCAGAGGTTAGACAGCCTTCTGTGCTGAATATGCATAGATACGCCCCTAGGTCAGATCCAGGGGGGTTATAGTTAATGGTATTTAAATACTATCTTCAAATTTGGAGGATATTCTTGGCCTTAATTCAGCTTTCTAGTTCTTTTCTCAATTCTGACATCATCTTCCCAGACAATACTTTTAGCCTACATACATATTAGCTATCAGGCTAAGGCAAAAATTATTAAAGTTAAGGGCCCCTTGGGATATACCTAAAATGGACTTCTTAGATTCTTCTCACAGGAAGACCCTTAGTTTCATCTGCTCTATTCTTGCTGATTTATCCCTTATCACCTTTTAGCCACCAAGATGCAGACACTACTGTATAAGACACCATCTTAAATTCCCTGGGTATACGACCTCACCAATATCTCCTGGAACCCCATCTCCCCAGAGACCTACCCCACTAGGGAAAGATACAAACAGGCTAAGAGTATGGATGGAACTGCCGATGTCTATGTTCAGCATAGAAGCAATTACAAGAACCAGACCTTCTACCTTCTGCACCCATAAATAATTTTGGTCCATACTCTCAGAGGGATGAAAAATAAGGAAACTTCTAGTGGAGTGGGTGGGATATGGAACTCTGGTGGTGGAAATTGTATGGAATTGTACCCCCTAAAAATCTTGATAATAATTATTAAATCATCAATTTAAATATGTATATATTTCTTGAGCCAAAAAAAAATGTAATCTACAATCTGTGCATTATCTGTGTCCTTCTCCTTTTCTAATTCTAAAGATCAGAAGCCACACTTGAAAGTCATATGTATTTACTGCCGAATGTAAAACATTAATTCCTCAATAAATAAGTTTTTTAAAAAGGCATAAGAGGTAGTAGGAGAGATAGCTCACTGGGTAGGGTACCTACATTGCCATGGGCATGGCCCAAGCTGTTTAGTACTAGCATCACATGGGAGGTGATGTGATAATGGAGGAAGCTCTGATGTTGTGTTATCTTTCTTTATTTCTCTCTGCCTCTGTATCTGAATGAAAAAAAGTGTTCCAGGGTAGTCAAATAATACATGCATGAAACTCAAGCTCTAAAAAAGGGAAAAAAAAAGGTTCATTGTGTACATAATAGGAAATAATAACTGAGTCAACAGAAAAGAAACTCAACTCCATTCCACATTCTATCACCTTCCCAGTGTAGACAGGAAGTAGAGATTTGACTTTCAAAGAGATTCGGGACTTTACTGTTTATAGGGGAATGTTTGTAATGAATAAAATGAGAATTTTTTTTTTTGACTTGAAGAAAATAAGGAATTTTTATTAACTGGGAGTATATGAGAGGCCACAGGACCTGTCCTACATTTTGTCCATCACACAGGAAAAATTAGTTACAGAGAAATTATTTGAAATTATGATGGAAAGAGTATTGCCTAACTTTGGGGAAAAATGTCAGTGTAAACTGAATGAAAAAAGGTAACTAGTATGAGGATGTCGTATTGGTCCATCATAGTGAGTGGTGGCAACTAAGGCAAATAAAGACCTGGAGGAGACTTTTTTTTTTCCTTTCTTCCCCCTACCCCTACTCTTCTACCTTTTAATACTCCTTCTTCTTCTTATTCTAGTTAGAGACAAATAAAGCAGAGATGCAGAAAGTTAAAGAGACCATAGCACAAAAGCTTTTCTCACTATGGTGGGGGAAGTTTTTCTTGACTCATTTTGAATCAAGCAAAATTTTAACATAGGTACTAAAGTTTTTGGTAAACTGGAAATTTGAATTTGTATGTGAACTATACACTTAACACCAAATTTTCTTCTGTTCTCCAAATTATTTCATATTGCATGCTTGTAGAACCAAGAAAACTCATCCATCACTTTGATACTGTTATACTTCTCTAATATGAGATCTAATCAGACCCAATATGCTACATTTACTACAAATGCCTGTATTTGTCTTAACTTTTTATATTGATATTTTGTAGAACTAGACTCTGCTTTTGACTTTAGCAAAGGTCTTGAAGTTTTTATTAACAAATAATTAGGAAAAGAAAAGGAAAATATGTAATATATTAAACCTAATGTATGCTTATTTCTTGCTCTTATTTAATTGTGTTCCTATTCAGATTTTCTTTTATTATTGCCAAGGATTCATTATTCTGTGCTGCCTTCATCAGCTTGAAAGAAAAACAGAGGCAGAGAGACAGAGAGAGAGAGAGGTCTCTCCCAGTTTAGTGGGGGGCTGGCTTGAATTGTGTTCATGTTCATGGCAAAGCAAATATTCTTCCAGGTAAATTAGTTCACTATTGAAATTTTTAACTTTCTTTTGTTTAATCATCTCAAGGCTTCACTGTTCTAGGTTACTTTTTTTTTTAATAAAGAGTGTAAAAGAGAGATAAGGAGACACACATAAAGAAACTAAAGCATCAAAGCTTCCTTCAGTACAGTGCAGCCAGTCTTGAACTTGGGTTGTGCACGTGGCAAATCAGAGCACTATACACTAAAATTATTTTGTCAACCCTCAAGTAAAAAAAACAAACAAACATATAATTTCATGGTATCAGCAAGGGAATATAACATAGTTTCCCTGTGTTTCAGGAAGTAGAGGAAAACATAAACATATACTGAAGACCTATTTGAAAGCAAACTCTGTGAGTACAGTAGAACATGATATTATTCAAATAATATTATTCTTCTTGTGGACTATAGATGCTATTAACGGTTGCTCTATAAACAATAAAACCTATTCACCCATGAAATTCATTTATGTGAATGTACTCATTATAGAGACATTAAAATAAGGAAACATATGCTGGAATTTGAGTGATATAACACAGCATATTATAAGAAAATATTCTTCATCAAAAGAACAAATATTAGCAGAAAATGTAGCCCAATTCTAATTCAAAGCTGAAAAAGGTGCTAAGTATCTAAACTGAATTTGATTTTCTCTTGGTCTGTTTCTTTCCAAGAGATGGAAATAAGTACACAAATTTACATTAGTTTCTTTCAACAGCTGTTCTGTTCTATTCTTAGTTTCTATTAATCTTTCCTAGGGATTATTTAATGTTTGGAGCTCAGCTGAAAAACTCACTTTGTTTATTCTTCTTTTAGGCATGATAAGGTTTCAGTTTCCTCCTTCTTGAAAGATACAAAAAGATTACCTTTTTTGATGTCACATATGGAAATAAAACTTTGACAACAGAAAATCTTTTTATTTCATACTTCCCATTTTATTGTCAAAAATCAAAGTTCACTATGTGGCTTAGAACTTCTTTCTTGGGAGCCCTGAACATTTGAAAAGAGGCTACTGTGACATTTCAGAGGCATGCAACCCATTACATCTGCTATCCTCATATGTTCCTGCAACTTCCAGTAGTGATAAGCTATTATTTCTCTTGTGAAAGAGGGTGAAACGTGGTGGGCTGAACTCTTCATAGTGTCTCCTTTCAGACCATAAGCAATGTTGCTTTACTGTGTGATAGAATTACTTTGAAATGTGATAAAGACCTGTCCTTCTCCTTGGGGAATGGATTGACCTGCCAACACCCATGTACAGTAGAAAAACAATTACAGAATCTAGAACTCCAAAATTATTCACCCGCAAAAGAATGTTGATTCATATTCCCAGAGGGAAAATGATAGAGTGTGATGACCGGAGGGCTCTGAACCTCAATTCCACCAGGACCCAAAGATTTTTTTACTAAGAATCTTGTGATTCAGAATCACTGAATGAGAGACATATTTGGAAAATACCAGAGAGTATTTGATAGATATCTGAGATATAAGAGGAAACATGGAAGAACACTGGGAAATAGTAAGAAGTAGATGTCGGTATGACTTAGAAAGGAAATCAGGGAGCCAGGAAGTGGCTCACCTGGTTGAGTGCACATGTTACAATATGCAAGAACCTGGATTCTTATCCCCTGTCCCAACCTGCAGGGAGAATGCTTTATGAGTAGTGAAGCAGTGGGATGCATTGGATCAACCTTCCCGTGGTGCATCCCGTGGGTACTCATTCATTGGGGAAACTAACGATCCTTCCTAGCCGACTGAATCCACATGGATCCCAGTCACTTTCAAAGCCAGCAACAAGCAGCTCCTGACAGCTTTCAAGCTGTTGGTCCTGCTCTTCAAGTCCTCCAACTTAATGTTGAGGGGCTGTCCTTCGCCAAACGCGTTATCTTCGCCCACCCTGTTCAACTCTTGACGTCTCGTCATCCAATCTGGTCTCCTACACCTACACTGAACTTCTCTGTTCCAGACTCTTGGAAACAGAGTTGGCAGTCAGCTGAGGTAAAGAACAAACACCTCATCACAGACCCCTGCAAGCGTCAACCCGGCTTTGACCTAGCACATTATGATTGGGCCCTCCTCAATCACTATCGAACAGACCATGGCCAGTTCGCCACTATGTTCCATCGCTGGGGAGCCAGAGACGAC
The DNA here is from genome assembly GCF_950295315.1 of Erinaceus europaeus. Taxonomy (NCBI): domain Eukaryota; kingdom Metazoa; phylum Chordata; class Mammalia; order Eulipotyphla; family Erinaceidae; genus Erinaceus; species Erinaceus europaeus. Next base: position 34,763,992 of record NC_080162.1, read on the forward strand.
CCGAACTGCCCCTGCGGCTACAGACAAACTATGACCCACATAGTCAACGACTGCCACCTCTCCAGATTCAAAGGAGGTCTTGAAACTTTACATCAGGCTCAACCTGATGCTGTTGACTGGCTACGGAAGAAGGGCAAATGCTAGAAGAAGTGAAGCAGTGTTGCAGGTGTCTCTCTTTTCTAACTCTCTATCTCCCCTTTCCTTCATAATTTTTAGCTGTTTCTACCTAATAAATACATAAAGATTAAAAAAAGAAATGAAAACATAATAAATAAAAGGGGGGAAGATATATAGGTATAGACAGATAATTATAGATATAAAATCATCTCATAACTGTGACCTTGGGAGAACTACTACAGTTTCCAATGGAGAAGATAGGGACATAGATCTCTGGTGGTGAAATTATACTTCTGTTATCTTATAATTCTGTAAATCAATATGGAATCACTAACAAAATAATAAGGAAAACAATAATAATAATTAAATTAGGGGAGTCAAGTTTTAGCGCAACAGGTTAAGCGCAGGTGACACAAAGTGCAAGGACCAGTTTAAGGATCTGGGTTCAAGTACCTGGCTCCCCACCTGCAGGGGAGACACTTCACAATTGGTGAAGCAGGTCTTCAGGTGTCTATTTTTCTCTCCCCTTCTCTGTCTTCCTCTCCTCTCTCCATTCCTATCTAGCAATGACAACAACAATAATAACTACAACAGTAAAAAACAATGGACAGGGGGCATAGCCAAGATGGCAACTTTGGAGCCACAGCTGTCATGATGTCCAAGAGGTAGCAGCTTGTAACCCAGAATCCACGGGATCTGGAAGGATATTGGGCTGTCTGTAGGAGGGCAAATATGGGCTGGTCAGAGTGACACCAAAATACAGTTCCATAACTTTCTCTTGAGCTGACAAAGAGAGGGAGGTCAGGTTGACAAAGGAAAATCCTTTGATTATTTCTGAGCTCTTATCCCCCTACCCCAGTACCAGCCCACAGGGGTAGTGCAGCTGCTCCTAGCAGGCTCCCCCACTGAGCTACTTTCTTTACCAAGATTCCTGGCTCACCAGGGGTGTCATTCTAAGCCTCTTCCTTTAACTTCACTTTTTTTTTTTAAGTGGCTGGAGCTCTATTTGAGTGACAAAATATCTGACCAATCAGAGCCTCATCTCTGTCTGGGAAAGACTACCTGGAGGGTTGTTTTTTTTTTTTTTTTTTTTGATACTTGTTACAATTGACTGTCTTTGCTCAGGCTTCCTGCAGCCAATGGAGAGATCCAAGCTTCAGACTGACTATTAGGTGTTTTCTACTCTGTTTTATTTTATTTTATTTTATCACTACTATTATTGTATACATGTGTCCTTTTTCCATACACCCTCTTCAGATTACCAAAATTAACTGTTGCTGTCTTTTTCATTGCTAGGTGACTGGGTGTCCTATACATTGTGAGATGAACTTGTTTCCTCTCTACCTCTTCTCTCCAATCTCCTTTTTCCCTCTTCCTAGCTAATTTAAAACAACAACAACAACAACATTCCTTTCACTGCTCTTCCTTTTTTCTTTTTTCTTTCTTTCTTCGTTTCTTTTTTATTCTTTTCTTCCTTCCTCCTTTTTTTGTTTTCTGAATTCAGTGATACTTGCTTGTGAATAATTTTGGGGAAAAAAATCTGACTTGGAGTGGACTGTATGTGTGTGTTTCTTCTTTACTTCCCTTTCTCCCCTTTCAATCCCTAGAATTTATAATGGACAGTAGATTTGCATAATTATCTATTCTTGCTTTCCTTTTTTCCTGTCTCTTTTTCTTTTGTATGGTTGCTATTTTTTCTTGGACTAGAGGTGTTATTTGGATAAATGGTATTGGTTGAACTGCATAAATCCTTGCCTCCATTATTATTATTGTAATTTCTGAGGTTGGTGATTGCACTTGTCATAGAGGTATTTAGTATAGTGTGGCTTGTGCTCAAAACACAACAACTGAAGAATGACAGAACAGAAAAATAAAAACCACATCAATAAAAAACACAAAAAAAAAAGCTTAAATCAAGAGCAAATGAAACTGCTACCACAATGAATCAGGACAGGAGTCCAGAAGAAACTACAAATCTATCAGAAGTAACCATAGGTAAGTAAAGTATGCAACCAATAATAAAACTGTTAATCACAGAAATGAAGACAATTATGGAGGAAAGGGCTATCAGAATTAGGGAAACAACAGAGGATAACCTCAAAGAAAATACAAGCTAGGTCAAGGTAATAAGAGATATGAAAGGTGAAATAGCTGAGCTAAAATGCCAACTAGCAAAACAAGCTAATACTATAACTGAACTGAAAAAAGGAGTTGAGGAAAGGGAAAGTAGATTAACTGAAGCAGAAAACAGAATTAGCTAGACAGAGGAGGAGCTAGAGAAAAGAAAGAAAGAGGTAAAAGAGCTCAAAAGAGATATTGAGAGACACTGAAAACAACAACAGACACATATAGGATGATCTCAAAAGAAGTAACATTCATATAATTGGCCTACCAGAGGAAGAAAGAGAGGAAGAGGAAGTAAATATTCTAGAGGAAATAATGGAAGAAAACTTACAGATCCAAACAACAGAAGGAAATTAAGATTCCAGAGGACCAGGGGGTCGGCCAGTAGCACAGTGGGTTAAGTGCAGGTGGCACAAAGGTCAAGGATGGCATAAGGATACTGGTTCGAGCTCCCAGTTCCCCACCTGCAGGGGAGTCACTTCACAGGCAGTGAAGCAGGTATCTTTCTCTCCACCTTTGTCTTCCCCTCTTTTCTCCATTTCTCTCTGTCCTATCTAACAACAATGACATCAGTAACAATAAAAATAATAACTACAACAACAATAAAAAGACAATAAAGGTCAACTAAAGGTAAAATAAATAAAATAATAAAAAAAGAAAAAAAAATATTCGAGAGAACCAAACAGAATTAACCTAGACCTGAAGACACCAAGACACATCATAGTTACAATGAAAAGAAGCAAGGATAAAGAAAGGATCCTAAAACTGCAAGAGAAAAACAAAAAGTCACATACAGGCGAAAATCCATAAGACTATCAGCAGACTTCTCCATTCAAACTCTAAAAGCCAGAAGAGAATGGCAAGATATCTATCGAGCCTTGAATGAAAAAGGGTTTCAATCAAGGATAATATATCCTGCTAGACTTTCTTTTTTATATTTTTTAAAAATATTTATTTGTTTATTTCCCTTTTGTTTGTTGCTCTTGTTGTTTTTTATTGTTGTGGTTATTATTGTTGTTGTTATTGATGTTGTCATTTTTAGATACAACAGAGAGAAATAGAGGAGGGGAAGACAGAGGGAGAGAGAATGTTAGACACCTGCAAGCATGCTTCACCACCTGTGAAGTGACTCCCCTGCAGGTGGGGAGTTGGGAGCTTGAACAGGAAACCTTACTCCAGTCCTTGCGCTTGGTGTCATGTGCACTTAACCCGCTGTGCTACTGCCCGACTCCCCCTGCTAGACTTTAATTCAAACTAGATGGAAGCATCAAAACCTTCTCAGACAAACAACAGTTAAAGGAGGCAACCATCACTAAGCCTTCCCTAAAAGAGGTTCTAAAAGACCTCTTATAAACAAGAACATCACTATAATACTTGCAATATATAAGAGCAAATTAAGAATTGTTGAATAATGGCACTACAATACATTCAGTCCATAATATCAATAAATAGAAATGGAATAAAGTTAACTATTAAAAGGCACAGAGTGGGAGGATGTATCAGAAAACACAACCCAACCATATGCTGCTTGCAAGAATCCCACCTGACCCAACAAAACAAACATAGACTTAAAGTGAAAGGATGGAAAACTACCATACAGACTAAGGGACCACAAAAAAGCAGAAACAGCCATTCTCATATCTAATACCATAAACTTTAAATTAAGTAAAGTAATAAAAGGCAAATCCATTGATTAATGATTAGAGGATCAATAAACCAAGAATATTTAGAAATTATTAACATCTATGCAGCCAGTGAAGGACCATATAAATACATCAAACACATACTGAAAGAACTAGGAAAAAAACATCAGTAGTAATACAATATACTGGGAGATTTCAACACCCCACTCTCACACTTACACAGATCAATGAAGCAGAGAATCAACAAAGAAACAAGATAATTAAAAGAAGAGATGAACAAACTAAACCTCCTGGACATTTTCAGAGACCTTCAACTAAAAAAAAAAAAAAAAAACAAACAAACAAAAAAAACTGGAATACACATTCTTTTCAAATCCACACAGCACATCCTTAACAATAAACCACATTTTAGGCCATAACGAGAGTATCAATAAATTCAAGTGCATTGAAATCATCCCAAGTATCTTCTCAGACCACAGTGGAGTAAAGATAATGTTCAACAACAAAACAGAAATTTACTGAAAGTCACAAAATTTGGAAATCCAACAACATACTGCTTAAGAACTGCTAGATTAAAGAAGCACTCAAGCAAGAAATTCAAATTTCCCTGGAAACAAATGATAACGAGGACACAAGTTACTCAAAATATTTGGGACACAGATAAAGCAGTACTGAGAGAGAATCTCATAGCCATAGAATCACATATTATATAACAAGAAAAATCTCAAATAAATGAAGTTACTGCCTTACGCATGCCTTAAGGACATAGAGGAAGAAGAACAAAGGAACCCTTAAGCAATCAGACAGATGGAAATCACTAAAATTGGAGCAGAAATAAACAAAATCAAAATAAGAGAAACAACCAAAAGATCAATATAGCCAAACGTCGGTTCTTTGAAAAATTAAACAAGATTGACAAACCCCTAGCCAGACTCACTGAAAAAAAAAATTGCTCCAGGTCACTGACTGTCAAAGAAATGCAAATAAAGACAACACAGAGATAACACCTCACCCCTGTGAGAACAGCATACATCACAAAGGACAGCAGCAACACATGCTTGAGAGGCTGTGGAGACAAAAGAACCCTTCTGCACTGCTGGTGAGAATGTTAATTGGTCCAGTCTCTGTGGAGAGCAGTCTTGAGAATTCTCACAAAGCTAGACATGGACCTTCCATATGACCCAGTAGTTCCTCGCTTGAGGATGTACCCTAAGGACTCCATAACACCCAACCAAAGAAATATGTGTACACCTATGTTCATAGCAGCACAATTTTTAATAAGTAAAACCTGGAAGCAACTCAGGTGCCCAACAACAGATGAGTGTCTGAGAAAGCTGTGGTATATATACATAGTAGAATACTATGCAACTATTAAGAACAATTAATCCACCTTCTCTGACCCATCTTGGATGGAGCTAGAAGAAATTATGTTAAGTGAGCTAAGTCAGAAAGATCAAGATGAGTATAGGATGATCCTACTCATCAACAGAAGTTGATAAAGAAGAACAGAAAGGGAAACTAAATGCAGGATTTGACTATATCTGGAGTAGGGCACCAAAGTAAAAACCCTGGGGTGAGAGTAGATATTCGGCTTTCCTGGGCAATGGGGGAGTGGGAGTGGGTAGGTGGGATGGGCCACAGTCTTTTGGTGGTGGGAATAGTGTTTATGTACACTCCTATTAATTTGTAGTCATATAAATCACTATTTAATTCATATGAGATGAGGAAAATTGACTACATGTCTCCAACTTTTCAAAGCACAGGCTGAATCTTTTTAATACATAGGCTGAGTCTTTGATATATTGAATCTCTCAAAAGCCTAGACCAGGGAGAACAGAAGCAACTGATGGCACAGCTATATACAAATAATTTCAAAGGACATAAATTATGGTGATGTTGGTTATGATACAGAAAATCCTAACAAAGGGATTTTTCAGTTAAACCAATTACCAAATAATGTGAAGATGACAATAACTATCTATTGTCTTATTGAACCCTAATACATCAGGAACCTCACATTTCCTCTATAGAGCCTATATTTCCCCCAGTCCTAGAACCTTAGAGTAGGGTGCACTTTCCTGCAAGCTTCTCTCAATTTATACCAAATAATATTGCATCCACCAATTCCATCCTAATCAACTCGAGTACCACCTCAGCATGCTTCACTTCAGACTGTGTCCAGAGACTTCAGGTGTGAAATGACAACCTTTCAGCTTCATTACTTGGGTGAGACCTTTCATTTCATAGTATCCTCTAATTCCATTCCAGGCGGTTTACTTCCTAACAAAGTCCCAAAACCTAGATATAGACTAGGTCCCCTAAGATAGAACATATGCTGACAAATATCCATAAACTAGGACAAAATATATACATGAAAGCAAAAGTACAGAATAGTCTGCAGTGAGTAACCCCCATCCAACACTTTATCTGCACTATTCCAACCTTTAGGTCCATGATTGGTCAACAATTTGTTTAGGTTTGTATGTTGACTCTCTTTTCAGCCACCAGGTTCCAGATGCCAGCATGATGCCACCAGACTTCCCTGGACAGAGGACCCCACCAATGTGTGCTGGAGCTCTGCTTCCCCAGAGCCCCACCCTACTAGGGAAAGAGAGAGGCAGACTGGGAGTATGGATCAGATCAACCAGTCAGTGCCCACGTTCAGTGGAGAAGCAATTATAGAAGCCAGACCTTCCACCTTCTGCAACCCACAATGACCTTGGGTCCATACTCCCAGAGGGATAAATAATGGTAAAGCTATCAGGGGATGGGATGGGATATAAAGATTTGGTGGTGGGAATTGTGCAGAGTTGTACCCCTCCTATCCTATGGTTTTGTTAATGTCTCCTTTTTGAAAATAAATAAATAAATAAATCTTAGCTAACAAATAATATTGCATTCTCTGATCCCATCTTAATCCACGCAACGAGTACCACCTCAGCATGCTTCACTTCAGACTATGTCCAGAGACTTCACGTGTGGAATAACAACCCTTCAGCTTCATTACTCAGGTGAGATCTTTGTTTTCAAAGTATTCTCTAATTCCATTCCAGGCTTCCTAACAAAGTCCCAAAACCTAGATATAGACTAGGTCCCCTGAGATAGAACATATGTTCACAAATAGCCACAAACTAGAGAAAAATATAAACCTGAAAGCAAAAGTACACAATAGTCTGCAGTGAGTACCCCTCAACACTTCATTTGCATTATTCCAGCCTTTAGGTCTATGATTGTTCAACAAATTATTTGGCTTTGTATGTTGATTCTATTTTCAGTCACCAGGTTCCAGATGCCAGAACGATGCCAATCAGACATCCTTGGAAAGAAGACCTCACCAATGTGTCCTGGAGCTCTGCTTCCCCAGAGCCCCACCCTACTATGGAAAGTGAGAGGTAGGCTGGGAGTATTGATCGACCTGTCAATGCCCATGTTCAGAGGGGAAGCAATTACAGAAGCCAGACCTTCCACCTTCTGCATCCCACAAGGACCTTGGGTCCATACTCCCAGAGGGTTAAAGAATAGGAAAGCTATCAGGGGAGGAGATGGGATAGGGAGACGTGGTGGTGGGAATTGTGTGGAGTTGTACCCCTCTTATCATATGGTTTTATTAATGTCTCCTTTAGAAAAAAAAGTTTTAAAAATTCTTGGCCAATCAAGTCCAACAATAAGTACCTTATATAGGACAAAAGGACCAAAACTGCCCAATAAGGACAAGACTCTCTCTTTAACAAATGTTGCTGAAAGCACTGGCCAGCCACTTACAGGAAAATGAAACTAGACCACCAATTAACACCATACACCAAAATTAGTTCAAAATGAATGAAAGATTTGAATATTAGACCTAAAATTATAAAATACACAGAAGGAAAAAAAATCAGTGAAACATTTCACGACAGTAGCACTAAAGACACATTTGGACACTCCAGCCATGAGTCAGGGAAACATAAAGAAGATTGAAGAAATGAGACTATATTAAATTGAAAGTTTCTACACATAGAAAAAATTCCATAAGGATAAACAGGAAAATTAGCAACTGGAAGAACATATTTGCACACTACACTTTAGTTAAGTGGTTGATATCAAACATATACAAAGAACTTATATATACATATAAAAAAAGAACACACCATAAATGTGCAGAAGACATGAATAGAGAGTTCTCTAAAGAAGAGATACACATGGCCCACAGACATATGTGAAAATGTTCCAATTCACTCATCACCAGATAAATGAAAATTAAAACCACATTAAGATACCTTCTTACATCTATGAGAATGGCATTCATCAACAAAACAGGAGAGAATAAATGTTGGGCAGGATGTTGAGTGAAAGGAACACTGCTGGTGGAAATGGGAACTGGTACAACCACTGTGGAGAACAGTATGGATAATCCTTAAAAAAATACAAATGGCAGTACTTTATGATCCAGCAACTCCACACCTATGTATTTATCCAAAGGAGATAATCATACTAACTTGAAATAATATATGTACCCCCATGTTTATGCCTGCATTATTCACAATAGCCAAAATATGGAAGCAACCAAAATGCCCTTCAACAAATGACTGGATTAAAAAAAAAAAGGGATTCAGCTATACTCAGTGGAGTGCTACTCAGCAATTAAGAAATAATATGTGTCCTTTTGGATAAAATGGATGGGACTAGAAAAGATTATGCTTATAAAATAAGTAAGAGGTAAAGGACAACTATAGGATGCTTTCACTCATATGTAGAATTTGTAGACCTTAACACAGAAATTTGAAAACAAACAATAAGATAAACAAAAAATCAACCCATATCCAACTGTGAAAAACTATAGTGGTTATCTAGGTGGTGGGAGGGTTATGGGGATCCACAGCCTTCTTGTGGTGGAAAGGTGTGAAAGCATAATCCTATTAATTCATAATCTAATAAATAAAAATTAATTTAATATGTCAGAGGAGAAATATTTAATATTAAAGTTCTCTAACTGCCTAGACCATAACTCTGAGTATACATATTTCTGAAGAATTTATTATTGGATAAAGATAGAAAGAAATTGAGAGAAGAGTGGAATATATAGAGAGAAAGACAGAGAGATACCTGCAGCCCTGTTCCACTACTTGTGAAGCTTTCTCCATGCAGGTGAGGACCAGAGGCTTGACCTGGCTCCTGCACACTGTAAGGTATGCGTTTTACCAGGTGCACCACCTCCTGGCCCATATACATATGTTCTTTAGCCTAGGTATTTAATATTACATATTTTTAAGACAATCAGATTCTGACATTGGGCTTAAATTGTTCATATATATATGTGTGTATATATATATATATTTGTTATTGTTGTTTTTAATATGTAAGCCACCTACAACCTTAAGTTAGATACATCAAAACTGTTTGGCCTTGTGAGAACCTAATACACAGTGATTAATAGATACCCCTAAAGGGCACAAAGCATAGTGAGGTTAAATATATTACTAGTCATAATCACTGGATTTTTATAATGAAACAAACCCATAACTTAATTGGTTATAATACTATTTATCTACTGCTATCTTAAACTCTTTCTAAGCCAACAGAGAAAACTTCCTATTCTCTTTAGGTTCCATATTTCTTATAGTCCTGGAACATTTAAGACTATGCTAATATTTTGTGATGTTTCTTCTTTCTGATCCCTTACTCTATTAAACTGCCTCTTTTGATCTCTACTAAATCAACATTATCAATGCTACCATGCCATCTTATGCTGCTATTGACTATGGACTACCTAGTTCCATTTCAGATGCCGTGATATCTAACTAGATACAGGAAGGGGCCTAGGGTGCTAGGTACAAGATATTTAATATCTCTAATAGATCCCTCTCTCCACCACTACTCATCAGTTCCTAGTAATCATCACTCAATACTCCACTTGTTTAATAGTTCAATTCCAAAATATGTGTAGATCAGTGTCAGAGTCCTTGCTCACATTGTTAACCCCTCTCTCCAGGAAACGGTATCTACTGGTTAATGGTGCTTACTTGTTTTCTCTTTTGTCTTTTGTCTTACAGACACCAAGATTTTCAAATGTAACTAAAGTACCCTTTCTATGCTCACTTAAGTCAAATTGTTCTATGTGTTTCAATGGTTAGATAGTTCATCTATTCAAAGTTTGCCTTTTCTCATTAACTGCATAGACTTCTATTTTCTTTCTTTCTGTTGGTGACTTTTTTCTCCTATAAAGATTGTTGCTCAGAATTAGAACCTACATGGTAACTCCACCTTTCCTGGCAGTATATGTTCCTTTTTGTTTTTGATTTTGTTTTTGTAAGGGAGAGAGAGAGAAAGAGATAGAGAGCGACAGAGAGAGACACAGAGAGAAACAGAGAGAAGAAAAAAACACTTGCAACATTACTCCATCATTCATGAAGAATCCCCACCTACAGATGAGCACTAGGGCTTGAACCTGTGTCCTAGCACATGGTAATGCATTAATTCTTCTGGGTATACCACTTTTATTTTCTATATACAAAGGAACATGAAGGAAGGAAGGAAGGAAGGAAGGAAGGAAGAAAGAAAGAAAGAAAGAAAGAAAGAAAGAAAGAAAGAAAGAAAGAAAGAAGAAAGAAAGAAAATCATACAAGTATCAGGAAATAATATGTATGAGTACTTAGGTTAAAGTCCCAAACAGCATGTGAAAACAACAGAAAAGGTATCAGAGAAGGATCTATACATGTTAGAGATGTGCTGTGGTACCTTTCTTTACCTGTTTTCCCCTCTCTGTTTTTCTCTATTTTAAATTTAAAAAAAAAAATCTACCAAGAGCATTGAACTGTGCATGTTGGAGATCCCAGTGAGATCATAATCATAATCATAATAAATAATAATAATATAAACTCATTTTCACTACTTGTGCTATTCATTTTTGTGTTCTGATAAACAAAATGCACCAAGTATTCACTATCATAGTTTCATATAGAATTACCTCACTGCCTTAAAAACACTCAGTGTTTTTCCTATTTATCACCAATTCTCTTTTTTATTTTTTATTTATAAAAAGTAAACATTTACTAAATCATAGGATAAGAGGGGTACAACTTCACACGATTCCCACCAGAGCTCCTTATCCCATTCCCTCCTCTGACAGCTTTCCTATTCTTTAACCCTCTGGGTGTATGGACCCAAGGTTATTGTGGGATGCAGAAGTTGGAAGATCTGGCTTCTGTAATTGCTTCCCCGCTGAACATGGGCATTGATAGGTCGATCCATAATCCCAGCCTGTCTTTCTCTTTCCCTAGGGGGGAAGGGCTCTGGGGAAACAGCTCCCCAGGACACAATGGTGGAATCGTTTTGTAGATAGCTAGTAGGCATATTTTAGTTATATTTCAAAGGGTCTGTGGCTATACTGTTTTTTGTTTGTTTGTTTGCCTGAGCCTGAATTCTATTATGCAGGTGGATCCTAATTATTGTCTGGGGAGGTGATGCCATGGCTGGAAAAGGAACAGAAAGCTGGATTAGAGAAGACAGTAGCTCCTTAATATGGGAAAGGTGCATAAATATTTTTTTTAATTTAAGAAAGGATAAATTAACAAAACCATAGGGTAGGAGGGGTACACTTCCACACAATTCCCACCACCCAATCTCCATATCCCACCCCCTCCCCTGATAGCTTCTCCACTCTCTATCCCTCTGGGTGTATGGACCCAGAGTCATTGTGGGTTGTAGAAGGTGGAAGGTGTGGCTTCTGTAATTGCTTCTCCGCTGAACATGGGCATTGACTGGTTGGTCCATAATCCCAGTCTGCCTCTCTCTTTCCCTAGTAGGGTGGGTTTCTGGGGAAGCAGAGCTCCAGGACACATTGGTGGGGTCTTTAGTCCAGGGAAGTATGGCCGGCATCCTGATGACATCTGGAACCTGGTCACTGAAAAGAGAGTTAACATACAAAGCCAAACAAATTGTTGAGCAATCATGGACCCAAAGCTTGGAATAGTGGAGAGGAAGTGTTAGGGGGATACTCACTTCAAACTCTAGTGTACTTCTGCTTTCAGGTATATATTTTGCAGTAGTTTACAGATACGTGTGAACATATGCTCTCTCTCACAGAAACTGGTAAAGGTTTTGGGACTTTGTTAGAAAGTCAACCACCTGAGATGGAATTAGAGTATACTATGAAAGGAAAGGTCTCACCTGAGTAATGAAGCTGAAGGGTTATCATTCCGCACATGAAGTCTCTGGACACAGTCTGAAGTGAAGCATGTTGAGGTGGCCATCGTTGCATTGATTAGGTTGTGATCGGCAGATGCAATATTATTTGATATGGATTGGGAGAGGCATACGAGAAAGTGGGCCCTATCCAAGGGTTCCAGGACTGGGGTAGTAGAGACTCTATAGTGGAGATATGAGGTTCCTGCTGTCTTAGGATTCAAAAAGACATTGATAGTTAATGTTATCATCACATTATTTGGTAATTGGGTTAAAGTTAAAAAGTCCTTTTGTTAGGGTTTGCTATACAGTATCCAGTATCTTGTATATAGCTGTGCTATTGGTTGCTTCTGATCTACTTGGTCTAGGCTTTTGAGAGAGTCCGCCTATCAAATACACAACCTATATATTAAAAAGATTCAGTCTGTGTTTTAAAAAACTTTGAGACATACAATTAATTTTCCCCCTCTCATATTAATTAACTAGTGATTTATATGACTACATTTTACTTGGAGTGTACAGAAACACCATTCCCACCACCAAAAGACTGTGACCTATCCCTCCCACCCACTCCCACCCCCCATTGGCCCAGGAAGCTGCATGTCTACCCCTCACCACAGGGTTTTTACTTTGGTGCCCTACTTACAATTTGGTCAGGTCCTGCTTTTAGTTTCCCTTTCAGATCTTCTTCCTCAACTTCTGTTGATGAGTGGGATCATCCCATACTCATCTTTATCTTTCTGACTTAGCTCACTTAACATAATTCCTTCGAGCTCTGTCCAAGATGGGGCATAAATATTGTTGACTATGAACTCCATTGATTTTATCTGATCTGGGGCCCATATTCAGCTTAGGAGCCTATGTGACCTCTGCATCCCTGTAGATGTGAGGTCACATTCTGTGGTCATAAGGAGGATGGTTCCAAGATGATCCCATCTTCCTCAGGTGTAGCATAGAGTATACTGTCCAGCCTCCTTTCGGAGGATGGAACATTCTCTACCATTGTTGATCCAAGTTGAGGGCAAGGTCCTATGGGGGCCCACAAAGAGGTCTATTGTGTTGTTCCAGATAGAGATGACCGATAACAATGCAGAGAGGGATTTATTCGAGGTATAGGCCCATCATGTTTGTTTAGGAATCTCAGGACTCCCTGATTAGGGCCCCAGTCAATGGTGTATCACCCTTTTTCATCCTGTGTTTGTGGTCATTATTTTATTTTATATTGCCTTTATAATTACATTTTTCAAAGTGCCATAAAATTGTTGTCATATAGTACAGCATATTTTCAGAATTGTTTCTTTCAGTTAGAAATATATTTTAAGATTTCAATATGTCTTTTTTTAATCTACTAAGGTATCATTTCATTTTATAGATGATAACATTCCATTACACAGATATATACAGTTGCTTTTGCTATTTTAATTTGTTGAAGTTACACATTAAGTTGTAAATCAATACTTAAACTCATACACTACTGGTCAATATTACACCATTTTAATCACTACAATGACTTGAAACCAATAAACTTAGAATATCACTTCTAATTTTTCCCTTTTAAATTATCTTTATTTAATTATTGGATAGATACTGTCAGGAATTTACAAGGAAGGGGGAGACAGAGATAAAGAAAGACAGATAGGGACTTGCAGCACTGATTCACCACTCATAAATATTTTCCCCCCAAAAGTGGGGACCAGGAGCTTGAAGCCAAGTCCCTGTACTTTGTGATATGAGCATTCTACCAGATGTATTACCATCCAGCTTCCTCTTGTAAATTTTTCTACACTTTTTTTTGTTTGGTGTTTTGGGAGAAAATTTTATAGATATTAGGTTGTTTTTCTGTTTTACATTTGAACATCAACGTACTCTCACCACTTATAACCGTTCCTTGTATCAAATTTTCTCTGAAAAATGATAGTGTGTATAATATATAAAATATGTATATATTGAATAAAAGATATATACTATAGTTAGGTCTCTTAAATGCAGTTTTATATTTATATGTGATTTGATATATACAAATATTTAAAATGCGTGTTATTAAAATATATTTTGAGGTGGGGTCATGTCTGGTTAATTGCAGTATTACCATGCACAAGGACCCAGGTTCAAGCCCCTGTTCCTCACCTGCAGGGAAAAGCTTCACAAATGATAGAGCAGTGCTACAGGTGTCTTTGTCTCTCTCTTTCCCTTTCTATCTCCCTTTCTCTATGTCTTTATTAATTAAAAATTAAGTTAAAAACAAAATAATTTAAAGTTTTATGTATATACATATTAATGTTTAATATTTAATTCAATTTAACACTCATATGTGTTAAGACATACAGATATCTTATATCATAGTTTTTACATAGATAATTTTATTGGGGGGGATAATTTATAGTACAGTTGTAGATGCATACATACAATTCTTATCTCCTTTCAATAGATGTCAGCAATACTCTCACAGTCTGCACTTTTGCTTCATTCTCTTTTGCTCCTAACAGGATTTTTATATTTTTTATGGGACATAAGTATTTCAGTGATAACATTCTCCAGATACATAGCTCCTTTGGACAAGTAAGGAATGATACTGCAATTAGAAGCTCTTTGCCCAATTCAAATTCCTGGGCATTGGTTCACATTATATCAGCCACTGTACTAAATTTCTGGGGTTCTCTTAATAAATTACCACCAACTAAATAGCTTAATAAAATAGATGTCTCTACTCAAATGGTTCTGGAGGCAGAAAACTAAAGTCAAATTATCAACTGGATAATTGAGTTTTCAGAATAGTTTCCACTCTGTAGCTTCCAGCCTCTGGTTCCTCTAGTTACCACTTGGTTTATGACCATATCTGTGCTTACCATTTCCTAAAGATACTCATCACTAGATGTAATGTTTACCTGGAACATTTCAGCTTATCTCAGTTTAAGATATTTACTTAAATTGAATCTACAAAGATCTTTTTCCAAATATTTAACCCTCTACAAGGACGTGTCTGATTAACAGTATAGTAATGACTTTGTAATATTCTATCTACCAGCTCTACCAGAATAATTGGAGCATAAAAAGAGGAAATCACAGTTCCCAGAAAATCAAAAGGATAAGTAGAAGAAATAATGGTGTTGACTAGATGATACATATTCACATAGAACTTACTAACTAAAACAACTAGAGTTGAGAACAACTTAGTGCAAAATTCCTACACATTTAGTCCATAAAATATGTTCTCAATCAAATTAAATGTCCCAGTTATGTCCTGGCACTAGAGTCTCAGTCTGTTACTCATAGCATTATTAGAAATTCAGTTTGAAGTATTTTTAGCTATTCATACAGGAAAAAAATGTGTTGAATAATTGACATTTGTAAGTAGTACTGCACAAAGTATATACAACCTGATATCAATAGCATATTTTTAAAAATCTACTATTACTTAAAAAAACAAAAACAAAACAAAACCTCTACCTGTTAGGTGAAAGTACATACCATTGCATTGATCGATAGTAATAAGACATTTATTTCACTATATATATTTTTTATATTTCATTAATTCACAAAGTCAACATGTGTTGTTCCACTGTGTTTTGATTTTCTTTATTGGGAACCTTCTTTATAGTAAGTAGCCCCAAAATATAGCATCTCCCTTGGATTAGGAACACAAAAGGGAATGAACATCTTAAGAGAGTCTTTGAAAAATGATAAACAGAGCTGAAGGTAAGGATGAGAGTTATACCTTTATAGAATTTACAAAAAAAAAAAAAAGTCCAAGAAATATGTGGAATCCAACCCTTTATTTGAGATTAGACAACATTATCTTAAACTAGCTCCCCTTGAGGTGTTTTCACAGTGTAAGTCAAAACAAAGATCTGGCCAAGAACACCAGAAATTTGAAGTCAATATCTTATTTATTCTGTAAAAAGAGAAATTCCCAGTTTAATCACTTCTGCTACCCAATATACATCTATAGTGGCATTCAGAGGAAAATGTATTGTTAACTATTTTTCTCATTCACTTTGGTTTTGTTCTATCCTTTGTTTCTTTGATGTTCGGATATTGCACCATTTGGCTCTAAAATCTCCATTAGAAGAACAATAATTAAAGGCAGGCACACTGCAATAGAGACAGTGTTAAAATTATGCTTGAAGGCATAATGTAATTAATTTTGTGTAAGAGAACATGAAAGAGGGAGAATGAAACTGAAGGAAATAGCACCACAACTCACAAAATGATAACAAGAAATACAACTGTGTATGAGGCAAAATACAAAAAGACATATGGATAATTAGACTTCAAGGAAGGGAAATTCTCTCTGTCCTATCCAACAACAACAACAATAATAACTACAACAATAAAACAACAAGGGCAACAAAAGGGAATAAATAAATAAAATAAATATTAAAAAAAAAAAAGGAAGGGAAATAAAAATAAAGGGTTACGTGTTAAATGTTCATGAAAATTAAAGGAGAGCGCATGTTTGCTCTCATGAAATGATGTGTGCTACCTGTGAACAGAAACAACTGTAAGGAGATGATTCTGATGTAAATTTGCTAAGAACTTAGACAATCAAATAAAGAAAACAGCAAGGAAGCTTTCTTGTAGTTTCACGGAAGTGCAAGAAATATATCACAAACTATGTTAAAATTCCTTCTAGATGGGGTCACAGCTACCATAATACTTTAAGAAAGTCAGTATTTCAAGAATAGTTATTAGAGTAAATTCTGTTTACAAAGTCTAATAATAATTCAATTGAATTGACTGTACCTACATTATAATTGCATCTTTGGATATCTTGATGGAAAGTTACAGTTTTATGAAATTGAGTATAACAGAAAATGAATTTACAAAATTAAACAAACAAGCAAAAAGTATATTCTGTGTGGAAATTCATTCTGAGTCTAAGCCTTCATGATGATAACAAGGATCACTCATTGATAAAGGTTACTAACGTGAACCAAATAGGCTTTGCCAGATATTGTTTGGAAGTTTGTATGTGATTAACACTATTTCCCCATAATTACCCTGAGAAGTGTTCTAGCATCCGTTCCATTTAATAAAGGAGGATCTGAACCTCTGGGAGATTAAAAACTCAGCCAAGTGTATGCATCAGCAAAAGGCAGGGCATGGAGTTGATCATAGTATTCTAGAAAATCCAGCATCTTTGCTTTTAGCTTGGGATCTAGTATCTGCCCTATAGCCTTAACAGATATGATGATTGCTATGCACAGAGTTTTTTTTAGTTTGGATCTTGATTTTACATTAATGTTATAGTAAAAAAAAGAAAGATGTATCAAATATGCAACTTTTAATAAGGCCCTAGGTGGAAAATGGTGGTTTCCTTTGACTTGCTAGAATATGTAGCTATTTAAGAAAATGGGCTTTATCTGCATTTGTTGATTTAGTGATTCCCAGAACATGTTAGGAAGTGGAAAACATAATTTAAGAATGAGATAAGCTATAGGCAAACAGTATACATTTTTTTAAAGCAAATACAACATAAGAACACAGATGGGCAGAAAACACAATTATCTGTTAACAAAGGGTGATTTCCTCATGGTCCAAGTGCAGTCACTAGGGAATTACACTTTAGTGAAAAATTTCCTTTGGCATCCACACTGTGGCTATTCATTTTGCTTTTGCAGGTTTTTTTTTTTTTTTAAGAAATGTAATATTGTAAAGATTCTATTTTAACCAAAGTTCTGACTTATCGTTGTATCAAGACTTGAACCTGAGACCTAAGAGCTTCAGACATGAAAAGTTTTTTGCTTAACCATTATGCTACCTCCCTAGTCTAAATTTTGATACTTTTAAAATAAGTTTTGTTAAAGGACAGGGACTATACATGCACACAAAAATTATATTTGAATTACATAGAAACAAGTTCCGTACTTCCTCACTGGGGCTCCATGATTTGCAATTCTGTAGGGTTCTGGGCTGCAGCATACTCACTGAAGGCCCTCCTTTTTCTACAGCTTTTGTCTATGTGTTAAAAGCTCTCTCTTTTACTGTTTTTGCTCTGTCTCGAGATCATATGTACTATGACCATCATTACTGTTCCGATGGCCAGAGAATAGAGATTTTCTTTTTTTAATTTTTATTTATAAAATGGAAATATTGATAAGACCATAGGATAAGAGGGGTACAATTCCACACATTAGATTACCAGAACCCCATATACAATCCCCTTCCTTGATAGCTTTCCTATACTTTAATTTTTTTTAATTTATAAAAAGGAAACACTGACAAAAACATAGGATCATAGGGGTACAACTCAACACAATTCCCACCACCAGAACTCATATCCCATCCTCTCCCCTGATAGCTTTCTTATTCTTTATACTTTAGATAGTGGTCATTATGGGTCACTATAGAGTTCAGAATGTGGAAGGTCTGCTTCTGCATTTGCTTCCCTGTTGAACACGGGCATTGACAAGTTGATCCATACTCCCAGCCTGTTTCTCCCTTTCCCTAGTGTGGAGGGGCTCTGGGAAAGTGGGGCTCCAGAACACATTGGTAGGGTTGTCTGGCCAGGAAAGTCTGGCAGGCATGATGTTAGCTTCTGGAACCTGGTGGCTTAAAAACAAGTTAACATATAGAGCCAAATTGTTGACTAATCATTAACCTAAAAGCTGGAATAGTTCAGATGAAAAGTTGGGGTTCTCTGTTTTGAAGATAGATAGTAGCCTATTTTAGTTATATTCCAAAGAATTCATGGCTATACTAGTTTTTTGTTTGTTTGTTTGTTTTTTATTTTCCTGAGCCTGATATCTGATATACAGGTAGATCCAAGTTATTGTCTGGGGGGGGGGGTGATGTCATGGCTGGAAAAAGGACAAGAAATATGGGTCAGGGATGAGAGCAGCTCCCAAATATGGGAAAAATGTATAAATATTGTTGACCGTAAACCCCATCGATTTGATGTGATCTGGGGCCTCCATTCAGCTTAGGAGCCTATGTGACCTCTGCATCCCTGTAGATCTGAGC
Organism: Erinaceus europaeus; assembly: GCF_950295315.1. Lineage (NCBI taxonomy): Eukaryota > Metazoa > Chordata > Mammalia > Eulipotyphla > Erinaceidae > Erinaceus > Erinaceus europaeus. The sequence continues at coordinate 34,782,999 of NC_080162.1, forward strand.
TCACATTGTGTGTTCATGAGCAGGAATGTTCCAAGCTGCCCCAATTTCAAGACCCATCTTCCTCAGGTGTAGCAATAGGGTACATTGTCCAGCCTCCCTTTGGGGGATAGAACTTTCTCTACCATTTTGCAGTCCTTATTTTGATAAGGTTAGCTTTGGAGTGAGTGAGGGAAGTATAATAGGAAATAGGTGAGGACAATATCTAAGTCTAAGTAGACACTATTTCATTATGGACTTTATGGTGTCTTCTTAGGTTTTTCTAATTACTTGCTGCATAGACTGACTCACTGCAGACTATTATGCACTTTTGCTTTCAGGTATATATTTTGCTTTCCTATTCTTTATCCCTCTAGGTGTATGACCCAGGATCATTATGGGGTCCAGACTAGCTACTGTAATTGCTTCCCTTCTGAACATGGATATTGTTAGGTTGATCCATATTCCCAGCCTGGCTCTCTCGTTCCCTAGTGAGGCAGGGATTTGGTGAGACAGGGTTCCAGGACACAGAGTGGGTTCTTCTGTCCAGAGAAGTCTGGTTGGCATCTGGAACATGATGGATGAAGAGAGTTAAGATTTAAAGGATATCAAATTGTTGGCTAATCATAAATCTAAAGGCTGGAATATTACAGATGAAGATTTAGAGGTCTCCATTTTGGAAAAAGCTAGTAGGGTTATTTTAGGTATATTCCAAGGTATGATTTTAGTACTTTTTGCCAGCACCTGGTATATAATATGCAGGTAGACCCAAGGTATTGTCTTTGGAGATGGTGTCATTATTGGAAAAATGGCTAGAAGTCTGGATCAGGGAAGAGAGTAGCTCCCAAATATGAGGAAAGTATATAAATACTGTTCATTGGAAACTCCATCAATTTGATCTGGGGCCCATATTCAGCACAGGAGGCTGTGTAACATCCCTGTAGGTCTGAGATCACATTCTGTGGTCATGACTATGGACATTCAAGGCTGCACTAATTTCAGGACCCATCTTACTTGGGTGGCAGGTAGCGTATGTTGGACACTCTTCCTTCAAAGAATGGAACATTCCATAACATTGTTGATCCACATTGAGGGCAAGGTTCTATAGGAACCAACAGAGGGTTCCATTATGTTGTTCCAGATGGAGATTACCAATGGCAGTGTAAAGAGGGATCTGTTAGAGTTCTAGGCCCATCATGTCTGTGTGGGAATCCCAGAACTCTCTGACTAAGGCCCCAAAGAAGGCATATTTTTTGTGTCTCCTCTCTGTTAGGATTCAGAAACTTTGGTTCAGGCAGAAGCTTACTGGGAAGAAACCTACAAGAGCAAGAATAATATCTCTTAGAAGAGGGATGAAATAGGAATGGAAGAGCTTCTAAGAAATGGAGTTCCCACTGACCTATGCTTGAGTGCCATAAGGTTTCATTAGCCAGAATTCAGATGATTCTATTTCACAGCTGATCTACCAGAAGAGGGAAAGTGGGAATTTGTATTACGGGCATACATATTAACTCATAATTATCACCATCTTAATGCAGCCCATATCCTTCTCTCTTGATTATGTATAGCTTTGGTAACTAGTGACTGATTTAATAAAAAAGGAAAGAAGGGGATCAGTGATAGACAATATGTAGCAGCACCAGAAATTCAATTGTAGTGCTCACCTGTTTCACTTAGCCAGCACTGTTTAATATTGCTTTATAATCACATCACCACAAGCCGGTCAGTTTCAAAAAGTCACCACTTAATCATCTCATGGGTTCTAAGACTAGGTGCACTCTAATTCCACTTGTTTCTACTGGGAGTCTCACAAGATAGAAGTGTAGAGATGAATTGAGCTAGGTCTCGCCTGGAGGTTCAGGTGCTTTACTGCTGTTGTAGAATCCAATCCTGCTAGTGCTTTGCACAGGTTTCTGTACAAGCAAGCTGGCAAAGGCATACTAAGTCTGGCATCAAATATTTGATTTCTCTTCTGCATCCTATTTCCAATCACATTTTCTCATTTCTTTCTGGACCCTCAGGAACATCTCACATGTCATCACTTGTAATAATAATTAATATGCTATGACATTTTTTTGCTACATTGATAAAGGATTTCTTTACTCTGCTTTTTAGAACTCCTCCTTTGAATATATAAAAAGCATAAATCTTTTATTGTTTCTATCAAAACCAATCTCAAAGCTGAACACAAACCCCTCAGACCTAAAGATGCTAATCTCTTTTTTTTTTTTTTGGTACTGTTGTTGTTCTATATAACACCCTGTGTCAGCTAGCTCTGAAGGTGGTTGTGAGAATGAATCTTTAGCCTTCAAGAACTCCTAAAGATGAAGTAGAAAGGTTGTGAGCAATGAAAATACAACTTTAGTAGGAACTGTGATCATCAGGGAGATGTTTGAATCTCAAGGGGATGAACAAAAACATCTGTCACAGGCAGGTGGATGATGGGTGAGCAGGAAAATATACCTAAAGATGACACATAAACAGAGGTTGAACAGTGGTTCAGCAGGTTAAGCACATATAATACAAAGCACAAGGATCCGTGCAAAGATTCTTGTTTGAGCCCCCAGCTCCCCACCTGTGTGTGGTGTGGGGGTTATTTGCAGGCTGTGAAGCAGGTCTGCAAGTGTCTTTCTCTCTCCCTTTCTTCCCTTCCTCTTATCCCCTCCTCAATTTCTCTCTCTCCTATCAAAAAAAAAAAAAAAACTTGACCAAAGGAGCAGTGGATCCATAGTATAGGCACCAACACCCAGTGATAACCCTGGAGGGAAAAAAAAAAAAAAAGGTCTCACTGAAAAAGTATAAGGGAAAACATATACTAAAGACAAGAGATGAGTTGTCCATGAAAGATCACCTATTCAGTTGGAAGCAGACAAGTTCTTGGGTGAGGGGAGTTGCCTCAGTGACTGATAGGATTCTTGATATTCAGGCCTATATCGGGCATACCCAAGTATGATTTTGAAGGTGATTAACACCTGTTGCAGTATTAGGATGGCCAAATTATTGCAAAAATATAAAATAGAGCTTAGCCATCAGTTTGTTTCTCCTGCTTGACCGTGGGGTTTCTTTGGCCACACTAATAGCCTTTACTCAGAGTTTCCGGAAGTCAGACAGTTCTTCTGCACATAGGATGCTTGGGAGGTTGATGTAATGCTATTTTGAAGACCTACAGATGCAATCCCAAAAGGATCATATCTCTGTCACTTCCAAAATCATTCCATTCCTCTGCCCATGTGTCACCTTTGGGGATCCTATAATGACTATGCTGAGACCATGGGTTGGTAACATCAGTCTTGTCTCACATTCTCAAATAAAATCTTGTTTTTGACCTCTTTCCTAGCTGCATCACCATTGTTTGTTTCTTGACTAATTGATGTCTCCCTTGACTTTGTTCAGGAATGTTTCTTTTGCTTGACATTTCTTTCCTGACCCTGTCTGGCAAGAGGGGCAGATACTAGACACATTCCCAGAGATATTAATGAACATATCTTGCTAAAATCAGTTCTAGCCACAAAAGCTTTCTCAGCAGTCATATTAATTTGAAATGTAAGCAGTATTCTTTCTTGATGCTAATCTTTTGTCAGAGCAGACAATTCTGATATGAAGTGATGGAAGTGGCTTTATACAATCAATGATAAGTGTGGATGTGGGGCTCACTCACTGCCTTGTATAGGTAGAATCTCTCAGCTACTTATGTAAGTTGAAATATACTTTTGAATGTCTCTTCTGTCATGCCTGCAAACAGGACAGATCCTGAGCAAAAGAATCAATTCAGAAATTAAAATTTTGGTGCTGGGTGTCATTGTGTTGCCCTAAAATTAAAGCTTTCCATCTTTAGCAATGAATTTCTAAAGTAGAACTAGAAGTATATGAAGGTCTGCAAATGGCATCCTTTAGCTTTTAACTTTCACATAAAACAGAATAAAAGATTATCATATGTCCGAAAAAAAATCTGGCTACTGCTTGTAATAAATTCCTGTGCATACTCCAGATGCAGAATTTGATCTCATGTTGTCAGCTCATTCAATCTTCATGGAGTTTATTTTTATTTGGGTTGCAAACATCAAGAAAGATGTCAGATATGTATATATTAATATCTCTCCCTATTTATACACATACATACTCCAAGATACATCTAAATACATGCCCACAAATGCACATATATACACATAGACATATATTTTCTTCACCCCAACCAACTTTTCAGTTAATGGCCTCTATTCTTCTAGAGATTGTGAGGATAGGGTCAACTATATGAGAAGACCAAGCCATTATTTCCATGAGAGTCTAAGCAAGTTGACCCAGAGCCCTCTCCCAGAGTGGCAGTAGGGTGGTCCCTCCTGATCTTGTGAATTTATGATGGATGGTCTTTTTCATACTGGGAACTTTTTTGCACATGCTTCCTCATTCCCTTTGAAAAAAGTCCACAAATTACCATGTATGTCCAACTGAAACCCACCATAAATATTCTGGCTCCGTTCAACTACCCCCTTCCCCCCTGCCCAGAGGGGCTTGTAATTCACCCTTAGAGAAAAAAAAAGCCCACCTATATATTATGAGCTCATGATCAGACTCTATATGGTAACTTCCCAGCTAAGATCAGACACCTGACAGATCAAGATTTAATTCTACATTGTGTGTATGGCTTAATGATTGTCTTAACCTTTCTCAAATCTTTTGGCTATATATGCCTGTTGGTATGCCCCAATAAGTGAGTTATCTCTGAGCCTTCTCCCAGAGGAGGTTGTCTGCTTCCATCCTCTCCAAGCACTCTCTATCTCATCACCAGGGTCTCCCTGGACCCTCCCCCAGGAGCCACCTCGGACTTCACTGCCAGTGGCCAGGGAGGTGGAAGGCCCGAGGATGACCCACAAGAAATGGCTAAGTGAAATATTTCCAAGCTCTTGAAGTTATGGTCAGGAAGAGGTCTTTGGGGCTGTCTTATCTCTTTCATCTCATCTTGAGTAATATTTTTCGGTACTAGGATTATTTGCTGGTGCAATTTCACTATGCCAAGTCTTTTTTTTTTTTTTTGCCTCCACGGCTATCGCTGGAGTACAGTGCCTGCACTACAAATCAGCTGCTCCAGGAGACCATCTTTTTCTTTTGTTGTTGTTGGATAGAGCAGAGAGAAATTGAGAGAGAAGGGGAAGGGAGAGGGGAAGAGAAAGATTGATACCTGCAGACCTGTGAAGTGGCCCCCCTGCAGGTGGGGAGCGATAGGCTGGAACTGGATCCTTGAGTGGGTCCATGTGCTTCGTACTATGTGCTCTTAACCTGGGATGCCACCACCTAATCCACCCCACCCCCAGTCATTTTTTCAGAGAGAGAGAGAGAGAGATCATGAATTAACCAGAGTTGCCACCAGTAACATGACACTTCCATGTGAACCTGGGTCACACACATGAGAAGTCCTTACCCTGGGAGTTATTCTTTAAGCCCCATCCCAACCAAGTGATTGTTCAATAGGGAACACATTGACTTGTAAAATAGACTATTTATTACCGGATATTGCATCTCTCAAACTTTCTTTAATAAATGAGATTTCTTTCTAATTCTATCCTTTAAGATACATTTAAAAAGTCAGCATTATCACATTAACAATTATATATGGGACTCAAAAAGGAAACAGAGTTTTGAAATGAAGATAAACACTTTTTATATTGATTTATTTATTTTTCCATTTTGTTGCTCTTGTTTTTTATTGTTGTAGTTAATATTGTTGTTATTGTCATTGTTGTTGGACAGGACAGAGAGAAATGGAGAGAGAAGGGCAAGACAGAGAGGGGGAGAGAAAGATAGAACTACTTTACCATCTGTATAGTGACTCCCCTGCAGATGGGAGCCGGGGGCTCGAACCAGGATCCTTATGCTGGTCCTTGTGCTTTGTACCATGTACACTTAACCCACTGTAATACCACCCAACAACCCTAAGATAAACATTTTAAAGCCACTAGTTTATCTATAATAATTGCTGTTCTGAGACAGAAAGAATAACAAACAATAAATGAGACTATAAGTTAAAATGACAAATTTTGGGGTGGAGCCATGATGGCGACTTGGAAACAATACCTGTCATGAGCTCAAAAAAAAGGGGGCTTGCAACCTGGGATTCTCTGGAGAGGTGAGGATAATTGGCATGCCTGTGAAAGAGTGAATAAAGGGTGGTCAGGGTGACACCAAAAAAGAGTCCTATAACCCACTCTTGGGCTGGCAAACAGAGGCCAAATGGACAAAGAAAGGAAAAACTTTGGCTTCACTATTTTTGAGGCCACCCTACCCCTCCCACCCCAGAACCACCAGAACCACTCCCACAGGAAGGTCAGCTGCTCTTAGCAGGCTTCCTGCAGAGCTATTTGCTTTACCAAGATTCCTGGTTCAAAAGGGTTTCATCCCAAGCCTTTTTCTTCTCTTTCTTTCTCTCTCTCTCTTTCTCTCTCTCTCTCTCTCTCTTTCTCTCTCTCTCTTTCTATCTCTCTCTCTTTCTCTCTCTCTCTTTCTCTCTTAGGTGGCTAGAGCTCTATTTGTAAGAAAATTTCACACATCTAAATAACAGAAAAAACATTAAGATTCAAGAGGCCCAGAGAGTCCCAAATAGAATCAACCCAGACCTGACACATCATAGGTACAATGAAAAGAAGTAAGAATAAAGAAAGGATCCTAAAGGTTGCAAGAGTAAAAAAGTCATATACAGGGGAAAACCCATAATACTATCAGCAGATTTCTCCACTCAGACTCTCAAAGCCAGAAGAGGATGGCAAGATATCTATTGAGCCCTGAATGAAAAAGGGTTTCAACCAAGGTTATTATATCCTATTAGACTTTCATTCAAACTATATGGAGGATCAAAACCTTCTCCAACAGGCAACAGTTAAATGAGGCGACCATCACAAATTCTGCACTAAAAGAGGTTCTAAAATACTTCTTATAAACAAGAACATAGCCATAATACTCAGCATATATTAGAACAAATAAAAATTGTTAAATAATGGCACTTTAATACCTTAAATCCATAATATCAGTAAATATCAATAGCTTAATATCATCCATTAAAAGGCACAGATAGGGAGGATGGATGAGAAAACACAACCCAACCATATGAGGCTTGCAAGAATGCCACCTGACCCAACAAGACAAACATAAAATTAAAGTGAAAGTGAAAATTAAAGTGATTATATGACGGAAAACTATCATATAGGCTAATGGATTACAAAGACAGCAGGAACAGCCATTTTCATCTCTGACATCACAGACTTTCAATTAAATAAAGTAATAAAAGATAGTAAAGGTCATTACAAAATGGTTAGGGGATCAATCAACCAAGAAAATTTAACAAATATTAACATCTATGCACCCAATGAGGGACCATATAAATACATCAAACACATATTAAAACAACTATAAAAATACATCAATATTAATACAATAATAGTGGGAGACTTCAGAACCCCACTCTCACACTTAGATCAATGAAGCAGAGAATCAACAAATAAACAAGATAATTAAATGAAGAGATGGACAGACTTTACCTCCTGGAAATTTTCAGAGTTCTTCACCCCAACAAACAGGAATACACATTCTTTTCAAATGCACACAGCACATCCTAAAGAATAGACCACATATTAGTCCACAGTATCAACAAATTCAAAATCATTGAAGTCATCCCATATATCTTCTCAGACCACTGTGGAATAGACCTAACATTCAACAATAGACAGAAAACTATTAAAAGTCACAAAATTTGGAAAGTCAGCAGCATGCTGTTTAATAACTGCTGGAACTGAGAGGCACTCAAAGAAGAAATTCAAATGTTCCTGGAAACAAATGAAAATGAAGACACAGCTATCAAAATATTTTTTACACTTCTAAAGTAGTACTGAGAGGGAATCTCATAGCCATACAATCACATATTAGAGAACAATAAACAGCTCAAATAAATGAACAACCTTACTGCATGCCTTAAGGGCATAGAGAAAGAGAAATAATGGGATCGTAAAGCAACCAGAGGGACAGAAATCACTCAAATTAGAGCAGAAATAAACAACACAGAAAATAAGAGAACCATACAAAAGATCAACTGTCAGGAAATTGTGCAGCTGTGGTTGAGCTTGGCAGGGCTCACAAAGCACCCTGCATTCCTGATACTATGGCCTATCTACATAATCACTGTTATGCCTGAAAGATCCCCACCCATTCCATTCCTTTGATCTATCTCCTTTATACCCTCAAGACCATCCCAGCTTCCAGGGTATTATTAATCCCACCAGTTAAAACCCTCGCAGCAGTTGCTAAGGAAGCCTCTACCTTCCCAGTCCCTTTTGTCTTTCTCTACCCCTTCCTATCCATTTCCATTTCCAACTTGCCACTTCCGGGTCTACACTTTAAATGCCTTGGCTCTCTGATCAATAAAGATATTGCATTGCCTTGTGCCATGTGTTTGGTTCCTGAGTCATCTCCCTCATGTCGCTGAGTGAGTAGCAGCCCAGGCTGGCTCCAGTTGAGTTCTCTCCAACCCAGAGAGCACATGCCCAAGAAGAGGCACCCCCATGCTAGCCAAACAATCAATGAAGCCAAATGCTGGATTTTTGAAAAATTAAACACGATTGACAAACCCCTAGACAGACTCACTAAAAAAAAAAAAGGAGGGGGAGATTCAAATAAATATATTTGCAAATGATAGAGAAGATATCACAACTGACACCACAGAAGTCCAGAAAAATCATGTGAAATTTTTACAAAGAACTATACACCACCAAGCTAGGGAATCTGGAAGAAATGGAAGAATTCCTAGAAACATATACCATTCCAAAACTTAATCAAGAAGAACTACTAAATCTAAATGTACCAGTCACAGACAAAGAAATCAAAACAATTATTAAGAATCTTCCCAACAACAAAATTCCTGGACCAGATGGATTTACAAAGGAATTGTACAAAACCTTCATGAAACAGTTAATACATATACTTCTAAAGCTCTTCCACAAGATAAAAGAAACATGAACACTCCCTTCACCTTCTATGAAGAAAACATCACCCTGATACCAAAAGCAGATAGGGACACAACAAAAAAGGAAAACTACAGACCAATATCTCTGATGACTATAAGTGCCAAATATTAAACAAGATCCTGGCCAACCAGATACAGAAGTATATCTCAAAAAAAATTGTTCATCATGACCAGTGGGTTTTTTTCCTGGTATGCAAGGCTGGTTCAACATACAAAAGTCATTCAATGTCTTTCATCATATCAATAAAAGCAAAATCAAATAACACATGATTATCTCAGTAGATGCAGAGAAAGCCTTTGACAAAATCCAACACCCATTCATATTCAAAATACTACAAAAATTGGAATATATGGGAAATTCCTGAAGATAGTGGAGCTCATATATAGCAAACCTATAGCCAACATCATACTCAATGCACATAAGCATAAAACACTCCCCCTCAGATCAGAGACTAGGTAGGACTGTCCATTATCACCATTATTCTTCAACATAGTATTGGAAGTTATGGCCATAGAAATCAGGCAAGAGAAAAAAATCAAAGGTATACATATTGCAAGGGGAGAAGTCAAGCACTCCTGTTTACAGATGATATCTTCATATACATAGAAAAACCTAAAGAATCCAGCAGAGAGCTACTGGAAGTTTTTACGCAATATAGCAAGGTGTCAGGCTATAAAATCAATGTACAAAAATCAGTGGCATTTCTTTATACAAACAATAAATCCAAAGAATCACTCTTATTCACTGTTGCAGCAAAATCAGTAAAGTACCTAGGAATAAACCTGAACAAAGAAGGGAAAGACTTGTATATTGAAAACTATGAGTCACTATTCAAGGAAATAAAAAATGATACCAAGAAATGGAAAGACATCCCATACCCATGGATCAGGAGAATTAATATCATCAAAATGAATATTCTCTTCAGAGCCATATACAAATATAATGTGACACCCAACAAAGTTCCACTAAACTTCTAAGAGAATAGAACAATAATGGGCAGATGATATCAACAGAATATTCACTACAGAAGAGATCTAAAATGCTAACAAACAAATGAAAAACTGGTCCAGGTCACTGATTGTCAGAGAATTGCAAATAAAAGCAACAAAAGATACCACCTCACCTCTGTAAGAATGGCATACATCAAAATTAACAGCAGCATCAAATGCTGGAGAGGTTGCAGGGACAAAGGCACCCTTCGGCACTGGTGGTCAGAATGTAAATTGGTCCAACCTCTCTGGAGAGAAGTCTGGCCTCACAAGGCTAGACATCAACCTTCCATATGACCCAGTAATTCCTCTCCTAGGGATATACCCCAAGGACCCCATAATACCCAACCAAAAAGATATGTGTCCACCTATCTTCATAGCAGCACAACTCATAATAGCTAAAACCTGGGAGCAACCTATGTTCCCAACAACAGATGAGTGGCTGAAAACACTGTGGCATACATACACAATGGAATACTACACAACTATGAAGAATGAACCCACCCTCTGTGACTCATTTTGGCTGGGGCTAGAAGGAATTATGTTAAGTGAGCTACATCAGAAAGACAAAGACAAGTACGGGATGATCCCACTCATAAAAAGAAGTTAATAAAGAAGAACAGAAAAGTAAACTCAAAGCAGGATTTGACTGATTTTTGGAGTAGGGCACCAAAGTAAAAATCACTGGGTTGAAGGTGAGGGTGAAGTTTGGCTTCACTGTGGGGGTGGGGAGTGATGGTATGGGATTGTCTTCTGGTGGTGGTAATAGTGTTTATGTACACTCCTATTAATTTGTAGTCATATAAATCACCATTTAGTTAATATGAGAGGGGAAAATTGAATGTCTCAAACTTAGTCTTTGATATGTTGACTTTCTTAACAGCCAGGAAGAATAGAAGGAAATGTTGGCACAGCTGTGTAAAATAATGTCAAAGGACATAAATTATGGTGATGTTGTGTATGATACAGTAAATCCTAACAAAGGGATTTTTCAAAGTTAACCCAATTGCCAAATAATGTGATTACAGCAATAACTATCTATTGCCTTCTTAAGCCCTAAGATAACAGGAACCCCCTGATTCCTCTATAGAGCCTATATTTCTCCCAGTCCGGGAACTTCTAGGGTGGGGCTCACTTTCCTGTATGCTCCTCTTAATTCATACTAAATGATATCGCATCCACCAATCCCAAACTAATCAACACGACAAGCACCACCTCAGCATGCTTCACTTCAGACTATGTCCAGAGTTGACAGGCATGGATTGTCAACCCATCAGCCTCATTTCTCAGGTGAGACCTTTCCTTTCATAGATTATCAATCTCCATTTCAGGTGGTTCACTTCCTAACAAATTCCCAAAACCTAGATGTAGACCAGATCCCATGAGATAGAGCATATGTCCACATGTATCCATAAATTAGGGCAAATATATACCTGAAAGAAAAAGTACACAATAGTCTGCAGTGAGTCAGTATAAAATTTATAATGAAATAGTGTCTACTTAGACATAGATACCATCACCCTCCTCACCTACTTTCTATTACGCTTCCCTCACTCACTCCAAAGCTAACCTTATCAGAGAAAGTACTGCAAAATTTGAATAAGGTCAAGAGACTGGCATACTTTAATGATGACTCTTTAGTCACTATCAGGCCACCCATCAGCTAAGATTCCCAAACAGACATGATGGGCCTAGACCTCAAATAAATCCTCTCCAATATTACCAGTGATCTCTATCAGGAACAACAAAATAGACCCCTTTATGGGTCCCCATAGGTACTTGCTCTCAACTTGGATCAACAATGGTAGAGATTGTTCCATCCTCTGAAGGGAGCATGGACAAAATACTCTATGCTCCACCTGAGGAAGTTGGGTCCTGAAATTAGGGAAGCTTGGAATCTTCCTATTTGTGACCACAGAATGTGAGCTGAGACCAACAGGAATGTAGAGGTCACATAGGCTCCTGAGTATGGGCCCCAAATAAGATCAAATTGATGGGGTTTATAGTCAACAATATTTATACACCTTTCCCTTATGTGGGAGCTACTCTCTTCCCTGATGCAGCTTTTTGGTCCTTTTTCCAGACATGACACCATCTCCCTAGACAATAAGTTGGATCTACCTGTATGTCAAATGTCAGCCTCAGGGAAAAAAAAAAAAAAAAAAAAAAAAAAACTCAGATAGTCAACAGACCCTTTGGAATATAACTAAAATTGGCCTACGATCTATCTACAAAACAGAGACTGCCCAACCCTTCATCTGCACTATTCCAGCTTTTAGGTTCATGATTAGTCAACCACTTGTTTGGCTTTATATGTTAACTCTTTTTTCAGCCACCAGGTTCCAGATGGTACCATGATGCCAGCGGTACTTCCCTGAACAGACAACCCCAATATGTCCTGGAGCCCCAAGTGTCCAAATCCTGCCCCACTAAGGGCAGAGGGAGACAGGCTGGGAGTTAAATGTCCATGTTCAGCAGGGAAGCAATTACAGAACCCAGACCTTCCGCCTTCTGCACCCCATAATGACCTTGGGTCCATACTCCCAGAGGGATAAATAACAGGAAAGCTATCAGGAAATAGGTTGGGATATGGAGTTCTGATGGTGAGAATTGTGTGGAGCTGTACCCCTTTATCCTATGTTTTTGTCAATGTTTCCTTTTTATAAATAAAAATACATAAAATAAATTAAAATGAAAAGTGATAAAACACTGGGAAGAAATAAACTATAAAGGTCTATTGAAGGCATTAATGAAGACATTTTCCACCAATTTCAGTAACAGTATATTTAGAGAATTTTGATTTATAAGATCTTTGTCCTAAGGGTACATATTTGCATTCACCAAGATAAGTATCAAGATATCTCACTCTCAACCAAACCACATTTTTTTTCACTATAGAGATTAGGTCACATGGTCCAGGAGGTGGTGTTGGTATGCTTCTAGTTCTGCTTCTGGGATCCCTTCTGTTACACTGCTTGATGTTGTGGTCTATTTACATGGTCATTCTGTTATATTATTCTGGTCTCACTCCCCCTGCCTCTGGAAGATTTTGGTTTAGTCTTTGCCTTTTCAAGCTTCTTGCTTCTCCCGCCCACTATCCTACGTACTTCCTTGGTTCCGGACGCTGCGGAGGAGGAGAGAGATGGAGGAGCCCATGGTGTTGTGATTAGGTTGTTGGACTGCTTGCCTGCTCGTGAATAAAGATTAAACTAAATTCTCAGCTCAGCCATGAGTTTCTGGTTGTCTCTATCTCCCACCTGTGAAGCCAGCTCAGAGAAAACAATAAGGTGGCACAATGGATAATGCACTGGATTCTCAACCATGTGGTCCCAAGTTCAATCCTTGGTAGCACAGGTACCAGTGTGGTGTCTGGTTCTTTCTCCCTCGCCACTTATCTTTCTTATGAAATAAATAAATACATAATTAAAAAAAACTTTAAAAATTAAAAATAAATAAATAAAAAGGCATTTAGGTCACCAACCTTTCCTTAGTAGTCCTCTTTTTACATTTCAGAGTCTTCAGATATGCTGTGATAGACTAAAAGTCATTTAGGAGTCACCTTGCATTATCTTTTGGTTTGTTTCTTTTTTCTCTTTATTTTTTGAAAGAAATTGTTACCACCAGGCCTGTTTCTGGGGCTCAGTGCCTGCACAATAATCCACTACTGTCAGGAGTTACTCCCCCCTTTTTTTTATCTGATAGGACAGACAGAAACTGAGTGAGGGTGTGAGGGGATAAAAAAAAGCAGAGGAAGAAAAACACCTAGGCTACTGTTTCATCTTGTGAAGCTTCTTCTTTGCAGGCTGGGGATGAGGGCTTGAACCCAAATTCTTGCACAGGGCAAAATGGATGGGCTCAACTGGATGCACCCAGTCCCTTGCTTTTTTTTTCTTAGAGTTGATCTATGAGGAAGATCTTCCTGTAATCATCCTTTGTAAAGACTGAATAGTCAAAAGACAGCAATTCTATACACAATAAAATCTTACTTAACTCTAAGAAAAGATGAAGTATTTTTCATTTGCTACAATAGTCATGGGACCAAAGTGAAAGAAACCTGAAGATGGCCAAAAACTGGGTGATTTCATTCATAGTTGGGATTTAATAAGCAAAGCAAGAGGAATTAAAGGCTGAAATACTAATGAACTGTGGCATAATTCAGTACGTACTAGAATCTGAAGAATGACATTGGCAAGCAGCTGAAAGTGGAAAGAGAACCAAGTGCCCCATGGTGAAGGAAAATAATGATAAGGTGGTAGTGAGATGTGCTGACATTTACTTTTGCTTTCCTTTCCCCTTTCTCCTTTATTTCTTTTTCTTTTCTCTTCCATTCTTCTCTTTATTATTATTATTTTTAATTTTGACACCAGGGTTATCACTGGATTTTGGTGCTTAGTGAATAATCCGATGCTCCTGTTGGCCATGCTTTAAAGTATGATAGAGACTAAGAGAAACAGGGAAATATTAGAGGAGGAGTAAGGAGAGAGATAGAGACACCTGTAGCCCACTACATGTTCTGAAGCTTCCTTCCTGCAGGTAAGTATTGAGGGCTTGGTAACATGTGCACCACCACCCAGCCCCAGAAACACTTAGCTTGTGGGGATGTGAAACTACACCACTGTGACAACAGTCTTGTAAATCAATATTTCTTCAGTAAAGAAAAAGGAAAGCAGGAAATAAGCATATAATCCCAACCTAACAAACACAACCAGTACCACGCAGCATGCTTCACTTTGGATCTTGTCCAGAGACATCAGGCATAGAGTGCCAACCTTCCAGCTTCATTACTCCAGTGAGACCTTTCCTAGCTCATAGGATTCCTTAGTTGTGTTTCCTTAATGTACTTCCTAACAAAGCCTCAAAAGCTAGATATAGACCAGGGACCATGAGATAGGGCAGATGTACATGTATCCATAAGTTAGAGGAAATATATATACCATAAAGCAATAATGCATAATAGTTTACAGTGAGTCAGTAAATGCAGCAAGCAAATAGAAAGACCTAAAAAGATACAATAAAGTACCTAATGAAATAGTTTCTACTTAGACCTAGACACCTCCTCACTTACTTTCTATTTTACTTCCCTCAGTCACTCCAAAGCTAACCTTGTAAGCAAAAGTAAAGATTATAAAAGCTGGATAAGGGCAAGAGACTGGCATACTTTAATGATGACTCTTTAATCACTACCAGGCCATGCCATCACCTGGGACCCTACTCTGAGAGTCCTAGGATTCCCACATAGACATAATAGGCCTAGACCTCTAACAGATCCCTCTTTCCCTGCCACTGGTCATATCCATCAGTGTCGGGCTAGCTTTGCGGGTGGGAGACAGACGACCAGGGACTCATGGCTGAGCTGGGAAGCAATATCTGTTTATTCACGTGGAATGCAGCACAATGTAAAATATCTAAACTAACTCTAGTCACAATCCTGTTCTTATATATATACTCGCCAAGTAGGGTGGAAACAGGATGTGACGTAGAGAGGGTGGAGCGAAAAAACAGTGGTGGAAATCAGGGTGACTATGAGAGGGGACAGAGCAAAAAGACATCGTGAACCTGTGGGGATTAAACCAATGCCCTGCAGGCAGGACAGTGCTTAGTTAACAATGGTTATGTAAATAGAATACAGTGTTAAGCAGGGGGGATTAAATCAATGAAACAGAAGGGGTCTTAGAAGCATACCAACACATCAGGAACAACATAATGGACCTCTTTGGGTGCCCTATAAGACCTTACCCTCAATATGGATCAACAACGGTAAGGGATTGTTCCAATCTCTGAAGGGAGGGTGGTTAACATACTCTACCTACCACCCAAGGAAGATGGGTCCTGATATTAATGCAGCCTGGAATGTTCCTAGTCATGACCCCAGAATATGAGCTCAGACCTACAGGGATACAGAGGTTACACAGGCTCCTGTGCTTAATACAGGCCCCAGATCAAATTGAGGGGGTTTACGTTAACAATATTCATATACTTTCCCCATATTTGGGAGCTACTCTCTTTCCTGATCCAGCCTTATAGAAATTTTTCCAACTATGACACCATCTCCCCAGACAATGACCTAGGTCAATCTGCATATTAGTAGTAAAATCATGGACCCCATGCAATATACCTAAAATAAACCTACTTGCTTTTTGCAAAATGGAGACCCCCAAATTTTAATCTGCAATATTATTTTCTTTAGGTTATGATTAGTCAACATATTTTTTTTATTTATACCTTAGCCCTTTTTCAGTCACTGTGTTCTAGATGCTTCCATGATGCCAACCTCACTTCCCTAGACAGAGAACCTCACCAGAACCCTGCCTTTCCAGATCCCTGCCTCACTAGGGAAAGAGAGAGCCAGGTTGGAAGTATGTATCAACCTAGCAAAGCCTATGTTCAGCAGAGAAGCAATTATAGAAGTCAGACCTTCTGCCTTCTGCAACTTATAATGATCTTGGGTCTATACTCCCAGAGGGATAAAAGATAGGAAAGCTTTCAAGGGAAAGGATGGGATGTGGATCTCTGTTGGTGGGAACTGTGTGGAACTGTACCCTTCTTACCCTACGGTCTTGTCAATATTTCCATTTTATAAATAAATTAAAAATATTAAAACAAATAAAAACAAATATAAGCCCTACTCCTACCTGTACCCAATAATAACTCTAATCAAAAGTAAGTCAGAGGAAAGTGGGTCTGTTTGTTTCCACCTATTGAAATTACCACTTACTACTAAGCAGAGTGGAACATGGAATAAGTAAGAGCCAGAGCAAGAGGGTGCCAGCCAGTGGAAAGGGAAGCAAGAATGTGCAGGGAGTAGTAGAGTAGCCTATTTTGAGGTGAGTCTTTTATCTAAGAAAAAAATCTATATTCAGTGATACCTATAATATTCAACTACTATTTGAGATGGAAATGAATTTGTAGGGGAATGTTCTCTTTTAAGCCACTTTTAAATGTATTATTAATGATTATTTAGAAGATTGTAAGATTACAAGGTATAATTTCACACCACACCCAGCACTGAAGGTCTGTGTTTCCATTTCCCCAAAGATAATCATAGTTCTCACAGCATATAAGGGAATAGTTTTATATTTTATAAGTATTTTCTTTTTCATGATCATTATTTATTAAGTAAAGGTAGCCAGAATTTGAGAGAAAAAGGAGATACAGAGAGGGAAAGAGACAGAGAGATACCTGCAGCCCTGTTTCACCGCATGTGAAGCTTTCCCTCTGCAGGTGGGGACCAGGGAATTGAACCTGGTTCCTTGCACATTATAACATGTGTACTCACCAGGTGTTGCAGCACCTGGCTAAGGGAATAGTTTTAAATGCATCATACTGTGACATTTACAGTTGAGGAGTGCACAGCAGTGGAGAAGATATCCCCCTTCCTATATAAAGCATGAAACCATAAAAAGTGTAAGGAATAAAAAAATATGGTAGGCAGGTGGCAATGCCCAAGAGAAAAGGTAGTCGATGTGATAAGGAGATACTGTCCAGAAATCTTCTATTAGGTGTCAATGTTTGGATTTATTTTTAAGCTTTTTGATAGGTTACTAAAGTTCATATCTGAAAACAAAATGGATTCAGTATTTTGTGAAAACAGAACACACTACAAGATCTCATAGGATAAGAAGGAGACACCCCACCAGTGTGTCCTGGAGTTCCGCTTCCTCAGAGCCCTGCCCCATTAGGGAACAGAGAGACAGGCTGGGAGTATGGATCGACCTGCCAATGCCCATGTTCAGCAGGGAAGCAATTACAGAAGCCAGACTTCCCACATTCTGCACCCCATAATGATCCTGAGTCGATCAGAAAGCCTTTGACAAGGTCCAACATCCATCTTGTCCAGAGCCATATATACATTTAATGCCATCCCCATAAAATATCAACAAACTCCTTTAGAGGAATAGAACAAAAGGTTCAAAATTTATTTGGAACCAAAAGATCTCCAGGACTGCCACAGAAATCATAAGAAAAATGAACAAGACCAGAGGCATCACACTACTTGGTATTAAGCTATACTGCATAGGTATTGGAATCAAAACTGCTTGGTACTGGAATCAAAATAGACATAAGCTAATGGAATAAAACTGAAGGTCCAGAAATAAGCCCCCCACACCTACAACCAGCTACTTTTTGACAATGGGGTCAAACCATCAAATGGCAAAAGGATAATCTCTTCAACAAATGGTAACAGTGCTGAGAAAATTTAATTGAAACATGCAAGTAGATGAACTTGTACAGTCACTTATCACCTTCCACAGAATTCAACTCTAAGTGATTAATATCACAGACATTAAGCCAAAAACTATTCAATATATAGAAGAAAGTATTGGTAGGACATTTCATGACCTATGCTTTAAAATTCCTTCAAGGATTCAAATTCAACAGTAAAGGAAACAAAAGCAAAAATAAACCAATGGGACTACATCAGATTGAAAAGCTTCTGCACAGCAAATGGCACCATCACCCAAACACCCAATGGCTTGGGAGATCTTTACACAGCACACACCAGAAAAATGACTAATAATAAAATACACAAAGAGTTAAGTAAACTAAGCACCAAAGAAACAAGCAAAACCATTAGAAAATGGGGTCAGGGTGTGGAAAAACATTTCACTGAGGAAGAGAATAGGACAAGCTGATATATGAGAAGGTGTTCAAAGTCACTGATCATCAGATAAATGCAAATAAAGACAACAATGAGATACCACTTTAAACCCTTGAGAATGTCATACATCAGAAAAGAGAGAAATGACAATGCTGGAGAGGATGTAGAGATGAAGAGAAATTTCCGCACTGCTGGTGGAAGTGCAAAAAAAAGTTCAATCACTGTGGAAAGCAATTTGGAGACTTATTAGGACACTAGGAACGGACCTACCTTATGACCAAGCAATTCCATTTCTGGGGATTGACCCAGAGGAGATAAAAATACTATCAGAGATGTGTTCCAGGAGGTGGTGCAGTAAGTAGGTAAAGCATTGGACTCTCGAGCATGAGGTCCTGAGTTCAATCCCTGGCAGCACATGTACCAGAGTGATGTCTGGTTCTTTCTCTCTCTCCTCATATCTTTCTCTTAAATAAATAAGTAAAATATTTTTAAAGGAAATATGATCAGAGGTGGTGCAAAGCATAAAGATAGGTGTTAGGATCCCAGTTAGAACCTTGGCTCCCCAACTGCAGGGGAGTCGCTTCACAAGTGGTGAGGCAGGTCTGCAGGTGTGTATCTTTCTCTCCCCCTCTCTGTCTTCCCCCTCCTCTCTCCATTTCTCTCTGCCCTATCCACCAAAGATGAAAGCAACAATAATTGCAACAATAAAACAACAAGGGAAACAAAAGGGATAAAATAAAATTAAAAAAAGAAATATAATCAGAAGATATCTATTTATATCTATGTTCATAGTTGCAAAGTTTATAATCACCAGAACCTGGAAGCAATCCAGATGTCCAACATTAGATAAGTGGCTAAAAAATATAGTGATATATACATATATATATATTATTGTGCTGTTAAATGTGAATGAAATTGATCCTGACTTTCCTGGCCAGATGACCTCACCAATGTGTCTCAAAGTCTCATCTCTCCAGAGCCCTACCCAACTAGGAAAAAGCAGAAACTGGCTGGGGGTATGGATCAAACCTGCCAATTACAGAAGCTGAAACTTCCACCTTCTGCACTCCATAAAGAAATTTGATTCATAATCCCAGAATGATAATCCTCCAATGGAGGGGACCGGACACAGAACTCTGGTAATGGGAACTGTATGGAATTGTACCCCTGTTGTATTATAATATTATTAAACTTTACTAAATCATTAATTATTTTTAAGAAATTTCTTATTGAGGAATTATTGTTTTACATTCAACAGTAAATTCAATAGTTTCTACATGCATAACATTTGCCAGTTTTCCATATGACAATACAACCCCCACTAGGTCCCTTACCATTCTTCTTAGACCTGTATGTCCCCCTCCCCCCAGAGACTTTTACTTTGGTGCAATATGCCAACTCCAGTTCGGGTTCTGCTTGTGTTTTCTCTTCTGATCTTGTTTTTAACTTCTGCCTAAGAGTGAGATCATCCCATATTCATCCTTCTGTTTCTGACTTATTTCACTTAACATGAATTTTTTAAGGTCCATCCAAGATCGGCTGAAAATGGTAAAGTCACCATTTTTTATAGCTGAGTAATATATACATGAATACTACTCAGCCATTCATCTTTTGTTGGACACCTGGATTGCTTCCAGATTTTGGCTATTACAAATTGTGCTGCCAAGAACATATGTATACACAGATGTTTTTGGATGGGTGTGCTGGGTTCCTTAGGATATATCCCCAGGAGAGGAATTGCAGGGTCATAGGGTAGGTCCATTACTAGCCTTCTGAGAGTTCTCCAGACTGTTATCCAAAGAAGTTGGACCAAGTTACATTCCCACCAGCAGTGCAGGAGGGTTCCTTTGACCCCACAACCTCTCCAGCATTTGCTGCTGTTACCTTTTCTGATGTATGACATTCTCACAGGAGTGAAGTGGTATCTCACTGTTGTCTTGATATGCATTTCTCTGACAATCAAAGACTTGGAGCATTTTTTTCATGTTTTTCTCAGTCTTTTGGATCTCTTCTGTGGTGAATATTCTGTCCATGTCCTCTTCCCATTTTTGCATGGGGTTATTTGTTGTCTTGTTGTTGAGTTTGGCAAGCTCTTTATTTATTTTGGTTAATAGTCTCTTGTCTGATGTATGGCATGTAAAGTTCTTCTCCCATTCTGTGAGGGGTCTCTTGGTTTGGGTAATGGTTTATTTTTCTGTGCAGAAGCTTTTTAAGTTGATGTAGTCCCATAGGTTTATGCTTGCCTTAGTCTTCTTTATAATTCTATTTGTTTCATTAAAGATGTGTTTAAAATTTATTCACAAAAGAGTTCTGCCAATATTTTCCTCTAAGTATCTGATAGTTTGTGGTCTAGCATCCACTTGGAATTTACTTTTGTATTTGGTGAAATATACTGGATCAGTTTCATTCTTCTGCATGTTTCAACCCATTTTTTCTAACACCATTTGTTGAAGAGACTCTGCTTTCCCATTTAATAGACTGGGCACTTTTGTCAATGATTAGATGTCCATAGGTGTGGGGATTTAGTTCTGGGCTCTCAATCCTATTCCACTGGTCATTATATCTATTCGTGTTCCAGTACCAAGCAGTTTTGATGACAATGGCCCTATAATTCTATTTGAGATCTGGAAGTGTGATGCCTCCAGTTCTGTTCTTTCTTCTCAAGATTCTTTTGGCAATTCTAGGTCTTTTCTGGTTCCAGATAAACATCTGTAGCATTTGTTCTATTCTCCTAAAAATGTGATTGGGATCTTGATGGGGATAGTATTAAATTTGTATATAGATCTGGTTAGTATATTCATTTTTATGATGTTAATTCTTGCAACCCATGAACATGGAATATCTTTCCACTTCTTTGTGTCTTTTTCAGTTTCCTTGAGTGGTGACACATAATTTTCAGTATACAAGTCTTTCACTTCCTTGGCTAGGTTTACTCCTAGGTATATTATTATTTTTGTTGCTATAATAAAAGGAATTGATTTCTGGATTTCAACTTCTTGTAACTTAGTGTTTGAAGAAGAATGCCACTGACTTTTGAATGTTAACTTTGTAGACTGACACTTACTGTATTGCCTGATGCTATCCAAAAGCTTCTTGCTGGATTCCTTAGGTTTTTCTATGTATACTATCATGTCATCTGCAAGTAGGAGAGTTTGACTTCTTCTCTTCTAATCTGTATGCCTTTACTTGCGTGCTCCTGTCTGATTGCTATGGCAAGAACTTCCAGCACTATGTTGAATAGTAATGGTGATAGTTATAAGAATAACAAAAGGATCCTGAAGGCTGCAAGAGAAAAACAAAGAGTAACCTAAGAAAACCCTTAAGATTAACAGCAGACTTCTCACACAAACACTGCAGGCCAGAAGATAATGGAAAGATATATTGAGTGCTCAATGAGAAAGGCTTTCAAACAAGACTACTATATCCTGCTAGACTGTCATTCAGACTGGATGGAGGCATAAAAATCTTCTCAAACAAGCAATAGGTGAAATAATCAACTATCACCAAACCTGTTCTGAAAGAAGTTCTGAAAGGTCTCCTATAAACAGTCAGACCACCATAAATATGCCATATATCAGAACACTCTAAAAATCTACAAGAATGGCATTAAAATATCTTAAGTCCTTGATATCAATAAATTTCAATGGCATTAATTTACCTATTAAAAGGCACAGAGTAGGAAGATGGATCAGAAAACACAACCTAATAATATGCTGTCTACAGGAAACCCACCTGACTCAGTAAGACAAACAGACTCAAAGTGAAGCATGGAAAACTATCTCACAAGCTACTGGCCCACAAAAAATGGGCAGGGACAGTTATTCTCATATCTGACATGATAGTCTTTAAAATAAATAAAATTTAAAAACATAGGGATGGACACAACTTAATGCTCAGAGGATCAGTCAATCAAGAGGTCTTAATAATCATTTTTTTTTATGATTAGGTTGTCTCCTTTGCATCCTCTTGGATGAAACTTGAGGACATCATGTTGAGTGAGATAAGCCAAAATAGAAGGATAATATCAAATTATCTCACTTATTAGCCGTAGGGATTTTTATTAATAAAATAAGGAACAGAGGTTTAAGCAGCAGCTCAGTGGGTTAAGCACATGTGGAACAAAGTGCAAGGACCAGTGTAAGGATCCTGGTTTGAGCCCCTGGCTCCCCATCTGCAGGAGGGTTGCTTGACAAGTGGTGAAGCAGGTCTGCAGGTGTCTATATTTCTCTACCCCCTCTCTGTCTCCTGTCCCCTCTTGATTTCTCTCTCTCCTATCCAACAACAATGTCAATGGCAACAATAACAATAACTACAACAACAAGGGCAACAAAATGGAAAAAAATAGCCTCCAGGAGCAGTGGATTTATAGTGCAGGCACTGAGCTCCAGCAATAAACCTGGAGGCAAATAAAATAAAATAAAATAACATAAGGAACAGGGAGACAGAGCACAAAGTGAAACATGGACTGGACATGGTATACTGCAGCAAAACAAAGAACAATTGGAGGGAGGGAAAAGGAGGATAGGAAGAAAGCTTTGAGGGCCTGTTACATAATGAAATTGTATGCATAGGTCAATAATTTCACTGTAAATCATTAACTCCCCCAATAAAAAAAATCATTCTAGCTGACATATAGATAAAAAGGGAAACAAGGGATGACTTACAGGCTATTTCAACAACTAGACAAAGATTACGGAAGCCTAGTTTCCTATAGAGGTTTTGAAGATAGAGAAATGAAATATTCAAGGTGTGTTTATTACAGTTATGAAGTATGGGTAAGTCAAATATATGTATAAATGGAGTCCATAAAAACACATCCCTTTTTCTTATAAATAAAACCTACTTAAAAGGATAAAAGTAAAAAGCTCCACAGCTATTTATTATTATCTTTTGGAAGCACATTAGTGTGTAGTGACTGATACCTGAACCCTGATTTGTAAAAAGAGCAAACATGGGGCCGGGTGGTGACACACCTGGTTGTGCTCATTTGTTACAATGTGCAAGGACCTGGGTTCGAGTCCCCAGTCCCCACCTGCAGGAGAAAAGCTTCACAAGTGGTGAAGCAGTATTGCAGGTGTCTCTCTGTCTCTCACTCTCTCTATTCCTCCCTTCCCTCTTGATTTCTGTCTCTAGCCAATCAATAAAGATAATAAAAAATTTTTAAAAAGAAAAAAATAATAAAAAAATAAAACCTAACCGATCCAGAGTGTGAAAAATTCATTGAATATGATAAATTGTTATTGACCATGTAATAAATGCATGTATACTTATATATAGGCAGTGTGTTGCTTTGCTGTGTACATGACCTAGGTTAGAGATGAGTCCCCAATGTATTGAAGTGTTACACAGGATGTAATAACTCTGTTGTGTTGTGTGTGTGTGTGTATGTATCAAAAAACTCAGTCCAGAACAATGAACACTAAAGATGAATAAAAATAAATTCACACACACACACACAAAATACAAAATATTTTATTATTATAACAATATATTTTACTCGTCATATTAAAATAGTGTCATTTTAACATGTGATTGATATAAATTATATAAATTATTAGTGGCACACCTAAAATTCTTGCTTGGTGCTAGGTCTTTGAATTTTAGTGTATAATAGCATGTTACTACAAAATAAACTAACATTTTGTATTGGAAATAAATTTCATATTAGACCACCAAGATTACCATTATTTGATGGCCACATGAGGCTTGTGGTTTCCACATTAGACACTTTAGAATTTGAGCAACTAAGTGAATGCTGATACCATTAATGAAGTTGCTAAGGACCAGGGAGTAATGAATTATGTAGGGTAGGCGAAGGATCTGTTTTTTCACTGAAAGACAAAAATCCTTCCGCATCTATAAGGGAAAATATTAGGCAGAATTGAATCTATTATTCAGAGGTCTTGGAGATAACATCACTGGAGATAGGTTTGTGGAGTTATTTAAGTGTAAGCAATATGTACAGTCATAAAATGGAGTTGATTATACAAGTGAATACAGGTTTAGGAGCATATAACACTGACTCTGGTAAAGTTCAATATGCCCAGTAGTGTTCCTCTCTGTGCATATTGAACTGGATAGTTAATTTTAGTACTGTCTTGGGTGTTGCAGGAAGTTTTGAACTAACCCTGGACTAACTAGATTTCAAGTGTCTCCTGCCCCCTGTTTAACAATGCTATATATAGAAGAAAACAAAATGGAGACTGAGAAGGAGATGCTGAAAGGAGAGGGAGGATGGGAAAGTAGTTATAGAAGAAATAGCTGAAGAGATGGTGTGTATAGGGGTGGGGTGGTGATGATGGCTAATGACTTGGGGTTGGGCTTTGACTTTCAGGAATAACTAAGAAACAGGCAAATTATTTTTAATAATATCTTTAATTCAATCCAATGAATAGAGCTACCAGGCAGCTAGCTATTAGTCTCCAGTTCTTTGATGGGACACTGGGTAATGTGAAGCTAAAGAATACTCTTCATTGAAAGAGGGAATAAAATAAATTAGAAATGTCTTAAGTAGTGTGGAGATGAGAAACACTTCTCTGTCCATGTTTCTCATTCTTCAGAAGACAAAGAGGCAATGGAGAAAAATATCCCTGATCAAAAACTCAAATTGCAAAAACACATACAGAGGAGGATTAATATATTTTAGAAAACACAATGTCATACTTATTCCACTTTCAGTGACTTATTAAATTCCCTGCAACAGTAATTACAGCTATGTATTGTTAGAGAGGTATAAACACTGGAGGAACTTATTACTGCTAGAGATGATTATTAAAACTACAAAATTTTGCCACCAGACTAACACAGGCAAAACTGAAAGTTATTAAAACTCATTTTCAGGAGTCTGCTTGTGTCCTTGGGCTGAGCACTACAGAAGAGTAGAAAATGGATATTCTGATAATTTTTATTTATAGTACTTTCATTAACAGCATATCTCCACCTATTAATCTTTGCAAATTTTGACACTTCTTTCTGAATGAGGACACAACTTTAATAGTCCATATCTTGAGATATCTGCAATTATTGAAAATATCTCTTAACTTGTTCTTCATTGTGTATATCTCTGAGTAAGTTAACTAAATGTTAAAGAAGTCAAAACATTTTCCTACTGCAAAAACATGCTGGGCAGGGAAATGTATTACTGCCATAGTAGTCACATGGCAATCATCTCCTATACCTTTTTCTACAATAACATGTCCAATGAACATACATATCTAAGGACATCTCCAATGCCCATAGGAACCATTTCTTTCTTTTCAGATCTGATTTTCTCAAAATAAAACAAAGGTGGATGGAGAATTGACTGCTATGGAGATGTTGACTTGATTTAGTATTAGGTTTCCAGAAAGAATGAGTTATTTTTAGCAAATCAAGATATCATCAAGTGTTGTGATACATACCAGAATTCAGGGTCATGAAAAATTAAAATAAGTAAATAAATAATTTTTCTCAGTAAATTCCATTTGGGGCCTAGTAATAATTATCTTCTAATCTAGAAAAAATTGGTTGAGATTTTACTGAATTTGTCCTAGACTATTTCCTTGCGTCAGGTATTTCCAAGTATTGGGAAAGAGGTAGATCAGTGAGGTTCCTGCCCATGTGAACATAGGCCCCCAGAACAGTGATCCCTGATATACTCATGTAGTTATACTGGAACATATGTTAATTGTTTGGGTGCTCAAGTCCACCACAATATTTGACAAAGTGGGAAGATACATTAGCTCTCATGACTTATTATTATGTCAGACTCATGACCATGTCAGAGATGGTCACAACCTCTACTTTGATGCAAAGGTCATGGAGATCATTTCTGTCTAGGAGTGGTCTTGGATAATTTAATAGTAAATTTTACACTTTTGGATGCAAAGTCAGGTTTCTTAGGAAAATTCTCCAAAAGAGTTGAAGTGAAAATCTATTTGAAAATAAGTTCATCTCTATTTCTAATGTGCAGTGTCAGTCAGAGCCAGGAGCTACTGGGGTGTGAGAATTCCTCTTAGGGCAGGATCTCCATTTATTCTATGGATTTAAAATACCAGATAAGGGCTACCAGCTTAAACTGAAGAAACTTTAATACAAGTGCCTCACTCTTCTACCTGGACCATTTACAGAAAAGATTTTCAGCAATATTTCCTCACTTTTCAGGGGGAATCATTTCTTTCCAAAGAACTATATTTATAAATTAAATATATTTCCCCCAAGTAAATTACTTCTAAATAAATGAAAGAAATGGAAAAATCTGAGATAATCATGCTTATTAGTTTAGTGGACAAAATTCTATGCCCATTCAATACTACGGCATATTTAACAAAAAATTAAAAAACAATATGTTTACTTTAATGCTGTTAACTTTTCAATTTATCTCTAGGTGATTTTCAAGAAATTTTTTTAGGAATCCTGAAGCCAAGCACATTTAAGTGAGGAAAGGCATAGCTATAAATTGGCTTATATGGGTTGGGTAATAGAATGTGTTGCCATGTGTAAGGATCCAGGTTCATTTTTTAAAAAATAATGATTGACAAGATTGTGGTATAAGAAGGGTACAATTCCCACCACTAGAGTTCCATGTGCTCTACCCTCCACTGGAAATTTCCCTAATCTTTATCTCTCTGGGAGTATGGACCAAAAGTATTTAAGGAGAACAGAAGTTGGAAAGTTTGGCTTCTGTAGTTAATTTTCCACTGGGCATGATAATTGACAGGTCAGTTAATACTCCCAGCCTGTTTCCATCTTACTCTAATGGGATAGGCTGGGGAAGTGGGGTTACAATATACACTGGTGAGAGATGTAAGGTTGGTGCCATGGTAGCATCTGCGAATAGTGGCTGAAAAGCATTAAGATATAAAACAGAACAAATTGTTTAGTAATCAGGAACCTAAAGGTAATAATGCAGCCTATAGGATTTGGAGACTTCATGTTGGAAGAAGCTAGAAAGTCTATTTTAGGTATATTCCAAGGGGCCCATGACTTTAATAATGTTTTTATTTGTTTGTTTGTTTATTTATTCCCTTTTTTTACTTTAATATTTTTAATTTGTATTTATAAATTGAAAATATTGACAAGATTATAGGATAAGAGGGGGGGATTTTCACACAATGCCCACCCCCAGAGCTCTAATCAATCCTTCCCCTTGAAAGCTTCCTTATTCATTATCTCTCTGGGAGTATGGACCCATAATCATTGTGGAGTGCAGAAAGTAGAAGTTCTGGCTTCTGTAATTGCTTCTCTGCTGAACATGGGTGTTGGCAGGCCTATCCATACTCCCAGCCTGGCTCTCACTTTCCCTAGTGGAGCAGAGATCTGGGGAGGTGGGCCTCCAAGATACATGGTGTGGTCTTCTACCTACCATGTATCTTGTCAGGTTGGCAATATGGTAAGTCAGGTTGACAACATGGTAGAATCTGTAACATGGTGGTTGGAAAAATGAGTTGTCAGAAAGCAGAACAAACTAATCATATTGCAGATGAAGATTTGGGGTCTCTGTTTTGGAAAAATCTAGTAGGTCTATTTTAGGTATATTATAAGGGGCCCATAATTTTACTAAGTTTTGCCTGAGGCTGATGTCTAATATGCATGTGGACCCAGATTATTTTCTGGGCAGATAATGTCATAGTTGGAAAAAGGGCTAGAAAGCTGGATCACTGAAGAGAGTAGTTCCCAAATATGGGGAAAGTATATAAATATTGTTAACTGTAAACCTCATCAATTTGATCTGGGGCCCATATTCAGCATAGGAGTCTGTCTAACCTCTGCATCCCTGTAGGTCTGAGGTTGCATTCTGTGGTCATGGGTAGGAACATTCCAGACTGTACTAATTTCAGGACCCCATCTTCCTTGGGTGGTGGTTAGAGTATGTTGTGCAACCTTCCTTCAGCAAATGTAACATTCTCTACCATTGTTGATCCACATTGAGGGTAAGGTCCTGTAGGGGCTCCCAAAGGGGCCCATTATGTTTTTTCTGATGGAGATAACCAGTAGCAGAGAAAAAGGGATCTGTTAGAGGTCTAGGCCTATCATGTCTGTGTGGGAATACCAGGACTCCCTGACTAAGACCCCAGTTAATGGGGCGGCCTGGTAGTGACAAAAGAGCCATCATTAAAATATGCCAGTCTCTTGCCCTTATTCAGATTTTGTAGTCCTTACTTTGTCTGACAAGATTAGCTTGAGTTATTGAGGGAAGTGCAGTATGGTGTAGCTGAGGAGGGGTTTATAGGTCTATTTAGAAACTATTTCATTATGTATTTTAAGGTTTATTTTTTAGGTCTTTCTACTTGCTTGCTTTATTTATTCACTCAAAGCTAATTATTGTGCACTTTTACTTTAAAGCATATATTTTCTCCTAACTTAAGGATCTCATGGGCCCTGGTCTATATCTAAGTTTTGAGATTTTGTTAAGAAGTGTGACACCTGAAATGGAGTTAAGAAGTCCTAGGAGCTAGAAAAGGTCTCACCAGAGTAAGGAATCTGAAAGGTTGACATTCCAAGCATGAAGACTCTAGACCCTCTGAAGTGAGGTAGTATGCATTGCATTGATTAGGTTGGGATCAGCAGATGCAGTATCATTTGGTATTAATTGAGAGAAGCATGCAGGAATGTGAGCCCTTCTCTAGAGGTTCCAGGACTGGGAGGTGTATGGAGAAAGGGGGAGATTCCTGCTGCTTTAGGGTTTAAGAAGGCAATAGATAGTTATTGCTATAAACAAATTATTTGATAATTGGGATACCTTTGAAAAATCCATTTTTAAAAATTTTCTGTGTCTTATAAGATCTCACTGTAATGCATGTGCTTTTATGCTATTTCTATATAGCTGTATCTTATAAAGTGACACCACCAGTTGCTTCTGTTCTTGGTCTAAGCTTTCTGGAGATTTAATATTTCAAAGAACAAGTCATTATCAGAAATGTATTAATAATTTAAGCCAACTGTTAAAATTCAATCTGATTACCAATTTGAAGTTTTAAGTCCTCAGATTGAAGGAACATATACTCAGCCTATGGTCTATACATCCAAAAATTGAGACATTCAATTTTTCCCCTCTCAAATTAATCAGTTACTTGTAAGACTGTAAGTTATTAGGAGTGCATATTTACACCATTCCCATTACCAAAGATCTGTGTCCTGCCTGCCTCACCACAATCCACCCCCCCCCCCCCAAGTGAAGCTGAACATCTACTCTTACACTCCACCCAGAGATTTTTACTTTGGTGCCCTATTCCAAATTCAGTCAAATCCTGCTTTGAGTTTCCCTCTCTGTTCTTTCTCAACTTCTGTTTATGAGTTGATCATCCCATACTCACCTTTGTCTTTCTGACTTATCTCACTTAACATAATTCCTTCTATCTCCATCCGAGATGGGTCAGAGAAGGTGGGTTCATTGTTCTTAATAGCTGTGTAGTATCCAATTATGCAAAAATGCCTATCTTTTTCAGCCATTAGTGTGTTTTTTTGACACCTGGTTTGCATCTAGGTTTTAGCCATTATAAATTGTGCTGCTATGAATATGCTTCTATTGTGTATAATGGAGTCCTTAGGATATACCTAGCAGAGAAATTACTGGATCATATGGAAGGTCCATCGCTAGTATTGTGAGGGTTCTCCAGACTGATCTCCACAAAAGTTGGACAAATTTACATTTCCACCAGCAGTGTAGAAGGGTTCCTTTGTCCTCACAGCCTCTCCAGAATCTGTTGCTGCTGTCCTTTTTGATGTATGCTATTCTTACAGGGGTGAAGTGGTATCTCAATGCTGTCTTTATCTGCATTTCTCTGACAATTTTTCATATGTTGGTTAGCCTTTTGGATCTCTTCTGCAGTGGATGTTCTGTTCATATCCTCTGCCCATTTTTGGATGGGATCATTTGCTTTTTTGTTTCAAAGTTTTTTGAGCTCTTTATCTATTTTGGTTACCAGTCTCTTGTCTAATGTATGGCATGTGAAGATCTTCTCCCATTCTTTGAGGGGTCTCTTTGTTTGTGTCATGGTTTATTTTGCTTTGCAGAATATCTTCAATTTTATGTAGTCTCATTGATTTCTTTTTGTTTTGGTCTTCCTTGCAATTGGGTTTGAATCATCAAAAATATCTTTGAGGTTTAGGTAAGAAAGGTTTCACCCAATGCTTTTCTGTATTTGATAGTTTCCTGACTATCATCCAGATCCTTGATCCATTTGGAGTTGAATTTTGTTTCTGGTAAGATAAAGTTTTTCAGTTTCATTCTTCTGAATGTTTCAACCCAGTATTCCCAGCACCATTTACTGAAGAGAGCCTCCTTCCTCCATTCAATACTTTGGGCCCCTTTTTCAAAAATTGGAATCCCACAGGTGTGGGTGTATGACTATGATGCCCTTAAAGAATAGTTTAAGATCTGGCTGTATAATACCTCTATTTCTGTTTCATTTCCTCAAGATTGTTTGAGTGATCTTGGTGTTTTCTAGTTCCAAATAAATTATTGTAATTTTTGTTCTATTCTCTTAAAAAAAAAAAACTTAGTGGGACTTTGATGGATATTGCATTGAATTATATATCTCTCTGGGTAGAATATTCATTTTGATGATATTAATGCTTCTAATCACTTCCACTACCTTTCTGCTGGATTTTGTAGTTTTTTTCTGTGTCTACTATCATATCACCTGAAAATAGTGAGAGCTTGACTTCTCCTTTCCAATCTTTATTTTATTCCTTTCACTGCCTGATTGCTATGGACAGAACTTCCAATACTATGTTTATGAGTAATGGTGATAATGGACAGCCCCTCCCCCTATCTGAGGAGGAGTGCTTTCAGATTCTGTCCATTGAGTATGATGTTGGCTGTAGGTTTGCTATATATGGACTCCACTATCTTAAGGAATTTCCCGTCTACTCCCATTTATTGTAGTGTTTTGAGAATGAATGGGTGATAGATTTTGTCAAAGGCTTTCTCTGCACATATTGAGATGATTGTGTGGTTTTATTTTTATTGACATGGTGAATGACATTGATTGACTTATATATATATTGAATCAGCCTTGCATTCAAGGGATGATGAACAATCTTTTTGATATACTTCTGTATCTGGTTGGCCAGGATCTTGTTCAATATTTTGGCATCTATGTTTTTCAGAGATATTAGTCTGTAATGTTCCTTTTTTTTGTTGTGTCCCTATCTGCTGTTGGTATCAGGGTGATGTTGGCTTCATAGTAGGTGGAAGAGAGTGTTCCTGTTTCTTTGATCTTTTGAAAGAACTTTAAAAGTATAGATATTAATGGTTTCTTGAAGTTTTTAGAGAGTTCATTTGTAAAACCATCTAGTCGAGGACTTTTGTTGTTGGGAAGATTCTTAATAACTTTTTAAATTTATTTGTCTGTGATCGGTCCATTTAGATTTAGTAGTTCTTCTTGATTCAGTTTTGGGAGGGTATATGCTTCTAGGAATTCATCCATTTCTTACAGATTCTCTAGTTTGGTGGTGTATAGAAATTCATAAATCTTCACATGATTTTTTTTATTTCTGTTATGTCTGTTGTGATATCTCCTTTGTCATTTACAATTCAATTTATTTGAGTCTTCTCCCCCCCTCCCTTTTTCTTGTGGGTCTGGCTAGGGGTTTGTCAGTTTTGTTTACTTTTTAAAAGAATCAAGATAGGCTTTTTAAATGTTTTGTATGGTTCTCTTATTATTAATGCTGTTTATTTCTGTTCTAATTTTGGTGATTACAGTCCTTCTGGTTGCTTTAGGGTTCCTTTGTTCCTCTTCCTCTAAGTCCTTAAGTTGTGCAGTAAGGTTTTTTACTTGAGATTTTTCTCTTTTTTTTCTTTTTTTTTTTTTTGTTCTCTAATGTGTTATTTGTATGGCTTGTGTTTCTCTCGCAGTACTGCTTCAGTACTGCTTTAGCAATGTCCCAAATATTTGGCAGCTTGTGTCTTCATTTTCCTCTGTTTCTAGGAACATTGAATTTCTTTGTTGATTTCTTTTTTGACCCATCAGTTATTAAACAGTATTCTGTTGACTTTCCAAGTTTGGTGACTTTTAGTAATTTTCTGTTGGTTGTTGAGTATTAGCTTTAATCCACTGTGGTCTGAGAAGATGCCTGGGATGATTTCAATGCTCTTGGATTGGTTTACACCATCTTTTCTGCCAAAAATGTGTTCTATCCTTGATGATATACTGTGTTTATTTTAAAAGAATATATATTCCCATGTCTTTGGGTGAAGAACTCTGAAAATTTCCAGGTCTAGTATATCCATCTCTTTAATTAATTCTTTTGTTTCTTTGTTGATTCTCTTCTTTGTTGATCTAAGTGTAAAAGTGAGCTATTGAAGTATCTTACTATTATTTTTTTTTACTGTTGATGTATTTTTATAGTTCTTTCAGTAGGTTTGATGTATTTAGATTTGCCCTTATTGGGTGCATAGATTTAATAATTGTTAAATTTCTTCATTGATTGATCCTCTGATCATAATGTAATAGCTTACTATTCCTTTATTATTCCTTTATTTAATTTAAAGTCTATTTTGTCAGAGATGAGAATGACTATTTCTGATTTTTTTGTGGTCTATTACCCTGTATGATAATTTTACATCCTTTCTCTTTAAGTCCATGTTTGTCTTGTTGGGTCAGGTGGGATTCTTGCAAGCAGCATATGTTTGGATTCTGTTTTCTGATCCATTCTCCCACTCTGTGCCTTTTAATAGGTGAGTTTAAGCCACTGACATTTATTGATATTATGTATTTAAGGTATTTAATTGCCATTATTCAACAATTTTTTTTTATTTTTTCTGATATATACCAAGTATTTTGGTGATGTTCTTGCTTATAGGAGTTCTTTTAGAATCTCTTTCAGGGCAGGCTTGGTGATGCTTGCCTCCTTTAACTATTGTCTGTCTGAGAAGATTTTGTTCCCTCCATCTAGTCTGAATGAAACTAAGCAGGATATCTTATCCTTGGTTGAAACCCTTTTTCATTGAGGGGTCAATAGATATCTTACCATTCTTTTGTGGCTTTTAGATTTTGAGGGGAGAAGTCTGAGTAATAGTCTTATAGGTTTTGCCTTTATGTGACTTTTTTTCTCTTGTAGCCTTTAAGATCCTTTCTTTATCCTTACTTCTTTTCATTCTAACAGTGATGTGTCTTGGTGTCTTTAGGTCTGGGTTGATTCTGTTTGAGACTATCTGGGCCTCTTGGAGGTTAATGTTGTTTCTGATTTTAGGGCTTGGAAGTTTTCTTCCATTATTTCCTCTAGAACTTTTACTTTCCCTTCCTCTCTTTCTTCCTCTGGTAGGCCAATTATGGGAATGTTACTTCTTTTGAGATCATCCCATAAGTCTCTGTTGTTGTTATCAGTGTATCTCAATCTCTGTTTTTAGCTCTTTTACTTTCTTCTTAGTTTTCTCTAACTCATTCTCTTTCTGGCTAATTCTGTTCTCTACTTGTGTTAATCTGATTTTCTGTCCCTCTGCTTCCTTCTTCAGCTCAGCCATTTTTTTTTTACCTTGCTCAGTTATAGTACCAAATTTTCCTGCTAGCTGGCCTCTTAGATCAGCTATTTCAGCTTTCAGTTCTCTAATTACCTTGAGGTACCTAGTATTTCCCATGAGGATATCATCTCTTTCATCTGTTGTTTCACTATATCTGATAGACTTTTCTTCAATAGGTGTGCTCATTTCTGTGATTAATAGCTGAATTATTTTTGGATAGTTTTCTTATTTATACTTGCTTCTGACTTATTTGGAGTTTATTCTGGGATACTGTCTTGATTCATCATGGTAGCAGTTTTATTTCCTCTCAATTTAACATTTTTGTTTTAATTTATGTGGTTTGTGTTTTGTGTTTTGTTGTGTGAGTACAAGCCACACCAAACTATTTTCACAAATGATGTCACAAACCCCAGAATGTACAACAAGAATAACTGAAGCAGAGATTGATGCAGTTCAAACAAAACCAGTGAAAATAGTTAGCCAAGCAACACCTCCACTTCAAAAACAAAAACAAACAAAACAAAAAGATTTAAAAAGAAAAGAAAATTGGGAAGAGAAATTAAAGGAGAAAAGAGAGAGACACATCAAACACACACACACACACACACACACAGAGAAAAAGTCCACTCTGAGTCAGACTTCTTCCAAAATTAGTTCACAAATGAATGCCAGTGAATACAGAAAGAAAAAGGAAAAAGGGTGAACAGAAGGATTTTTTGGATCAGTTAGGAGAGAAAAAGAAAGGTAGAGAAAAGAGAGAGAAATAAGCAAGTTCCTCTCAATGGATAGCATACCCAGTCACACATAATGGAAAAAACAACAACAGTTAATTTCAGTCAACGTGGAGAGGAGGGAAAACAGACAAGTGCAAATAATAATAATAATAATAATGTAAAATAAAATTGAAAACCCTAACAACCAATCTGCATATTAGACTGCTCCAGATTGGCTGCACACAGCCTCATCCTCTTCCTAAACCAAGCAATAAGAAACAATTACAAGAATCAAATATCAAACAAACTCAAGAGGTAGATGAAGAAAGACAGGTAATCTAAGGCAGGCAGGGTCAAGGCCCTGATTGGTCATGTACAGACCCTTCCCCCTCATATAGAGCTCCAAACCACTTCAGAAGAAAAAAAAGGCTTTGCATGGGGAAATATCCCCCCTCTTTTAGATGAGACCCCTGATTATCCAGGAATCTTGATAAAGATATTAGCTCCTCAGTAAGACTGTCAGTAGTGGCCAGTGTGGGGGTTGGTCTTAGGATGGGGGGAGTACAGAAAGAAATGGCCTAAGAACACAATAAAAATAGGAAAGAATGATAGAATAGGAGGTGGAGGGGATTAATGTAGAAAGTATCTCTATCAAATTTTAGCTACTCAAGACCAACATTAAAAAGTCTTTTTAGATACACTATCTTAGTTATTACAATTTTGGTAACCACAATACAAAACAAGGAAAAGTGATATACAGACAATACAAGAGAGAGAGTTGGGTGGTAGTGCAGTGGGTTAAGAGTGTGTGGCCCAAAGAGCAAGGACCTGCTTAAGGATCCCAGTTCAAGGCCCTGGCTCCCCAACTGCTGGGAAGTCACTTCACAAGTAGTAAAGCAGGTCTGCAGGTGTTTGTCTTTCTCTCCCCATCTCTGTCTTCCCTTCCTCTTTCCATTTCTTTCTGTCATATCCAACAATGATGATATCAACAACAAGAACAATAATAAAAATCAAGGGCAACAAAAGGGAAAATAAATAAATAAAATTTTAAAAAATAAAGTACAAAAGAAATCAGTGAGGAACTAATTACAAAAAAAAAAATCCACAAAAAATGACAGGTATACACAAGATAGCAAAGAATAAAACAAACTCAAATATAAAGTCAGAATGGAAGTAAGTAAACTACATATATCAATAATCACCCTAGATGTTAGTGGCCTAAATTCACCTTTCAAAAGACTCAAATGGATTAAATGGATTAAAGTACAGGATCCATCTTTTAAATGTTTCCAGGAAACAAAGTTGTTGTTATTGGACATACTCTTTTCCCTGATCCAGCTTTCTGTTTCTTTTCCCAGCCATGATATCATTTCTCCAGACAATAATCCACCTGCATATCAGACTTCAGGCTCAGGCAAAAAAATAAAAAAGTTAGTATAGCTACAGGCCCTTTGAAATATAACTAAAATATGCCTACTAGCTATATACCCCCCCCAACACTTCATCTTCTCTGTTCCAGGCTTTAGGTACATGGTTGTTCAACAGTTTGTTTGGCTTTGTATGTTAACTCTCTTTTCAGCCACCAGGTTCCCAGATGCTAGCAGGATGTGACCTGACTTCCCTGGACAGATGAAAACACCAATGTACCTTGTAGCTTCACTTCCCCAGAGCCCTTCCCCATGAGGGAAAGAGACATAGGCTGGGAATATGGATCAACCTGTCAACAACCATGTTCTGCGGAGAAACAATTACAGAAGCAAGACCTTCAACCTTCTGCATCCCACAATGATCTTGGGTTCATATTCCCAGAGGGTTAAATAATAGGAAAGCAGTCATGGGAAGGAATGGGATACGGAGGTCTGGTGGTGGGAATTGTGTGATGTTGTACCCCTCTTATACTATGGTTTTTGTCAATGTTTGTTGGGCATTAAGCCAGCCCCCCCCCCCTCCATATTGCATAGCTGACACTATGGCCTATTTACATAATTATTGTTTCACCTGAAAGATCACCACCCATCCCATTGATCTATCTTCTTTCAACCTCTAGACCTGCCCTGCCTGCAGGGTAACATTAATCCCACCAGTTAAAACCCTCACAATAGTTGCTAAGGAACCTTCTACCTTCCCAGCGTGCTTTTGCTTTCTCCAACTCCTTTCCTAGCCATTTCCATTTCTGACTTGCCACTTCCATTATCCTATAAAAGCATTGGCTCTCTGATTAGTAGATCCCTTTCGCATTGCCACACTGCCACAAGTTCCTGAGTCATCTGTCTCCCACGTCGCTGAGTGAGTAGTAGCCCAGTCTGAGTCCGGTTGAGTTCTCTCCAATGCAGAGAGCACGTGCCCAGGGAAGAAGCACCCCCACGCTATCTCTACAAATGTTTCCTTTGTATAAATAAAAAATTAAAAAAAATAACAATAAAAATGTTTAAAAAAGTAAAGAAATAGAGGATGACACAACAAAATGGAAAAGCATCCCATGTTCATGGACTGGAGGAATAAATACCATTAAAATGGCACTCTTTTCAAAAGCAATCAATATATTCAGTGCAATCCCTACTGATATCTCAATGGTATATTTCAAGGAAATATGACAATGTATCCAAAAATTCATTTGGAATTATAAAAAATAAATAAATAACCTGAATAGAAAATCTCTCCTGAGGCAAAAGAATAAAACTAGAGACAATTACAGACTTCAAGTTATATTACAAAGGTATTGTAGTTAAAACAGTATGGTACTGGAACAAAAATGTATTTGTGGACTAATGAAACAGTATAGAAAGCCCAGAAATAAATCCATACATATATACCAGCCAAAACTGCTCAGTGAGGAAAAGAAGGTTTCTTTAACAAATTATTATTGAAGAACTGGACAGTCACATGTAGAAAATTGAAACTAGAGCACCAGTTAACACCATATACCAAAATTAGTTCAAAATGGGTCAAAGTTAATATTAGATATCATACCTGTAACTATAAAATGCACAGAAGAACAAAATAGGTGAATTATTTCATGATATTAACATCAAAGATACATCTGTGGACTCTACCCATGGGCAAGGGAAACAAAAGCAAGATTGAACAAATGGTACTGTATCAAATTAAAAAGCTTCTACATATCACAAGGAAATTCCATAAGGATGAACAGGCAACCTAGCAACTAGGATAATATATTTATATACTACACTTTAAACAAGTGGTTGATATCAAACATCTATAAAGAACTCATACAGCTCAACAGAAAAGAAACAGAACAACTCAATAAAAAAGTGGACAGAAGAACAGACTGTTCTCTAAATAAAAGAAACATGTGGCCCCCTTATATATGTGGAAATTCTCTAATTCACTAATCACCAGAGAAAAACACATTAAAACCACAATGAGATTCCACATTACACCTGTGAGAATGGCCTTCAACAAAACAGGAGTAGATAAGTGTTGGAGAGGATGTGAAGAAAGAGAGAAGAACTCTGGTTCCTGCTGTTGGGAGAACAGTATGGAGTATCCTTAAACAATACAGATGGACATATGATCAATCAATTTGACTCATACACATTTATTCAAAAAAATGATAACACTAATTTGAAGGAACATATGCAGCCCCATGTTCATAGCTACATTATTTATAATAGTCAAAATATGGAAGCAACAAAAATGCCCTTAAACAGATGACTGGATAAAAAACATATTGGACATACATTCAGTGGAGTACTCCACAGCATTAAAAAGATGATATTGTGTCCTTTCAAACAAAATGGATAGAATTTGAGATTATGCTTAGTGAAGTAAGTACTTCATTTCAGCCACCAATTTGCAAATGCTACAATGACTCCATCCTGACTTACCTGTGCATAAAACCTTACTGATATTTCCTGGAACCTCCTCTCCAGAGCCCTATACCACTAAAGGAAAGATAGAAACAGGTTGAGGATAATGATCAACCTGCCAACACCTGTGTCCTATAGATTAGCAATTAAAGAACTCATAACTCCCAATTTTAGCACTCCAAATTTTTTTTTTGTTCATTATCCCAAAAGGGTAAAAGATAGGGAGGTTTCCTGGGAGGGGGAGGGGTTACAGAACTCAGGTGACAGGAAATGTGTGGAAGTGTACCCCTATTATCATGCAGTCTTGTAAATCAATATCATCACTGATAAAATAAATAAATAAATTCTAGAAACAGGTGAGTCCATAGAAATAAAAGAGATCTGTGATCTCTAGGGTCCAGGAACTAAGGGTGAGATTAACTGCAATTATACAGGAGAATTTTGGGAGGAGACAGACATATGTCATACTATATTCCTTGAGAATGATTTATATGCATTCATTCTGAAACCTAATCAAATTATAGATCATGCTTCCTACATTTTATTTTAAGTAAATAATAACTCTATAAAGCTGACTAACAGAAAGAAAAATGGAAGGGGGAACTTGCAATAAAATGAAGATAATGACATAGTGAAACTAAAATTCTGCCTATATTCATGTTAACAGAGGAAAACTGTGATTAGGAAGCTAGAAACACCATGTTTTGAGCACTTGACAAATATCATCCCATTAGTCTCACTCAGTGTAAGCTGAAAAATAGTCAGAAATGGCTTTCATGATCCTGGAAGAGAAAAGGGATCTTTGATACAAGTGTTCTTGCCTATGCAGTAAATTCTGGATGATGAGAGAAAGGTAACAAAGAAATATTAAAGCAGTTGTTGATGAACATAATTGCTAATATCTACCTGAGTCAGTTAGGCTTTGAGAATCCAGCAGAGAAAAGAAAAAAAAAAAAACAGATACACATTCATGAAGATGAATTTCTACAGAAAGCTAACTATTCACATGTAACCTTCCCATTAATGTTTAAAGTTTCAATGGTGTTAAATTTTCTTGCAAAAAGTAACATGACGATTTTCTGGAGTATAGTTCATTGAGAGGGCTTGAAAGTTCACTTAGAATTGGTCAGGTAGCAGAATGAAGAAGAAATACTGGAAGCTGAGGGAACAGTAAGTGCAAAGGCTCTGAGATAGAATGCATATGAGTTCTCAGAGACAGCAATGAGAAGATGATGGGTATGTTTCAATTTTATCTGCATGCTAAAGTCCGTTTACAAAACAATATTTAGACTTGGCACTTTTTCCAACTAACTAAATCTGGATCTCCTAATTAAAAAGTAAAAGAAAAATGCTCTTAATTTCATCTCATTAGTTAACACAATTGAAAATATTAGTTGGGAGGCCTGGGTGGTGATAAATTTCATTAAGTTCATGTATTACAATGGGCAAAGACCCTAGTTCAAGGCCCTTGTGCCCAGTCTCCTTGCAGGAAGGAAGCTTCCAATTGGTGAAGCAATGTTGCAGTTGTTCTCTCACTCTCTTCCCCTATATATCCCTTCTCTCCCAATCTCTGCCTAACCAAAATAAATTAATACTAAAAAAGACAAATAAGTATAATAAAAGTAATAATTCCTCCCTAAGTTTAATAAAAGCTGATATTTAAGAAAAAAGAAAGTCTAAGGTGGGATGATAGGCAGAAGTTGGTTAATAAGAGCATCTAGACAGACTTACGGACTGGGTACCCTCTCTTCAGAGTCATGAGAAACCAAGCAACAGACAAGTATGTGAGAATACAAAATTTAGTTATTTGTATTTAAAGAAAATTACTCTGACATCAGAATGGAATAGAACAGATTGAATCTGTTGTCTGAGAAGGCATCATGACACAATGGGGAGGGAACCGCTCTAGTGGGCAAGGGTGGTGAAGATGGGGGAACATGCTAGTTTGATCAAACTGTTTGGAGGTGAGATTGGGTGAAACTGCTGTTGAATCAGGTCAGAACACAATGAAAGGAAGAAAAAAGTCAGGATTTTGAATACTCAGTAGAAATATTCACTAGCAAATGCAGGACAAAGGGCATCAACTACTAATGGATATGATTTTGATCACTTACTGAACATTCTACTTCTGGATGGTGAGTGTTCAGAGAACATCATTCGTAAGGAGAGAGGACACATGGAAAATGTCAAATACATAAAGAACCTTTTTTGGAAAAGCTATCAAATAACTTGTCTAAACAAAGTAGAGTAAGATGAGAGAGAGGGGTGTTATTTCAGTATTAAAACAATTGTCCAAGGTAGAAATTATTAGTTTCTAACCCCTCTAACTCAGAGGACCAGTAAAATAGGTCATCTAGATAGTGCATTTGCATTTATATGCATGTGACCCAAATCTGAGCCCATCCCTTACTGAATTGGAGGAAGTTTCAGTATTTTGGTATTGTTCCTCCTCTCTATCATTCTAACTGTCTCCCTCTTCCTATGTGAAAACTTTGATACAAAGTAGAGAAGCTCTGGCAACAAACCACACACAAAGAAGGGGAGGAGGAGGAAGAGAATAGAGGAGGAGGAAGAGGATAAAGAGGAGGAGGAGGAGGAAGAGGAAGAGGAGGAGGAGAAGGAGAAGGAGGAGAAGGAGAAGGAGACAGAGGAGGAGAAGGAGGAAAAGGAGAAGGAAGAAGAAGAAGAAGGGATCAAAGCAAAATAAAGAGGAGGGGAGGGGAGTAATAGCAGAGAAGAATCTAGATGGATGATAATGCATTAAATGTTTTAGAGAATTTGTCACTTATATTACATCACAGATAATCTGTCTCCAACATCATCTCTATTCATATTCACTACCTCGCACCCATGAATTTCTGTGCTGATGGTTGATGAAGAACCAAGGTATCATCCTACTCTGCTACTTGAGGAAGACTGGTCTGGAAATTAGTGCAGCAAGAATGTTCCCAGTTGTGACTATAAACTGTGAGTTCAGACTGACAGAGACTCAGAGTTTACACAGGCTCCTGTGCTAAATAAAAATATATATGGGCTCTGGAACTGGTGGTAGGGTAAACAGTAATTCTTATTCTTATTCTTATAGTATTGTTATTTGTTTCCAGGGTTATTGCTGGGACTCGATGCTGGCACTACAGATTCACTGCTCCTGGCAGACATTTTTTTCTACCTTATTGGATAAGACAGAGAGAAATTGAGAGAAGAGGGTATGATGGAGAGGGAAATATGAAGATAAACACCTGCAGACTTGCTTCACCACTTGTGAAGCGATCCCCGCCCCTGCTTGTGGGGAGCCAGGGGGCTCAAACCATGATTCTTGTGGGGGTCCTTGAGTTTTGTACTATGTGCACTTAACCTGGTATGCCAATACCCTATGCCCTAAATAGCTAATTTTATTTATAGATTTTATTCAAAACTGGGAGCTACTCTGCCCTAATATGAATTTTAGCCCTATTCTAAACTCTGACACTATCTTTGCAGACAATATTTTTGTCCAACTCCATGTTAGATATCAAACTCAGGCAAAAACTATGGAAGGCATAATCCTCTAGGAACATACCTAAAATAGATTTCCTTACTTCTTTTCACCTTAAAATCCCTATTCTCATCTGCTCCATTCCTACTTTGGGTTCCTGTTCATTAATCATTTTGTCCTGCTTTATATCTTACCACCTTTCAGCCACCAAATTGCAGTTGAAATCATGATTCCAACTTGACTTCCCTGGGCAGACAACCTCACCAGTATATCCTGGAGCTTCATCTCTCCAGAGCTCTACCCCACTAGAGAAAGCTAGAAAAAGGCTGGGGGTATCGATTGAACTGCCAATGCAAATATACAGCAGAGAAGCAATACAGAAGCCAGAACTCCTACCTTCTGCATCCCCAAAATAATTTTGGTCCATACTGGCAGTGGGGGAGAAATGATAGGGGAAAATGACCAGAGAGCTCAGAACTCTGATTCTGTCAGGATCAGGAGAGAAAAGAGGAAAAAAGGAAGGACATTTGAAGTAGTAATAGGTGTACGTATGACTTAGAAAGAAAAGGAATGCTGGAAAAAAGGGGGGCAAATATATATATTTATAAAAATTGTAGTCAACCCATATCTGTGACCTTGGGAGAATTACTGTGGCTTCCAATGGAGGGAATGGGGATACAGAGCTCTGGTAGTGAGATCAGTGTAGAAACATACAGCTTTTGTTTTATAATCTTGTAAATAAGTATTGAGTCATTAATAAAATAATAATAATTTTAAAAAGAACCAATATGTCTGCCATGGCCCAAGTATAGTCAGTG
Source organism: Erinaceus europaeus (assembly GCF_950295315.1). Lineage (NCBI taxonomy): Eukaryota > Metazoa > Chordata > Mammalia > Eulipotyphla > Erinaceidae > Erinaceus > Erinaceus europaeus. The sequence continues at coordinate 34,825,849 of NC_080162.1, forward strand.
GGAATTAATAATGAATTCCTCAATATTTGTTATGTTGTAGGAAAGAAGGACTGTGACCATGTATACATCAAATGCTCATCTCTAAAACAAATGTCTTTGCTTTTATTTATATATTAGCATATGCCTTTAATTACACACACACACACACACACACACACACACACACACACACACACAAACATACACACACACACTGGAGCAGAGGGCTTACTTACTTGATCCAAACTTGTTCAGGAAGTTGAAGTTTTGTCCCATGGCCATACCTTTCCAACTGTCATGCTATGTCTCCCTTGAGATACATTTCCCAGCAAAGGCCAGGGATCTTGCTTCAAAGGAAGTCAGAAGGTGAATGCCATTAATAAAGTTTGCAGCCTGTTTGAAGTCATGAAGATGGTCAGACCACCTGCATTTCTCCTGCCAACTCCTATTAAACCACCAAAGGCTTATTTGTGTTCCTTTGATGTGGGCTACAAGTGTATTTCCTATGAATGATAGTAGATTAAATGTTATAAATGGACCCAAAGGCATAGCCAGAAAAGTACCAATTCTCCCTGCCCTCATCCTGAAATCAGCCTGTATTTTCATTTAAAGATAAGCTTCTTACAATTTGAGCTAAGGTGCATAGACTGTATAATTTGGAAAATTTTTTGAATGATAACAAGATTATTAAATTTATCAAAAATTTAATACACATACCTGAGTTTATGCTTTGGGCTTTCATGGAATGGTTTATGGAGAACAATAGTATCACTGAGTACAAGAAAGGAAAATGGAATAAACAACCCAAGAAGTGTCTATTCCTACAGCCAGCAAAGCCAGATCCCTTAGGCTTTGACTGGATAAGTCTGCCGTCCTGGGAGCTTCCATTACTACCTGCTCCAGTTCTACCTATGTGAATGAAATGATCATGGACAGGGCTAAGCAATAGAATCCACCAAAAGAAAGGAACAGACTATACTATGAAAGGAAAGGTCTCACCCAAGTAATGAAGTTGAAGGGTTGTCATTCCACACGTGAAGTCTCTGGACACAGTCTGAAGTGAAGCATGTTGAGGTAGCTATCGTTGTGTTGGTTAGGTTGTGATCAGCAGATACAATATTATTTGATATGGATTGGGAGTGGCATACGAGAAAGTGGGCCCTATCCAAGGGTTCCAGGACTGGGGGAAGTAGAGGCTCTATAGTGGAGATGTGAGGTTCCTGCTGTCTTAGGGTTCAAAAAGACAATCGATAGTTAATGTTATTATCACATTGTTTGGTAATTGGGTTAACTTTGAAAAGTCCTTTTGTTAGGGTTTGCTGTACAGTACCCAGTATCTTGTATATAGCTATGCTATTGGTTGCTTCTGATCTACTTGGTCTAGGCTTTTGAGAGAGTCTGCATATCAATTACACAGCCTACATATTGAAAAGATTCAGTTTGTGTCTTGAAAAACTTCGAGACATACAATTAATTTTCCCCCTCACGTATTAATTAACTAGTGAGTTATATGACTGCATTTTAATAGGAGTGTACATAAACACCATTCCCACCAACAAAAGACTGTGACCCATCCCTCCCACACACTCCCACCCCCCACTGTCCCAGGAAGCTGCATGTCTACTCCTCACCACAGGGTTTTTACTTTGGTGCCCTACTTAAAATTTGGTCAGGTCCTGCTTTTAGTTTCCCTTTCAGATCTTCTTCCTCAACTTCTGTTGATGAGTGGGATCATCCCATACTCATCTTTATCTTTCTGACTTAGCTCACTTAACATAATTCCTCCTAGCTCTGTCCAAGATGGGTCAGAGAAGGTGGTTTCATTGTTCTTGATAGCTGCATAGTATTCCATTGTGTATATATACCACAGCTTTCTCAGCCACTCATCTGGTGTTGGGCACCTGGGTTGCTTCCAGGTTTTAGCTATTATGAATTGTGCTGCTATGAACATAGGAGTACATTCAGACTGTGTCCAGAGACTTCATGTGTGGAATGACAACCCTTCAACTTCATTACTCGGGTGAGACCTTTCCTTTCATAGTATACTCTAATTTCATCTCAGGTGGTTCACTTTCTAACAAAGTCCCAAAACCTAGATATACACCAGTTTCTGTGAGAGAGAGCATATGTTCACACGTATCCGTAAACTACTGCAAAATATATTTGTGAAAGCAGAAGTGCACTAGAGTTTGCAGTGAGTACCCCCCTAACATTTCCTCTCCACTGTTCCAAGCTTTGGGTCCATGATTGCTCAACAATTTGTTTGGCTTCGTATGTTAACTCTCTTTTCAGTCACCAGGTTCCAGATGTCATCAGGATGCTGGCCAGGCTTCCCTAGACTGAAGACCCCACCAGTGTGTCCTGGAGCTCCGCTTCCCCAGAGACCCACCCTACTAGGGAAAGAGAGAGGCAGACTGGGAGTATGGACCGACCAGTCAACGCCCATGTTCAGCGGGGAAGCAATTACAGAAGCCAGACCTTCTACTTTCTGCAACCCACAATGACCCTGGGTCCATGCTCCCAGAGGGATAGAGAATGGGAAAGCTATCAGGGGAGGGGGTGGGAAATGGAGACTGGGTGGTGGGAATTGTACCCCTCCTACCCTATGGTTTTGTTAATTAATCCTTTCTTAAATAAAAAAAAAAAAAAGAAAGGAACAGACATTGCCACCTCATCAAATGAAAATTGCAAGGAGACAGTAATTTCAAGTGCAAGGATAAGAGCCTTTGGAAACACGAAAGGATTACAAAATGAGTCATATTTTTGAGTTGTGTCCTTGAACTGCACAGGGTATTAGACTAAGAAGCTACAAGGAGGGCAAAAATATATAGTGTAGTGCTTCTGGTAATCTCTCAAATTAAGCAGGAAAAAAATCATGTGAGTTCAATTTTTTCCATGGTTGATTAATATCACAAACACCCAATATCTCTTTAGGACATCCATTGGGGCAGTATGAACTAGCAATGAATAGAAATTGACCTAGTGGTTCTCATCACTGGAGCTACAACAAAGGTGACTGCAACATAGAATGGAGAGGAGGACTGTGTTGCTACAGGCAAAGTGTTACTCAAGTAGCCACATAAGAATAATACTTGGGGGCAGGGAGCTGATGGTGGCTCACCACATTAAGCACTCTTAGTACAAAGTTAAAGGACCTGCACATGGACCCCAATTCAAGCCCCTGGCTCCCCACTTTCAAGGGGTCCACTTCACAACTGGTGAAGCAGGTGTGCATGTGTCTGTCTGTTTCTCTCCTTCTCTATCATACCCTTCCCTCTCAATTTCTCTCTGTACTATCAAAAAAATTGAATAAATGGTCTCCAGGAGCAGTGGGTTTGTAGTGCAGGCAGCAAACTCCAGCAGTAACCCTGAAGACAAAAAAAAAAAAAAAGAATACTATGTCTGTCTGGGATGGGGATGATAGTATAATCGTTAAGAAAACAGACTCTCGTGCCTGAGGCTCCCAGGTCAAGTTCAATCCTGTGTACCACCATAGGCCAGAGTTTAGCAGTGCTCTGGAAAAAAAAAAAAAAAAACAGTATATTTGTTTAAAGATCAATACTGAATTACCTCAATTTCAGTCACTTGTAGCTGGAACTTAAGAATAAAATACAGTAAAGGGGAACATAAAATGAAACTTGGATTGGGTACTTGGGTATAGCATATTGCACCAAAGCAATGGACTCAGGGAAGGGTAGGAGGAAGGGACAATGGGGTCCTAGCCATTAATCAAGAGGAGATGAGAAAGGCTATGCCTATGTGTAAAGACTATACTGTTAACCACTAAACCCATAATACAATTTTTAAAAAGTGCAATATATCTGAAATTCATGCATATAACCATAAATAGCACAACTTAAAGCTCCAAATGTGAATTATTAACTAAGCATTTTAGAAGAAAGCATGGAATATCTTCATTACCTTGAATTAAGCAAATATTCTTCTGCAGAGCACAAATTGTATTAAACATATACAGAAGAGTGATTAATTAGTTCCTCTTGAAATTGACAAAGAGCATCTTAAAAGAGTGCAAAGACAAGCACAATTCAGGGAAAGATATCTGCAATACATGTAGCCAACAGAAGCCTTTGATCCAGTCTACAATGGAGAATTCTGGAAAATCAATAATAAAAATAACAAAACAAAAAAAAAACGATGTTCCAGCAGGAAAGAAAAAAGGCTTTAACAACACTTTTCCCCCAAAGAAAACCAAATGGTCATCATACTTATGACAAGGTAATCAATAACATTAATTAAAAATAACTATAAAAAGCAAGTTTGTTCAAAACATGATGTCACTACATACTTAAAGTGAATGGCTAAAGTCCCAAAATTAAATATAAGTGAGGGTGTCAAACAATTTGAAAATTCATGCCTCATTTATAGGCCACTAAATGCAGAAACCAATCACAAAGTATCTGTGAGAATGTCTACTAAAGCTGATAATATATGATTAGATGACTCACATCCTAAAGAAACAGGTAATAGAATTATTCATTTCCACACAGTAAAAATATGTTAAAAATGAGTACAGCAGCATTATTTTCAACATGTATGGAAGAAACTCATATGTCCATTTATAGCAGAATTGATTGAATGTAGTGCTATTTAGTCAAGATCGTGCACAACAGTAAGAATGCAAATTATAGTGATACATACATAATAACATGGACTCAAATCATAATTAAACTAGGTAAAAGAATACCTAGTGTGTGCTTATGTTTTACAAAGCTTGCAGGCAAGGAAAATAAAACTATTTTAGTCAAAGGTGAGATTATAGGTGTCGGGGCAGAGGGAGTCATGTGTAGGTGCCCTACTCAGAGACTTTGATAGTTTCAGTTGTGTTCATTTATTGATCTGGGTGACAGTCAAAGAGTGTGTAATTTGAAAAAAAAAAAGTCATTGTTCTGAACATTCTGATTTATGTATTTTATGCCTGATTATTTTATTTCAAGAAAATGTTACCTTAGACACCAGTGGAATAGCATAATGATTTGTGAAACAGGCTTTTCTTTCTTGAGGCTCAGAGGTGCCAGGTTCAGCCCCTGGTGCCAAAATAAACCAGAGCTAAACAGTGGGGGGGGGGGCAGTTAGAGAGGGAATAAAGTAAAGTGCATAGAAAAAAGGAAACTAAAAGATAAAAGGCCCCACACCTATGGAATCTAATATTTAATAAGGGGCCTGAAGTATTAAATGGAGAGAGGAGGCTTTCTTGAATAAATGGTGCTGGAAAACTGGATTGAAACACTCAGGAAAATGAAACTGAACCACTTTATCTCACCTTAAACAAAAGTCAATTCCAAATAGATCAAGGACCTGAATGTTAGAACATAAACTATCAAATACTTAGAGGAAAACATTGGTGGGAGGCTTTCTCATCTAAACCTCAAGGACTTCCTCAATGATACAAACCCAGTTACAAAGAAGACTAAAGCAGAAACAAATCAATAGGACTACATCAAATTAAAAAGTGTCTGCACAGTCAAAGAAACCATGACACAAACAAAGAGACCCCTCACAGAATGTGAGAAGATCTTCATATGCCATACATCAGACAAGAGTCTAATCACTAAAATATATAGAGCTCACAAAACTTAGCAGTAATAAAGTACAACAGAATATTAACCTCAGAAGAGATCCAAAAGGCTAAAAAATACATGAAAATTTGTTCTATGTCACTGATTGTCAGAGATTTGCAAATAAAACCAACATTGAGATACCACCTCACCCATGTGAGAATGGCATACATCAAAAATGACAGCTGCAATAAATGCTGGAGAAGTTGTGGGGACAATGGGACCTTTCTGCACTGCTGGTGGGAATGTAAATTGACCCAGCCTCTGTGGAGAGCAGTCTAGAGGACCCTCACAAGTATAGACATGGACCTTACATATGACCCAGTGATTCCTCTCCTAGGGATATACCCCAAGGACTCCATAACACCCAACTAAAAAGATATGTGTACACCTATGTTCAGATCAGCCCAATTTGTAATAGCTAAAACCTGGAGGCAACCCTGGTCTCCAACAAGAGATGAATAGCTGAGAAAGCTATAGTATATATACACAAGAGATTACTACACAGCTCTGAAGAACAATGAACCCACCTCCTCTGACAAATCTTGCATGGAACTAAAAGGAATTATGTTAAGTGAGCTAAGTCAGAAAGATAAAGATGAGCATGCGATGATCCCACTCATAAACAGAAGTTGATAAAGAAGACCAGAGAAGGAGACTCAAAGCAGAATCTGACTGAGTTTGGAGTAGGGTCCCAAAGTAAAAATCTCTGAGTGGAGGGTGAGAGTAGATGTTAAGCTTCATTCTGGGGTGGGGGTAATTGAGACACAGTACTTTGGTGGTGGGAATGGTGTTAATGTGCACTTCTATTCATCTGTCGTCTCATAAATCACTATGTAATTAATATGAGAGGGGAAATACTGGTTGAATGTCTCAAATATTTTAGTACACAAACAATAGGCAGAGTATATGTTCCTTCAGTCTAAACACTTAAAAGTGGTCTCAAATTTGAATACATTTCCAATAATAACTTGTTCTTTGAAATGTTGACTCTCCTGAAAACTTATACCAGGGAAAAAAGAAGCAACCAGTTGCATTACTTTATAAGACACAGCTATATATAAATAATGTCCAAGGACATAAATCATGGTAATATCGTGTATGCTACAGAAAATCCTAACAATGGTATTTTCAAAGCTAACCCAATTGCCAAATAATTTGACTATAGTAATATCTATACCCTTCTTAATCACTAAGACAGCAAGAGCCTCCAGCTTCCTTTATAAAGCCCATTATTTCCTCAGTCCTGCAACCTCTCGGTTGGGGCTCACTTTCCTTCCTGCTTCTCTCTATTCATACCAAGGGATACTGTATCTGCTGATCCCAGCCTAATCAAAGCAACACATACCACCTCAGAATGCTTCACTTAGGAATGTGTCCAGACACGTCAGGCATGGAATGTCAACATTTCAACTTCAGTACTCAGGTGAGACCTTTCCTTTCATAGGATTCCCTAATTCCATTTTGGGTAGTTCACTTCCTAACAAAGTTCCAAAACCTAGATATAGACCAAGTCCCATGAGATAGGGCAGATATAAATATGTATCCATAAAGTAGGGCAAGATATATACCTGAAATCAAAAGTCCACAATAGTCTGCAATGAGTCAATAAATCAAGCAAGCAAGTAGAAAGACCTAAAAAGACACCATGAAGTTCCTAATGAGATAGTTTCTACTTAGACCTAGATACCCTCCTCCCCTGCCGGGATAGCCTGAGGGTACTTCTTCCCGAGCTAGTGCTCTCTGGCTTGGAGAGAACTCAACTGGAGCCGATCTAGGCTGCTGCGTGGGAGAGGGATCAGGAACTCGTGCCGCACTAACTTCCGCAGGAGATACACTCTGGAACTCTCGGAGCCGGAAAGCAATTTCCAGGTGTCTTTAATCAGAAGAGCAGCTGTTTTTATACTCTCCAAGTAGGGTGGAAACAGGATGTGATATAGAGAGGGTGGAGAGAAAAGTGACTGGTGAAAATCAGAGTGTGACAAGGAGGGGGCGGAACAGGCGAGAATCCTATCACTGAACCACCAATGCCCTGGAGTGCTTTATGTAAAAGTGATTTATGTAAATAGACCAAAGCTTTGGATCAGTAAATCCCTATATAGGCATATGGTTAAGCAGAAGCCAGGGGGAGGTGGCATACTACCCAACACTCCCCTACTTCCTATTAAACTTCCCATAATCACTCCAATGCTAACCTTATCAAATTAAGGACTGCAAAAGCTGGATAAAGGAAAGAGACTGACATACTTTAATGATGACTCTTTAGTCATTATCAGTCCACCTCATGAGCTGGGGGCCCATGTCAGGGAGTCCTGGGATCCTCACACAGACTTGATGGGCTAGACCTCAAATAGATCCCTACCTCCATTTTCACTGGTCATCTCCATGAGGAATAATACAATGGACCCCTTTGGGGGCCCCCATAGTGACGGACTAGTGACACGAGAGAGATGACCTAGGAACCAAGCTCATCACGGCAAGGCAATTCAAATCTTTATTCATCTGAACACCCCAGAGTCGGGTGGAGCACACCTGGTTAAGCCACGTGGTGTAAACCGCAATGGCCAGTGTCAGCCCATCTGGCTGCACCCTTGCTTCTCCAGGTTGGAACATGAAAGGGAGAAGTCAGAAACGGAAGTGGCTTGACAGTACCATACATGTTTAGGAAAGGGACTGAGAAAGGTGAAAAAGGTAGGACTTCCTTAGAAACTGTTGCTAGGGGTTTACCTGGTAGGATTAATAATACCCTGTGGTCTTGAGGGTAGAAAAAGAATATATTAAATGAGCATAATGGGTGGGGGAATAGGGTGGAGGTCTTAAGTCATTTGTTAGATAAAGCAGAAGATTGATATGTAGATAATAAAAGGATGGGCCATAGTATAAAGGAATGCAGGGTGGATGGGGGGGGGGGGGAGCTGGCTTAATGTTTTAAGGAATGCTGGGCTCCTGGAGGCAGAAAAATGCAGGGTGCTTTGTGAGGCAGGGAGTCTTTTTATTTTATTTTATTTTATTTTATTTTTTTATTTAAGAAAGGATTAATTAACAAAACCATAGGGTAGGAGGGGTACAATTCCACACAATTCCCACCACCCAATCTCCATTTCCCACCCCCTCCCCTGATAGCTTTCCCATTTTCTATTCCTCTGGGAGCATGGACTCAGGGTCATTGTGGGTTGCAGAAGGTAGAAGGTCTGGCTTCTGTAATTGCTTCCCCGCTGAACATGGGCGTTGACTGGTTGGTCCATACTCCCAGTCGAGCCAGGGAGTCTTATGAGACGAGGCAAACCTTTGGGGTCCTCGTGTCCCCTTGCTCAAACTCTCAGTATAAAGAGAGAGACTGACAGGATAGATGCACCCCTCAGGTCAATCCCTGTCATGCTCTACTACATCTGCACAGTTTCCCTACACCATAGGACCCTGCCCTCAATGCGGATCAACAATGGTAGAGAACGTTCCATCCTCTGAAAGGAGGCTGGATAACATACTCTAGCTACCACCTGAGGAAAATGAGTCCTGACATTGGGACAGCTTGGAACGTCCCTACACATGACCATAGAATGTGAGCTCAGACCTACAGGGACGCAGAGGTTATATAGGCTCCTCAGCTGAATTATGGCCCCAGATCAAATTGATGGGGTTTAATTTCAATAATATTTATACACCTTTCCCATGTTTGGGAGCTACTCTTCCCTGATCCAGGTTTCTTGCATTCTTCCAGCCGTGGCATCATCTCCCCAGACAATAATTTTGGTCCACCTGCATATCAGATGTTAGGCTCAGGAAAAAACTAGTATAGTCATGGGCCTTTTGGAATATAACTAAAATAGGCCTAATAGATATGTTCAAAATGGAGACCCTAAATCTTCATCTACAATATTCCATTCTTTAGTTTCATGATTAGTCAACAATTTGTTTGGCTTTATATGTTAACTCTTTTTTCAACCACTAGGTTCTAGATTCTACCATGATGCCAACTAGACTTCTCTGGGCAGATGATTCCACCTATGTGTCCTGGAGCACAACCTCCCCAGAGCCCTGTCCCACTAGGGAAAGAAAGACAGACTTGGAGTATGGTTCTACCTGCCAATGCCCATATTCAGTGGAGAAGCAATTACAGAAGCCAGACCTTCCACCTTCTGCACCCCATAGTGGCCCTGGGTCCACATTCCTAGAGGGTTAGAGAATAGGAAAACTATCAGGGGATGGGATGGGATGTAGAGTTCTGGTGGTGGGAATTGTGTGGAGTTGTACCCCTCATCCTATGGTTTTGCCAGTGTTTCCATTTTATAAACAGAAATTTTTAAAAAAAGAGAGAGAGAAAAGGAAGAATCTTTGTTTTTCTCCAGGAGTATCTCTGGGGCTCTGTGCCAGTACCACAAATCCACAGCTCATGATAGCCATTTTTTTCCATTTTATTGCATAGGACAGAGAGAAAGTGAGAGAGAGGAGAGAGAGATATAGAGAGATAGAGACAGAGAGACACCTGCAGACCTGCCTCACAGAGACTCACCTGCAGACCTACTTCACTTCTTGTAAATCAACCCCCTGAAGGTGGGGAGCTGGGGGGGTAGGGATCTCAAACCTAGATTCTTGCATGGGTCCTTGCAGTTCCTATTATGTGCACTTAATCAGATACACCAATAAATAAAAGCTCATCCTCACATTGCTTTCTATCCCCATTCCCCAAACAGAAAAATAGACACATACACCCAGTTATACAACCTACTATAAAGAGAGAACAACAGGAAAATAAGTTGCTGTTAGTAATATATAATTATATTGTTCTTGCTTTATTTTGCACTGATAAAACTATCAAATACTTAGAGGAAAACATTGGTGGAACATTTTCCCACCTAAACCTCAAGGACATCTTTTATGTTACAAACCCAATTGCAAGGAAGACTAAAGCAGAAACAAATCAATGGGACTACATCAAATTGAAAAGCTTCTGGGAAAAAAAAGGAAAAAAAAAAAAGCTTCTGTACAGCTAAAGAAACTATCACACAAACAAGGAGCCCTCTCACAGAATGGGAGAAGATCTTCACATGCCATGTATCAGACAAGAGACTCATCACCAAAATACACAAAGAGTTCAGCAAACTTAGCAACAAGAAAACAAATGACCCCAGCCAAAAATGGGCAGAGGATATGAACAAAACATTCATTTCAAAGGATATCCAAAAGGCTAACAAATATCTGAAAAATTGCTCCAGGTCATTAATTGTCAGAGAAATACAAATAAAGACAACATTGAGAAACCACCTCACCCTGTAAGAATGGCATACATCAAAAAGGACAGCAGCAAGAGAGAGGCTGTGGGGAAAGAGGAACCCTTCTGAACTGCTGGTGGGAATGTATACTGGTCCAGCCTCTGTGGAGAGCAGTTTGGAGAACTCTGGCCAGGATAAACATGGACCTTCCATATGACCCGGTAATTCCTCTCCTGGGAATATAGCCCAAGGACACCATAACACCCAATCAAAAAGATATGTGTACACCTATGTTCATAGCAGCACAATTTGTAATAGCTAAAATCTGGAAGCAACCCAGGTGCCCAATAACAGATGAGTGGCTGAGAAAGCTGTGGTATATATAAACAATGGAATACTATGCAGCAATTAGGAACAATGAACCCACCTTCTCTGACCCATCTGAGATGGAGCTAGAAGGGATTATGTTAAGTGAGCTAAGAGAGAAAAATAAAGTTGAGTGTGGGCTGATCCCATTCATCAACAGAAATGAGAAAGAAAAATAGAAAGGGAAACTAAAAGCAAGATTTGACTAAATCTGTAGTAGGGCACCAAAGTAAAAACCCAGGGGAGAGGGTGTGGGTGGATATTTGGCTTTTGGTAGTAGGGATGATGTTTACATATAATTAATATACTCCTATTAATTTGTAGTCATATAAATCACAAATTAATTAATATGAGACTATATAATTAAATAATTAATGTCTCAAACATTTTAAAGTGCAGACTGAGTCTTTTTAATACATAGTCTTTGATATGTTGACTCTCTCAAAGCCTAGACAAGGGAGAACAGATGCAACTGGTGGCACAGCTATATACAAATAATGTCAAAGGACATAAATTATGGTAATGTTGGGTATGATACAGCAAATCCTAACAAAGGGATTTTTCATAGTTAACCCAATTACCAAATAATGTGATAATAATAATAAAAAAAACTATTGTCCTCTTGAACCCTAAGACAGCAGGAACCTCACATTTCCATTATACAGCCTATATTTCCCCCAGTCCTGGAACATTAGGGTGGGGCGCACTTTCCTGCATGCTTCTCTCAATTCATACCAAATAATACTGCATCTGCCAATCCCAACCTAATCAACGCAATGAGTACCTCAGCATGCTTCACTTCAGACTATGTGCAGAGACTTCAGGTTTGGAATGTTAACCTTTCAGCTTCATTACTTGGGTGAGACCTTTCCTTTCATAGTATTCTCTAATTCCGTTATAGGTGGATCACTTACTAACAAAGTCTCAAAACTTAAATATAGACCAGATCCCTTGAGATAGAGCATATGTACACATGTATCCTTAAACTAGGGCACAATATATACCTGAAAGCAAAAGCACACAATAGTCTGCAGTGAGTCAGTTTAAAGTTTCTGAAAAATAGTATCTAAGTAGACTTAGATACCCTCCTCACCTACTTCCTATTACAGTTCTCTCACTCACTCCAAAGCTAACCTTAGCAAAGCAAGGACTGAAAAAGCTGAATAAGGGCAAGAGACTGGCATACTTTAATGATGACTCTTTACTCACTATCAGGCCACCCCATCAGCTGGAGCCCTATTCAGGAAGTCCTTAGATTTCCAAGCAGACATGATCGGCCTAGACTACAAATAAATCCCTCTCTCCATTATCACTGGTCATCTCTATGAGGAAAAACAAAATAGACCCCTTTGTGGGCCCCCCATAGGACCTTGCTCTCAACTTGGATCAACTTTAGAGAATGTTCCATCCTCCAGAGGGAGGATGGGCAACATACTCTATGCTACACCTGAGGAAGGTGGGTCGATAATTGGGGCAGCTTGGAATGTTCCTACTAATGAACACAGAATGTGAACTCAGATCTACAGGGATGCAGAGGTCACATAGGCTCCTAAGCTGAATATGGTCCCCAGACCAAATCAAATCGATGGGGTTTATAGTCAACAATATTTATACCCCTTTCCCATATTAGGGAGCTACTCTCTTCCCTGATCCAGCGAGGACATCATCTCCACAGAAAATAACTTGGATTCACCTGCGTATCAGATTTCCGGCTCAGAGGAAAAAAATAAAAAACTAGTATAGCTACAGGCCCTTTAGAATATAACTAAAATATACCTATTAGTTATCTACAAAATAGAGGTCCCCCTAACACTTCATATGCACTGTTCCACCCTTTAGGCCCATGATTGTTCAACAATTTGTCTTTGTATGTTAACTCTTTTCAGCCACCAACTTCCAGATGCTATCATAATGCCAACCAGACTTCCCTGGACAGAGGACCCCACCAATGTGTGCTGGACCTCTGCTTCCCCAGAACCCCACCCTACTAGGGAAAGAGAGAGGCAGGCTGGGAGTATAGATCAACCAGTCAATGCCCATGTTCAGAGAGGAAGCAATTACAGAAGCCAGACCTTCCACCTTCTGCATTCCATAATGACCTTGGGTCCATACTCCCAGAGAGATAAAGAATAGGAAAGCTACCAGGGGAGGGGATGGAATCCGGAGATCTGGTGGTGGGAATTGTGTGGAGTTGCACCCCTCTTATTCCATGGTTTTGTTAATGTCTCATTTTTTAAATAAATAAATTAAAAAATCAGAACACTTCTCATTTTTTAAATGAAACCATGGACATTAAAGTTGGTAACATTTATTCTCAGCAGTTGCATAGCCTCTGCACAACACCAGCTATGACCACAAAGGAGAGGGTTACAGAATGAGACTGCTCCCATTCTGTTTCCAGAAGGGAGGGAGCTTGGCACTGTTGGTACAGAGCTCAGAAGTAACTAGTCACTTATGGATTAGCTATCTAGGCAGTTCTTTAAAGTGCTGAGGGATCAATGCAGCACTGCTACAATGATTATATTTACAGACGAAAGTGTTTGCATAGATGTGCTTGCAGGTGTGTGTGTGTGTGTGTGTGTGTGTGTGTGTGTGTGTGTGTATTATGTTTTGTGTTTATTCTAATGGTCCTTTTTAAAACAAACCACACTCTTCAATGTGATAAAGAAACAGATTCAATTGCTGGAGTGAGGAGCAATGTCTCTGACAAGGGATAGTTTTGCTTTAAGCTCAGTTGTTAATTAGGTTTAAACAAACATAATGCACACACAGAGATTTAATGCTTTTAATCCATTTTCACAAAATAAAATTAAGATGGAGGAAACCAGGGAATAAAATGTGAAAAAGTAAATAGACGTAAGAGAAGTGAGAAAGGAATAGTGAGGTAAAGAATTAGAGAGGGGGATAGGTAGTGATGCACCTGGATAAGCATACATATTACAATGCACAAGGAACTTTGTTCAAGCACCGGTCCCTATCTGCAGGTGGAAGGCTACATGAGTTGTGAAGTACAACTACAGTTATCCCTTTGCCTCTTTCCTTCTGTAATGCCCTCTCTCCTCTCAATTTCTCTCAGTCTCTATACAATACAAATACAATATTTAAAGGAAAGAAAAAAATCCTTAAAAAGGAATTAGAAGAATGTTACCTGTGAACAAAAATAAAAATGCTGCTAAAGTATCAGGGGGTAGTGGTTATTAACATGCAAGATTTGGTATGATCTGAAGTATATTTTAAGCAAGTTCAAAGCCTCTCGCATACAACATAGTACTTAGAAAGTGCTCAATAGGGAGTCTGGCTGTAGCTCAGTGGGTTAAGAGCATGTAGTGCAAAGCACAAGGAAGGCCTAAGGATCCCGGTTTGAGCCCCTGGCTTCCCACCTGCAGATGAGTCCCTTCACAGGCTGTGAAGAGGTCTGCAGGTGTCTTTCTCTCCCCTCTATGTCTACCCCTCCCCTCTCCATTTCTCTCTGTACTATCTAACGACAACGATAGTAGTAAAAACAGTAATAACTACAACAATAAAAAAACAAGGGCAACAAAAGGGAAAATAAATAAATACAATAAAAAATTTAAAAAAGAAAGTGCTCAGTGAAAAACCATAAAATTTTAATCCGTGTAGACATCTAGAAAACAGTGTGCTGGGAGTTGGGCAGTAGCGCAATGTGTTAAGCGCAAGTGGCACAAAGCCCAAGTACTGAAATAAGCATCCCAGTTGGAGCCCCCGGCTCCCCACCTGCAGGGGAGTTGCTTCACAAGCGGTGAAGCAGGTCTGCAGGTATCTATCTTTCTCTCCCTCTCTCTGTCTTCCCCTCCTCTCTCCATTTCTTTCTGTCCTACCCAACAACGATGTCATCAATAACAACAATAATAAATACAACAATAAAACAACAAGGGCAACAAAAGGGAATGAATGAATAAATGAATGAATGAATTAATAAATGTGCTTTGCCATATTCAAAGGTACTTCAAATTGGATGTATTTACAAAAAGACTGAAAAACCAAGATCTAGTCATAAAAAATATGGGAATGTATCATTTTGCATTACTTACCATTAAGACAATGTGTGCATATGTATATGCAGTATATAGTACATGTGCAATGTGCCTAATATATAATTATATATTATTACATACACTTGTGGCTTTGTGTGTTTATGAGTCTATATATGTGCTCACAAGTGAACCAAAGTCCTATAGATGTTGAAGTAGTGGCTCCTGATTTTATTTAGAAAACAATGGCAGTAGTGGGAAGACTCAAACATAGAACTGAACTCAATTATCATTGCTCCCCACAAGTGAGATTTATAGTCAAGAATCAACTTGGAGGTTGATGGTGGATACCAGTGGATTAGAAACTATGAAGAGGAGATCAATGGGGATGGAGAAGGGTCAGGCAGCTTCTAATAAAGTCTCCTTATAGTGCTTGCCAAATGCAGGTCAGGGTGATCTCATATCTTCAGAGGGGTGGCAGGGATGAGGAATTTGATAATATATCAAGTATAAAAGATTATCCCTAAGTGCACTTAGGAGAATTTGTGCTAGATATTATAAAGAGGAAGTACCCATATAAGCCTTATTGAAGAGAAGGTTCAAGGAAGCCTGACAAATGATTAGTCAAGCAAAGAATGTTTGCTTGTTTTCATTTGTTTGTCCCAAATTCAAGGATATCCATTGCATCATAATTTATAATAAAAATAGTTTATAGAAATCTAACAGGAGATTATCCAACAAGACAACTGTACTTTCTTTTCTTTTTTTTTTATTTTTCCCCCTCCAGGGTTATTTCTGGGCTCGGTGCCTGCACCATGAATACACCACTCCTGGAAGCCATTTTTTCCCCCTTTTTGTTGCCCTTGTTGTTGTAGCTTCGTTGTGGTTATTATTATTGCCATTGTTGATGTTGTTCGTTGTTGGATAGGACAGAGAGAAATGGAGAGAGGAGGGGAAGACAGAGAGGGGGAGAGAAAGATAGACACCTGCAGACCTGCTTCACCTTCTGTGAAATGACTCCCCTGCAGGTGGGGAGCCGGGGGCTCGAACCGGGATCCTTACGCCGGTCCCCGAGCTTTGCGCCACGTGCGCTTAACCCACTGCGCCACCGCCCGACCCCCCGACAACTGTACTTTCAATTATATCACCACAATGAGTACAAATCAGCTATTATCAAGAATAAACCAGTTCTATGTTTTGACTTGGGATGATCAGATCTGCAGACCTATGTTTATAGCAATTGTTTTTAACACATGCACCAAGACTCTGTACATGTGCAAGAGCATCCCTAACTTACAAATACACAGAGGCAGGTCAGAATGGATATTCATTAAATCTGTAGCAAAAGTAGAGAGATGGGGCCATGACTATATTTGATGGTCAAAAACAGTGATGTAAAACTGTTTTGATATTTTAAACAAACTATATATATACAATGACTCACTGTTGTGATTACTGTTTCATTTTTTCTGAAATTACTGATGTAAGACACCTTGAAATTACACTGTAGAGCTGTGGAGACAATGTAATGGTTATGCCAAAATGTTTTCATGCCCCAGATTCAATCCCCAGCACCACCATAAGCCTGAGCTGAGCAGTGCTTGAATCTCTATCCCTCTCTTCTCTTTCTCTCTCTCTCTCTGTCTCTCTCTTTCTCTCTACCTTTTCTCTGCATCACTTTCAAATAAAATATTTTATAAAAATAAATAATAAGTAAAAAATAATAAAATAAATTACACAGTGGTTTTTAAAAATATAATGTTAATGTTAAGTGAAAAGATCAGGTACCATGCCAGGGAGTATGGTGGATCCAGAGCTGGATTTTCTGCAGTAGTATACAACTGGATGGAATGCTGATCACTTATTAATTCATCAGTTACTCATTCTACAGACATCCTCTGGGCCAACCAGTATGGTAGATAGTCAGGAGACGCAAATTGACAAGCTTCTTGAGAAGAAAAGAAAGATAAAGGCAATGAAAATTACATTGGATGGGCCAGGTGGTGGCATACCTAGTTATACCCACACATTTCAGTGCAAAAGGAACCAGGTTCAAGCTTCCAGTACCCAGGAATAGCTCATATACTGAGTGAAGCAGTGCTGCAGGTGTCTTGTGTTTATTTTCCTCTATACCTTTCCACCTTCCATCTCAATATCTCTTTTTCTATCTAATAATAAAAAATAAATTTAAAAAATCACATTACAGATTTTATATGGATTTATTAGGTTCAATGTGCAGGGCCTTGGACTCTAAAGTGTACCACCAAGTCTTTATAATCACCATGAAGTAGCACTGTTCTGATTCTTTTTTAACTGCTACCAGGCTTATCACTGGGACTAGGTGCCTACACTGTGAATCCATTGATTTCAGTGATTTTTTTTTACTTTTTCTTTTTTATTTAGTGAAACAGAATGAGGGGGTGGGTGGGAAGCAGGAAAGAATAGAGGGAGACACCTGCAGTACTTCTTCGCTATTTCTGAATCTTTCCTCCTGCACATAAGGACCAGAGACTTGAACTTGAACCCAAGTCCTTATGCCTGGTAACGTGTGGACTGAACTGAGGTGTCACTTCACAGCCTGTTTTGACTCTTATAGTACAAATGAAGATAGTGAGGTAAGAAACAGTCAAAGTATAGAAAGAGGCAAAGCTAGAAATGAAGCCAAGCCTCTAATGTGAGAGCCTGCATATCACGAGGTTTCAGAGTGGTCTATAGCAACAATAAAGAGGAACTTCCTCGGGGCAGTGTGTTGAGACTTTGAAAGGAAGAAGTGATTGGCAGAAATTAATAAAGGCATGTGTCTTATTTTTATTGAGGGAAAACAAAAGTCCAGAGCACACTATCCCATGCAAGATGTTCCACTCACGTATAGCATCTTTTTTTTTTTTTAAAGCAATCTGAGGAACTGATTGATCCAGTGCCTCAGGCATGTAAGATATGCTCTCCACTGCTGAGCCACCACATGGAGTTGAGACTTACTTAATTTATACTGAAAAAAAAATTCCATATATAAGAAAGGTGATATATGCCTAATGCTCAAATATAGAGATATATAAGCCTAAACAACAGTTAAGCTGGAATGGACTGTTTTACACAGGAAGAATAAGGTTTCATATCTTCACTTTTCATTTATTTATTCATCCCACATGTTTTTGTTTGTTTGTTTGTTTGTTTAACAACTACCATATGACCTTACTTCCAGGAGACATCATTAGTAAAGACTGGACAGGGGCCTTGTGGTGACAAAGCTGGTTAAGCACACATGTTAATGATTTCAAGGACACAGGTTCAAGGCTCCAGTCCCCACTTACAGGGAGAAAGCTTTGCAAGTGCTGAAGCAGGTCTTCAAGTGTCTTTTTATCTCCCTCTCTATTTTCTCTTCCTCTTTCAATTTCTCTCTGTCCTATTCCATAAAATGGAAAAAAAAATGGCCACCAGGAGCAGTGGATTTATTGTGCCAGCACCAAGCCCCAGCAAAAACCCTGGAGGGAAAAAAAAACTCAGAAACATGTGTGTGTGTATTTCTGATATACATATATATATATATATATATATATATATATATATATATGCAAGAATATATTCCAAGAATAGGATAAAAATATAACCAAAAACACTGCTCCAATAACCATTTAGTAATGCTCATTAAAAAAACCTTTCTCATATAAGCTAAGAGAGCCAGGAAAAATGAAGAATGCATAGGTTTTATTCATTTTTTATTTTTTATTTTTATTTTTTGTACAATGGAGAGAGGGGTTTATTTGAGGTCTAGGCCCATCATATCTGTTTGGGAGTCTCAGGACTCCATGATTACGGTCCCACCTGATGGGGTGGCCTGATAGTGACTAAAGAGTCATCATTATAGTATGCCAGTCTCTTGCCCTTATTTAGCTTTTGCAGTCCTTGATTTGCTAAGGTTAGCTTTGGAGTGAATGAGAGAACTGTAGTAGGAAGTAGGTGAGGAGGGTATCTAAGTCTAAATAGACACTATTTCATTAGGAACTTTATACTGACTCACTGCGGACTATTGCATATTATTGCTTTCAGATATATATATATATTGCCCTAATTTATGAATACATATGAACATATTATGCTCTATTTTACGGCATCTGGTCTATATCTAAGTTTTGGGACTTTGTTAGGAAGTGAACCTCCTGGAATGGAATTAGAGAATACTATGAAAGGAAAGGTCTCACCCTAGTAATGAGGGTGAAGGGTTGACATTCCATGCCTAACGTCTCTGGACACAGTCTGAAGGGAAGCATGCTGAGGTGGTACTTGTTTTGTTGATTAGCTTGGGATCAGAAGATGCAATATCATTTGGTATGAATTGAGAGAAGCGCTCAGGAAAGTGAGCCCCACCCTAGAGGTTCCAGGACTGGGGGAAATATAGGCTCTGTAGAGGAAGTGGGAGGTTCCTAAACCTTCAGGAAACAGTTAATACCTATACTTCTAAAGCTTTTCCACAAGATCTAAGAAACAGAAGCACTCCCTTCCACTTTCTATGAAGCCAAAATCACCCTGATACCAAAAGCATATAGAGACACAACAAAAAAGGAAAACTACAGACCAATATCTCTGATTAACATAGATGCCAAAATATTAAACAAGATCCTGTCCAACCAGGTACAACAGTATATCCAAAAGATTGTTCATCAAGACCAAGTGGGATTTATCCCAAGAATGCAAGGCTGGTTCAACATACGTAAGTCAATGTCATACACCACATCAATAAAAGCAAAACCAAAAACCACATGATTATCTCAATAGATGCAAGAAAGCCTTTGACAAAATCTAACACCTATTCATGCTCAAAATACTACAATAAATGGAAATAGATGGGAAATTTCTCAATATAGTGGAGTCCATATATAGCAAACCTACAGCCAACATCATACTCAATGGACAGAAGCCGAAAGCATTCCCAGTCAGTTCGGGGACTAGGCAGGGCTGTCCATCATCACCATTACTCTTCAGCATACTATTGGAAGTTCTTGTCATAGCAATCAGGCAAGAGAAAGAAATCAAAGGAATACAGATTGGAAGGGAAGAAATCAAGCTCTCACTATTTGCAGATCATATGATAGTATACACAGAAAAACCTAAAGAATCTAGCAAAAAACTACTGGAAGTTATTAGGCAATATAGCAAGGTGTCAGACTACAAAATCAATGTGCAAAAATAAGTGACATTTCTTTATGCAAACACTAAATCTGAAGACGAAGACATCCAGAAATCACTCCCATTCACTGTTGCAGAAAAATCAATAAAATACCTAGTAAAAATGCATAGGTTTAAGAACAACAACAACAACCAAACTGAAGGTTAACCAGCAACTGAATGAGAATAGCACTACAAGGTGATGGAATGTTATCCTGGTGAACCTGGAGCAAGAGTTCTCAAGGTGAACCAGAAGCACCCTGAGAACTTACTCTTATTTTATTAATTATTTAATAGTGGTTAACAATAGTGTAAGATTACAAAGGAGTAATTTCATGTTGCATCCACCACCAAAGCCCTGCCAACACACACACACACAGGCACACATATACATACATACATGCACCATAGTCATCAATTCCCACAAAATCTGAAGGACTATTTGGATTTTTTTTCAAGTTAATGTGCTTTAATTATGTATATTCCACATAAGAGCAACACCTTTGGCTAGCTGTCTTTCACCCCAGAGGACTTAATTTTTTTTTTGTAGTAAACCAAGAAATTTTATATATGTTAAGAATTTTACACATGTAAAGCATCAATCTCCTCAATTAAAAAAAAATCTATCTTGTTATACTCCAGACCAGTGATCAAGTTTCTGGTCCACTTTGGTTTTGTTTTAGATGTCACATTTTACATTTTAAAAACTTCCAAATGATACTGAGTTTGTCGGTCTACTTAGCCACTCTGAGAACATTGATTCAACTACTCTTCCTCTGCAAAGACAGAGCAAGAAGGTAAAGTGGTATTGGCACACTTACCAAATGAAAACCATCAACAGATGTACATTTAGTGATAATAGGATAAGACAGGAGAATGCCACCCTCCTACAATGCCGTAGTGACTTGTCTGCTTCTGTAGAAAGAAAAGTAAAAGATCTATTCCAAAAATTGATCATCAGTCAATCGCACTTTGGTTTGGAGTTCAAAATTAAACCCTTCTCTAATCCCCAAAGCTCTAAACCAAGAATATAACATAAAAATCAGTCTTAAAAAAATCAGTCTAAAGCAAGTAATGACTTAAGGCTATCTGGCAGAAATAAGCACAAAAGTGTTGTTGGGTAACTCATACCCTTGATCAAAGCACATAAAGTTTCAACAGCCAAAACTCCACTAAATATGATTCACAACTCAAATGAAAAAGCACATAAGGAAAACATTCCACCAGAAGTGAATGTTAGCCAGATGGGACACATCCCAAGCACTGCAAATCATAGGGAATGATTACAAGTTAAGCAAGCTGAAAATGATCTAAAGCATAAGAACATATTAAGCAAAGCCATAAAAAAGTTATACTATATGCTGAGAGTAGAATGGGGGAGTGGTAGGTGGTGGCACACCTGGCTGAGTACACATGCTACAATGCACAAATACCTAGGTTCAAGGACCCAGGTTCAAGCTCTGAGCCCTCACCTTCAGGGAGAAAGCTTTGAGAGTGGTGAAGCATTGTTGCAGGTGTTTCCCCCTTATCATCCTCTTTCCTCTCAATTTTTGGCTATGGCTATCTAATTAATAAATAAAGATAATAATAAAAAAGGAAAGCCTGATATTATTATAAAAAATGTAGAATGGGCAGGTTAAAACAGGAAGCAAAGAAATTTTCCAGAGTGGGCATGACAGTGACAGAAATTAAGAAAAGGGTAGGGGGTAACTTCACAAGCAGTGAAGCAGATCTGCAAGTGTTTCTCTTCCTCTCCCCCTCTCGGTCTTCCCCTCCACTTTCAGTTTTTTCTCTCTTATCCAACAGCAACAGCAGCAACAACCACAACAAAAACAATGGGAAAAAGATGGACACCAGGAGCACTGGATTTGTAGTGTGGGCACAAAAAAAAAAAAAAAAAAAAAGAGGAGGGAGGAAGAATGGAAGGAAGGAAGTTAGGAAGGAAAAAGAAACTATAAAGAAACAAAACATTTGGAATTTAAACTTCATATTCCATTCAATAAACTAAGAAAGGAGCTCAGATGTTGGCACACCTCATTTAGTGTACAGGTTACAATGTTCAAAGTTCTGGGCCCCACCTGCAGGGGGGAAGAAGCTTCATGAATAGAGAAACAGTGTTGCAGCTCGCTCCCTCTCCCTCCCTCCCTCTCCCTCTCCCTCTCCCCCCCCTCTCACACACACACACACACACACACAGACACAATCTCTCTCAGATTCCTCCTTTATATAAGTTTCTTTCTGTCTCTGTCAAATAAACAAACAAATAAAAATAAACCTTTTAAAAAATAAATTAAGAAAACAGGGCTAGGAAAATTTCCCAAGTGGTAGACATCAGGACTTGCAGCCCTGAGACTCTCAGTTTGACCCCTAGCATCACATGTGCCAAAGTGATATTCTGGCTTCTCTCTTTCTTATGATCTCTCTTTCTTATGATCTCAATAATAAAACAAAAATTTTAAATAAAATTGAAACTCAATATTAATTAAAAAGCAGATGGTAAAAATAATAAACTACTCATTGATGTAAAAAAACCACAGATAGGAAGATAAAGGCATATATTTCTACTGTTGGCATATCTGGTAGATAGTACAGTTTACCAAGTTCAAGGACTTGAGTTCAAGCCCCCAGTCTCTACCTGCTTGGGGGAAAGCTTCAGGGTTTGGAAAATAAATGAATAAAAATCTTATTACCCAGGGATCACTCAGTTGGTAGAGCCCAGGACTTGCATGTCTGAGCCTCTTGCTTCAATTCTCTGCACTGCATGCAAAAGAGTAATGTTTTAACTTCAATATCAGTCTCTCACTTTCTCTCTCTTTCTCTCTCTCCCTCCACCCCTCCCTCCCTCTCTTTCCTAGATTTCTCTCTCTTCCTATCTCTCATTTGAAGCTTCTCCCTTGTTTTATTTAAAATAATAAAATAAAATTTGAGAAATGTGAAAACCTTTCTTATTATGTAGATTATGCAAAAACCAAGAGTCAGCATATGCAGTCCCTAAGCTACTTTAAAATATATATTGAGAAAGCATTCATTCTTTCTTCCACTCCACTCAAATAATAAGTAAAGACACATGTTAGATACTCAGTAGTTGTGGATAAATTAACTAGAGAGGGGGATATAGTAAATCACATAATTTTTAGCATATCATTTGAAGCAAAATATGCTGAGGTGCAAGGAAACAAATGAAATACTGTCCTAAATCTTTATTGATAAATTGATTGTATGTGACTTCATGCTCATAGTTATCTGCACTCCTCCCACAGTCTGATTTAGAAACAGCCCCATGTATAAA
This sequence comes from Erinaceus europaeus, assembly GCF_950295315.1. Lineage (NCBI taxonomy): Eukaryota > Metazoa > Chordata > Mammalia > Eulipotyphla > Erinaceidae > Erinaceus > Erinaceus europaeus. The sequence goes on from NC_080162.1 coordinate 34,849,424, forward strand.
CACACTTCAGATCTCCAAATTTCATGAGCCACATTTGAAAATGCAATTTCTTTCTTCCAGTCATTAAGTCAAGAAATATTTACTGATAGTTCACTATGGTCTCTGAACTTTCTTTTAGCTCCTTTCAGCAGAAGCGGTGCCAATCAATGGCCCTGAAAGGAGAGAGAGTTAAATCAAGTCCCAATAATTTTCTGACCTATATTTGAAGGTGGTTAAAGCTGCTCATAAAATGGGCATTAAGAAGCTTATGTGTAAAGCACTGAGCAATATCTTAAGGGTGTGTGTTCATCCTTCCAGACTCCTGATTTCCATGATTTCAAGGGCTCTGGGGTGACTTGAGGCAGGGGGATCAATCAAGAGTGGAGTTGTGAAAAACAGATGTAGAATTTAGGCTTTGGAAAGCTGTTATCACTAGCCAAGTAAGAAGGTGCTTTATGCTGTTCTCTGTGTGAAGTTCATCAGTTATAAACGTTTCACAAGCATTGATATTACATGAATCCAAGTACAGTCAGATCCTAGAGACAAATAAATTTCATTATTTTCTAAGAGATGTGTTTCAATACATAGGTTTGTTTTTAATAGATGATGGGGAAATCTATCTTAGAAATGCTTAAAAAGATTTTGAGAGATGTCAGCATAAATGGACCTTGTGAAATGTTGAAAACACTTTCAACAGCATGCTCTTGATAATAAAAATGATATCATCCAGAAAAATAAATGTATTTTCCCCCTTTGTAACTTAATAATTAGTTGCATTTCCTTAATGATGACAGTTCATATGCAGATCCTAACCTGAGATTTTCTAACTACCTGACAATTCAGTTATTCATAGAGATTTAACCATATATTATCTATGCAGATTCAGAGATAGAACATATTGACAAAGAATGAAGGGAGTATTTTCCTTAGATTAATATAACAGGATTAAATAGGGTTTCCTTGTAAGTGAAATAATAAACAGCATTTTATGTAAAAAACTATTTTTAAAAATTGTACTCTGATGCCCTCTGTCATTATGAATATAGAACATTTAACTTCACAGAAGAAGGGAAGAATAAGAAATAGGAATAAAACCTCAAATCTCATGAGATATATGCGGAAGCATAAACAGTCTTCCATTTCTTGACAGAAAATACTGCAATTACTTGAATAGAGAGACAGCATACTGGAAAGTAAATGGAAATAGGTTGAAAAAAATAACAGGACACACACTGTCAAAAGTTGGGTTTTTTTTTTTTTCTTTTAGGATAGCTGGTTCTGAAGTGTGATTGTAAGAGTGACAACAGGGTAGCTTCATCTTTATTCCTTTGTTACTGAGTTTTGTCCCATACTTCTATTGTTTACAAGTCAAAACAAGTTTTTGGCAATAGACATACTAACACAATCTTATCTGAAAATCAAGTTTCTTTCTGACCCAAAATAGACTCAAGGGTCATAATGCTGGGGGTATTCAAATCTGTGGTTTGTTGAAGAGAGGACATTATATGAGTCTTACTTTATATTTTATTGTATATTTCTCTTCATGAGACTATTTTTTTAATTTTTTTAAATTTCATTATTGGGAGATCAATGTTTTACAATTGTCAGTAAATATAATAGTTTGTATATGCATAACATTACTTAGTTTTTGACATAATGATACAATAGGACCCAATAGATCCTCTGCAATGCTGTTCCAGGACCTGAACTATCCCACCACCCACCACAGAATTTTGTTTTAATTTCTTTATTGGGTAATTAATGTTTTAAATTTAACAGTAAATACAATAGTTTGTACATGCATAACATTCCACAGTTTTCCATATAACAGTAAAACCCCACTAGGTCCTCTGTCATCCTTCTAGGATCTGTATTCTTCCCCCTACCCAACCACCCACCCCAGCATCTTTTACTTTGGTGCAATAAACCAACTCCAGTTCAGGTTCTACTTGTGTTTTCTCTTCTGATCTTGTTTTTTAACTTCTGCCTGAGAGTGAGATCATTCCATATTCACCCTTCTATTCTGACTTACTTCACTTTACATGAATTTTTCAATGTCCATCCAAGGTCGGCTGAAAACTATGAAGTCACCATTTTTTATAGCTGAGTAGTATATATACCACAACTTGCTCAGCCACTCATCTGTTATTGGACACCTGGGTTGCTTCCAGGTTTTGGCTATTACAAATTGTGCTGCCAAGAAAATATGTGTACACAGATCTTTTTGGATGGATGTGCTGGATTCCTTAGGATATATCCCCAGGAGAGGAATTGAAGGACTGTTGGTTTGCTTCTAAATTCTGCTTCTAAGACCCCTTCTGTTGCATTGCTTGACATTGTGGTCTATTTACATAATCATTGTTTTGCCTACACTGGTTTAATCCCCACTGGTTCACGCTCTTTTTCCACTCCACCACCTCTCCTAGTCACATACTGTTTTCCACCTTTTAATCCCCACTGATTTGCATGCTTTTTCCTTCTCCCTACCCCTTATCCTATTTACATCCTCTTCTGACCTGACATTTCTGCCTCAGAAGATATATAGGACAGGATTGAGATTAGATTAGATAGCTTGCACTGCATTCCTCATCAATAAAGACTGAACTGTGTCCCACTCAGCCGTGAATCCCTGGTCATCTCTCTCCTACCCACGAAGCTAGATCAGCATATGGTGCCCAATGTGGGCCTAACCGGCCCATCCCCCAAATAAGTAAAGCCATCTGGCTATCTATCCACTATGGGCTGTCTTTCTACTTATGAAGAGGTTTTCCAAAGCCTCTACTCTTTCTTCATGAGACAGTTTCTCTATCTCTGGAACATTTTGTTCTGGGCCACACTTTGGTTCCCTGACCAGGAACTTTGGTTCCTTATGACCGTGATCATAGAGCTTGGAAGATGCATGGAGATATCCCCTGGGACTTTTTGGACTCCCTCTTTCATGGTTCCTGCAGAGAAGGACTACTCTAACTTGAAGAGCATTCTTCAGTATCCTGGAAGTCCCCAAGAATGGAGACAAGTGGTTAGTTCTACCACCCTGATTCTATTCTTTCTTCGATGGGAAGATGCTTTTAAAAATGGATGCCTGCAGCAATCCTGCAAGAAACGTCAGAAGCACCCTAAGTGGAATTTTGAGAAACTTTTTGGACTAGGACGCCCTCCAGGGGACTCATGATACGACATAGTGGAATCTAATAATCTGGTTCAAGTTGCATTCTGTAAGAAAGTGATTTGAATGACTGAATTTTTGTATGACCTATTTTGCTGTGAGTACTCTGAAATTCAATTGACTTAAAAAAAAAGCTGGAGGAGCTTGAGGAAGATGGCGGACTGAGCAGCTGCTAGCAGCATGAGCTCTGATCACATCTTCTGGAAACGAGGAAGAAAGAGAGGAAGGGGAAGCAAACATTCTAGAGGAAATAATAGAAGAAAACTTCCCAGACCTGAATAACAGAAAGGACATCAAAATTCAGGAGGCCCAGAGAGTACCAAACAGAATCAACCCAGACCTGAAGACACCAAGACACATCATAGTCACAATGAGAAGAAGTAAGGATAAAGAAAGGATCTTAAAGGCTACAAGAGAGAAACAAAAAGTCACATACAAGGGAAAACCCATAATATTATCTGCAGACTTCTCCACTCAAACTCTAAAAGCCAGAAGGGAGTGGCAAGATATCTATTGAGCCCTGAATAAAAAAGGGTTTCAACCAAGGATAATATATACTGCTAGACTTTCATTCAAACTAGATGGAGGGATGAAAACTATCTTAGATAAACAAAAGTTAAAGGAGGCAACCACCACCAAGCCAGCCCTGAAAGAGGTACTAAAAGACCTCTTATAAAAAAGAACATCACTATAATACTTGCAATATATCAGAACAAACAATTTTTTAGAACAATGGCACTACAATACATTAAATCCATAATATCAATAAATGTCAATGGCTTAAACTCACCCATCAAAAGGCACAGGGTGGGGGGATGGATCAGAAAACATAACCCAACCATATGCTGCTTGCAAGAATCCCATCTGTAACAACAAGATAAACACAGACTTAAAGTGAAAGGATGGAAAACTATCATACAGGCTAACAGACCACAAAAAAGGGCAGGAACAGCCATTCTCATCTCAGACACAATAGATTTTAAATTAAGTAAAGTAACAAAAGATAGGTAAGGACATTACATAATTATTAGAGGATCAATCAGCCAAGAATACTTAACAATTATTAACATCTATGCACCCAATGAGGGACCATCTAAATACGTCAAGCACTTACTGAAAGAATTTCAAAAATACATAAATAGTAATACAATAATAGTGGGAGACTTCAATACCCCACTCTCACACTTAGACAGATCAAAAAAGCAGAGAATCAACAAAGATATAAGATACTCGGTTGAAGAGATTGACAAACTAGACCTCTTGGACATTTTCAGAGTCCTTCACCCAAAAAAAACTGGAATACACCTTCTTCTCAAATCCACACAACACATACTCAAGGATAGACCACATGATAGAAATGGAACAATTACTAGAAACCTATGCACTTCCAAAACTGAACCAAGAAGAACTACAAAATCTAAATGCACCAATCACAGACAAAGGAATTGAAACCGTTATTAAGAACCTCCCCAACAACAAAAGTCCTGGACCAGATGGCTTCACAAACGAATTCTACAAAACTTTCAGGAAACAGTTAATACCCATACTTCTTAAGCTATTACATAAGATTGAAGAAACAGGAATACTCCCTTGAAGCTTATATGAAGCCAACATCACCCTAATACCAAAAGCTGATAGGGACAGAACATAAAAGGAAAACTACAGACCAATATCTCTGATGAACATAGATGCCAAAATATTAAACAAGATCTAGGCCAACCGGATACAACAACACATCAAAAAGATTGTTCATCATGACCAAGTGGGATTCATCCCAGGAATGCAAGGCTGGTTCAACATACATAAGTCAATCAATGTCATTCACCACATCAATAAAAGCAAAGCCAAAAACCACATGATTATCTCAATAAATGCAGAGAAAGCCTTTGACAAAATCCAACACCCGTTCATGCTCAAAACTCTACAAAAAAAATGGAAACAGATGGGAAATTCCTCAAGATAGTGGAGTCTATATATAGCAAACCTACAGCCAACATCATACTCAATGGACAGAAGCTGAAAGCATTCCCCCTCAGATCGGGGACTAGACAAGGCTGTCCACTCTCACCATTACTCTTCAACATAGTATTGGAAGTTCTTGCCATAGCAATCAGGCAAGAGAAAGAAATCAAAGGAATACAGATTGGAAGGGAAGAAGTCAAGCTCTCACTATTTGCAGATGATATGATAGTATACATATAAAGACCTAAAGAATCCAGTAGAAAATTACTGGAAGTTATTAGGCAATATAGCAAGGTATCAGGCTACAAAATCAATGTACAAAAATCAGTGGCATTTCTTTATGCAAACACTAAATCTGAAGAAGAAGACATCCAGAAATCACACCCATTTACTGTTTCAGAAAAATCAATCAAATACCTAGGAATAAAGTTGACCAAAGAAGTAAAATACTTGTATGCTGAAAACTATGAGTCGCTACACAAGGAAATAGAAACTGATACCAAGAAATGGAAAGATATCCCATGTTCATGGATTGGAAGAATAAATATCATCAAAATAATATTCTCCCCAGAGCCATATACAAATTTAATGCAATACCCATCAAAGTTCCACCAAGCTTCTTTAAGAGAATAGAACAAACACTACAGTCATTTATCTGGAACCTGAAAACACCTAGAATTGCCAAAACCATCTTGAGGAAAAGAAACAGAAATGGAGGCATCACACTCCCAGACCTTAAACTATATTATAAAGCCATCATCATCAAAACAGCATGGTACTGGAACAAAAATAGGGACACAGACCAGTGGAACAGAATTGAAAGCCCAGAAGTAAATCCCAACACCTATGGGCATCTAATCTTTGATAAGGGGGCCGAAAGTATAAAATGGAAAAAGGAGGCTCTCTTCAATAAATGGTACTGGGAAAACTGGGTTGAAACATGCAGAAGAATGAAATTGAACCACTTTATCTCACCAGAAACAAAACTCAACTCCAAATGGATCAAAGACCTAGATGTCAGACCAGAAACAATCAAATACTTAGAGGAAAACATTGGTAGAACACTTTCCCACCTACACCTCAAGGACATCTTTGATGAATCAAACCCAATTGCAAGGAAGACTGAAGCAGAAACAAACCAATGGGACTACATCAAATTGAAAAGCTTCTGCACATCCAAAGAAACTATTAAACAAACAAAGAGACCCCTCACAGAATGGGAGAAGATCTTCACATGCAAGACATCAGACAAGAAACTAATCACCAAAATATATAAAGAGCTCAGCAAACTTAGCACCAAAAAAGCAAATGACCCCATCCAAAAATGGGCAGAGGATATGAACAAAACATTCACCTCAGAGGAGATCCAAAAGGCTAACAAACATATGAAAAACTGCTCTAGGTCACTGATTGTCAGAGAAATGCAAATTAAGACAACACTAAGATACCACCTCACTCCTGTAAGAATGGCATACATCAAAAAGGACAGCAGCAACAAATGCTGGAGAGGATGTGGGGACAGAGGAACCCTTTTACATTGCTGGTGGGAATGTAAATTGGTACAGCCTCTGTGGAGAGCAGTCTGGAAAACTCTCAGAAGGCTAGACATGGACCTTCCATATGATCCAGTAATTCCTCTCCTGGGGTTATACCCCAAGGACTCCATAACACCCAACCAAAAAGAGGTGTGTACTCCTATGTTCATAGCAGCACAAGTCATAATAGCTAAAACTTGGAAGCAACCCAGGTGCCCAACAACAGATGAGTGGCTGAGAAAGCTGTGGTATATATACACAATGGAATACTATGCAGCTATCAAGAACAATGAACCCACCTTTTCTGACCCATCTTGGACAGAGCTAGAAGGAATAATGTTAAGTGAACTAAGTTAGAAAGATAAAGATGAGTATGGGATGATCCCACTCATCAACAGAAGTTGAGTAAGAAGATCTGAAAGGGAAACTAAAAGCAGGACCTGATCAAATTGTAAGTATGACACCAAAGTAAAAACCCTGTTGTGAGGAGTAGACATGCAGCTTCCTGGGCCAGTGGGGGGTGGGAGTGTGTGGGAGGGATGGGTCACAGTCTTTTGGTGGTGGGAATGGTGTTTATGTACACTCCTAGCAAAATGTAGACATATAAATCAATAGTTAATTAATATGAGAGGGGGGAAATCAGTTGTATGTCTCAATGTTTCTCAAAACACAAACTGAAACTTTTTAATATATAGTCTGTGTATTTGATATGCGGACTCTCTCAAAAGCCTAGACCGAGTAGATTAGAAGCATCCAATAGCACAGCTATATACAAGATGCTGGATACTATACAGCAGACCCTAACGAAAGGACTTTTCAAAGTTAACCCAATTACCAAATAATGTGATGATAACATTAACTATCGAGTGTCTTTTTGAACCCTAAGACAGCAGGAACCTCACATCTCCACTATAGAGCCCCTACTTCCCCCAGTCCTGGAACCCTTGAATAGGGCCCACTTTCCTGTATGCATCTCCCAATCCAAACCAAATAATATTGCATCCGCCGATCACAACCTAACCAACGCAATGATTGCCACCTCAACATGCTTCACCTCAGACTGTGTCCAGAGACTTCACATGGAATGACAACCCTTCAACTTCATTACTCTGGTGAGACCTTTCCTTTTATAGTACACTCTAATTTCATTTCAGGCAGTTCACTTTCTAACAAAGTCCCATAATCTAGATATACACCAGTTTCTGTGAGAGAGAGCTTATGTTCACACGTATCCATAAACTACTGCAAAATATATACCTGAAAGCAGAAGTACACTAGAGTTTGCAGGGAGTACCTCCCTAACACTTCCTCTCCACTATTCCAAGCTTTGGGTCCATGATTGCTCAACAATTGTTTTGGCTTTGTATGTTAACTCTCTTTTCAATCACCAGGTTCCAGAGGCCACCAGGATGCTGGCCAGGCTTCCCTGGATTGAAGTCCCCACCAGTGTGTCCTGGAGCTCAGCTCCCCCAGAGACACACCTTACTAGGGAAAGAGAGAGGCAGACTGGGAGTATGGACCAACCAGTAAACGCCCATGTTCAGCGGGGAAGCAATTACAGAAGCCAGACCTTCTACCTTCTGCAACCCTCAATGACCCTGGGTCCATGCTCCCAGAGGGCTAGAGAATGGGAAAGCTATCATGGGAGGGGGTGGTTATGGAAATTGGGTAGTGGGAATTGTGTGGAGTTGTACCCCTCCTACCTTATGTTTTTGTTCATTAATCCTTTCTTAAATAAAAAATTTTTAAAAAAGCTGGATGCAGCCATGATTTCTAGAGACATCTAGAAACAGTCCAAAAAATTATATTTTTCTCTTTTGATATTTTTTACTTCTTGGTATAAATGTGAAACGTTTAATCCTGAAAACTGTATGAATATGGGTGGGGTAGAGAGTTGAATGGTTATATTAATGATTATCATGCTTGAGGCTTCTAACCATGGTTCTTCTATTGAGCTTATACTGTTTAAACAATCTTAAAATCATACTAGAAAGGATTTCCAATTATAATAGAGTTATAAATTATAGCAAACTTCTTCTGCTACTAGTTTTGTTTCACAAGTAAGTGAATTACAGCTGTCAAGTCTCCACATGAAAAAGCATCTGCTCAAATGACATCTCCAGAAATCCATTTGGACCCCTGTTCTCTGACATCGCCCACAAGATGGCATGACTACAATGCACTCCCCAAAACCAATAATGTGACCTGGCATGACCTGAAGAACCTGATTAACAGACTCCAAAGCTCACTCTCTACAGAAAAGCGGAATTAAAATGGTTGACCTTCCCCATCGAGACAGATCTGTAGTGTTTCATCCCTGGCATTTCATCCGTGGTCATCTGCTTTGGTCTGACACTTCTACCGGACTTACTGGTACACCTCTTGGACACTTTACACAACTTTACAGCAGTTTCCCTTTACGCTGCGGGTTTCTCAAAGACTGACCACACCAGTCCATGGACTTTGCAGCCAGTTGCCTTGGGACTCTATAGGCCACATCCCCTTGCCTTCAGATCCTGTCCCAAGAGGCAGACCCCCTCCTTACTAGATCCTGGCCCCAGAGGCAGGAAATGCCATTTGAGGCATGAAACGCCCCCAGAGGCAAGAGATGCCCCAGAGTCAGGAAACACCCTTTTGCCTCCTAGGTCTTGCCCTTTGAGGTAGGAAACACCCCTTCAGGCCTCCCATTGGCATTACACTAGTTCTTGCTGCTCTCCCATTTGTTCCTCCATGTCTTATGCCAGTTCTTTTGAAAATGCCTGCACTATATAGGTTTCTATTCACCCCAGACTCCAGATACTATGGCCATTAGTTAAAAAAAAGGGGGAAATGTTGGTCTGCTTCTAAATTCTGCTTCTAAGACCCCTTCTGTTGCATTGCTTGACATTGTGGTCTATTTACATAATCATTATTTTGCCACACTCGTTTAAACCCCACTGGTTCACGCTCTTTTTTCTACTCCACCCCCTCTCCTAGTCACATCCTGTTTTCCACCAATTAATCCCCACTGGTTTGCATGATTTTTCCTTCTCCCTACCCCCTATCCTAAGTACATCCTCTTCTGACCTGACATGTCCACCTCAGGAGATATATAGGACAGGATTGAGATTAGATTAGATAGTTTGCACTACATTCCCCATCAATAAAGACTGAACTGTGTCCCACTCAGCCACAAGTCCCTGGTCATCTCTCTCCCACCCAAGAAGCTAGACCGGCACAGGATCATAGGGTAGGTCCATTTCTAGCCTTCTGAGAGTTCTCCAGACTGTTATCCACAGAGACTGGACCAAGTTACATTCCCAACAGCAGTGTAGGAGTGTTCCTTTGACCCCACAACCTCTCCAGCATTTTCTGCTGTTACCTTCTCTGATGTACGACGTTCTCACAGGAGTGAAGTGGTATCTCATTGTTGCCTTTATTTGCATTTCTCTGACAATCAAAGACTTGGGGCATTTTTTCATATGTTTCTCAATGTTTTTGAATTCTTCTGTGGTGAATATTCTACCCATATCCTCTCCCCATTTTGGATGGGGTTATTTGTTGTCTTGTTGTTGATATTTGCAAGTTCTTTATATATTCTGTTTATTAGCCTCTTGTCTGACATATGGCATGTAAAGATCTTCTGCCATTCTGTGAAGGGTCTCTTGGTTTGGACAGTAGTTGATTTAGCTATGCATAAGCTTTTTAATTTGATGTAGTCCCATAGGTTTATGTGTCGGGCTGGCTTTGCGAGTGGGAGACAGACGACTAGGGACTCATGGCTGAGCTGTACGCAGTATCTCTTTATTCATGTAGAACGCAGCACAATCTAAACCAAGCTATGCTAAAACTAAACTAAAAACACAAACCTATATATACTCGCCAAGTAGGGCGGAAATAAGATGTGACGCAGAGAGGGTGGAGCAAAAAGTGACTGGTGTAAATCAGGGTGTACTACAAGAGGGGGTGGAGCAAAAACACATCATGAACCAGTGGGGATTAAACCAATGCCCTGCAGGCAGGGCAGTGCTTAGTTAACAGTGGTTATGTAAATAGAATACAGTGTTAAGCAGGGGGGATTAAACCAATGAAACAGAAGGGGTCTTAGAAGCATACCAACATTTATGCTTTCCTTAGACTTCTCTGTAATTGGATTCATTTAATTGAAGATGTCTTTAAAATTTATGCAGAAAAGAGTTGTGTCTTTTTCAATCTCCTTGAGTAGTGACTCAAAATTTTCAGTATACAAGTCTTTCACTTTTTGGGTTAGGTTTATTCCTATATATTTTACTGTTTTTGCTGCTCTAGTAAAAGGAATTGATTTCTGGATTTCAACTTCTTCTAATTTAATGATTGCATAGAGGAATGAAAATGACGTTTACATGTTAATTTTGTAGCCTGACACCTTACTGTATTGCCAGATGATATCCAAAAGCTTCTTGCTGAATTACTTAGGTTTTTCTATGTATATTATCATGTCATCTGCATGTAGGGAGAGTTTGACTTCTTCTCTTCCAATATGTATGCTTTTAATATCTTGTTCCTGCCTGATTGCCTTGGCAAGAACTTCTTACACTATGTTGAATAGTAATGGTGATAGTGGGCATCCCTGTTTTGTACCTGATCTGAGGGGAAATGGTTATACTTTTTCCCCATTGAGTATGATGTTGGCTGTATGTTTGCTATATATAGACTCCACGATGTCGAGGAATTTTCCATCTATTCCCTTTTTTTTTTTTTTTTTTTACCATAAAGGGATGTTGTGTTTTGTCAAAGGCTTTCTCTGCATCTATTGATTCGACCATGTGGTTTTTGGTCTTGCTTTTATTGATGTGGTGGATCACATTGATTGATTTACATATATTAAACCAACTTTGCATGTCTTGGATAAATCTCACTTGATCATGATGAACAAGCTTTTTAATATATAGTTGTTTCTGGTTGGCTTGAATTTTGCTCAATATTTTAGCATCTATGTTAATCAGAGATATTGGTCTGTAGTTTTATTTTTTGGTTGTGTCCCTGTCTGCTTCTGGTATCAAAGTGATGTTGGCTTCATAGAAGCTGGAAGGGAGAATTCCAGTGTCTTCAATCTTCTGGAAGCCATATAAAAGTAGAGGTATTAGTTCTTCTTTAAAAGTTTTGTAGAATTCATTTTAAAACCATCTGTTCCAGGACTTTTATTCTTGGAAAGGTTTTTGATAACTGTTTCAATTTCATTAGCTGTGATGAGCCTGTTCATGTTATCTACTTCCTCTTTAGTTAGTTTCAGAAGTTGGTAGGTATCTAGGAAATCGTCCATTTCTTCCAGGTTCTCGAGCTTAGTGGCATATATTTGTTCATTGAATCTTCACATGATATGTTAAATTTCTGTGGTGTCTGTTGTGATATCTCATCTTTCATTTACTATCCGATTTATTTGGGTCTTCTCCCTTTTTTGTTTTGTGAGTCTGGCTAAAAGTTTGTCCATTTTGTTCACTCTTTCAAAGAACCAACATCTACTGTCATTGAATTTTTGTATGGTTTTCTTATTTTCAGTGTTATTTATTTATGCCCTAACTTTAGTGATTCCTGTCCTTCTGGTTGCTTTAGTTTTTTTTTTTTTTTTTTTTTTTTTGCTGGTGCTCACATGGAGTAGCTCCAACCAGGGGGTAAGCCTCCAACCCTACCTTGCCGGTTCTAGGAACTGCAAAACTCAGAAAGAGGCACCTGGGAATATTCTGGTATGAACATTCATTTATTGGGAGAAGAGTACAGATTTTTATAGAGAGTTAAACAAAGAACATTTTTTTCACATATGTCAGAGATTACAAGTTTCTTAAAGGTCAGCTTGCTGCCACAGTAGGGGGCTGGTATGACAAGAATTGATGTGATAAATAAAGGTCAAAATGCTTAGTCTCCATGATGCAGGCAAGATAATTACCCAAAGGCATTTGAGAGAAGCATAGGGGTTAAACCAATAAGGTGGGGTAGAGAAGAAGAATAACAAAGCTTGATGTAAATCACAGATATCAAAAGGAACAAGGAAATAGAATTTGGGTCTTTTTCACTGCCTGGCGTTGGGAAGGTGCATGATAAAGTGTGTTCTCCTTTATGATCAAAAGGTGAAATGGATATGTGAACTTTGAGTGAACCATAAAGCAGGCAGCCATTTGGCCTGCTGCTAGCAGGGAAAACTAAGTGTGAGAGGCTGTAGGCTTTCTGTGATCTTGAGAGACTAAAAAGGAGAAACTGAGTCTGGGAGACTTTTCCCTCTTGACTCATCTCTATAAGGAGAGAGGCTAACAAGTGGGGTGTCATTCCAAACTTCCATATAAGGATGGGAGAGCTACCCTAAGCTCTACCAATCTTTTACATAGTCCCACACTTTTTTCTTCTTCTTCTAGGTCTTTAAGATGTGCAATAAGGCTGTTTATTTGTGCTTTTACTTGTTTCCTAATGTGTGCTTGTATGGCTATGAACTTCCCTCTTGGTACTGCCTTAGCTGTGTCCCAAATATTTTCATAGCTTTTCATATTTTCATTGAACTCTTGAAACATTTTTATTTCTTCCTTTATTTCCTCTTTGATTCAGTAGTTGTTAAGTAGTGTACTGTTGAGCTTCCACATTTTGGGACTATTACTAATCTTTTGTTGATTGTTAAGTGTGAGTTTAATTTCACTGTGGTCTTAGAAGATGCTTGGGATGATTTCAGTGCTCTTGGATTTTCTGATGCTGTCTTTGTGTCTTAACATATGGTCTATCTTTGAGAATGACCCATGCGGACTTGAGTAAAATGTGTATTCCAGTTTCTTGGGATGAATGACTCTGAAAATGTCCAATAGTTTTAGTTTATCTATCTCCTCATTTAGCTCCCTTACCTCTTTATTTATTTTCTGCCTGGATGATCTGTCCAGTCAAGAGAGTGGCGTGTTGAAGTCCCCTAATATGACTGTGTTACTGTTAATATATTGCTGTAGCTCTTTCAGTAGATGTTTGATGTATTTAGATGGCTTCTCATTGGCTGCACAGATGTTAATAATTGTTAAGTCCTCTTGATTGACTGACCCTCTGAGCATTTAGTGTCCATTCCTATATTTTTTTAATTTTATCTATTTTAGAGTCTATCCTGTTAGATATGACAATAGCTGTTCCTGCTCCTTTTTGTGGGCCATTGGATTGTATGATAGTTTTACATCCTTTCAGTTTGAGTCTGTGTTTGTCTTGTTGAATTAGTTCAGTTTCCTGTAGTCATCATATTGTTGGGCTGTGTTTTCTGATCTATCTTCCTACTCTGTGCCTTTTAATAGGTGAATTAACACCTTTGACATTTATTAATATCAAACATTGAAGATATTTTAATGCCATTCTTGTAGATATTTAGAGTGCTCTGCTATATGGCCTATTTATGATGGTCTGACTGTTTATAGGAGACTTTTCAGAACTTCTTTAAAGGCAGGCTTGATGATAGTTCATTCCTTCAACTGTTGATTGTCTGAGAAGTTTTCTATGCCTTCATCAGGTATTAATGGCAGTCCAGCAGAATACAGTAGTCTTGGGAGAAAGCCTTTCTCACTGGGTACTCACTAGATATCTTGCCATTCTCTTCTGACCTGTAGTGTTTATGTGGAGAAGTCTGCTGCTAATCTTATGGGTTTTCCTCTGTAGGTGACTCTTTGTTTTTCTCTTGCAGCCTTCAGGATCCTTTCTTTATCCTTATTCCTTTCCATTCTAAATTAGGATGTCTTGGTGTTTTTAAGCCTGGGTTAATTATTTTTGGGACCCTCTGGGATTCTTGAACCTTTATGTGTTTGATGTTGTCTAAAGAAGTTTTCAGCTATTATGGCCTGAAGAATGCTTTCTTCCTCTGGTAGCCAATAATGCATATATTGTTTCTTTTTCTTTTTTTTTTTTTTTTTGATGTCATTCCATAGTTCTCTGTTGTTGTTTTCAGTATTTCTTAATCTCTTTTTGAGTTCAATTACTTCTTTTTCAGTTGTCTCTAATTTGTTCTTGATTTTCTTAATTCTGTCTTCAACCTCATTGATTCTATTCTCTCTCCCCTCTACTGTTTTCTGGAGTTCATTTATTTTGTTACCCTGTTATGATGCTGTTTTACCTTGTTCATATAGCTGTGTTTTTAGCTCAGCTCTCTCAGCTTTAGCTTTCTAATAACCGTCAGATAATTATTTTTTTCTTCAGAGTCTCATTTGTTGTTCCTGTATTTCTGATGACAATTCTTTCAAACTCTTTACTCACTCCTGTGATTATTTCCTTAACTAGTGTTTGGATGTCGACCTTATTATTTTGTGCTTCACCCTTTGGGGGGCTTTTAACTGGGCTCTTGTCATGTTTCATTTCTCCATACTTCTTCTTCTTCTTGGTTTAACTATTTTATATATTATGTTATGAGGTCGCTCTCTCAGTACTTTTCAAATTACTGATCACTATTGCTTGGATTGACTTGTGTATAAGTAAGGTAATTAAAGGGTTCACAGTTGTGGAAGTTAACAGTTGTTTCAATAGTATTTTAATTCCTGTGTTGGAGCTCATTGGCTTAAAAGCCTCTTTTGTGCTTTCTCTTCCCTGTAAGCTATGGGTGCCTGAGGGTTTTTAAAGTACAAGTAGGCTTCTTCCCCTTAATCACTAACTCCTGACCAAGAGATAAAGCAGGGTGTGGCAAAGATAATCCAGTGGTTATGCAAAGAGACTTTCACAGCCCCACCACTATGCCACCAAGGTATAGGTCTTCTCCTGAGTTTCCTGGTTAGTTCTCTGTCCCCTGGTGTCAGCACAGGACCTCCCTGCCACTGATCCAGATTCTGAGGGCAGTAGCAATGGAGACTAAGAGTTGCACTTGGTGAGTCTCATGGCAGTCCACTCCTCCCTTCAGCCATCCCCTTGTTGGTGGAACAGACTGGAGTTGGTGTCTTAACTAATAAACTGTCGGACAGTTAACAGCCACTTAATCTCCCTGTAGGCTCCTATCTGTCCACCAGCCACATGTGTTTGCACTCACTGGTGATTTGGTGGGTTCCTGAAGTCATTCGTGTCTTGTTTTGGTCCCAGGTGGTCTCCTTTGGTATTCCTAGTTGATCTGGGAGAGGAGAGGAGACAAGACAACATTTTAAAAGTAGTCTTTTGTCTTGATATCTCCAGATAGATATAGGCAATACTTAGATGCACAGATATTAGTATTTATTTTAGTATTTTAGAAACTCTACATACTTAGTTGTCTTTGGAAATGAAACTTGAAAATTTAAATACTGTTATGAATATTGACTAAATCCTCAACTGTGTCCTAGGTGAAGCTTCAGTGTCATGAAGCAGTGTTTTGCCTTATGTACCCAGTCACTGTTGTCTTTCTCTTCCTTCCTTTCTTCCATTTACTTACTGTCCTAATGCCATAACCAGAAATGACTGTACAAAGGGACTGACTTCTAAAACAAAGATGAAACTTTAACTTTTCCCTACTAGCACTGAGGGACTAGAGTGAGAGTTTTTTGTTTGTTTTTATTACTGAATATTTCTATGTTATTGTTGTCATCTATTGAAATCTAAAGCTATATAAGAGATATCAGGCCAGCCTGATCCTCTCTGGAGGGGAAAACAGCTAACTTAGTTTGCATAAAATGCTAAATAAATGCTTCCTGTTCCTTATATAACTATATTCTTAAGTTCATAAAACTGGTAACCAAAGCCACCCCCAAATTAAAAAATAAAAATGACTATAAATATGTAAACAAACAAGGTTTATTTTGATAATTAAATCTGGAGAAATAATGAAAAACAGAATAGAGTCATCATAATATTATATTTCATTAACTTAGATAAGTATCATCTGCTTTGTTTTTGAAATCTAATTTCCTAGGAAATGGTGAGTAATTCCAATGTATATATTATCATCTCAAAAAGTCAGTGTTGGGAAAAGCAATTACAGAATCCAGACCTTCCACCTTCTGCATTTCACAATGACCTTAGGTCCATACTCCCAGAGGATTAAAGAATAGGAAAGCTATCAAGGGAGAGGATGGGATACAGAGTTCTGGTGGTGGCAATTGTGTGGAGTTGCACCTTATTCTATGGTTTTGTCAGTGTTTCCTTTTTATAAATTAAAAAAGTCTGTGTCGGGATCCTGGTGGTGGTGCAACCCATAGAAAGCACAGTTATTGGGAGTTAGGTGGTAGTGCAGCACGTTAAGGACATGGTGCAAAGCGCAAGGACCTGCTTAAGGATCCTGGTTGGAGCTCTTGGTTCCCCACCTGCAGGAGAGTAACTTCATAAGCAGTGAAGCAGGTCTGCAGGTTTCTATCTTTCTCTCCCCTGTGGTCCCTTCTCTCTATTTCTCTCTGTCCTATCCAACAACAGTGACATCAATAACAACAACAATAATAACTACAACAATAAGGGCAACAAAAGGTAATAAATAAAAAAAAGAAAGCACAGTTACAGTGCACAAGGACCCAGGTTCAAGATCCTAATTCCTGCCCACAGAGGGAAAGAACACAAAATGTGGAACAGTGCTATAGAACTATCTCCATTTTCTCTTTCCCTATAAGTCACTCTGTTTATCACACTCTCTAAATAAAAAAAAAGGTAAAGCAATAGTCACCTGGATCATATAGGTCGACCCCCAGATATAATACTGATAGCATAAAGAAAAAAGAAATTAAAGAAACCAGTGTCATTGTGAGCAATCCCCTTCTCACAAACTATGTTCCTTCAATATCTGTAAGTTGGTTTTGTCTTTTACACAGCCTTAGATTTCAATATATGGCAACTATAAGTCAATGTTCTTTGCCAAAAATTGTTAGAGTTTCATAATTTTAATCATATTGTCAAAATCAAAGTAAACCAATATATCAAGTTGTTTCTTCAAATGTGGCTTAATTACATGAACATCATCCCCACCGGGAAAAATATTAGCTTAAAGAAATATTGTTCTTAATCACACTAAGCCCACTTAGAAGATTTTGCTATGAGATAAAATGAGTAATTACCAAGTTCATCAGTAGCCAACAGAGAACCAGTTAATAGGAAATGATTCACAGATTATTTAGAGATGGAAATTTAATCTTTCACTGATTTGTTTAAGGTGCCCATAATGGTTCTCATTGAAATTCTGGGAACATACGGACTAGGGTTTTGAAATCAAGACAGAAGCCCAGAAGAAACTCCAAATCAGTGTGAAGTAACCATAGATAAGAAAAGTATGCAAGTAATGGTAAACCTAATAATCATAGAAATGATGAAAACTATGGAGGAAAGGGCTATCAGAATTAGGGAAAAAATATATAATCCCCTCAAAGAAAATACTACCTACCTCAAGGTAATTATAGAACTGAAAGCTGAAATAGCTGAACTTAAAGGTCAATTAGCAGAACAAGCTAATACTATAACTGAACTGAAGAAAGAAGATGTGGTGAGGGAAATCAGATTAACAGAAGCAGAAAACAGAATTAGTCAGACAGAGGATGAGCTAGAGAAAACTAAGAGGTAAAAGAGCTCAAAAAGAGATTGAGAGATACTGAAAACAATAACAAAGGTATATGAGATAATCTCAAAAGAAGTAACATTCATATAATTAGCCTACTAGAGGAAGAAAGAGAGCAAGAGGTAGTAAGCATTCTAGATAAAATAATAGAAGAAAACTTCCCAGCCCTAAACAAAAAAAAGGCATGTTAAGATTCAAGATGCCCAAAGAGCCCCAAGCAAAACCAACCCAGACCTGAAGACACCAAGACACAAAATAGTTACAAAGAAAAGAAGTAAGGACAAAGAAAATATGCTAAAGGCTGCAAGAGAAAAACAAAAAGTCACATACAGGGGAAAACCCATAAGACTATCAGCAGAATGTGGTCCAGAAGATGGCAAAGTCAGTAAAGACTATCAGCAGATTTTTTTACTCAAATTCTAAAATCCAGAATAGAATTACAAGATATATATCAAGCCCCCAAAGAAAAAGGGTTTCTACCAAGGATAATATATACTACTAGACTTTCATTCAGACTAGATAGAGAGATCAAAACTTTCTCAGACAGGCACCAAACAGTTAAAGGAGGCAGCCATCAACAAGCCTGCCCTGAAAGTGGTTCTAAAAGACCTCATATAAACAATAGCATCACCATAATACTTGCCATTTCTCAGATAAAATAAAAAGTTGTTGAATAATGGCACTTCAATACCTTAAATTCATAATATCAATAAATGCCAATGGCTTAAACTCACCCATTAAAAGACACAGAGTGGGAGAAGGGATCAAAAACATAACCCAGCCATATGCTGTTTGCAAGATTCCCATGTGACGCAATAAAACAAACACAGACTTAAAGTGAAAGGATGGAAAACTATCATAAGCCTAATAGACAAAATAATAATAATAATATAAAAAATGCAGGAACATCCATTCTCATCTCTGATAGAATAGACTTTTAACTAAATAAAGTAATAAAGAATAGGCAAGGCCATTACATAGTGATTAGAGGATCAATAAACCAAGAAAATTTAACGATTGTTAACATCTACACACCCAATGAGAGACCATCTAAATACATCAAACACCTACTGAAACAATTATAAAAATACATCAGTAGTAATTCAGTAATAGTGGAAGACCTTACTGCACAGCTTAAGGACTTAGAGGAAGAGTACCAAAGGAACCCTAAAGCAACCAGAAGGATGGAAATTACTAAAATTAGAGCAGAAATGAAAAACACCAAAAATAAGAGAACCATACGAAAGCATGATCAATGAAGCCAAATGTTGGTTCTTTGAAAAATTAAACAAGATTGAAAAACCCCTGGCCAGACTCATTAAAAAAGAGGGAGGGAGAAGACTCGAATAAATAGAATTGTAAATGATAAAGGAGATATCACAAAGGACACCACAGAAATCTAAAGCATCATGTGTGACTTCTATGAAGAACTATACACCACCATGCTAGAAAATCTGGAAGAAATGGAAGAATTCCTAGAAACATATGCCCTTCCAAAAATGAACCAAGAAAAACTCCAAAACCTAAATGCACCAATAACAGACTAAGAAATTGAAGCAGTTATTAAGAATCAATTCAACAACAAAAGTCCTGGACCAGGATGGCTTTACAAACAGTCTGAAAATCCTTCAGGGAAAAAAAAAAAATGATACTTATACTTTTAAAGCTATTCCACATGATCGAAGAAACAGGAGCACTATTCTTCCACCTTCTATGAAGGCAATATCACACTGATACCAAAAGCAGATAGAGACACAGCAAAAAAGGAAAACTACAGACTAATATCTCTATTGAAAGTAGATTAAACAAGATCCTGGCCAACCGGATATAGCAGCATATCAAAAAGATTGTTGATTATGACCAACTGGGATTTGTCCCAGGAATGCAAGGCTGTTTCAACATATGTAAGTCAATAAATGTAATTCACCACATCAATAAAAGCAAAACCAAAAACCATATGATTATCTCAATAGATACATAGTAAGCCTTTGACAAAATACAACACGCAATCATGTACAAAACACTACAAAAATGAGAATAGATGACAAATTTCTCAAGATAATGGAGTCCATATATAGCAAACCTACAGCCAACATCATACTCAATGGACAAAAGCTGAAGGCATTCCCTCTCAGATCAGGGACTAGACAGGGCTGTCCATTATCACCATTACTCTTCAACATAATATTGGAAGTTCTTGCCATAGCAATCAGGCAAGTGAAATGAATCAAAGGAATACGGATTGGAAGGGAAGAAGTCAAGCTCTCAATATTTGCATATGGTGATAGTATACACAGAAAAACTTAAAGAATACAGCAGAAAACTACTGGAAGTTATTAGACAATATAGCAAGGGGTCAGAATACAAAATCAATGTATAAAAATCACTGGCATTTCTTTATGCAAACATTAAATATGAAGAAGAAGACATCCAGAAATCACTCCCATTCACTGTTCCAGCAAAATCAATAAAATACCTAGGAATAAACCTGACCAAAGAAGTTAAAGACTTGTATAGTGAAACTATGAATCACTATTTAAGGACGCTATGTAAGGACACACTCCCAGATTTCAATCTTTATTATAAGGCCATCATCATCAAAACAGCCTGGTACAGGAACAAAGATAGGCACATAGAGTAGTGGAACAAAACTGAAGCCCGAGAACTAACCCCCCACACCTATGGACATCTAATCTTTGATAAGGGTGCCCAAAGTATTAAATGGAGGAAGGATGCTCTCTTCAATAAATGGTACAGGGTAAACTGAGTTGAAACAGGCAGAAGAATGAAACTGAACCACTTTATCTCAGCAGAAACAAAAGTCAACTCCAAATGTATCAAGGACCTAGATGTCAAACCAGAAACTAACAAATACTTAGAGGAAAACATTGGTGAAACACTTTCCCACCTAAACCTCAAGGACATCTTTCATGAAACAAACCCAGCTGCAAGGAAGACTAAACAGAAGCAATCCAGTGGGACTACATCAAACTGAAAAGCTTCTGAATACCAAAGAAACTATCACACAAACAAAGAGACCCCTCACAGAATGGGAGAAGATTTTCACATACCATATATTGGACAAAAGACTAATAACCAAACTACACAAAGAGCTCAGCAAACTTAGCAACAAAAAAACAAATGACCCCATCTAAAAATGGGTAGAGTATATGAACAAACCATTCACTACAGAGAATGTCAAAAAGGCTAACAAATACATGAAAAATTATTCCAGATTGCTGATTGTCAGAGAAATGCAAATAAAGACAACATTGAGATACTACCTTACTCCTGTGAGAATGCAATGCATCAACAAGGACAGCAACAACAAATGTTGGAGAGGCTGTGGGGACAGAAGAACCCTTCTGCACTGCTGTTGGGAATGTAAATTGGTCCAGCCTCTGTGGAGAACAATCTGGAGAACTCTGACAAGGCTAGACATGGACCTTTCATACTGCCCAGTAATTCCTCTCCTAGGTATATACCCCAAGGACTTAATAACACCCAACCAAAAATAAGTTTGTTCACCTATGTTCATAGCAGCACACTTCATAATAGCTAAAACCTGGAAGGAACCCAGGTGCCCAACAACAGATGAGTCACTAAGAAAGCTATGGTACACACAATGGAATACTATACAACTATTAAGACAGTGAACCCACCTTCTCTGATGGAGCTAGAAGAAATTATGTTAAGTGAACTAAGTAAGAAAGATAAAGAAGAGTATGGGATAATCCCACTCATAAACAGAAGTTGAGAAAGGAGAACAGAAAAGGAAACTCAAAGCAGGATCTAAAATTTGTAGTAGGACACCAAAATAAAAATCCTGGGTGGAGGATGAGGGTGGATTTTCACCTTCATGGGGAGGGAGGGGAAGCGTATGGGACACAGTCTTTTGGTGGTGGGAATGGAGTTTATGTACACTCCTATTAATTTGTAGTCATATAAATCACTATTAAATTAATATGAGAGGGGAAAATTGATTGTCTCAAACTTTTAAAAGCACAGACTCAGTCTTTTTAATACATAGGCTGAGTCTTTGATATGCTGACTTTCTTAAAAGCTTAATTCAGGGAGAACAAAAGCAACCAGTGGCATAGCTATATGAAAATAATGTCAAAGGACATAAAATATGGTGAGGGTGTGTACAATACAGCAAATCCTAACAAAGGGATTTTTCAAAGTTAACCCAATTACCAAACAATGTGATTATTGCAATAATTATCTATTGTCTTCTTAAACCTTAAGACACTTAAGTTCACTTCCCTGCATGATTCTCTCAAGTCAGGCCAAATGATATTGCATCCTCCGATTCCAACCTAATCAATACAATGAGTACCATCTCAGCATGCTTCACCTCAGACTGTATACAGAGACATCAAGCAGGGATTGCCAACCCTTCACCCTCATCACTTGTGTGAGACCTTTCCTTTCATGGTATTCTCCAATTCCATTCCAGGAGGTTCACTTCCTAGAGATAAGCCAGGTCCCATAAGATAGAACATATGCTCACATGTATCCATAAATTAGGGCAAAATGAATACTTGAAAGCAAAAATATGCAATACTCTGTAGGAAGTCAGTATCAAGTTCATAATGAAATAGTGTCCACTTAGACTTAGAGACTGGCATACTTTAATGATGACTCTTTAGTCACTATCAGATCATTCCACCAGCTGAGGCCCTAATCCCGAGGATTCCTGAAATTCCCAAGCAGATTTGATGGGCCTAGAATTCAAATAAATCCCTCTCTCCATTGTTACTGGTAATTTCTATCAAGAACAACAAAATAGACCCCTTTGTGGGGCCCCCATAGGACCTTGACCTCAACCTGGATCAACAATGGTAGAGAATGTTTCATCCTCTGAAGGGAGGATGGACAACATACTGTATGCTACACCTGAGAAAGATGGGTCGATACTGGGGCAGCATGGAATGTTCCTACTCATAACCACAGAATGTGATCTCAGATATAGAGGGATGTAGAGGTCACACAGGCTCCTAAGCTAATTATGGGCCCCAGATCACATAAATTTGATGGAGTTTACAGTAATATTTATTCCCCTTCCCCATAATAGGGAGCTACTCTCTTCCCTGATCCAGCTTTATGGTCCTTTTTCCAGCCATGACATCATCTCCCTAGACAATAATTAGGATCCACCTGCATATCAGCTTTCAGGCTCAGGCAAAATAAATAAATAAATAAAAATAAACAAAACACTAGTATAACTACAGGCTCTTTGAAATATAATTAAAATATGACTACTAGCTACCTAAAAACCAAAAGACCCCCCCAACACTTCAACTGCACTATTACAGCCTATAGTTCCATGATTGTTCAACAATTTGTTTGGCTTTGTATATTAATTCTCTTTACAGCCACCAGGTTCCAGATGCTAGCAGAACGTTTCCAGACTTCCCTGGACAGACAACCCCAGCAATGTGCCTTGGAACTCAGATTCCACAGAGCCCTTCCCCACTAGGGAAAGAGACAGTCTGTGAGTATGGATAGACCTGTCAGCGCCCATGTTCAGTGGGGAAGCAATTACAGAAGCCAGACCTTCCACTTTCTGCATCCCACAATGATCTTGGGCCCATAATCCCAGAGGGTTAAATAATAAGAAAGCTATCAGTGGGGGGATGATATAGGTAGGTCTGCTGGTGGGAACTTTGTGAAGCTGTATCCCTCTTATCCTATGGTTTTGTGAATGTTTCCTTTTTATAGACAAAAAAATTTAAAAAGAAGAAGAAAAGGAAAACCATTGGCATTGTTTCAAATGTCAAATGGTCCCACCTAAGGAAAAAAAAAAAAAGAGCTCAGCAAACTTACCAACAAAAAAGCAAATGGCCCCATCCAAAAATGGGCAGAGTATATCAGCAGAATATCCACTACACAAGAGATCCAAAAGGCTAATAAACACATGAAAAATTGCTACAGGTCACTGACTGTCAGAGAATTACAAATAAACCAATATTGAAATATCACCTAACCCCTATGAAAATGGCATACATCAAAAATGACAGCAGCAAGAAATGCTGTAGAGGTTGTGGGGACAGAGGAACCCTTCTGCACTGCTGGTGGGAATGTAACTCTGTGGAGAGCAGTCTGGAGAACTCTTACAAGTCTAGACATGGACCTTCCATATGAGTGAGTAACTACTCTCCTAGGGATATACCTCCAGGACTCCAATGCTCAACCAAAAAGATATGTGTACACCTATTACAAAGTCACTTTGTAATAGCTAAAACCTGGAAGTAACCCAGGTGCCCAACAAAAGATGAGTGACTGAGAATGTTCTTGTATATATATATATATATATACAATGGAATACTAAACAGCTATTAAGAACAATGAAACCACCTTCTCTGATAAAACTGGGATGGAGCTATAAGGAATTATGTTAAGTGATTTATCAGAAAGACAATGACGAGTATGAGATGATCCCACTCATAAACAGAAGATGAGAAATAAGATCAGAAAGGGAAACTCAGAAGGATTTGACAGAATTTGGAGTGGGGCACCAAAGTAAAAACCCTGGGTTTAGGGTGAGAGTGAATGTTCTGCTTCATGGGGTAGGGTTTGTTTGTGGAGGGTGAATGGGATTGGACATAGTCTTTTGGTGGTGGGAATGGTGTTTTATACAATACTATTAATTTATAGTCATATGAGTCACTATTTAAATTCTATGAGGGAATAATTTGATTGAATGTCTCAAACTTTTTAATGCACAGACCATAGGGCAAGTCTGATATGCTGACTCTCTTAAAAGCTTAGACCAAGGAGAACAGAAGCAATTGGTGGCACAGCTAAATGTAAACAATGTCACAGGACATAAATTATTGTGATGTTGTGTATGATATAGCAAATCCTAACAAAGGGATATTTCAGATTTAACCTATTTGCCATATAATATGATTATAGCAATAACTATCTATTGCCTTCTTAAACCCTAAGACAGCAGGAACCTCGCTTCCTCTGTAGAGCCTATATTTTATCCAGTACTGGAACATTTAGAGTGGGGCTTACTTTGCTGCATGCTTCTCTCAATTCACTCCAATTATACTGCATCCATATATCCCAACCTAATCAATGCATGGAGTACCAACTCAGCATGCTTCACTTCAGAACATGTCCAAAGACTTCAGTCCTGGAATGTCAGCACTTCAGCCTCATTACTCAGGTGAGACCTTTCCTTTCATAAGATTTTCTAATTCCAGTCCAGGTGGTTCACTTCCAAACAAAGTCTCAAAACCTAGATATAGACCAGATATATCTAGATAAGACATATGTTCACATGTATCCATAAATTAGGGCAAAAAACCTGAAAGCAAAAGTGCACAATAGTCTGCAGAGAGTCAATATAAAGTTCATAATGAAATAGTGTCTACATATACTTAGATAACCTAGTCACCTACTTCCTGTTACACTTCCCTTACTCAATACAAAACTAACCTTATCGAAGCAAGGACTGCAAAAGCTCAACAAAGGCAAGAGACTGGCATACTTTAATGATGACTACTATTATTTTGTATTTATTTATTTATAATTTCTTTACTGGGGAATTAATGTTTTACATTTGACAGTAAATACAGAAGTTTGTTCATGCATAATATTTCTCAGTTTCCCATATAACAATACAACCCCCACTAGGCCCTTTGAATGATGACTCTTTAGTCACTATCAGGCCACTCCATCAGCTGGGGCCCTATTTGGGGCGTCCTGAGATTTCCAAAAAGATATGATGGGCCTAGCCCTCAAATAAATCCCTTTTTTCCATTCTCACTTGTCATCTCTATCATGAATAACACAATAGACCCCTTTGTGGGCTCCCATAGGACCTTGCCCTCAACTTGGATCAATAACTTTAGAGAATATCCCATTGTCTGAAGAGAGGCTGGTCTACATATTCTATGCTACACCTGAGAAAGATTGGTTCTGAAATTGGGGCAGTTTGGAGCATTCCTACTCATAACCACAGAATGTGAGTTAAGATCTAGAGGAATCCAGAGGTTACATAGGCTCCTAAGCTGAATATGGGCCCCAGATCATATCAAATCTGTGGTTTACAGTCAACAATATTCATATGACTTTCCCATATTTGGGAGCTACTCTCATCCCTGATCCAGCTTGCTGGTCTGTTTTCCATCCATGACAGCATCTCCCTAGATAATAACTTGAATCCACCTGCATATAAGATTTCAGGCTCAGGGGGAAATAAAAAGGTCTAGTATAGCCACAGGCGCTTTAGAATATAACTAAAATGCACCTATTAACTGTCTACAAAATGGAGACACCCTCCCCCCAACTCTTCATCTGCACTATCCCAGTCTTTAGGTTCGTGATTAATCAACAATTTTTTTGGCTTTGTATGTTAACTCTCTTTTCAGCCACCATGTTCCAGATGCTAGCATGATGCCAACCAGACATCTCTGGACATATGACCCCACCAATGTGTCCTGGAGCTCTGATTTCCCAGAGCCCAGCCCCAGTAGGGAAAGATAGATGCAGAGTATGGATTGACTTGTCAATGCCCATGTTCAGCAGAGAAGCAATTAAAGAAGCCAGACCTTCCACCTTCTGCATCCCACAATGACCTTGGTCCATACTACCAGAGGGTTAAAGAATTGGAAAGCTATCAAAGGAGGCGATAGGATCCAGAGTTCAGATGGTGGGAATTGTTTGGAGTTGTACCTCTCTTATCCTAGGGTTTTGTCCGTGTTTCCTTTTTATAAATAATAAATAAATAAATATCACCCAGAAATTAGATATCTAGGAATAAATTTAACAAAGACACAGGAACTCTATGTTGATAAAAAACAATTGCATCAGTTTGGATATAGGAAAAATAGTGATTTTGTGGGTTTCCTGAAAGCTGTGGTTGTTTATTGACTTTAATGTACATAATAATTCATGTGTTCCCAATATATTGAAAAGTATGAATTATTATATAAATAAATAATATAATATGTGATAAAGTAAAAAGATTTTCTATGCTTTTGGATTAAAAGTATAGAATTACAACAGTGTCCATCTTTTATTAAAAATTTCTTTGTTGGGGGATTAATGGTTTATAGTTGACAGTAAATGCAATAGTTTGTATATGCATAACATTTCCCAGTTTTCCACATAACAATAGAGCCCCCAATAGGTCCTCTTCTGCCATCATGTCCCAGGGCCTTAACCCTAACCCCCACCCCACTTCATTTATTTTGGTTCTATACACAACAACAGTGTCCATCTTACCAAAAGCAATGTAGACAATCAAAGCAATTCCTATCAAAGTCCATAAGAACTTCTTTTAAAAGCTAGTGCAAATGATACAGAGGTTTACCTAGTGCCAGAAAATAAGATTGTCAAAGCTATATTGAGAAAAAAAAATGAGAACGAGGATATTCCACTCCCTGATTTATAACTATATGTCAGGTCTATAGCAGTTAAAACTTTGTGGTACTAGAACTAGAGCAGACATTCAGACTAATGGAATGAAACTGAAAGATCAGAAATGAGCCCTCACATTTATGGACACATTTATGAATCTATATTAAAAAGACCCAGAACATTAAATGAATAAATGAAATCTCTTTAATAAAAAACCTTAGTTCCACCTTATCTTTGTATTCTAATTGGCTCTAATTCTCCTCTTTAATCCTGTTTATTAAATATTTTGTCCTATTTTATATCTTATTGCATTTCAGCCACAAATTTCCAGATACAAATTTGATTCCATTCTGACCTACTGACCTAA
This sequence comes from Erinaceus europaeus, assembly GCF_950295315.1. Classification (NCBI taxonomy): domain Eukaryota; kingdom Metazoa; phylum Chordata; class Mammalia; order Eulipotyphla; family Erinaceidae; genus Erinaceus; species Erinaceus europaeus. Next base: position 34,877,263 of record NC_080162.1, read on the forward strand.
ATGACCTCACCAACATTTCCCAAAACCTCTCCAACGTCTTACCCTACTAGGGAAATATAGGAAAAGGTTGGGAGTATGGATCAACTAGCCAGTGTTCATGTCCTGTAGAGAAGCAATTAGAGAAGCCAGACCTCTTTCCTTATGCATCCCACAACATAATTTTGGTCCATATGTCCAGAAGAGGAAATGATAAGGCAAGATGACCAGAGGACGCAAAATCCAAAATCCACTGGGAACAAAAAAAAAAAATGGGAGAAAGAAAAAGAACTGAATAGCCAAGGAACATATTGATAAGGTTGCAGTTTCTTGAAAAAAAGTGCTCAAAATTAAACCACTAGACATGCGCAGATCATGAAAATAGTGAGATACCATTTCACACTTGTCAGAATTGTCTACATCAACAAGGACAGAAACAAGTGCTAGCTGTAAAAAAATGGTGACTTCACCATTTTCAGCCGATCTTGGATGGACCTTGAAAAAATCATGTTGAGTGAAATAAGTCAGAAACAGAAGGATGAATATGGGATGATCTCACTCTCAGGCAGAAGTTGAAAAACAGGATCAGAAAAGAAAACACAAGTAGAACCTGAAATGGAATTGGCATATCACACCAAAGTAAAAGACTCTGGGGTGGGTGGGTGGGGAGAATATAGGTCCATGAAGGATGATAAATGACATAGTGGGGGTTGTATTGTTAATTGGGAAACTGGGGAATGTTATGCATGTACAAAATATTGTATTTACTGTTGAATGTAAAACATTAATTCCCCAATAAAGAAATAAATTTAAAAAAAAAAGAAAAAAAAGAAACAAGTGCTAGCAAGAATGTGGAGAGAAGGGAACTTTTGCATACATTTGATGGGATGAAAATTAGGCAGCTTCTGTTGAAAACAAATTGAGTATTATTGGAAACATTAAAAATCACCCTTCCATATAATTCAGAAATTCCTCCTCTAAGCATGTATTCAAATAACACAAAAATACCTATTTTAAAAGATGGGTGCACACCTATGCTTCTGGCATTGCTACTTGTAATAGTCAAGCTTTAGAAACAACCCATGTGTCCAGCAGCAAATGAAAGGGTAAATATATTGTGGAGTATATGAACAATACTACATATCTGTAAGAAATAATGATGTATTTTTCTTTACTACAATGTAGAAGGAATTAAAGGGAAACATTCTTGGAGAGTTAAACCAGAAGGGTAAGAAAAATAGTAGATTATCTCACCCAAAGATGAGTTCTAAAGTGCAAATCCAAGGACTGTACAGGTTGAATCCTCAAGGGACTATAGTCTATCACAGCAGATTGGGTGACTCAGAAAAGGGAAAGTAGGGCTATGAAGTATGGGGGTGGTTCAGAACTTAAGTCTCTATGATGAAATAAGTTGTTGGTTTGGTTAAGAGTGAAATGTGGGAAGAAAAATCCAGTAAATCAGCATGTCCTCAATAAAGCTTTATTAAAATTTAAAAAATATTTAATAAAGTATGCTTGTACCTCATGTCTCCAACAAAAATTACTGCAAATAAATTTTAAGAAAAGAGAAAACAATAGTCGAGGTTGCGGGGGGAGAGCTATATTATCAAAGGAAAAGAAAACAACACAAACATGATTCTTGGCTGAAAAATATTTTTGAAAGCTAAGCAGAACTAGTTAAAACAGGGAAATCACACATACATGCACAGCCAGACATAAAAACACATATGCATCTTGAAATCCAAAGCTTTCCTGAGAGCAAAAGGTGGGAATCTCTGGGATTTACCACCCACAAATGAAATTCAAGGAGCTAGTTAATTCAAGACAGCAGTTAAACCTCAATTTCAGATACACAGAGAATATCTTTTAGTATAAATGTATTCCAAAAACTGCATGGTATATACTTTAATTCCAAACTGTCCGTTGCTCGTTTGACATATAAGTAGAATCACTGCACTAAAGTTTGCTAAATAAATTGTACTAAATTCCGTTGTGAATGTTGTGAATAGTAGAAAGTTATCTGGCTGACCCATGGATGGACTTTGTTCTACATAGCACTTTTGCTTTTTTTAATTTGTCAACATATTAAACATTTTTACTTTAAAAACCTATGTGTCAAGGGATAGAAGGGCAAATAACTTTTGTGGCTACTGAGGTGTGGAATGGTCTTGGAAACCACTATTAAACCATTAATAAAATATTTTAAAACACAAGTTTGCAATATATATATATATATATATATATATATTTCTCTGGTTTCTCTCAAATAATGTGACCATGTACCTATACATTTGTAAATTTCAGATCTCAAAATTGCCAACTGTCATTATACAGTTGAAAGATTTTACATTATATCTCAAGACAATTGCATACAATCAAAATGTGATCTTTCTGAGGGACAGCAACCTTACAGTATGATTATACAATTTAATTAGAAGTATAAGTGGGATGGTGGTGTACAAACAACTTAAGATGGAAGCTTAGGAAACAAAATAACTGAGAAACTACAGTGTAGGTCAATAGAAGTACTTCATAGCTGTCCATTTGCAGAAAGGGAGGGACCCCTTCTCAGTATAAGTCACTGGTAATGCTCACCTCAGAAGGCTTCAGACCCATGGGATGGAATCTAGAAGTTGTCACAAATAAATTTAATGTCCAAGTTCATACCAAATCACAGAGATATGATAACAGTAACACTTGTTAATTTTGAATCCACTAGGATTTCTCATACAACCTTTGATATAAGCACTTATTATAACTTCTTAAACAAGCTTTACTTTTGATTATGTAAATCATTCTATATTTTGTCCCATCATTCCACCTGTTATGTTACTTCCTCATCCCAATATACTCCACTATTTCAGCAACCATAATCATTATAGTGGGCGAAGGGTAGATAGCGTAATGGTTATGCAAACAGACTCATGCCTGAGGATCCAAAGTCCCAGTCTCTAATCCCCCACACCACCATAAGCCAGAGTTGAATAGTGCTCTGGTAAAAAAAAAAATCATTATAATGTGATATTTTGAACTGTCAGGGTCACTACAGTATTAATACTCATAATAGTACCACACATGAACACCAGATTACAAATGAAAATAACAGGCTGGGCCTTTTGATAGTTCCCTACCGGTAAAATGTCCACATTTAATTTTATGTTTTCCTTTAATATACATGTACCAGTAAACTGATTACATTGCTGCTTATCTCATGCAAGTTTTGCTTGGCTTGATGTTTCTGGTTACTTACCTTTCCTCGGTATCTGAAATTTTGTTTTGTATCAGACCAGAACCATGAGTTGAAGACACAGTGGATAAACACCATGACCACAGCTTGAGGACATCCCTGTGTTGAACCATTTTGATCATGTGGACATGAATTAAGGGTATTTTCTCTAAGAGAGAAAACAAATACAAATGGCAAAAATACAATTTCTGAGTGAAGCACTTGTGTCTCTCCACAACATCAGACCTCATTAATTCAACATTATGCAAAACAGATTCTTAAATTTTAACTCATATAAATAAGTGATCAGTGCAAGTAATAGAAAAGATTCTTAATGTGGTAGCCCCAAATGAGCAGGGACTTAATACAGAATCTGGACCATCAAGAAGACATCAGATGAGCTTTAGATGTCTGTCTTAAGTTGGAAGTTTCAATACTGAGCCACTCTCTTAGCAGAGTAGATGGGCATCAGTGTGAAAAGTGGTGTTCAGGTTAGCTTTTTTTTTTTTTTTTGTCGATGGTGAAATACAAGATGAGATTATAAATCAGAGATAACCACAGTGGGTTTCTGATATGGATGGGCACAATAAGTTTGTCCATTCATGGTAAAACCTTTAGAAGTTCACACTTGTTTCCAATCTCACTTTCAAGTATCTATAAAAATAAGTTTCCAAATCAGAGTAAATTATGTTCTATAAGTTTTTATAACCTAGAGTCATAGTAGAAGTCCACTATCCATGTCCTCTCCCCATTTTTGGATGGGGTCATTTGTTTTCTTCTTCTTGAGTTTGGCAAGCTCTTTATATATTTTGGTTATTAGTCTCTTGTCTGAGATACGGCATGTAAAGATCTTCCCCCATTCTGTGAGGGGTCTCTTTGTTTGGGTATTGGTTTCTTTTGCTGTTCAGAATTTTTTTAATTTGATGTAGTTCCATAGGTTTATGCTTGCCTTATATTTCCTCGTAATTGGATTCATATCATTGCTGATGTCTTTAAAATTTATGTGGAAAAGAGTTCTGACAATATTTTCCTCTAAGTATTTGACAATTTCTGGTCTAACATCCAAGTCCTTGATCCACATGGAATTTAATTTTGTGTTTGGTGGAATATAGTGATTCCGTTTCATTCTTCTGCATGTTTCAAACCATTTTTTCCAACACCATTTGTTGAAGAGACTCGACTTTACCCATTTAATAGTCTGGGAACCTTTGTCAAAGATTAGATGTCCATAGGTATAGGAGCTTACTTCTGGGCTCTCAATTAAAGAGATCTGAAATGGTAAGAAACACATGAAAAAATGCTCTAAGTCTCTGATTGTCAGAGAAATGCAAATAAAGGCAACAATGAGATACCACTTTACTCCTGTGAGAATGTCATACATCAGAATAGGTAACAGCAGCAAATGCTGGAGAGGTTGTGGGGTCAAAGGAACTCTCCTACACTGATGGTGGGAATCTAACTTGGTCCAACCTCTTGGAGAACAGTCTGAAGAACTCTCAGAAGGCTAGAAATGTACCTAGCCTATGATCCTACAATTCCTCTCCTTGGGATATATCCTAAGGAACCCAGCATATCCATCCAAAAAGATCTGTGTACACATATGTTCTTGGCAGCACAATTTGTAATAGCCAAAACCTGGAAGCAACCCAGGTGTCCAACAACAGATGAGTGGCTGAGCAAGCTGTATATATACACAATGGAATACTGCTCAGATACTAAAACTGGTTATTTCACTATTTTCAACTTGTATGGAGACTGAAGAAATCATGTTAAGTGAAATAAGTCAGAAACAGAAAGATGAGTATGGGATAATATCACTCACAGTCAGATGTTGAAAAACAAGATCAGAAGAGAAAACATTAAGCAGAACTTGGACTGGAGTTGGTGTGTTGCACCGAAGTAAAAGACTCTGGGGTTGGTGGGGGTGAGAATACAAGTCCTGGAAAAGGACGACAGAAAACATAGTAGGGGATATATTGTTGTGTGGAAAACCGAGAAGTGTTATGCATGTACAAACTATTGTATTTACTGTCAAATGTAAAACATTAATTCCCCCCAAAAATAAAAAAATATATTTTGAAAAAGGAATAAGTCCATTGTTGCCTTGAACACAAAAACTGGGAGATATTCTGACAAAAAGAAGAAAGGCAAAGTAGGAAAATAGCCAAGATATTTTAGCAACAGTATGGCAGTTTCATTTTTTTTTACATTTATATTTATAAAAAGGAAACACTGACAAGAACCATAGGATAGGAGGGGTATAAATCCACACAATTCCCACCACCAGAACTCATATATCAACCCCTCCCCTGTATAACTTTCCTATACTTTATCCTCTGGGAGTATGGACCCAGAGTCATGAGGTGCAGAAAGTAGAAGGTCCAACTTCTGTAATTGCTTCCCTGCTGAACATGGAAGTTGATAGGTCAATCCATACTCCCAGATGTCCTCTCTCTTTCCTAGTGGGGTGGGGTCCTGTGGAAGTGGGGCTCCAGGACACATTGCTGGGGTCATTTGTCCAAGGCATCATGTTATCATCTGGAACCTGGTAGCTGAAAAAAGAGTTACCATCTAGAGCCAAAAGAAATAGTTGACTAATCATTCTTCTTCTTCTTCTTCTTCTTCTTCTTCTTCTTCTTCTTCTTCTTCTTCTTCTTCTTCTTCTTCTTCTTCTTCTTCTTCTTCTTCTAGCGTTTGCCCTTCTTCCGTAGCCAGTCAACAGGGTCAGGTTGAGCCTGATGTAAAGTTTCGAGACCTCCTTTGAATCTGGAGAGGTGGCAGTCATTGACTATGTGGGTCATAGTCTGTCTGTAGCCGCAGGGGCAGTTTGGGTCGTCTCTGGCTCCCCAGCGATGGAACATAGCAGCACACCGGCCATGGCCTGTTCGATAGCGATTGAGCAGGGCCCAATCATAACGTGCTAGGTCAAAGCTGGGTTGACGCTTGCAGGGGTCTGTGATGAGGTGTTTGTTCTTTACCTCAGCTGACTGCCAACTCTGTTTCCAAGAGTCTGGAACAGAGAAGATTAGTGTAGGCATAGGGGACCAGATTGGATGATGAGACGTCAAGCATTGGACAGGGTGGGCAAAGATATCTGCATATATTGGCAAGTCCGGTCGAGCGTAGACATGGGAAATGAACTTAGATGATGCCGCATCCCGACGAATATCTGGCAGGGTGATGTTGCTAAGAACTGGCAGCCATGGAACCGGGGTGGAACGGATGGTTCCAGAAATTATCCTCATGGAGGAATGTAATTTGGAATGGACCAAGTGGACATGGGGGCTACGGAACCATACTGGGGCACAGTATTCTGCAGTGGAATAGCATAATGCCAGAGATGATGATCGTAGTGTGGAAGTTCTCGTGCCACATGAGGAGCTGGCCAGTCTTGCAGTGATGTTATTCCTCACGCCCACCTTTGCTACAGTTTTTATGAGTTGTTCGTGAAATGACAGAGTGCGATCAAGAGTAACGCCAAGATAGACTGGCTGGGCTTCATGCCGGATTCTCGTATCGTCAAGCTGCACATTAAGCTCACGCGAGGCCGAGGCATGGTGTAGATGGAAAACAGATGATACCGTTTTTGCAGTGCTAGGGATTAGTCGCCATTTTTTACAGTAATCAGATATCAGAGACATGTCTTTCGTGAGTGTTTCCTCGAGGATGTCAAACTTGGATGCCTGAGTTGCACAGCAGATGTCATCGGCATAGATGAACTTCCTTGAAGAAGTTTCTGGAAGGTCATTGATGTAAATATTAAATAGCGTAGGAGCCAGAACAGAGCCCTGGGGGAGGCCACTTGAGACAAGTCTCCATCTGCTAGACTTGTCACCCAGATGTACCCGGAATCTTCTGTTTTGGAGAAGAAACGATATAGTGTTGGCCACCCATGGAGGCAGGCATCTTGAGATCTTGACCAGGAGACCACGGTGCCAGACCGTGTCATAGGCTGCTGTGAGATCAACAAAGACAGCACCATCTTTAAATTCTTCTGGAATCCATTTTCAATGTAAGTTGAGAGGGCCAAGGCTTGTTCGCAGGTAGATCTTCCTGGGCAGAAACCAGCCTGGGCGGGTGATAGGAATTTCTCTGTAAGATGAGAAATACGTGACAGAAGCAGCCTCTCAAGGAGTTTGTAACACACGGAGAGGAGAGAAATTGGTCTATAGCTGGCGGCCAGTGTTGGGTCTTTCTTTGGTTTCAAAACTGCTATTGTCTTCGCATGACGCCAAATTTTGGGCATAGATTCAGATTCCAAGATGTGGGACAGGAATGTAGTGAGCCACTTCTTTGCTGCGGGGCCCAAGTTAAGGATGAGTTCTGGGGTGATGTTATCATAGCCAGCAGCCGTTCCCGGTTTAACCCTTTACAAAGTGTCTTCCAGTTCAGACAGTGTAAAGGGAGAGAGTTTTGGAGATGGACAAGATAAACGGAAGTGGGATGACCACTCATGGGAAATTTCTCTTTTCCAGACTGGGTCGATCTTAGCACATCCAACTTGTTAGGTGACTGGCCACTGAGTTTGGAGATACGGGAGGATGGTAATCATGAAGCCAAATTCTGGAATAGTTCAGATAAAGAGTTGAGGGGAAGGGGGGGTCTTGGTGTTTTAAATAGTTAGTAGCTCTATTTTAGTTATATGCTAAAGAGCCTATGACTATACTATTTTTTTTTTCCTGAGCTTGACATCCGATATGCAGGTGGATCCAAGTTATTGTCTGGGGAGATGATGTCATGGCTGGAAAAAGGACTAGAAAGCTGGATCATGGAGAGGAGTAGCTCCCAAATATGGAAAGGTGTATAAATATTATTGACTGTAAATCCCATCAATTTGATGTGATCTGGGGCAATATTCAGCTTAGGGGCCTATGTCACCTCTGCATCCCTATAGATCTGAGCTCACAGTCTGTATTCATAAATAGGAGAATTCCAAGCTGCCCCAATTTCAGGATGCACCTTCCTCATGTATCCTATAGAGTATGTTGTCCATCTTCCCTTCAGAGGATGAAACATTCTCTACCATTGTTGATCCACATTGAGGGCAAGGTCCTATCAGGGCCCACAAAGGAGTCTATTGTGTTGTTCCTGATGGACATGAACAGTAACAATGGAGAGAGGGATTTATTTGAGGTCTAGTTCCTTCACATCTGTTTGGGAATCTCAGGATGCACTGAATAGGGCTACAGCTGATGGAGTGGCTTGATAGTAACTAAAGAGTCATTGTTAAAGTATGCCAGTCTCTTGTCCTTATTCAGTTTTTGCAGTCCTTGCTTTGATAAGGTGAACTTTTGAGTGAGTGAAGGAAGTATAATAAGAGGTAGGTGAGGAGGTGGGGCTATGGAGCAGCATCAGCTGTGTTTTTATCCTCTCCTCAGATCAACTAGGAATACCAAATAGACCACGTGGGACTGCATCAAGACAGGATTGGAGTGGCTTTCAGAACCCACAAAATCACTGGTGAGTGCAAACACTTGTGGCTGGTGGACAGAGAGGATCCTAGGGACAGATTAGGTAGCTGGTAACAGTCAAGCAATTTAACAATTAAGACACCAACTCCAGTCTGTTTCACCAACAAGGGACAGCTGAAGGGAGGAGATGACTTCCCTGGCACTCACCAAATGCAACTGTGAGTCTCCATTGCTACTGCCCTCAGAATCTGGAGCAGTGGCAGGGAGGCCATGTGATGACACTAGAGGACAGAGAACTAACCAGGAAACTCAGGAGTAGATATATACCTCTGTGGCATAGCAGTGGGGCTATGAGAGTCTCTTTGCATAACCACTGGATTATCTCTGCCCTACACTGCTTCATCTCTTGGTCAGGAGTCAGTGATTAAGAGAAGAAGCCTACTTATAGTTTAAAAGCCCTCAGGCTCCCATATCCTACAGGGAAGAAAAAGCACAAAAGAGATTTTTAAGCCACTGAGCTCCAACTCAGGGGTTAAAATATTATTTAAACAACTGTCAACTTCCACAAATGTGAACCCTTTAATTACCTTACTTATACACAAGTCAATCCGGGCAAGCCTGGTCAGTAATTTGAAAAGTACTGAGAGAGGGACCTCAAACATACTATATAAAATGGTTAAACCAACAAGAAGAAATATTGGAGAAATGAACCAGGACAAGAGTCCAGCTGGAAGCCCCTCAAAGGCTGAAACACAAAATAATGAAGTCAACATCCAAACATTGTTTAAGGAAATAAGAAGTAGGTGAGAAAGGTATCTAAGTCTAAGTAGACACTATTTTATTGTGAACTTTATGGTGTATTTTTAGGTCTTTTTACTTGCTTGTTGCATATACTGACTCACTGCAGACTATTGTGCACTTTTGCTTTCAGGTATATATTTTACCCTAATTTATGGATACATATGAACATATGCCCTGTCTCATGGAACCTGGTCTATATCTAGGTTTTGGGACTTTGCTAGGAATTAAAACACCTGGAATGGAATTAGAGAATACTATGAAAGGAAAGGTCTCGCCTGAGTTTTGAAGCTGAAGGGTTGACATTCCACGACTAATGTCTTTGGACACAGTCTGAGGTGAAGCATGCTGAGGTGGCACTCATTAAATTGATTAGGTTTGGATTAGCAGATGCAATATCATTTGGTATGACTTGAGATAAGCATACAGGGAAGTGAGCACCACCCAAAATGTTTCAGGACTGGGGAAAATATTGGTATTATAGAGGAAGTGGGCGGTTCTTGCTGTTTTAGGTTTTAAGATGGCAAGAGATAGTTATTATTATAGTCAAATTATTGGCAATTGGGTTAAATTTAAAATATCTTTTATTAGGATTTGCTGTATCGTGCACAACAGTAGTATTATTTATGTTCCTTGACATTATTTGTATATAGCTGTGTCTTCTAGTGTAATGCCACTGGTTTCTTTGGTTCTCCGTGGTATAACATTTAAGAGAGTCAGCATTTCAAAGAATCAGCCTATGGTCTGTTCATTAAAAAGTTTGAGATATTCAATCAATTTCCCCCTCTCATATTAATTAAATAGTGATTTATATGACTACAAGTTCATATTAGTGTACATAAACTCCATTCTCATCACCAAAATACTGTGCCCCACCCCAATCTCCTTCCAACCCCTTCCCAACCCCAGTGAAGCCAAACATGCACCCTCACCCTCCACCCAGAGATTTTTGCTGGGGTGACCTACTCCAAACTCAGTCAAATCCTGCTTTAAATTTCCCTTTCTGTTCTTATTCTCAACTTCTTTTTATGAATGGGATAATCCCATACTCATCTTTGTCTTTTTTACTTAGCTCACTTAACATAATATCTTCTAGATCCATTCAAGATAGGTCAGAGAAAGTAGGTTCATTGTTCTTAATAGCTGTGTAGTATTCCATTGTGCATATAACCACAGCTTTCTCAGCCATTCATCTGTTGTTGGGCACCTGGTTTGCCTCCAGGTTTTAGCTATTATGAAGTGTGCTGCTATGAAGATAGGTGTACACATTTCTTTTTGGTTGGGTGTTGTGGTGTCCTTGGGTTATATCCCTAGGAGAGGATTAACTTAGTCTTATGGAAGGTCCATGTTTAGCTTAATAAGAGTACTCCAGACTGCTCTCCACAGAGCTTGAACCAATTTTCATTCCCAAAAGCAGTGCGGAAGGGTTCCTTTGTCTGCACAGCCTTCCAGCATTTGTTGCTGCTGTCCTTTTTGATGTATGTCATTCTCACTGGGGTGAAGTGGTATATCAATATTGGTTTTATTTGCATTACTCTGACAACCAGTGACTTGGATCAATTTTTCATGTATTTGTTACCCTTTTGTATCTCTTCTGTAGTGAATGTTCTGTTTATACTCTCTGCCTATTTTTGGATGGGATCATTTTCTTTTTTGTTCCTAAGTTTGCTGAGCTCTTTTTATATTATGGTTATTAGTCTCTTTTTCCAGTGTATGGCATGTGAAGATCTTCTCCCATTCTGTGAGAGGTCTCTTTGTTTGGGTGATGGTTTATTTGGCTGTGCAGAAGCTTATTAATCTGAAGTAGTTCCATGGATTTGTTTTTGTTTTTGTCTTTCTTGCAATTGGGTTTGAATCATCAAAGATATCCTTGAGGTTTAGGTGGTAATGTGTTCCACCAATGTTTCCTTTAAGTATTTGATAGCTCCTGGTTCTTCATTCATTTGGAGTTGACTTTTGTTTCTGGTGAGATAAAGTGGTTCAGATTCATTCTTCTGCATGTTTCAACCCAGTTTTCCCAACACCATTTATTGAAGGCAGGCTCCTTCCTCCATTTAATATTTTGGGCCCCCTTATCAAATATTAGATGTCCATACGTGTGGGGATTTATTTCTGGGCTTTCAATTCTGTTCCACTGGTCTGTGTGCCTATTTTTGTTACAGTGCCAGGCTGTTTTGATGTTGATGGCCTTATAATATAGCTTGAGATCAGGGAGTGTGATGCCTCCATTTCTGTTTCTCTTCCTCAGGATGGTTTTGGCAATTCTAGGTGTTTTCTGGTTCCAGATAAATGATTGTAGTTTTTGTTCTATTCTCTTAAAGAAGCTTGGTGGAACTTTGATGGGTATCTCATTAAATTTGTATATGGCTCTGGGGAGAATATTCATTTTAATGATATTAATTCTTCCAATCCATGAGCATGGGATGTCTTTCAATTTATTGGTATTACTTTCTATTTCCTTGAATAGTGACTCATAGTTTTCAATATATAAGTCTTTTACTTCTTTGGTCAGATTACTCATAGATATTTTATTGATTTTGCTGCAACAGTGAATGGGAGTGATTTCTAGATATCTTTCTCTTCAGATTTAGTGTTTGCATAAGAAATGACACTGATTTTTGTACATTGATTTTGTAGCCTGACACCTTGCTATATTGCCTAATAACTTCCAGTAGTTTTCTGCTGGATTCTTTAGGTTTTTCTATCTATACTATCATATCATCTGCAAATAGTGAAAGCTTGACTTCTTCCCTTCCAATCTGTATTCCTTTGATTTCTTTTCTTGCCTGAATGCTATGGCAAGGACTTCCAATACTATGGTGAAGAGTAATGGTGACAATGGACAGCCCTGTCTAGTCTCCTATCTGAGGGGGAATATTTTCAGCTTATATCCATTGAGTACAATGTTGGCTGTAGTTCTGCTGTATATGGACTCCACTATCTTGAGGAATTTCCCATCTATTCCCATTTATTGTAGTGTTTTGAGCATAAATGGGTGTTGAATTTTGTCAAAGGATTTATCTGCATCTATTGAGATAATCATGTGGTTTTTGGTTTTGCTTTTGTTGATGTGTTGAATGGCATTGATTAATGTAGCAGTTTCAGAGTCTCCAATAGTCCAACAGTTACTTCAGTTTCATTTTTGATTCTTCTTGTGTATTATATTATAGCAAATTATTTTTTTACTTAAAATCCTATGCTCAGAAACATTCTTTGTAAAAGGAAGTCATCCTGTTTCTTTTATTAGGACATCTACTAGGGAGAGATACTTGAACTAGAGTTAATTGGCTTCTGGGAATGAAATTTTATTTTATATAAAATGTTTCTATGCTTACTTTATTTACTTACTTTGATTTGTGTATTTTTTTTATTATCACCAGCATTATCAGTGGGGTTTAGTGAATGCAAGAGTAGTCCACCACTCCAGGAAGTCATTTTTATTTTATTTTATTTTATTTTGACAGGACAGATACAAATTGAGAGATTGGGGGAGTTAGACATGGAATGAAATGAAGACACCTACAGTACCTGCTTCACCACTCATGAAACTCCTCCCACAGGTGGGAAACAGGCTTTGGAACCAGGTTCTTATGCATGGTAATGTGTACACTTAATTGGGGGCAACACAACACTGTCTAAACTTTATTTTTTTTATGGTAAGATAGAGAGGAAAAGAGAATGGAGAATGTGAGATGTAAAGATAGACACTGCATTACAGCTTCCCCACTTATGAAGCCTTCCCCAAGCAGGTGGGGACCAGACCTGGGCTTCATCCCAGGACTTTGTATGTGTTAACAAATACACTTAGTAAGTGTGTTTATGGCTCAGCACCTGGGGATAAAATTTTACGTGATAGTTTATAATAATCTTCCTTTGGGTTTTTATGTATGACTTAAATATTATGTACTTTTCTTTTTTACCAAAACACCATTATTGTGAAGTAAAAAATATTCTCTAAGTTGACCATCACCCTTCCTCTGCTTGTTTATGTCTGAGATCAACTTCCTTCTCTTTAAGTGTCTCTCTCTTTCTGCTATTATCCACAGACTTGTGTAACCTAAATAAACAGCTCACTCATAATAGATTTCTGTGAATCTGATGTAAAGTATTACATGTTGTTAAGCTTTCCCATTTACTGATGTACTAAATAAAAAAACACCTTTGTTATTTAAAATAATTCTCATTAGGACTTTTAATAAAAGAAAACTTCATAGATTAAAAATATTTTAATCTAATTTAAAATGCATGAATATCAGTTAAAATATTTTATTTATTTTTTTGCCTCCAGGGTTATATTGTTGGGGCACCTCACCAAGAATAATATATGTGCTAGGAATTAAAACAGATTGTTACTCCAAAATATTAATAAAAGTTGTCTGTATAGACTGGGAGTATGGATCGACCTGTCAACAGCCATGTTCAGCGGGTAAGCTATTACAGAAGCCAGTCCCCACTGTGTGCACCCCATAATGATCCTGGGTCCATGCTCCCAGAGGTATAAATAGGGAAACTATCAAGGGAGGGAATAGAATATAAACCTCTGGTTGTGTGAATTGTGTGGACTTGTACCCCTCTTGTCAATATTCACATTTTATAAATAAAATTTTTTTAAAGTTGTCTCTAGATAATGTCATTATTTTTATTTTGTATTTGTTGTTTTTTCAATATGGCCCAATAATTGGCATGCATTATTTACATTTAATTTTCTTTAAAATCAGATTTGTACAAAGAGTGTGACCAATTTCATGCCAAAATCTGTTAAAATAGAAGACAAAGGCTACAAAAGCAGGTGTTCCTTTGGTCTAATTGAGCCTGATTGTAAAAGGTGTGAAAGAGGAAATTTTCTCTCACTCCTTTTAATGACTATGTTGATGTCTAATGCACCCAAGTGTCCCCTAAGAACTCATTTCCCCTTCTAAATGGCCCTGTGTATATCAATAAATCTGACCTTTTCACAAAATTATTTCAGCTTTCTTCCCACCTACCCTGATTTTATTTGGAGAGACCAGAAAGCCTCAGAAATTGTCTGCCCTCTTGAAGTTAATGTATTCATTAGTTATAAGTGCCTCCTAAATGTCCTCACCAATCTTAGTCTCCTAGTTACTTAATGGTTTTGATTGGATGTAGAACACTTTTATCTGGGTTAATTTGCTATTCATAGTACAATGATGGAGTATTCATTTTGTTACCCAGATTACAGCAGCAAATGGAGTTATATATCATCCACAGGAAAGCTACATGGGAGTTTAGTGTTAAAATGCCTTTCAGGCATAGTAAAGTAGAAAACAACATTCCTGCCCAAACTTTGTCATTTTCAGTATTTTCTGCCCAAACTTGAAGTTGTTCATTGTCCTCTGTGAATGAATACACTTGTCAAAGCTGAGGACGTGTTTTTCCTTGACCCCTTAAAAGCAGTGTTCAAATTCATGGCAGATTGGAATCCTAAGGGAGAAAGACATGATTGTAATACAAGAATGAGAACCCCTTGAATCAGGTAAGCAGAACAGAACCTGTGGAAATTTTCAGATTTGTTTTAACATAGTGTGCCCTCTGGATTTTTGGTTGTCAGTACCTGACAGCACACCTACAATGCTGTCTAGATTCTACCCCAATATTAGTCCAAAGTGTAGCTCATATCTTCTTCACTTCCCTGTGTAGATCATCAAGAACTCAATTCTAACATGTGTTCACACTGTTTTGTCTAAATGTTACCTCTCCCCACCTCTAAGACCCAGAGAACTTAGCTTTCTTGCCAGTGCTGTGAATTTAGATTGCTCTGCAAAAAAAAAAAAAAAATCTAAAAATAAAAACAGGTTTATGCCTATTCTAACCAACTGAAATATGATTCTTCTTATCCCACCTGAACTCTTAGTTATGCCACCTGAGACCACACCACCCTCTTCCATCTGGCAGCTATGCAGATGTCTAGAAATGGGAATTTGTCTCCCTCAAACCAAAAATATGTTTCCCATGAAGGTTAGCTGTTTGCAAGTTATGGAGCTAATTATGAACATGGAAAGGAGTGCTAGCAGAACTAAGCAGATGCTGGGCATGCAGGAGGGATTTGGAGATATTTAACCTGCCTCTTCTTCCACATGCCCATCAGCCAGCTCATTCCTGGGGTCTCCTAGTAAAGGTGGAACCATGCCTGGTACTGAATAGGAAGTAGAATGTTCAGGAGATGGCAGTCAAACCCAGACATCTGAAAAAGTAACCCAAGTGTATTTAGGAAGAGGAAAAGCTCTGGGAATGAAAAGAGGTTCCTCAGGCATTGGGAGTAAGTTCTTCTGCAGGACAAGATGACAATGCAATTGCAAACAACTCCCCTACCACATGATGTAACTGCCATGAAATATGCTCTGAAAACAAACATTTGACTTTCTTATCTATAAACAGAATCAGTGTTTTCTGGTGTTTAAAGGCTAAAACGGTACACAATGGAATATATATATGAAACTGTATTGTTTCTCAGCAAAAAAATTAATAATTTAAATAAAAGGGACCAGAAACAAAGTAGGTGCTCATTACTAGGGCAATGGATGGTAAATCACAATATATGTATACAGTAATTAGCAGACAACGATTATCACAGTCTAATTTTTACTCGATCAGCACAGTGGGATTCCTAAAGACCTACACTGCTCAATTTATTCCTCAGAAATGATCAGAGGAAATGGGCAGAAACAATATATTCATATTGTATTTATAAAGATTTAAGTTTAAAAATACAGACATGGAAGCTTTAGCAAGGATTAGATTAGGGCAATTGGCATGTAGATACTTTTCACTTTCATTTTATTTGTATGTATTGTTCTATTTTTTTAATAATGAGCATGAATTATTTATATAATCAGTGGGAGAAATACTAAGTGCTGTGAAAGTGAACAAATACATATGGCGACAGTAGAGCAGAAATGAGCTTGTGGACAGAAGGGTCTTGTATTGTGTGTCTGGGACTGGGAAATTCATCTGATAGCTGTGGATTAACTAACTAGGTTGATAAGAGGGATATAAAGGGGGGAGAGGTGTCCCCAAGATGAAAAGACCTGATATTCATGATATTTAAGAGACAAAGAGCAAGGAACAAAGCTCCATCATGAAAGTGCTCCTTGATTTCCTTCCCTTGAGCCCCCATGTCCCCAGTAATGATGTGGGAAGGGGTGGAGAAGGCGGCATGGCTAGCATACTGCACAATGGAAGCACAGTCTTCATTTTGTGAAGGGGAGAGCAAAGTCCCCCCCCCCCCCAGCCACCCAAAGTAGCAATCTGAAACAAACAGAAACATCTGTTTGAATAATGAGCTGTTTGTCAGTGGTGCTCAGAAGGCAGGACCCAGGCGCTGAACAACAGGAAGCAACACCAACAGAAGCCCAGGGCTTGGGCAGCAGACTGTGTGGGGGTGTTGACTAGCATCTGGGGAGGCTGTGCACATCTCCCCAAGACCACTATGTTCCCAGTGCTAAAATTAGCTCATCTAGAATGACAAAGATCATGCCTCCTTGATTTTCAGAGAAACAGCCACATCAGACTCAGCTTCTCAATAGCTCCCTCAAGCAACCCCGCCTCCTTTGGGGAGTAATTATTGGCCTGAAGATGCATCTCCCAGGATGTTAACTGAGACAAATGTTCTGCTCTGTGCATTTTCCAATTTTAATTGAAGGAAAGTAACTAATTATCTTGGTGCAGCAGTCATTAGACACTGGTTTCAGGCTGACCTTTGGCAGGAGATGACTAGAGGCCTTTTTGGGGCGTCAATATGTTAACCGGTCACTCATTACAGCCTGTGATTTCCAAGGGGAGTCGACATCTCCACCAAGATAGAATCCCTGCACCAGCTGGCTGCAGCTGGAAAGGAAGAAAGAAGCCTGTCATATTCTGAGAAAACTGATTATTGATAACTAAGGAGTCTAAGCATCTCCCTGGCTCAGCAAGCCAGAGGTATGTGGAGTGTGTGCACAGAGACAGCACAGTATGTGAAAAAATGTGTGCATTAGCTTTGACTGGTAAAATCAGATTAGCAGAGGGGGGAGGAAGTATGAACCAATAGCATATAGTCTAAATAAATGTCTGGGGCACTGCCATAGAGGTAATGATGCTGTATGCTTAGGGAATAGTGTGTGCAAGCCAGTATTTGTAACCAGGAGGATGAAAGACCAGAACCTCCTGTTAGGAGTGAAACATAAAGCTGTCTTGAAGTTGGTGCAAGCAGGGAAATAGAGCCATATTAAAACTTGCAGCAGTCTGGCCAGGCAGTGACTCACTCAGTATAGCACACATTACCATGTGAAAGGACCCCAGGTTCCCAATGGCATGGGGAAAGCTGTGTGAGGGGTGGAGCAGTACTGTGGGTGTTTCTCCTTCTCTATAATTCCTTCTAAAAATAAAATAAACAAAAAAGTGGCTACCAGGGACAGTGGAACCATGTAGGTGTTGAGGCCCAAAGGGAACCCTGGTGGCAAGAAATAAAAGAACATCAGTCTCAAAACCAGGCAGTGACTAAATAATAGAGCCTAGGCCTTGCATGAATGAGGTTTGGGGTTGAATTTCAGTACTGCATATGATGGAGCAGTGCCCTTCTCTCTGCCTCTCTCTCCACCACCATAGGCGAATGCACATAATAAAAAGTGGTTTAGAGAAAAATGAGTAAAAATACGAAGCTAATAAAAAACTACAAAACCATCAGTCTTATCTAGAAAGGCTTCATTAGGGGTCTGGGTGGTGGCACACCTGGTTGAGTGCACATGTTACAGTACACAAGAACCTGGGTTCAAGCTTCTGGTCCCGCACCTGCAGGGAGGAAGCTTCACCACTAGTGAAGCAGTGCTACAGGTGTATCTCTGTCTTTTTTCTTCTCTACATCCCCCCTTCCCTCTTCATTTCTGACTGTATCCATCAAATAAGTAAAAATAATAAAAAATTTAAAAAAAACTTAAAAAGTCTTCAGCAATAGAATTCTATTACCTCAGGAAAGGTGAAGTGAGCAAGAGCTATAAAAAATAAATCCAGAAACCAAGAGGCTAGGCACCCTTCTGACACATGTATCTTCTTGAATGATGGGATTCGTTGGAGAGGGTGGAAAAGTGGGCACGTTAAAGGAAGGGTTATTAAACTGAGCAGGAAAACTTGACCTTGCTATTTAGAGCCAATTGACTATGTTTTCAAAGGGCAGCCTGGTTTTAGAGACAGCACCATAATGAGTGAGCAGGACTCACCAAAAGTTATCAACAGTCAGCAGCTCCCAGGGAAACCCACAGACCTGGTATGATTATCTGCACCCAGAACATTGCTAGAAGGACTAGTAGTCTTTAAAAATATTCACCATTCTATAATGGAAGGGAATTGAGACCTTGCCTCTTCCTTGCCCTTACTCTTAGAATCCTTTCAATGCTAGGAATTCTCCCCCAAGAATCCCTAGGAGTGATGCTAAGGTACGATCTATGGCTTTTTGTTCTCTGTTGCTCTCCTCTTTTCACCTGACCTCTAGGAGGCCAGTATTGGTGTTTATTCGTCACCCTGGTGGTGATGGCCAATGCTTGCCCAATTCTTAGTAGGTGCCCTCTGTGATGTTATTTGTGTTGGCAAAAATCAGCACATGCTAGTTCTCAAATTAGGAAGTTGGGGCTCAGAGAGATTAAGTGTGTTTCAAGTACAGACTTATTGGCTTGGGACCATTACTTACAGTCACCAAGGAGTGTCAGCTTAGGCACACTCACTTCTCAGAAACAGCAACCCACTCCTGCCAGGGGAGGGCAGTATATGTTCTCACTCCTTGAAGAGGTCTGTGCTGACTGAGCTCAAGTAAACTCAGTCATTAACAAACTTCTTTGTCAGATGGAGACATTACACTTTTCTTGGGAATTGAGAGCATTAAGTTCAGCAACTATGTAATGAGATCTTGAACCTATTAACTTGGAGTGAAATCAAGATGGCATAAAGTACCTGGCATGACTTGTCTTGATTGTTCAATTGTCCATACTGCCCACCTTTTAGGATGCTATGCTGAGCTCCCCAGTTCTTGGAAGCCTGTATCATACCCAGGAAATGGAATAGGAGCATCCTCTGATACTGGAGGCCCCTGTTATCCTTCCCACTGGGCTGGTCACCCAAGATATAAACATTAGTCTCTTAAAGTCTCTCCTTCCAGAATTGAAGCTCTAGCTTCATTGTTTTCTCCTCCTACCAAGTGTGTATCTCAGCATCTGATAGTTAGATGCCAGTCATTGATTTTTGCTTCCTTTGCAGCATGACAGCTGTGTAGGAAAGTGCTGGCATCATTTGTAAAGAGCTGGGAACAGCTATGTCACCAGTCACTGGATTAGGAACTGAACATCCCTAGCCACCAGAAATACTTCTTCAGGTTAAAATAGTTCCTTAGATGTGCATATACAGGATGTATGTGCCCACCTCTGAAGGTTGGCTCATTCTTGCACACTGATGAAACCCAAGGCACCATCCCACAATCACTGACATATGATGAAGAGCCACACTGATCTCACTCAGCCTTCTAGAAGCACACATGTGAGTGCAAAAGGAATGAAAGTCTAGTGCAGATAAACAGAGTGCCTAATGTGGATAGGCAGGCATTTATCATCTTTACAATCTTGGTAGTGAGAATTTTACTGGAAATAAACAAGGCAACCTGAAAGAGAAAACACAAGGAAAGGATACTTGAAAATTTTGAGCATTTTGTCTGAGATATGAGGGAGGGTGACAGGTCCAGCCTGATGTCAGGTGATCGGGGGAAGAAGGTGCAATACAGGGATATGGGGGATTGATCCAATACCTGACAGCAGGTTGGCTGCTCCTATGGACTTCACTGTTTCTAGGCAATTTTTTTTGCTTCATTATGATTTTTTAATTTAATAATGATTGACAAGATTGTAGGATAAGAGAGATAGCTACAATTCCATAAAATCCCCACCACCAGTGTTCTATATCTCATCTCCTCCACTGGAAGCTTTCTTATTCTTTATTCCTCTAGGAGTATGGGCCCAGGATCATTATGGGGTGCAGAAAGTCTGGCTTCTGTACTTGCTTCTCTGCTGGACATGAGCTTTGACAGATTGATCCATAACTCCAGCCTGTTTCTTTCTTTCTCTAGTGTGGTAGGGCATTGAAGAGGTGGGGTTCCAGGACATATTGGTAAGGTTGTCTGCTCAGGGAAGTCAGATTGGTATCATGGTAGCATCTGCAAGTTGGTGGCTTAAAAACATTATGATAAGAAGTAAAACAACTTATTTAATAACCAGGAACTTAAAGGTAAGAATATAGTAAATGAGATTTGGGGTCTCCATTTTGAAAAAAGCTAGTAGGCCTATTTTAGGTATATTCCAAGGAGACTGTGACTTTATAAATGTTTCCCTGAGCCTGACAGCTAACATGCAGGTGGGCTAAAGGTATTGTCTGGGGAGGTAGTGTCAGAATTGGAAATAGGACTAGAAAGCTGGATCAGGGCAGAGAAAAGTTCCCAGATGGGAAAATACGTAAGTACCATTAACTGTAAACCTCACTGATCTGAACTGGGGCGTGTATCTGCTCACACTCACCACAAAAGCCTGTGTAACTTCTGCATCCCTGTAGGTCTGAGCTCACATTCCATGGTCATAGCTAGAAACATTCTAGGTTGCATTCATTTCAGGACCCTTCTTCCTTGAGTGCCAGAGTATATTGACCAGCCTCCCTTCTGAGTGGGGAAGTCCCTACCATTGTTGGTCCACATGGAGGCCTAGCCAGCTTTTTTTTTTCCCAGAGAGAAATAAACAGCGTCAGAGAAACAGAGGAAGGTAAGGGGGAATTCACAGCACAGAAGGCACCCCTAGTGCAGTGAGGGCTAGATTCAAGTCTGGGCCACACACATGACCAAGTGATGAACAATCCAAGTGAGCTATATTGCTGACCCATGAGAACAATTCAGTTATATTTCTGATGTAGGTAGTCAATGACTTGTTTTTGGCAGTCTGTATTTTCTTTTTTTTTAATATTTATTTTATTTATTTATTCCCTTTTGTTGCCCTTGTTGTTTTATTGTTGTAGTTATTATTGTTGTTGTTGTTGGATAGGACAGAGAGAAATGGAGAGAAGAGGGGAAGACAGAGAGGAGGAGAGAAAGATAGACACCTGCAGACCTGCTTCACCGCCTGTGAAGCGACTCCCCTGCAGGTGGGGAGCCGGGGTTCGAACCGGGATCCTTATGCCGGTCCTTGTGCTTTGCGCCACCTGCGCTTAACCCTCTGTGCTACAGCCCGACTCCCGAGTCTGTATTTTCTTATCCACCATTACAATGAGCATGCTCAGGACAGGTAAGGCCATGTACTTTGTACAAGCTTAACCCTCATTCCAGATCTTACAGGCTCATGATCCCATTACACAAAAAAGAAACTAAAGTCTGTGGTGATTTTTCTGGTTCCAGTATCTTTCTTGGTTGGTATGTAAATTGTAATTCTCTCTGGGAGCCTATCTGAATGCTGTCCTGATGGAGGATGGCAATCTTGTGCATAGTGGTCAGAGATTTAACCTAT
Source organism: Erinaceus europaeus (assembly GCF_950295315.1). Classification (NCBI taxonomy): domain Eukaryota; kingdom Metazoa; phylum Chordata; class Mammalia; order Eulipotyphla; family Erinaceidae; genus Erinaceus; species Erinaceus europaeus. Next base: position 34,899,192 of record NC_080162.1, read on the forward strand.
AATTCTTGACCTGAGACAGCTGCATCTCTCCAGATTCAAATCTGTGCTAAGAATGCTTGCTTTGAATAAAAAATTGTTTATACAAGTACTCAAATAATTTCTTGCCCTTAACAAAATCAAGAACAGATTTTTATTTTCATCAGCAACAAACACTTGTGACCTTAAGCAAATGCACAATACTTGATTAGCTAACTGATGAGGAAATGAACAATAGTAATATTTGACCTTTAAAGAGCATCTGATGCCTCATGAAAGACATTTAGTGAAGAAGAAGGAAAAAAAAATTCATGTTAACTCCAATTCCATTACTTTGTCTGTCTTTTCCCATCTAATTCAGTTAGGGTGCAAAGCAAAACACTTAATTTTCTCTCTCCTGGAACTTCCAAATTCAAAGGTAACTAGGCATTGTTCACCTGTCAGGAGTTGGATTTTGGACAGGTCCAACAGGACCTTTTTTATAAGGAGAGTCACCCATGGTGAATGCTAAGACCATGCAGATTCCTAATTGATTAATTCTGAACCACCTAGAGAAGGACAAAGTTACCCCAACAGAGAACTGCTATTAATGTCTCTTAAATATAATGTTTGCAGGTAGCACCTGGATTCTTCTTACCTTATAGATTTATAGTCTTCAGATGAGGGCTGCACCTAAATGCTTTCTTGGCCAATTTGGTCATGCTGCATTCTCTAATAAGACTTCTAGAAACAATTAAAATCACTCCCTTCCAACATACATAAATCTGGGATGTAGTGCTTCTATTTGAAGCTTAGGGACCCTGTTTCAGAGCTCAAACATACTATCTGAGTCTCTCACCCTAGACTTCACAGTTGCTCTGTGAGTAGGACCTCAGGGGAGGTAAAGCCTGACTGGTCAATCAGCCCCCTCTGACCACTTCCTCCCATACACCTCTATTTTATCAGATGCAAAATCTACCAGTCTCTTGTGTCCCTGACAACAACAACACAATGTTCTTACTAGCAAAATAAATGGCTCAAAGGGTAACAGTCATCATAGTACCAGAGAAACACATCATAGTATGGAGAATTCTAGCACTATTTCTTTTGCTCCTTCCTCTTTTCATCTTGAGTTCAATATGCAGACACAGCAGAGCTCCAGTCTCAGTGTTCCAGATGTGCAGTGGAGGACAAAGGAGTGACTTTGCTTTTAAGACATGCAGGCAGGTTCCAGATGCTACCGTGGCACCAACCAGACTTCACTGGACAGACAGCCCCACAAATGTGTCCTGGAGCCCTGCTTCCCCAGAGCTCTGCCACACTAAGGAAAGAGAGAAGCTGGGAATATAAATCGACCTGCCAACACCCATTTTTAGCAGGTAAGCTATTACAAAAGCCAGACCTTCCACCTTCTGTACCCCATAATGACCCTGGGTCCATACTCACAGGGGGATAAAGAATAGGAAAGCTATCAGAGAAGAGGGTGGTATACAGAGTTCTGGTGGTTGGAATTGTGTGGAATTGTACCCTTCGTAACCTATGGTCTTGTCAGTGTTTCCATTTTATAAATAAAAATAAAAAAAATACAGCATGTGGGGAGGAATTTTCCATCAGTGCTTTCAAAACCAGATAATTATCCAGTCCTCCCACCAACCAACTGCTGTTAGGTTATGAGCAATGAAGTGGCTTAGAAGCTTGCCTCAGTCAGCAGTAGAGGGGAAGTGGAGGATGAAACCTTATATTCACTGATCCAGGTAGAAGGTGCTACCTGGTTCCTTTACTTGAGTGAACAGTATGTCCTATGATGAGTTTCCAGGCTGTACCAGAGAGAGCTGCTGGAAAAAAAAAAAAGAAAAAGATGATAGTTTCTTCTTTGGAATAAAGTGGATGGAACTAGAGAAGATTATACTTAGTGAAGCAAGTAAGGAACTGAAGGACAGCTACAGAATGGTTTAACTCATATATGAAATATAGAAAACTGAGTATACAAATATGAAAAAAGTCAACTTATTTCTAAGACTGTGGAAGAACCACAGTAGTTATCTATGAGGGTGGGGATAGGGATACAGACTTTTTGTGATGAGGGTGGTGAAAATAAATAAATATTTTTTAAAAAGGGGGGGGAAGTGTTGCTGTCTCTCATTCTCTTGGGGGAAGATTTGGAGCTGTATTCAAGACATCTGAGTCTACCTGGGGCATACAACCAGAACTGTCCCCATAAGCATCTAGCTAACAAGCATTTCTTTGTGTGTATGTGTGTTGTGGGAGAGGGGTGGAGGTGGGTCCTGTAACTTCTCTGTGCTAAATGGTTTCTCTGTACCCCAGCAATTCTGCCTGGATTTCTGGGTAATTGAGTTTCTTGAACTCAAGTCCCTGTTTCAAGTTCTGTTTCTGAGGGAGACTAATAACTACCCCTAAATACTACTATCAGAATCAAGGTTGGAGCCAGGCTGTACTCTATGTTTCCACTGGGATATGAACTTCATTCTGACATGGTATTTAGAGAAGCAGAGTTTTCGACTAGGAGTCATTTTTATTTCTGGGACTGCCCTACAAGCTAATGCAGGCATTGTGCCCCTAACCAGCTAGGACCCCTGAGATGCAGACAAGAACAGACTTTGCACAGGAATTCCCTAATTTCCTCCTAGAGTACATGCCGCCCAAACCAATAAATCCATTTGCCTCTTCAAGGTACCATCACGTCCTCAGGGCTGGCCGTGGGTTGCACAGGATGCAGATTAAGTTCACATTCACAGAGCATGAAAGGAATATTGAGATGTTACAGCAATCAATTTTTCATAAATAATATACATGCATAGCCACATTACATATTCAAAGCAGCAGTCAAGTGGTCGGGGAGAATGATCATTTATTCTGTTGAATTTCTTCAGAGTGAATTCTGGGACAGATCAAACAAAAAAGTTATAAAATAGGAATTATAGGTAATGAAGGCTTGCTTGTTGCAAGGGAGTTTGACTGGCTCTTCTGCATAATTAAAGCAGGTGAGGTCAGGGTTAAGTTTGCAGTGAGTTTATAAGGAATCACTCTGTATTCTTGCATCGAGCAAGAGTAGCACTTGTTTATTTTGTATGAATCCATCGATTGAAAATGATTAGAATTTGCATGTTTGTGACCAAAAATTTGTGATGAAATATCAGTAGACAAAGCATACCAGGAACTGAAATGTTCATGATTGGACTTCCTGATTTAGAAGTTGTTTCTTTTTATATCTTCCATCTTTTTTTAGCTCAAAGGAGTCTGGAGCTTCCCAGTGTTGCAAGGCCGCAGCTCTTCTGAAGAGAGTAGATCTTTTCTGGCTTAAAACAATGTCCATTTGTCTATTTTATCAGTTGGCAGTGAGAATGAGGGAAGTAGTCAGCTGAGGCCTGGAGACCACTCTGAACTTCATAATACTCATTTGATTGACAAATTGGATGCTTTGAACTCCTTCTCTCCAATGAAATGAGTCAAATGATAAAATGACCTGGGTGAGGGAGCAATGGTGAAGTTCAGGCAGCTCTTCTATTCAAACAAATATGGACTCAAATCTTAAACCCATACCTTTCCAACTGTGATTTTGGGCAGTCATTTAGCCTTTCTGATCTCTAGTGACATCATGTGTAAAGTAGAAATAATTATATCCCTTTCTGAGAGCTGAGAAGATGAGGTGAGATGTTGTAGAGACAATGTCTCTTAATAATGAAAAATCAGCAGTCGGACTAGTTTCAGAGAGGACATTATATGTGAACACTGGCTTGGTTTGCACAGCCTTAAGTCATCTGGAAGAGTTGTCTACTGACCAGACAATTACAAAATTGCCAGACAATGACGCCCAACATTAACCCAGTAAAAGAGTGAATGTGACCCTTCTATGCTAAACTCAGGAGACCGCTAGTCTCCAAGTTATGTATACCGGTAGGAATTTGACTTATAAAAAAAAAAAAAAGAGCCTGGCACTGAGGATACAGATGTGGCCAGTTTCCATGCAGCCATAGGACCTCAGGGTTGAGGACTGAACACAGAGTAGAGGGTTTTAGGGAATTGAGAAGGGACACAGATTAGAGAGGCAACAACTGCTGCCAAGTAGACTTATTCCATTCTCTAATGTCAGATCTTATATTTGGATTGCATGTGCTTCAAAGAAAATGCCTACTTCCTTCAACTAAGTCATTTTAAATTAAATCCACAAAGTAAATATCAATGTTTTATTTCATTGTGACAGGTTGTCAGTACACTTAAGAAGAAAATTTGACGGTGGAGTTTTTGTTGTTGTTGTTCTTATATATATTTTTTGACATCGTCTCACAGAGGCATAAAAAATTCTCTTTGTACTGGCCCCATACAAGCCTTTTTCCCAGAGAAATCTAACATCGAGAGACACCCAAGGTTTTCAGCCTTGGCAAAAACAACCCTGGCCTCCTCCTGCCACATCAAAGAGAGGCTGCCTATTCCCATCCCCAGATTCCCAGTCACAATAGTGAGAATAATAACAATTAAGTGCTACCCAGAATCTTGGCAACATGCAAAACTGACATTTCCTATTTAATTACCAGACCCTTGTTTCCATTTCTGAGCTGAATGTTGAGTTTTAAAGTGCCTTCATTTGGAGACAGGGGAGACAAAATGATGAGTTGGGCTGAAAAGTTTGTTGGTATAGAACTGTTCTCACAGGGATTTCCTTCTTCATCTTTTTTTTTTTTAGACACCTGCAGATCTGCTTCACTGCTTTTGAAGCAACTCCCCTGCAGGTGGGGAGCCAGGGGCTTGAACCGGGATCTTTACTCCAGTCCTTGCAATTTGTGTCACATGCGCTTAACCCACTGCACTACAGCCTGACTCCCTTTCTACTTTATCTTAAAGAAGCACTGACTCTCAGAACCAGTTTAAGAAGTCCCCCAGGGTGGGGAAAGGAAAAACAGGGAGGATTACCAGAAAGCAGGGCTTCCCTTCTACCCCTCCATGACCTAGCTACACTGTGTGACCTCATTTCAGGTCCGGCAGAGAGAAGGCTCTACCACACACTCCCCTTGGTGAGATGCCATCAGGAATCTGGCAACATCCCAACATGGTAAGGAGATGCCACCTTTATACTATACCTTGCTATGACCTGCAGAAAATTCTTCAGGCTCTCAAAGCTAGTCCCTGGAAGATCAGCAGGATGCCTGAGTCCACTGCAGCTCAAACCCACGGGGCCCCTACTCAATGCCTCATTAGGGGCTCTGTCTTCACTTGGTACTATCTTCCAGACATTTTCCTGCTTCTCTGTACAGAAAGGTCACCCCATGTCTCTGCTTCTGATTTAGAACATGGATGGTTTCCCCTCAGTCTGCATCTCCTTTGACCTTTAGTTGTGGCATACTTAGTATCCATTAGTTATAGGTACTTCTGTGATCAAAATCATACTTGTCCCTTAATAAACCTCAGTTTTAGCCCCAATTTTTGTGTACAGTGAATCAACATTCAATTGCTTAATTGTTTAACTTTGTATTGAGATTAGTCATGGTGTGGTGCATGCAGTAGTGTAGACATAGTAACTTATACAAAAAAAAATTATCTGTGTTCTGCAGTGGGAAAAGAATGACTAGTGGTAGGGCAGTGCTATAAAGGTCTCACTTTCTTTGTCTTCATCCATATACCATATATATATATATCCTTTTTCACTTCTATTTCCCTTTGTCTCTATCAAAATAAGAAGAAAGTTATGAGGAAGAAAAGGAAGAAAGAAAGAAGTGGAGAGAGAAAAGAAAAGAAAAACTAAAAAGGAAGAAAAAAAAGATTGCCAGGAGAAGTTGATTTCTCATGTAGGTACCTAACCCAAGTGATAAGCCTGTTGGAAAAGTAAATATTGAAAAAGGAAGAAAGATCAAAGCATGACTGTATTATGTGCAGTGCTAGGAAGAATACCTAGGACCTCAGACCTGCAAGGCAGGTGCTTTACCACTGAACCACATCCCTTGTCCAACTCATTTTAGCATTTTAAATAAGATACCTTTACTTTATTGCTAGATATATTAATGTAGTCCCACTCTCTCAAAATATAAAATTGCCAGGACAATTTCTTTTTCTGCTAGTGAACCCATCCCTTGCCAGTCCTGTGAATTTGAGTTTGCTTTTATCTTCTAACAAGGTGCAAATTAATCCACTTTACAGATTGTATTCTAGCAAATTTAAATCTACTGTTCCTTCCAGGCATGTGGGGTGTTGGAAAATAGGGTCCACTGTCCCAGGAAGTCCAGGCCATTATTTCCATGAGGTTCAAGTGGGTTGACCCTCAACTCTTCCTTTAGGTCAAGAGAAGGGCAGGTTCCCCAGACCTATTGAATGAAGATGGATGGCTTCTCCAGAAAGGGGGTTACCTTTCTGCACATGCCTATCCTATCCCCTTAAAACAAAGGCCCTGAATTACTGTACATTGTGTTTGGCCTAACTTGAAAGCCACATTTTTGCTCAACTGCCCCTCCTCCCCTGCTTCCTCTGAAGTGCCTGTAATTTACCCTGAGGTGCCTGTAAATTACCCCCCCGCTGTGAAATATGCATTGTGAAGGTTATGATCAAACCTTGTATGATAATTCTTCATTTGTGATCAAATAGTTTATAGATTGACTTGCTGCTATACATCGTGTTGCTCTGTGCTTGAGTTAATGATTACCTTGACCTTCTACCTGGGCAATGGGCATATGTACTTGCTTTCTCTCCCAAATAAATGAATTTCCCTTCGAGGCTTTTCCCAGGGCTGACCAAGCATTTGTCTCCCTGCACATGTTGCCTTTGACATGTTGAGTTGCTCCAGGACCCAGGGGGCCGCTTCTGACCTCCATCTCTCAAAGGCCAGGGAGATGGCAGACCCAGGAGTGATCCTGCAGTGGAGAATGATTAACCCTCACACAGAACCATACAGATTTGAACAGATCATAGAATAACTGTCCATTTCAGGGATCAGGGATGAACAGATAGTCACATAAGTTTTCCATATATAACAAATGTGTGGTCTGGTCCACTCTTGATTCATTTTCTTCTAATGGAGATTCTAGAGACCAGTGGAAAGCCTAAAGTATTGATGATGTATATTTTTGTTACTCTCCCACAGAATCATTATTTCAGGTGCATTGCAGGCTATTCTCTGGTGGGAAATTGTGCAGATGCAGTCACATCTGCCATGTTGTTCCCTCAGGCTACTGCTAGTTCCTGTGAGAGTTGGGACATTCTCGGAGTGCCTGTTCTGCCATGTTGTGCCCTCAGGACATTGTCGATTTCCCCATGATATTTGGAGTGCTTTGGTTACTCCTCCCCCCTCCCATTCTCATGGGAGTTATTATCCTGTCCTGGAGTGCTATAGTTACTCCTCCCCCTTCCCATTCTCAAGAAAGCTACTCCTATAAAAGCCCTTCTTCTTCCGCACCTTGCTCTCTTGCCGGTGCTTCACCTCTCTTGCTGGCGCTTCACTTTGGTGTTTAGAGGCAGGAAAGGTTACTGCGTGAGGCAGCCATTTTCCCTACCTCCACGTGGCCCAACCTGCTTCTCTCGCACCCAACTCTGAGGTGCCAGCGCAAATAAAGATTTGTTTTCCCTCTTCGCCCCGACCTCCTCTCTCTCTTCCCTACGGCGCCGAACGACACCTGGCGCCCAACTCAGTTGCTAACAAGTGTGCTCACCCACATAAAGTTTAATACCACCCATATGTCAAACAATGAACCCCTTTATTTTTCTCTGATAAGTCTATCTGCAAAGTAGAGGTGCCCTCATATAAGGATTTCTACCTAAGAGCTTGCACAAGGGATCTGGAAGTGAATTGAAATGGGCTTTCACGGTTTGAGGGCTGCAATCAGGGATCATGTGCTACATTTATCGCCTCTGTCATTTTCAGACAGAAAGCTAATATTATCCAGGGTTGCAAAGGTTTGTAGTCACAGTTGGACATAAATTTCCCCCAAACATCCATATCCTTTTGACTAATGGCACCACTAATGTTTGACTTTTAAAAAAAGGTTCCAAATGGAATATTCCCAGATTAAAATATAGTATCTATCTTTATTCACATGATAGTTTATCTCAAATAAAATTCTCCAAACTACATTTTGGGAAGCAGATTCAGTGGCAGGCCACAAAATTTATCTCTCAAGAGAAAGACAATGAAAATACATATAAAAGTCATTGCCATCAGCACAAAAGAGGGAGGGAATTTATAGAAATGCAGCTTTCATAAGATTTGGAATCTGCAATCCTCCAGGCATCCTGAATGGCTCTTTAACTGGAAGGCTGCTGCCTTTGGCAGGAAAGAAAAATGGACCTGGATTAACATTCCTTGAATATTTACTATGCTCACTTGGTGCCAAGTACTATGCCATGAGTGTCATCACCCACTGTCCAATGCAGAAATACAGTTGGAAATGTGAAGCACACTGGACCTAGCAGGCTGATAACCTAACAGGTTATCAGCCACAGGAATCAGCAGTGATCAATGCTTATTTGAGTCTTTACTGTGTACTGGAGTCTATGCAAATCTCCCGATGGGCTTTCTCCATCTTTAAAGGATAAAGATTTATGCTGTTCCCATACGTACTTACTGGGTAAGGAAGCCAAAAACAAAGATGTTGGGGAACATATCTCAGGTCACACAGTGGTGGTGTTGGAGTTCAGATGGTTTTAGAGTCTGTACTTTTATTGCTATTTCAGTTTTCCCAGTTGAACAACTAAGTGACAAATGTCTCCTTGATTGCATCTCATCTCCAAATCCCACCTCTGGTGGCCTCCTTCCTCCCATAGGTTGTTTTATTTGTTTGTTTGCTTGTTTGTTTTTATTTGTTTGCTTGTTTTTATTTGTCACTAAGCTTATCATTGAGACATGTTACCTGCATAATGAACCTACCACTCTCAGTGACCATATTTCCTTCTCTTTCTCCTCCTCCTCCTCCTCCTCCTCCTCCTCCTTCTCCTTCTTCTTCTCCTCCTTCTTCTTCTCTTTTTAATTAGATGGGACAGTGAGAAATCGAGAGGGGAGGTGGAAGGACAGAAAAAGTGAGATACTTGCAGACCTGCTGCATTGAAACTTCCCCTCCTCCAGGTGGGGAGCTGGGTTTTAACTTGAGTCCTTGTGCATGGTAACAAGTACACTCAACTTGGTGTTTCACCACTCAGCCCCCCCCCCAAAAAGAAAAAAAAATTCATAGCCTTGAATCATTCCCTGAATCACCTTTGATAATGGTGATATCATTTATGGTCAAGGGGAAAAGGAAATCCTCCTCTCCCCAAAATGTACACATCCACTGACTTTGAAGTTCCATTTCAAAGGATGACACAAATCTACTAATGCTAAATCATGAACGTCCAGCTAAAATGTCAACCCTAAAGGGCCCCCAGGAATGGCAGTAAGCATTTGTTGGTATGATATAGCTTGCTTTGCACAAATTCATCTTAAATTACCTTGAGACCCACTATGGAGAAGTTCTATTGATTATTATTAAATTTGTTTTGTTTTCACTCTGATTCACATTCAAAACTGAATTAAGTTCTAGAGAAAAACACCCATCACAGGCTTCTCCTTAAGGACAAGGCTGCTGTTATTATAGCCTTAAGATTGCACCTACTATTTTTCCCCATGAGCCTACTCAACTCAAGAAGGGAACATTAACTAATTGAATAATTACTATGCAAATGAAGAAGGCAGGAATTCAAGCAGCCAGGAAGAGGTTCCATCACCCAGTGGACCTAAGCTGGAGGCAGAATCCCTGCAAAGTGTAAATCTCAGATCAGTGGGAACAACGTATCTCATTCATCTCTTGATCTTTTGCTTAAATTGCCATACAGGAAAAATCACCTTCTGTCTGTTCTACATCCAAATTAAATATATTTGCTCACAAGCCCAGCAGATGAAAGCAAACCCATTATTGTGTGCTTTACAAAGGGAATCAGATATGGCACTGCCCCTGAAGTGGTGGGCATGGGTATGTGAGTGCTCCAGGTGCCATCACACACTACTGGTCTCTCCAGGAACAAATTCTGTTTGCTTTTGTTTCAGTAGTTGAATTTCTCTCTGTTTCTGTCTTATAATTTTTTCTCAAATAAATTTGTGATCATTGCTTTACTGTTAAATTTGTAGGAAGCTGCTGCAGACTGGTGGTCTGTAGTTGCATGAATTGTTAGGGAAGAATAAAGAACTCACTCCTTTAACCCCTTGAATACCCCCAGAGAGAACAGATGGAGCTGGAGAAGCACATCTCCAAATCCTGTGTCTTGACAGTATCTGTGTGCTCACAGGATATACTTCTACCTTCTCAAACTCCAATAAAAAATAGTAGTGAAAATTTGGTTTTTAATCTCCCTGGTACAAGTGAGCAGAGCTGCTTCAAAAGGCTGTGAGTGCAAAGGAGGCCAGACTGTTAGGGAAGCTTTCAAATATTTTAGACTTGGAATTGAATATTTTTACTTTTCCAATATGCCTCTTTAGCCCCACTTTTCCCAAATCAAAGAATCCCTTAGTCAAGGAGAAGCCCTGTGACTGGGGTCACTTTAAGGAGATCTCCTGCCTGCATAGCTCTACCTCACTCCTGGAGGGTTCATAACAAGCACATTCTCTCATGGTTTAGCTAAGTGAAATAATCTTTGAAGAGGAAATGTGGTTCTTTTTTAAACATTATTTTAACCTTTATTTATTTGGTAGAGACATCCAGAAATTACAGGAAGGGGGAGACAGAGAGAGGAGACAGAGAGACACCTGCAGCACTGCTTCACCCCTTGTGAAGCTTTCCCCCTGCAGGTGGGGACCGCGGACTAGAACCCGGGTCCTTGTGCACTATAACATGTGCACTCAACCAGGTATGCCTCCAACTGGCCCCGGAAATGTGCTTCTTAAACAGGCATCTGGCACCACAGGCAGCTGCTGATGGTAGCACCAAGTCTGGAATTAGAGGCATTCCTACTGAGGTACAGATAGAAAACAGGAGTGTTCTTGGCAGGACAAGATGTGGGGCACTATAATCACAGAGCTCATGCAAAGAGATCAGGAGAGAGTCACAAAAATTGTTGACAGACTTGTTACCTTTTTATTAAAATACTGACAAAACTTGGTCAGAAACAGTTAACAAATATTCATGGAGATTTCAATATATGAGACAATGGACAAACCTACTATTATATAGTTTCTTAGTAATGATTTTGCAGAGAAACAGGAGATAAGAGATTATTTTTTCCTTTTTTTTTTCTCTCTAAACCTGTTTTATTGGAGGGATTAGTGGTTAACAGTACATAGATTTCTGTGTAAAATTTATCTAGTTTCTTCAAAACAGTATCACCCCCACCCTAGGTCCTTCTCCATTATCATGCACCAGGGTTTGACTGGCCCTCCCCCCCACACACACACCACCGCCACCACCTGCCCTGAATCCTTTGCTTTGGTGCAATATGCCAAACCCAGTCCAAATTCTACTTTGTGTTTCCCCTTTCTGCTATTATTTCTCAACTTCTATTCATGAGTGAGTTCATCCCAAATTCATCTTTCTTTTGCTGGTTTATCTCAGTTAACATGATTACTTCAAGTTCCATCCAAGATATACACCACAATTTTATGACGAAGAACCTGTACATATGATTATGGAGGCTGAAGGTTCGCAGAGGCTGCCATTCACAAAAGAAGATTGATGTCCCATCTAACTCAGGCAGTCAGGAAGACTGAAATCTGTCTTTTTATTGTATTCAGACCTTCATACTGAGTAAGGGAACCCACTTTATTTAGTCTATCAACTCAAAGTCTAACCTCTTCAGGAAGACCTTCACAGATCAACATAGAAGTAAAATTTGACCAGATGTCTAAGGATCCCATGATCTTCTCAAGGTGACACACAAAATTTACCATCACAGAGGTAATCTAAGGGGCACAAGTCATATCAATCAATATATTGCAATGAAATATGGCACTATTCATACTAAGAACATGTATTATACTCATTAATTCTCCAAACAACAATTTGAGATAGATTGGTTGCTGTCCTTATCTTGTAAATAATTGAGCTGTGTACTTGGCCTAGAATCTCCCAAGCAGTAGAGCTAAGAGTGGACTCTATACATTGTGGTCTTGGAAGCTATACTATAAAATAATATTTACTTATTTCACCCAGTTGTCAAATTTTGTTCCATATATATAAGCTTAAAAATTTATCTAAGGGTGGGGCAGTAGTGCAGCAGGTTAAGCACACATAGCATGAGACACAAGGACTGGCGTAAGGATCCGATTCTAGCCCCCACCTCCCCACCCTCAGGAGAGTCACTTCACAAGCATGAAGTAGGTCTGCAGGTGTCTACTTTCTTTCCTTCACTCTGTATTTCCCTCCTCTCTTGGTTTCGCTTTGTTCTATTCAACAACAACAGTAACAACAATGACAACAACAATAAAGCAACAACAACAAATGGAAAAAAAATAGCCTCCAGGAGTAGTGGATTCATAGTGCAGGCACTGGCACTGAGCCCCCAAAATAACCCTGGAGTCACATCAAAAAAGAAGAAGAAAAAGAAGAAGAAGAAGAAGGAGGAGGAGGAGGAGGAGGAGGAGGAGGAGGAGGAGGAGGAGGAGGAGGAGAAGGAGGAGGAGAAGGAGAAGGAGGAGGAAAGAAAGAAATCTAGATATGTCTGTGTCATCAAAGATAATCAAACATAAATGGACTCACAATAATCAAACAACTTATGGGAAAAGTACAAGAGAGGGTGAGAGGGTGTGAGATAGAGAGTTTGAAGAGTTCTGAAGTTAGGGTTTGAATGTTTGCTTTTTATTTTCCAAAGTAAGAACCACTCAAGAAATTACACCAGTGAGTTCCAGTTTCTATATTTGTATTACAGAGATTAAAGTGCCACATCAACCACATAGCAATATCACTATGGTGTTCTACAGATAATGTGAAAGGCTTCTGTAATCATACAAATATTAAAATGTAGCATAAATTGAAACAAATCACTCATAATTAATTTTGATTTCCTGGCCTATGACACATTAGTAGAGCATAAACCTTAGATTAACTCTATTTAAATTATCTTTGCCAATTTCCATGTTTGGAGAAATTAAAATTTAGGAAAGACAAAGCAATCAGCTTGAGGTTTGATACCAGAGGGACCATACTATTTCATTTTCTTAACCTTGCACTTCTAAAATAAGTGATCAATGTATAAACTCAATGCATATTCTTAACATAGATAAATTAGCATTTTATATCATTTCCTATCTCAAAGTTTTAATGTATCTCTTCCGCCTGACAGTTTTATGTATTATACACTTGACTAAAAAAGGAAATGGGAGTTAGGGAGTCAGCAGTAGCGCAGTGGGTTAAGCGCAAGTATGCAAAGCGCAAGGACCTGCATAAGCATCCTGGGTCTAGGCCCCGGCTCCCCACCTGCAGAGGAGTCACTTCACAAGCAGTGAACCAAGTCTGCAGGTGTCTATCTTTCTCTGCCCCTCTCTGTCTTCTCCTCCTCTCTCCATTTCTCTCTATCCTATCCAACAACAATAATAATAGTAACTACAACAAGAAAACAAGGGCAACAAAAAGGGAATTTTTAAAAATCATTAAAAAAAAGAAAAGAAAATGGGGGTTAAAGGGGAAAATGATTAACCACATGAAGTTTTCACTACTAGAAAATAATAATAAATAATTAGATTTTAATTCATCTGTATTTAACTTTTGATTCCTTATTTGCCAACACTTGTGTATGTTGCCTCTATTAAAACTGCTATCAAGTTAATCTTGCACTTTGGAAATTTGAAGTTGGACAACGGAGCTAGGGTTCTAGTCAGATCTTTAGCTATGCTAAGTAAAAATATTTTGCACTTCAGAGTATATAGATTTCTCAGTTCAAACATTTTATTTATCACAATTTGTTTAAAAATGTTGATTTGTTGTTTTCTAGCTGTTTTTTTTTTTCTCTGAGAAGTTATCTAGTCATTTTAATCCTTGTTGCTTGTAGATATGTCAACACCTATGACTGAATTTGAAATTTTATCTTTGGCTTCAGTTTTCAGCAGTTTAATTATAATATACATAGGTGCTATTTTCTTTGCTTTTAACCCTAGTTTTGTATAATTGATGTTCCAGTTATTAATCCTACATAATAAAATAACCCAAAACATAGTAGCTTCAGTAATGGAAATTTTGTTTTATTCATTGTTTCTGAGGGTCATAAGTCAAGGCAACTCAATGATTTCTACAGTACCATCGAGAAGACTTCAATGTTAAGGGTGATCTAAAAATAGGATCAGTGATTACCAGAAAGTGCTATACCACATGAGTAAAGAAATTGGTTCTAGCCATCAACAAGCATTTACAAGTGGACTTTGCATGCAATCTCTTGGGCAGGTTAATTTAACCTAACACAAAGCCAGGATTCTAAGAGAGAGCATACTCATAGGATGAAGAAACTCTATTGCCTTTTAAGTCTAGTCTCAGAACTCATGTTACTGTATCATAGTCATAAGTTCTCCAAAATCAAAGGGAAGGTGCATAGACCCCATCATTCCATGGGGAGAAATGTCAAAGTGACTTTGTAGGAAGAGTGTATGGAATGAAGACATTATGTGAGAACTTTTTTTTTTTTTTTGCTTTTAAATTTATTTTATTTCCTCCAGGGTTATCACTAGGGCTTGGTGCCTGCACTACAAATCCACTGCTCCTGAAGGCCTTTTTTTTTTTTTTAATAAGATAGAACAGAAAAACTGAGAAGAAGATAGAGAAGACACCTTCATACCAGCTTGGCCACTTTTGAAGTGACCCCCTTGCAGATCTGGAGCCAGGGGCAGGGGCTTGAACCTGGATACTTGTGTGTGTTCTTGCCCTTATAACTAATATGTGCTTAAACTGGTCCTCTACCGCCCAGCCCTTCCAATTTATTTATTTTTTATTTTGTTATTTTATTTAAGAAAGAATAAATTAACAAAACCATAGGGTAGGAGGGGTACAACTCCACACAATTCCCACCACCCAATCTCAATATCCCACCACCTCCATAATAGCTATCCAATTCTCTATCCCTCTGGGAGCATGGACCCAGGGTCATTGTGGGTTGCAGAAAGTGAAATGTCTGGCTTCTGTAATTGCTTCCCCGCTGAACATGGATGTTGACTGGTAGGTCCATACTCTCAGTCTGCCTCTCTCTTTCCCTAGTAGGGTGGGTCTCTGGGGAAGCAGAGCTCCAGGACACATTGGTGGGGTCTTCAGTCCAGGGAAGCCTAGCTGGCATCCTGATGACATCTGGAACCTGGTGACTGAAAAGAGAGTTAACATACAAAGCCAAACAAATTGTTGAGCAATCATGGACCCAAAGCTTGGAATAGTGGAGAGGAGGTGTTAGGGTGGTACTCACTGCAAACTCTAGTGTGCTTCTGCTTTCAGGTATATATTTTGCAGTAGTTTATGGATACGGGTGAACATATGCTCTCTCTCACAGAAACTGGTGTATATCTAGGTTTTGGGACTTTGTTAGAAAGTGAACCACCTGGGATGGAATTACAGAATACTATGAAAGGAAAGGTCTCACCCGAGTAATGAAGATGAAGGGTTGCCATTCCACACGTGAAGTCTCTGGACAGTCTGAAGTAAAGCATGTTGAGGTGGCAATCGTTGTGTTGATTAGGTTGCGATTGGCAGATGCAATATTATTTGATATGAATTGGGAGAGGCATACGGGAAAGTGGGCCCTATCTAATGGTTCCAGGACTGGGGGAAGTAGAGGCTCTATAGTGGAGATGTGAGGTTCCTACTGTCTTAGGGTTCAAAAAGACAATGGATAGTTAATGTTGTCATCACATTATTTGGTAATTGGGTTAACTTTGAAAAGTCCTTTTGTTAGGGTTTGCTGTACAGTACCCAGTATCTTCTATATAGCTGTGCTATTGGTTGCTTCTGATCTACTTGGTCTAGGCTTTTGAGAGAGTCCGCATATCAAATACACAGCCTATATATTAAAAAGACTCAGTCTGTGTTTTAAAAACTTTGAGACATACAATTAATTTCCCTCTCTCATATTAATTAACTAGTGATATATATGACTACATTTTATTAGGAGTATACATAAACACCATTCCCACCACCAAAAGACTGTGACCCATCCCTCCAACCCACTCCCACCCCACACTGGCCCAGGAAGCTGCATATCTACCCCTCACCACAGGGTTTTTACTTTGGTGCCCTACTTACAATTTGGTCAGGTCCTGCTTTTAGTTTCCCTTTCAGATCTTCTTACTCAACTTCTGTTGATGAGTAGGCTCATTACATACTCATCTTTATCTTTCTGAATAGCTCACTTAACATAATTCCTTCTAGCTCTGTCCAAGATGGGTCAGAGAGGTGGGTTCATTGTTCTTGATAGCTGCATAGTATCCCATTGTGTATATATACCATAGCTTTCTCAGTCACTCATCTGTTGTTGGGCACCTGGATTGCTTCCAGGTTTTAGCTATTATGAATTGTGCTGCTATGAACATCGGAGTACACACCTCTTTTTGGTTGGGTGTTATGGAGTCCTTGGGGTATAACCCCAGGAGAGGAATTACTGGATCATATGGAAGGTCCATGTCTAGCCTTCTGAGAGTTTTCCAGACTGCTCTCCACAGAGGCTGGACCAATTTACAATGCAAAAGGGTCCTCTATCCCCACAGCCTCTCCAGCATTGTTGCTGCTGTCCTTTTTGATGTATGCCATTCTTACAGGAGTGAGGTGGTATCTTAATGTTGTCTTAATTTGCATTTCTCTGACAATCAGTCACCTAGAGCAGTTTTTCATATGTTTGTTAGCCTTTTGGATCTCCTCTGAGGTGTAAGTTTTGTTCATATCCTATGCCCATTTTTGGATGGGGTCATTTGCTTTTTTGGTGCTAAGTTTGCTGAGCTCTTTATATATTTTGGTGATTAGTTGCTTGTCTGATGTATGGCATGTGAAGATCTTCTCCCATTCTGTGAGGGGTCTCTTTGTTTGTTTAATAGTTTCATGGATGTGCAGAAGCTTTTCAATTTGATGTAGTCCCATTGGTTTTTTTCTGCTTTAGTCTTCCTTGCAATTGGGTTTGATTCATCAAAGATGTCCTTGAGGTGTAGGTGGGAAAGTGTTTTACCAATGTTTTCCTCTAACTATTTGATTGAACTGGTCTGACATCCAGGTCTTTGATCCATTTGGTGTTGATTTTTGTTTCTGGTGAGATAAGTGGTTCAATTTCATTCTTCTGCATGTTACAACCCAGTTTTCCCAACACCATTTACTGAAGAGAGCCTTCTTTTTCCATTTAATCCTTTGGGCCCCCTTATCAAAGATTAGATGTCCATAGGTGTTGGAGTTTAGATCTGGGCTTTCAATTCTGTTCCACTGGTCTGTGTGCCTATTTTTATTCCAGTACCATGCTGATTTGATGTTGATGGCTTTATAATATAGTTTAAGGTCTGGGACTGTGATGCTTCCATTTCTGTTTCTTTTCTTCAAGATGATTTTGGCAATTCTAGGTGTTTTCTGATTCCAGATAAATGATTGTAGTGTTTGTTCTATTCTCATAAAGAAACTTGGTGAAACTTTTATGGGTATTGAACTAGATTTGTATATGGCTCTGGGGAGAATATTCATTTTGACGATATTTATTCTTCCAATCCATGAGCATGGGATATCTTTCCATTTCTTGGTATCAGTTTCTATTTCCTTGAGTAACGACTCATTGTTTTCAGTATACAAGTCTTTCACTTCTTTGGACAACTTTATTCCTAGGTATTTGATTGATTGTGCTGAAACAGTAAATGGGAGTGATTTCTGGGTGTCTTCTTCTTCAGATTTAGTGTTTGCATAAAGAAATGACACTGATTTTTGTACATTGATTGTGTAGCCTGATACCGTGATATATTGCCTACTAACTTCCAGTAGTTTTCTGCTGAATTCTTTAGGTTTTTCTATGTATACTATCATATCATCTGCAAATAGTGAGAGCTTGACTTCTTGCCTTCCAATCTGTATTGCTCTGCTATCTTTCTCTTACCTGATTGCCATGGCAAGAACTTCCAATACTATGTTTAACAGTAATGGTGACAGTGGATATCCCTGTCTAGTTCCTGATCTGAGGGGGAATGCTTTCATCTTCTTTCCATTGAGTATGATGTTGGCTGTAGGTTTGCTATATATAGACTCCACTATCTTGAGGAATTTCCCATTATTCCCATTTTTTGTAGAGCTTTGAGCATGTATGGGTGTTGTATTTTGTCAAAGGCTTTCTCAGAATCTATTGAGATAATCATGTGGTTTTTGGCTTTGTTTTTATTGATGTGGTGAATGACATTGATTGACTTACAGATGTTGAACCGCCTTGCATTCCTGGGATGAATCCCACTTGGTCGTGATGTTATGCTGCTGTATCTGGTTGGCCAAGATCTTGTTCAATATTTTGGCATCTATGTTCAGCAGAGATATTGGTCTGTAGTTTTCCTTTTTGTTCTGTCCCTATCAACTTTTGGTATTAGGGTGATGTTGGCTTCATAGAAGGTGGAAGGGAGTATTTCTGTTTCTTCAATCTTATGGAATAGCTTAAGAAGTATGGGTACTAACTGTTTCCTGAAAGTTTTGTAGAATTCGTTTGTGAAGCCATCTGGTCCAGGACTTTTGTTGTCAGGGAGATTCTCAATAATGGTTTCAATTTCTTTGTCTGTGATTGGTGCATTTAGATTTTGTGGTTCTGCTTGGTTAAGTTTTTGAAGGGCATATGTTTCTAGGAATTGTTCCATTTCTTCCAGATTCTCTAACTTGGTGGTATATAGTAATTCATAGAAGTATCGCATGATTCTCTGGATTTCTGTGGTGTCAGTTGTGGTATCTCCTCCATTATTTACAATTTTATTAATTTGAGTCTTCTCTGTTTTTTGTTTGGTGAGTCTGGCTAGGGGTTTGTCAATGTTGTTTAATCTTTCACAGGACCAACATTTGGCTTCATTGATCTTTTGTATGGTTCTTTTATTTTCGATGTTGTTTATTTCTGCTCTAACTTTAGTGATTTCTGTCCTTCTGGATGCTTTAGGGTTCCTTTGTTCCTCTTCCACTAAGTCCTTGAGGTGTGCAGTAAGGTCATTCATTTGAGCTTCTTCTTGGTGTTTAATATGTGATTGTATGGCTATAAGTTTCCCTCTCAGTACTGTTTTTGCTGTGTCCCAAATATTTTGATAGGTTGTGTCTTCACTTTCATTTGTTTCCAGGAATATTTGAATTTCCTGCTTGAGTGACTCTCTGACCCAGTGGTTCTTAAGGAGTATTTTGTTTAGTTTCCAAATTCTGTGACTTTTAATAATTGTCTGTTTGTTGTTGAATGTTAGTTTTACTCCACTGTGGTCTGAGAAGATATTTGGGATGATTTCAATGCTCTTGAATTTGTTGATGCTGTCTTTGTGGCCTATCATGTGGTCTATCCTTGAGTATGTGTTGTGTGGATTTGAGAAGAAGGTGTATTCCAGTTTTTTTGGGTGAAGGACTCTGAAAATGTCCAAGAGGTCTAGTTTGTCAATCTCTTCAACCGAGTATCTTATATCTTTGTTGATTCTCTGCTTTTTTGATCTGTCTAAGTGTGAGAGTGGGGTATTGAAGTCTCCCACTATTATTGTATTACTATTTATGTATTTTTGAAATTCTTTCAGTAAGTGCTTGACGTATTTAGATGGTCCCTCATTGGGTGCATAGATGTTAATAATTGTTAAGTATTCTTGGCTGATTGATCCTCTAATAATTATGTAATGTCCTTACCTATCTTTTGTTACTTTACTTAATTTAAAATCTATTGTGTCTGAGATGAGAATGGCTGTTCCTGCCCTTTTTTGTGGTTCATTAGTCTGTATGATAGTTTTCCATCCTTTCACTTTAAGTATGTGTTTATCTTGTTGTGACAGATGGGATTCTTGCAAGCAGCATATGGTTGGGTTATATTTTCTGACCTATCCCCCAACTCTGTGCCTTTTGATGGGTGAGTTTAAGCCATTGACATTTATTGATATTATGGATTTAATGTATTGTAGTGCCTTTGTTAAACAAAAATTTTTTTTTGTTTTCTCTGATATATTGCAAGTATTGTCTTGATGTTCTTGTTTATAAGAGGTCTTTTAGAACGTCTTTCAGGGATGGTTTGGTGACGGTTGCCTCCTTTAACTTTTATTTCTCTAAGAAGGTTTTGATCCCTCCATCTAGTTTGAATGAAAGTCTAGCAGGATATATTATCCTTGGTTGAAACCCTTTTTTATTCAGGGCCCGAAAGATGTCTTGCCATCTCTTCTGGCTTTTAGAGTTTGAGTGGAGAAGTCTGCAGATAATCTTATGGGTTTTCCCCTGTATGTGACTTTTTGTTTCTCTCTTGCAGCCTTTAGGATCCTTTCTTTATCCTTACTTCTTCTCATTGTGACTATGATGTGTCTTGGTGTCTTCAGGTCTGGGTTGATTCTGTTTGGAACTCTCTGGGCCTCTAGAATCTTGATGTCCTTTCTGTTATTCAGGTGTGAGAAGTTTTCTTGTATTATTTCCTCTAGAATATTTTCTTCCCCTTCCTCTCTTTCTTTCTCTGGCAGGCCAATTATACGAATGTTAGTTCTTTTGAGATCATCCCATATGTCTCTGTTGTTGTTTTAGTGTCTCTCAATTTCTTTTTGTGCTCTTTCACCTCTTTCTTTGTTTTCTCTAACTCATCCTCTGTCTGACTAATTCTGTTTTCTGCTTCTGTTAGTCTGATTTGCCTTCCCTCTGCTTCTTTCTTCATTATAGCTCTTTTACCTTTCTGTTCTCTAATTGCGTCAAGATAATCAGTATTTTCCTTGGGGGTCTCAACTGTTGTTTCCCTAATACTGCCATTCCTTTCCTCCAATGTTGTTTTCATTTCTGTGATTAATAAGTTTATTATTGCTTGCATACTTTTCTTATCTATGGTTACTTCTGTCTGATTTGTAGTTTCTTCTGGGCTCTTGTATTCATTCATTGGAGTAGCATTTTTATTTGTTTTTGATCTACCCATTTTTTTGATTTATATGTTTCTTATTTTTATGCTCTGTTGTTCCTCAGTTGTTGTGTCTTGAGTACAAGCAACACTGTTGACAAATGACAAATGGACTCACCAACCTCAGGAATTACAGTAGCAACTGAATCAAGTATTGAAGCAGTTTAATCACTACCAGTTAGTCAAACAATGTCTCCAGTCCGTGAAAAAATAGCAACCATGTCCAAGTGATGAAGAAAGAGAAAAGAAAGAAGGGATAGCAAGAATAGACAGTTATGCAAATCTACTATCCACTGTACATTCTAGGGGTAACAAGAGGAGAAAAGGAAGTAGAGCAGAGATACACACATAGAGAGTCCACTCTGAGTCAGATTTCTTCCCCAAAATAATTCACAAATTCAGAAAGGCAAAGAAGGAAGGAAGAAGTATATGACAAGATAAAAAAAAAAGAGAGAGAAACTAGAAAGAGAAAGAGTAAAGATAAGAAAAAGAGCTGTAATTAAAGAGCATTGAAAGGAAAGTTTTTTAATTGATTACTTTATTTTTATTTTATTTATTATTTTTTTTAATTAGCTAGGAGGAGGAAGAAGGGGAGAGTCTGTAGAGGAGGTAGGAGTAATGAGACAAGTTCCTCTCACAATAGATAAGATGCCCACTACCCTAGCAATGAAAGATACCCTAATACTTAATTCTAATAAACCTAAAGGGGGGTTGATATATGCCTTTATATAATATTTATAATAAAATACAGCAGGGTAAAAATCCCTGTCCCAGATTGCCTCAAGCCTCCTGAGCAGAGGCAGCTGATTGTTAAGAAAGAAAAAAAAACCCTCAGGACTAGACAAGGATAGCAGGAATAGACAGTTATGCAAATCTACTATCCACTGTATATTCTAGGTTGTAGCTAAAGGAGGAAGGGAAGTTGAGTAGAGATACACGCAGATAGAGTCCACTCTGAGTCATATTTCTTCCCCAAAATAATTCCCAAACCTCTATCAGTGAATTCAGAAAGCTGAAGGATTAAGGACAAAAGGATGACAAGAAAGAGAAAAAGAAAAAAAGAGAGAGAGAAAAGAAAAAGATAAGAAAAAAGAACAGTAATAAAAGAGCAGTGAAAGGAAAAAGGTTTTATTTATTTTTTATTGTTTAATTAGCTATGGGGGGAGGGAGGGGAGCTGCCTGAGCAGAGGCAGCTGGTTGGCTACTTAGAAAGAAAAAAGGCCAAAGGTTTCAGAAGGGAATAGTCTTAGAATGAATGATACCCCCTGGTGGGACAGGAATCTTGGTAAAGAAAGAAGCTCAGCAGAGGAGCCTGCCAGGAGCTGGTCCCCAGGGACTGGTTATGGGGGGGGTACACTTAGGGAATAATAATTTAAAAATTTTTTCCCTTTCTTTTTACTCTATTTTTTAACCCAAATTAAGTTATAGTCACCTCCTTGGTGTCACCACTAGGACCCCTTATTGACTGGCCTACTAAAGGCAGAAAATCCTACCGTATCCAGTCGATGTGGTCGGAGCTCAAGCCACTAGCAGCTTCTCAGTCTGCCATCTTCCAGGAACCCCCGTGAGAACTTTTATAAAATGTAGACTTCTGAATCTGAATTTGAGTTTGTGTCTTTATAACTTTTACCAATTTGGGGACACTCTAATACTTTTTTTCTTTAAATAGGTTCCTTTTTTTTTGCCTGCAAAGTTATCAATAGAGCTTAATGCCAGCACTATGAATCCGCTGCTCCTGGTTGCCACTATTTCCATTTTATTGGACAGAATTGAGAGATGAGTGGGAGGTAGAGGGGAAAAGAGAAAGACAGACACATGCAGACCCCCTGCAGGTGGAAAGCTGAATTTGAACCCAGATCATTGTTGTGCTTAGTATGTGCCATACTTAGTATGTGTGCCACCACCTTGGCAACCATTTGTCTTTTCTATTTGTTTTTTCCTCTCTTTCTGGGCTTCATTTGGATGTTTTTAGGCCTTTCAGTGTTGTTATATTAGATGTATGAGGTCCTATATATTACATTTTTCCAACAGTTTCTTGATGATTCTTAGGATAATTTATATTGATAGATTTTCAAGACTGTTAACAATTTCCTCTGACATATATATTTTGTTCCTAAAACTTACAGTGATTTCTCTTTCCATTTCAGGTACTGCATTTTTCAGTTATGTAATTTCTATCTGCTTCCTTTATGCAGTTTCTGTTTCTCTGCTGAATTTTAAAATGTGCATATTTTCTTTTATGTCCTTGAACACTATTTTCATAGCTGCTTTAAACTCTTTGTTTACTAAAACCAACAACTATATCATCTCACAGTATTCAATGATTGCCTTTTCTCTTAAGCAATGAATCACATTTTTTTTTCTTCCTATGACTCACAAATTTGACTAGAGACACTGCACACTACCTGGAAAGAATTTTGATTTTCTTTCTTTCTTTTTAGTATTGGTTTCTCTTACATCAGACAAAATAAACTATTTAGGGTAGTTTTATTTTATTTTATTTTTTAGCTTCCACAGAGGCACTAGTATTCTACTTTATAGGGTTCAGCCAATGATTTGTGTAAAATTTATAGGTAGAACTTACTGATGTGTGACTCTACTTCTATGGATCTTTCCTTGTAGGTTTTCCCTACAAAAGAAAACCTTTCCAGCCCTAAATAATACTCTTTTTCTTCAAGTCAACATGACTACAGAGTTTATGTTGAGTTTTTTTTTTTTTTAACCACCCTATTGACCCAGGGGCCTGCCTCAGGCAAGTAGTCATGAACTCAGGATACAACGGAATTTAAAATCATCCTGTGCTGTTCTCCTCTTCAAAATATGCAAAACCTGTAGTTGCTGCTTATTTTTAGATCTCTGGTGTCTTTCCTATGTTTTATTAAGTTAATGTGTGCATAGTTTCCTTGTAGATACATATAGAAAGTTTGGTAAAATAAAAAGATCTAACATTGGAAGTGATAAATTGCCTGAATATAGGATTGTTGCTGTTGTTGTTTTGGTTTAAATGTATTTTGTGTCATGAAGAGGTCATGTCAGGTTAAACTGATTTTCTTGCTCCAAACTAGCCTGATCCAAGTGAAGCTGAGAATGCAGTTTAGCAGACACTATAAAGGCTAGAGTTTAGATTCTTCCAGCTGCCATGTGCTTCTACGATACTTACATTGTTAATGGGATTGTGTAGTACATCATAAATAAAGGGGGAGGTAGTTAAGTAGAAACCCACCAGAAATTCTATATTAGGGGTGCAATGAGGGGAAGAGCAGAACAATCCATATTCCAAGCTAGAGCACCAAAATTTCTTAACTAAGGCCATCTTGATTGTGTCAGATTCTACACTTTTATAAATGTGGTCATAATGTTGTGGGGATGTAGGATGGAGCTGGGCAAAGAACACAGAGGGCACCTTTAAGCTCTGCTGCAATGGAGGAATCACAAGAAACTCAGCTATGTTTCAGGGAGACAAATGTTTAATGAAACAAAGTGGAGATGAAAAAGAAAAATACACACCTTATCCCCTAATGGAGAGAAAAAGAGTAAGAAAGAAAGTGTGTGTGTGTGTGTGTGTGTGTGTGTGTGTGTGTCAGAAAGAGAGAGAGAGAGAGACTGAGAGAGTTAGTTTTCCAGTCTTCCAACTTTTATAATGGTTTCAAGGGAGGCTGAAGTGGCACTCTGAGGGGATTAACTGTAGCAAGTGTCTCCAGGTATACATGTCTACATTTGAAGGCAATAGCAGGCAAGTGGAAAGGGGGATACTGGTACAGGAAGCAGACATTTTGGTTCTAGCCCCTATTCCAACTCCCTTCAGCATGCAGGGGGGTGAGTTGCTAATGTGCTTCCTTCAGGAGTGCTTTTCCCTAGGTAGACCGCTAACTATAAGAATGTTTGTAAAGACACATATCCTATAGGAGCTTTGTTCTATCTCCCTTTAACTATGGAAGGGCTTGGAATCATATCTAACCAAACAGTGTTGGAAGTAAGGTTGCATTACCCCTGAGATAATAAAAGGCAATGGACCCCACCCTTATTAGTTGAGATATTTCCTTTTAGATCTCGACTCAACTTATATTCTACACTACTTGTATTCTATACCATCAGGCTAAAATAACTCCTGGAGGGGATCTGAATTCCAGATAAACTGAGTTCCCAGTGGAAAACTGTGTCAACCACCATTTTAGGGGCCATGCCATTTGGTATAGCTGACCCAATAGCTTTTTTATGGGCAGCTTCCCAGATGTCATCTTTTGTAGGAAATGTAAAGAATTCCCAGTAGAGTCTTATAAAATCCCTGGCCCAACTCTACATGAACTTGCCCTCAGTGTAGAACAATGGTAGAAACTGCCCCACTTTCTGAAAGGAGGCTGGGACAACATACTCTGCCCCTAAAGGAAGACTGGTCTTTAAATGAGTGCAGCCTAGAATGTTCCTAGCTATGACCATGGAATAGGAGTTCAGACTGGCAGGAATACAGAGGTTAAATAGGCTCCTCTGCTAAGTATAAATAAGCACATGCCCTAGGTCAGATCAACAGGGTTTATAGTTAATGGTATTTATATACCTTCCCTATATTTGGGAGCTACTCAAATACCCGGATCCAGCTTTTTAGCCCTATTTCCAACTCTAACACCATCTTCTTACGCAATACTTTGAGCTCACCTGCATGCTAGATGTCAGGTTCAGGCAAAATTAGTAAAATCATGGGCCCCTTGGAATATACCTAAAATAGACCTACTAGATTCTTCCAACATGAAAATCCCAGATCTTACCTTCTATATTCTTATAACCTTTAAGTTCCTCATTACTAAATAATTTCTTATGCTTTCTATCTTAATGTTTTGCAGCCACCAAGTTGCAGATGCTACCATGAGGTCAGCCTGACTTCCCTGGGCAGACCACCTCACCAATTTGTCCTGGAACCCCACCTCCCCAGAGCTCTAGAGAAAGACAGAAACTGGCTGGGGGTATGGACCAATCTGTCAATACCATGTCCAGTGGGGAAGCAATTACAGAAGGTAGACCTTCCATCTTCTTCTCCCTACAAAGATTTGTGGTTCATACTCCCAGAGGATGAAGAATAGGGAAGCTTCCCATAGAGGGGATGGGATGTGGAACTCTGGTGGTGGGAATTGTACCCCTCTTTTCCAACAATCTTGTCCATCATTATTAAATCACTAACAAAAATTACTCCTGGCCTACAAAATCATGAGGAAAACACTACTTTAACCTCTGAGTTTGAGAATAATTTTTTTTACTTAAGCAAGTGAAATAAACAGAGAACTTCAGTTTTGCCACATGATAACATTACTATGAATCTGAGAGCAGATGTTAACACAGGAGAATGCTATTGGAACTCAAGATCTTTTTTTATTTCTTTGCTACATATTTATAACTGCCCTTCAACACCCACTCCCTTTGACTTGTAAAACAACAAAAGAAAGTGAAAAAAATTCTTTGAAATCTGACTCTCTGTGTAAAGAGACTGAACATTATAATCCTAAACTGAATATTTAGATTATTTCTGAGATTAAACTCAATGGACTAGAATAACTACCTAATATATTATGAAGCAGATGGGGGTAGGGTTTCTCATTATGGTTGAAGCCATTGTGTACAGAAATTAACAGTCTCTGCACATCTTTGATGAAGTGTGCAAAAATCTGATATAAATACATAAAGAAGGAGCAAGAGGAAGACACATATCCCCCCACACAAGGGCCTGGGATGGTAGTTGACTATCTTAATAGACATGGATGTATACATAGCTTTGAGAACAGCAGAAGGAACCATCATAGCTTTTGTAGGAGCTTTTAAACTGTTTGTCACCTGTGCCACATGTGGCATGAACTTCCTTGTATATAACTAGTTCTTCTCCATTGGAGTCAAAAAGAGAAGAGAAAGCTCACTGAAACTAACACTGTGGGGATGGTGGGCATTGCACCCAGTTAAGCACATACAGTACTATGCACAGGGAAACTTACATTGTGGAGTTTCACCTTGCTTTAAATCAGACTACACTTAAAGTAACGTGAGTGTTGTGGAATATATTGTGTCCACTTACCTAAGTTTAAAAGGTAAAGTCCTAAAATCCCCTAATTCTTGAATTTGATGATAAGATCTTTAAAAGAGTTAATAAAAGTTAAATAGATTCCCCCAAAAAGTTCCATTCTGGCATTATTGTCAGAAGAGGAAAAGATGCTGGAAATGCACACAAGAAAGTTTTCTGTAAGAAGAAAGAGAAAACAGTTGTCTACAAGCTAAGAAGGGAAGTCTCATCAGAATCTAGGCCTGCCAGCACTCTCTTCTCAGGCTTTTAGCCTCCAGCAGTTTGAGAAGTAAATGTTGGTAATTTAAACCTATTACTCTGTAGCATTTTGTTGTGGCCTTGTGAACTGAGACAAGGGACTCCTTCAAACCCAATTTACATGTTTTCTCAAGTAAGATAGATGGTTTCTCAGTCATTGAAATCATAGCCCTGAAGGAATATTCCGCTACAGGGTGGGTGGAACTCCCAAATATTCAAGTTCTAGTTGGATGGGAAAAGGGTGCCAGAATGGGAGGGGCACTCCTGGGGTTTGGGTGTTCAGCATTTTGACTGGAAATGAGCAATCAATATGCTAAGTACATCAAGTGACATGCAAATCAGCATCTAACCTTTCCAAGGAAATGTCTGCACCCTTTGAACAAAGAATGCTCTAGCTGAGAAGGGACTAGAATCTGAGTTTTCCTGCACCTGTAGGTTGTGAGCTGAGGAGTTAAGAAAAGAAGTAACTTAATTTAAAAAAATCTTTAAAGCCACAAAGAAAACATATTTGTCTTTAGGACTTAGGTAACCAGGAGATTGCATGCTATCAATACACACACACACACACACACACACACACACACACACACACATATTCTCACATTCACTCATTCATGCACATGCATGCAGACTCTCTCTGTGTGTGTGTGTGTGTTTGTGTGTGTGTGTGTGCGCTTGCAAACATGTATGTGGGTGTCTCCTGCTTTCTGTGTAACTTGTTACTGTGAAAACAAGCCTCCCCATGAGGCTGAGGCAGACAGAGATTCATTCCTACTTGTAAAGAAGTGGTTGTCATTTTCAGTTGTCTGTGGTTTTCCAATATGTGTACAGTACCTATTCAGCATCATGATCAGCAGGGAAAATATAGGACATGATCAGCAGGGAAAATATAGGACATGTCCAGGCTTCCATTCTGTAATGACCAATACTGAGCAGGAAGAAAAGAAGGTTTGGGTCAAAACCAGATATCTAGAGAATAAATAAATGAGGATAGGCTTCATTTTCCAGGGTATTATACCAAGTTATAAGGAGTAAAAGAAAATTGTTTCCCATCATTTTGCTATGGGTCCAGAGACAGCCATCTGCTTGAGCAGATTTGAACTGGACTGCCAGGTAGGGCTGTCAGAGAGAGGCTACAAGAAGTATGTAAGTAGAGTTCAGATGGTTAGTTCTGTTTACTCACTACCATTACTGACTTTTAAGGCTCTGCTAGATATCTTAGTTTCAAGATAGGTCTGAAGGACTGTAATATATGGAGTTTGATCTCAAGAGTTTTAACTGCCACCTTCACCTGGGCAGGTTTCACTTTGTGACACAACCCCATAACATATGATTATAATATAACTTAATTGGGAGGAGTTCACCTTCAAACAAGATGCACAAACAATTAAATTAGCAGTACAAGGTATAGGGAGTGGCATGACAGACCAGCTGACAAATATTAGGAGAGTTTCTTCATACCTGTGTGTTCATAGTGAGGGGTTGTGGTAGAGCAAGTCAGCGTATGGGCCTGGAAACTGACATTTCCAAAGACCACGGAAAACAATGAAACAAGAAATGAGCTAGCCTGCAGGCTTGGAAACAGGTGTGTCTAGTCCCACCTAGACACCTAGAAAGGCAATAAGTGATTTACATCAGAGAAGCCCTCATGACAAAACCTCAGGAAAGGGACAATTGCAAAAATGAAATAAAAGTATCTGTAGGCATGGCGATGGACTCTTGCAAGAAGAAATATATATATATATATATATGTAAAACTTTAGGGAGCTTCCAACACCAATCAACACACCTAAAAACAATGACAAGTCATTTATATAGGGGTACTTAATTTTCTTTTTCTGACCTGCAGAGGCACGTAGGAGTGACTTGAAACACCTTTTTAAAAGGGGGTAGGGGGTGGCACACATAGAACTGAGTTCACAGTGTGCAAGGACCTGAGCCCAAGTCCCTGCTCCCCACCTGTGGGGGAGATGTTCCATGAACAGTGAAGCAGGTCTGCTGGTGATTTTCTCTCTCATTCTCTATCTCCCATCCCTTCTCAATTTCTCTGTCTTACCAAACAGAATAGAAAAAGAAGGAGGAGGAGGAGGAGGGGGAAGAAGAGGAGGAGGAGGAGGAAGAGGAAGAGGAAGAGGAAGAGGAAGAAGAAGAAGAAGAAGAAGAAGAAGAAGAAGAAGAAGAAGAAGAAGAAGAAGAAGAAGAAGAAGAAGAAGAAAATAAAAAATGATCTGCTGTATCTTGGCCAAGATCTTGTTTAATATTTTTCCATGTATGTTCATTAGAGTTATTGGTCTGTAGATTTCATTTTTTGTTCTGTCCCTATCTTCTTTTGATATCAGGGTGATGCTGACTTTATAGAAGGTGGAAGGGAGTGTTCCTGTTTCTTTGATCCTGTGAAAAGCTTTAGAAGTATAGGTATTAACTGTTTCCTGGAAATTTTGTAGAATTTGTTTGTGTAGCTATTTGGTCCAGGACTTTTGTTGTTGGGAAGATTCTTAATAACTGCTTCAATTTCTTTGTCTGTGATTGGTGCGTTTAGGTGTTCTAGTTCTTCTTGCTTCAGTTTTGGATGGGCATATGTTTCTAGGAATTCTTCCATTGCTACCGGATTCTCTAACTTGATGACATACACATCTTTATAGAAGTTTCACATGATTTTCTGAATTTCTGTGGTGTCAGTTGTGATACCATTTCTATTGTTTACAATTCTATTTATTTGAGTCATCCTTTTTTTTAGAAAGTCTGTCTAGAGATTTGTCAGACTTGTTTAATTTCTAAAACAACCAACATTTGGCTTCATGATCTTTTGTATGGTTCTCTTATTTTCAATGTTTTTTTATTTCCGCTCTAGTTTTAGTGATTTTCATCCTTCTGGTTGCTTTAGGGTTTGTTTGTTCCTCTTCCTCTAAGTCCTTAAGGCATGCAGTAAGGTCATTTATTCGAACTCTTTCTTGTTCTCTAATACGTGATTGTAGGGCTATGAGTTTCCCTCTCAGTATTGCTTTAGCTGTGTACCAAACATTTTGATAGCTTGTGTCTTCATTTCATTTGTTTTCAGGAACATATGAATTCCTTGCTTCATTGTATCTCTGTTCCAGTGGTTCTTAAGCATTATGTTGTTTAGTTGCCAAATTCTATGACTTTTGGTGATTTTCTGTTTGCTGTTAAATGTTAGATTTACTGCACTGTGTTCTGAGAAGAAACTTGGGATAATTTCAATACTCTTGATTTTGTTGATACTGTGTTAGTGGCCTAACATGTGGTCTATCCTTGAGTATGTGCTGTGTGGATTTGAAAAGAATGTTTATTCCAGTTTTTTGGGGTGAAGAACACTGAAAATTTCCAGAAGGTCTAGTCTGTTCATCTCTTCATTAATTTTCTTGTTTCTTTGTTGATTCTCTGCTTCGTTGATCTAAGTGTGAGAGTGGGTTGTTAAAGTCTCTCACTATTATTACATTACTATTGATGTAGTTTTGTAGTTCTTTCAGTAGGCATTTGGTGTATTTAGGTGATCCCTCATTGGGTGCTTAGATGTTAATAGTTGTTAAATCTTCTTGATTAATTGATCCTCTAATGATTGTGTAATGGCCTTGCCTATCTTTTATTAATTTATTTAATTTAAAGTCTATTGTATCAGAGATGAGAATGATTGTTCCTGCCTTTTTTGTAGTCCATTAGGCTGTATGATAGTTTTCCATCCTTTCACTTTAAATCTATGTTTTCATGTTGGGCCAGATGAGATTCTTTCAAGCAACATATGGTTGGGCTGCATTTTCTGATCCATCCTCCCACTCTGTGCCTTTTAATGGGTGAGTTCAAGCCACTAACATTTATTGAAATTATTGATTTAATGTATTGTAGTGCCATTATTCAACTTTTAAAATTTTTTTCTGATATGTGGCATGTATTACGGTGATATTCTTGTTTATAAGAATAAAGTCTTTTAGAACCTCTTTCAGGGAAGGCTTGGTGATGATTGCTTCCTTTAACTGTTCCCGGTCTAAGGTTTTCATCCCTCCATCTAGTTTGAATGAAAGTCTAGCAGGATATATTAACCTTGGTTGTAACCTGTTTTCATTCAGGGCTCGATAGTTATCTTGCCATTCTATTCTGGCTTTTAGAATTTGAGTGCAAAAGTCTGCTGTTAGTCTAATAGGTTTTCCCCTATATATGGACCCACCTGTTAATTCTGATTTATGCAAGTTCTCTCACAAGCCAGGAAATGATTCCTGCTGTGGGTGTATCTGCTTATATCAATAGCATGTGACCCCCCACACACACACCTATGTATGTATCAGTGGTAAACTGCTCTATCTCTGTGACCTCACCTTAAGTTGGAATCACTACAATGTTAATGCATATAACTTTAGATTAATTAGGTTAACTGAAATATCTGTACATCTGATAGGAATCTATGTGCTAAAGGTCTTAGTTGGGTATTCGCCTCTGTGTGACTTTATACAAATGACCTGACTCCTCTCATCTATCAGTTGGGCATGGCAGTGAAAGAGCAACAGCATTATGGGGAGTTTTTAGATTGCCAGGGAAGGGATGGCTCACCAGATAGAGTGCATACCTTACCATGTGCTAGGACTTAGGTTCAAGCTCTTCTCCCTTCCCTCATGGGGAAAGATTCTTCACAAGTGTTGGATCAATGCTTCAGGTGTCCCTCTTCATTTCTCTTTTTCTCTCTCTCTGACACACACACACACACACACACACACACACACACACACACCACTAGGAATGGTTGAGTCAGTCATGCAGTTACCAAATGCCAGAGTTAACCCCAGTAGCAAAATAAATAAATAATGAACTAATTAAATACATTAAAATTCCTAGGGATGGTGCACATTGCTGCTCCCACAGTGTACAATTCATGGTCTGGTAGATAGGAAGAGTAAAGCTTTATTATTTCTTGTTAGAAGTGCCCTTTACATAGATTTCCTTACCCCTTTTGTTAGCTTTTCCTTCAACTGTGCAAAGCAGTGTAGCTTGGCTCTGGGGAAGCACTTGGTTTGAAGCCCAGGCCATGAGCAACTCTGTCACTTGGGTCTATTAGGGGAACTGTCACTGTCTCCAAAAGTCATGTCCTGCTAGTTTATCTGAAGGAACTTCTCCAGAGCCCCCAGCATGTGAATTTCCTGTGTGACCAACTGTTGCCACACCTTGTAAATTATTCACTCAGATCTCTCAAAGGGTCTCTGTAACAGGGCTGCTGCCTGGAGCCTCCACTTGGAAAATCCAGAGGTAGATTGGACCCAGAGCCCCTCCTTTACTGAGATGGCTGGAGCTATGAAAATCAAACCCATTTGACACTTCAAATTAGAGACTTGTACATCTGCAGACATGCTGGATGTGGAAACGGAATCTTTTGGCTGCTCTCACCCCAGGGCCATCTGCACTGCATGGCAGGGTTCCCAGTCATGAGGGTAGGGTTGTGAAGCCAGAGCCAGCCTGTGTCTTTAGCCAGCCTAAGTCCCCCTTCCCACTTACTTTCTTTGTGGTGACCACAGTGCAGTAAGTGGCTGCCATTTTCTTTCTTTTTTTTCAAGATTTTATTATTCATGAGAAAGATAGGAGGAGAAAGAAAAAACCAGACATCACTCTGGCACATGTTCTTCCAGGGATCAAACTTGGGACTTCATGCTTGAGAGTCCAAAGCCTTATCAATGTGCCACCTCCTGAACCACCCATTTTCTATTATCTCTAATTACATATTTCTGCTCCTGGGAAACTCTTAACCTAGAAAAAAGAAAGATTCAGAGCTGGGTTTTATGATAACCAAGTAAACATACAGGTGCCTGGAGCTGTATAATATTGAACCTGATTCCCAGAAGTTGTCTGTACCTTAGCCAGAACATACATAAAAAAGACATGGATGGACTGGTGCCTGGACAATCTTTTTTCTTTTGTGAGAGGAGTCTGGAATCCAGGAATTCCATCTCTGAAAGGAGCCCCTGGATGTGACCATAGTATAATCTCTCACTTTGCAAAAGACATAAATCAGGACCCTGAGTAGCCACACACAGCTTCCTGGGGCAGTGATGTTTGACATTTTCCATCTGGCTATACACTGATAAAGAAAACAATAAATGAAGCACTTTGAAAGAGATATTTTAGGTTCTTTCTCTCCCTCATTCTTTCCATCATCTACCAGTGTAGCAGTCATGTGTTTCATAATGAAATGGAGAAGGACAATATTTTAAGAATGACCTCCAGGAAGGGTTGGGTTGTGTGAAAATTAGTCTACACACATTTTGCTGGATTCCTAGAAGATTCAGCAGATAGAAAGAGTTGCCTGATATTTCCAAGGAACTCCATATGCTTTCTGGGCATGAATCTATGTGAACATACTTGTCATGAATTTACTCATCATATTGGATAGAAATGCACCCACCAACAACCATCCTCTGCAGTAGCTGGTGACTCAATTCCACAGGGCCCATAGGATCAAATGATCTAGCCTCCCTTCTCACTGACTCACTCTCGAGCACTTTGCTAACACTATAGTGGTGCTGTGTTGAAAAAGAAGCTCTTACCTTAAGGATTTTTGTTGGGTAGTGTTGTCTCCATCAGTGGCCAAGATATGCTGGTGGAAGAAATTCAAAGAAAAAAATGAGTTTAAGCTATGAAGAAAAGTTACTCTTTCAGGTTAACCTAATCATTGAACTCTAATCTCTCAGTGTCTTTATCCTTTCTTCCAGCTAATTTAGCCTGGCTCTGACATGTTTATGAGATATAAGCTCTCCATGTATTGCCTATGATCTACTTAAAATAAAAATGGCACAAGATATCTTAACTTGCAGGTGTAAGTTTGAACTGTTGTTCCCTGTTTACACTTACATAGGAAGCATTCCTTGGGGTAGCTAGGCATAGAGAAGACTTTCCTATGAAAACTTATATGGCTTCAGTGTTTTTGGCTTTATAGCAAATATATATTCATTCTGGAAATCTTGCTGCAGCTCACATGAAATGAGGATTCTACCACCCTCAACAAGAGTGTCTTTCTCTGTTTAAGTTCCAAGTAAACAAAATGCATCATTCACTTTTTATTGGAAAATAAAGGAGTTATCACTGGCTGTCTGAAAATAAGTGGGTGGGGTGACCCAGAAGACACACATACTTGTTTTGCTAACCTCTTCACATTACAAATATGCATTATGGTTCTTATAGAGGTTGAGGAATGAACATGCTTATTTTGATCTTGATTGAGTCATCTGGGTCTAAAGATATCTTGAAATAATAGTCTAAGTTATAGATGGTGGTTTTGGATAGTATTCCCCATCTCTCTGTGCACACAAAAACTACATTCATGGAGAAAAAAAGAGTCCTAAATAGGAAGATTCATAATATAAAATTAAAAATAAAGTAAACATTTACAACTAATGGTAATGTTGGAGAGGGCAAATCCAGCTCTTTTGAAATATAAAATGCAAAAATCTCAAAGTGAATAGACATATTTTGCTCTGTAAATTTAAAAATTCTAATACACTGAATGTAAACTAATCACAAACAAAAGACATGAACAAACATCTAGCAATGCTGGTTAAAAAAAATGAATACAGGGTACCTGAGGCATAAGAAATGTTCCTATAACTCAAAAGTAAAAAAAAAAAAAAAAGATTTAGCACATGCACTAAAGATCAAGTAATTGTCCTGTATAAAACAAATCTAGTTTGGGCTAAAAACTAGAAACACTAAGAAGTGTCATTTATCTGTACTCCACCCACCATGTCCCACAAAACCAATAGAGGAGGCCCATGGAAATGGTTTCATGTCGGGCCAGCAGGTGGCACACCTGGTTAAGCACACTAAGCACAAGGGCCCATTCAAGGATCTAGATTTGAGTCCACTCCCCACTGGCAGCAGGGGCACTTCACAAGAGGTGAAACAGGTAGCTTTCTCTCTCTCTCTCTCTACCTCTGCCTTCCCTGTCAATTTATCTGTGTCTTATCAGATAAAATAGGGGGAGGGGGGAAGTGGCCACTAGAAGTAGTGAAGTCATTAGTACAAGCATTGAATCCCAGCAATAACTCTTGAGTGAAAAAAAAAAAGATTTTATGTCAAGAGTTAATATCTCTATTTGGAAAACCATACCTATCATGAAGAAGTTGGAGGATGTCCAGGAAACACACATCTTTGTTTTAACAATGTTGCAACATCCTAAGCATGCATTTTTTTTTTTTGGCTTAATGAACAAATATACTTATTGTGATCCTGATTTGAATCACCTGGATCTAGAAACATCTTGAGATAATATCCTGGTGTCTCTGATTCAGAGGAGCAATTGAAATGAAAGAGTAAAGACGTCCCTCTCAGGCCTTTTGTAGAAGCGCAAATGGAGACTTAGCACAGTATGACCTAATGACTAGGTCCTGTGAGCTGTATGTAAATCAAAGTGCTGCTTGAATGTTGGAGATGCTTCCACTGCAGCCTGCTCTCACCCGGTTGCTTTCCTCATAAAGCTTTATCCATTTTGCATGATGGGACTGTCCTCAACAGCTTCAATGAAATCCGTTTTGTGGTCTGCCTTGTTTTACAGAAAAACAAATCCATTCAGGATAGAATTTTGATGCTCTGGGCATTCTTACCTGGCTCATTTCCTGCTTCTACTTCCCTTCCACTTTTTACATAATTTCAGTTCCTGAATGGTGAATTCAAAGCCTGTGCAACACCCAAATCCATCTGGTAAGTGAAAAATCAACTCTGTTTTCAAAATGTTGAATGGTTTTTGTGTGCCATGTGTTTAAGGCTTACAGCTATAAAGCCTGGGAAAGAAATAAGTTGGATATGATAATGTCTATAGTATATTCCCACTCTAAAATTTTAGGATACATCCAACAATAGAAATTGGCTAAATAAATTATGTTGCCATAAGAGAATAATATCTAGCCATTTAATGTGATGTAGGAGAACATGAAATGATGGTGGGGAAAATGCTTGTGATATAGAGAGAAAACAGATTGCAAAACATTATGTACTGTGTAATAACAATTTTATTAAAAATAAAAATAGCAGCTATGCTTGTGCATTTCCACACCTGGAGAAACATAACAGGAAAGTCTGTAAGGACTGATAATAAAAATTCACTGTGGGGCCAACAGGATAGTTACCCTGGATAACTTGTCTTGTCACATGCTTGATGAAAGTTAGAGCACAGTCTCCACTGCAATGAGGAAAGCTTTGATGCTATGATCTCACTCTCTCCCCTGCTCCAGAAAAAAGTGGCCTCAGGGGCCAGACAATAGTGTAACTGGTTAAATGCACACACTACAGTGAGCAAGGACCCAAGTTCAAGCCCCTGAATCTGCAGGGGTTAAGCTTCATGAGTGGTGAAGTAGGTTGTCTCTGTCTCTCTCCATCTCAATCTCCCCTCCTCTTTCAATTTCTTTCTGTATCTATCCAATAATAAATAAATAAAAATTAAAAAAAACTAAGAAAGTCAACCCAGAGCAATGAAGTTCCTGTGATGAAAAAAAAAATAAATCTTTCCCACCTACACCTCAAGGACATCTTTGATGAATCAAACCCAATTACAAGGAAGACTAAAGCAGAAACAAACCAATGGGACTACATCAAATTGAAAAGCTTATGCACATCCAAAGAAACTATTAAACAAACAAAGAGACCCCTCACAGAATGGGAGAAGATCTTCACATGCCATACATCAGACAAGCAACTTATCACCAAAATATATAAAGAGCTCAGCAAACTTAGCACCAAAAAAGCAAATGACCCCATCCAAAAATGTGCAGAGGATATGAACAAAACATTCACCTCAGAGGAGATCCAAAAGGCTAACAAACATATGAAAAACTGTTCCAGGTCACTGATTGTCAGAGAAATGCAAATTAAGACAACACTAAGATACCACCTCACTCCTGTAAGAATGGCATACATCAAAAAGGACAGCAGCAACATATGCTGGAGAGGTTGTGGGGACAGAGGAACCCTTTTATATAGCTGGTGGGAATGTAAATTGGTACAGCCTCTGTGGAGAACAGTCTGGAAAACTCTCAGAAGGTTAGACATGGACCTTCCATATGATCCAGTAATTCCTCTCCTGGGGTTATACCCCAAGGACTCCATAACACCCAACCAAAAAGAGGTGTGTACTCCTATGTTCATAGCAGCACAATTCATAATAGCTAAAACCTGGAAGCAACCCAGGTGCCCAACAACAAATGAGTGACTGAGAAAGCTGTGGTATATATACACAATGGAATACTATGCAGCTATCAAGAACAATGAACCCACCTTCGCTGACCCATCTTGGATAGAGCTAGAAGGAATTATGTTAAGTGAGCTAAGTCAGAAAGATAAAGATGAGTATGGGATGATCCCACTCATCAACAGAAGTTGAGTAAGAAGGTCTGAAAGGGAAACTAAAAGCAGGACCTGACCAAATTGTAAGTAGGGCACCAAAGCAAAAACCCTGTGGTGAGGGGTGGATATGCAGCTTCCTGGGCCAGTGGGGGATGGAAGTGGATGGGTCACAGTCTTTTGGTGGTGGGAATGGTGTTTATGTGCACTCCTAGTAAAATGTAGTTATACAAATCACTAGTTAATTAATACGAGAGGGGGAAAATTGATTGTATGTCTCGAAGTTTTTTCAAGACACAAACTGAATCTTTTCAATATATAGGCTGTGTATTTGATATGCAGACTCTCTCAAAAGCCTAGACCAAGTAGATCAGAAGCAACCAATAGCACAGATATATACAAGATACTAGGTACTGTACAGCAAACCCTAACAAAAGAACTTTTCAAAGTTAACCCAATTACCAAATAATGTGATGATAAAATTAACTATCGATTGTCTTTTTGAACCCTAAGACAGCAGGAACCTCACATCTCCACTATAAAGGCTCTACTTCCCCCAGTCCTGGAACCATTGGATAGGGCCCACTTTCCCATATGCCTTTCCCAATCCATATCAAATAATATTGCATCTGCCGATCACAACCTAATCAACACAATGATTGCCACCTCAACATGCTTCACTTCAGACTGTGTCCAGAGACTACACGTGTGGAATGGCAACCCTTCATCTTCATTACTCGGGTGAGACCTTTCCTTTCATAGTATACTCTAATTCCATCTCAGGTGGCTCACTTTCTAACGAAGTCCCAAAACCTAGATATACACCAGTTTCTGTGAGAGAGAGCATATGTTCACACGTATCCGTGAACTACTGCAAAATATACACCTGAAAGCAGAAGTACACTAGAGTTTGTAGTGAGTATCCCCCTAACACCTGCTCTCCACTATTCCAACCTTTGGGTCCATGATTGCTCAACAACTTGTTTGGCTTCGTATGTTAACTCTCTTTTCAGTCACCAGGTTCCAGATGTCATCAGTATGCCGGCCAGGCTTCCCTGGACTGAAGACCCCACCAATGTGTCCTGGAGCTCTGCTTCCCCAGAGACCCACCCTACTAGGGAAATTGAGAGGCAGACTGGGAGTATGGACTGACCAGTCAACGCCCATGTTCAGTGGGGAAGCAATTACAGAAGCCAGACCTTCTACCTTCTGCAACCCACAATGACCCTGGGTCCATGCTCCCAGAGGGCTAGAAAATGGGAAAGCTATCAGGGGAGGGGGTGGGATATGGAGAATGGGTGGTGGGTATTGTGTGGAGTTGTACCCCTCCTACCCTATGGTTTTGTTAATTAATACTTTCTTAAATTAAAAAATAAATAAATAAATCTACTGTGACTATATTTCAGTAAAAGGAATACAGGTTTTTTTATTTCTTCCTTTAGTGTGTTTTCTTTCAGTTTCACAATCTTAAGCCTTTATTATTAAACAAATATTGCTTTTCTAATCTCCAAAAATAGATGTTTAAAATACTATGAAATTTCCAAGCTACATAATAAAATTATTTTGTTGCTAATATAAACCAGGAGTAATAGCTAAGCTTTTTTTATTGTGGTAGATACATATGAAACATAAAACTTGTCATTTAGCCATCTTATATCTTTTTGTTGCTGCTTGGATTTCATTGCTCTGAGCAGACATTTTCAGGGAGTAGAAAAGAGAGAAAAGGAGAGAGAACACCAAAGCTTTCTCCAGTGTGGTCAAAGACAAGATGAAACCTGGGTTGTACTCAAGACAAGGGAGGTGCACTCTGGAGGTGAGCTATCACAGGTCCTCATTTAACTATATTCAGGTGCACAATAGTGTAGCATTAATTTCTTTGATAATACTGTGGATCCATTACCACCATGTAGTTCCAGAACTTTTTCATTTCAAATGGAACATCTGTTTACATTAAATAGTGAATCCACACATTCTATTTACCCTGATCCCTAGAATTTACAAATCTGCTGTCTATAGGAGTTGCCTATTTGAATATTTTGTGTTAATAAAATAGTACAGTAGATTATTTGTTTTTTTCCACTTAATACAAATATTGTTCAAGAAACATTGATGTAGTTTGATTTGTCTGGACATAATTCCTATTTACACAAGAATAATATTATACTGCCCTTTATCTATTCATCAGTTGATAGATATTCTACCTTTGGTAAAGATAACAAAATTGTGTTTGAATACCTGTTTTAAATTAGACCAAGGTAGTGGAAATTCTGGATTACGTGTTTATTGTTTGTAACTCATTGAGGAATTAAGCTAAACTTAGTTAACCAAACTGTTGTACTCAGTGACAGAATCTTTAGACATTCTTATTAACAATCTATTAGTGTCTGATTTCCCCACACTCATACAAATACTGGTTATTTCTGAGGACTTCCAGGAGGTGTCGTTTATGGAGCAGCCATGATCCGATTTCCACTCTCCCTAAAACAACAATTGAACAAAACAAGAAATCGAATTGGACACATAATCTACAGCTGAAAAATCCATAGCCTGAGGTGGGTGCCCACGTGTGCAGCTGAAACACATAGAATGGATTAGAAGACACAGTCAAGTTCAGAGCTCTGGGCAGCCAGCGCAGTGCCAACCTGCATGGTTTTGGACAATAGTACAGTTATCAGACACCCTAAAAAAAAAAATTGGAGCTTAAAACCTTTTAATCTTTGACACAGTTTTTTTTCTCAGTCTGAGTTTAAGACAAAGACACAAAAATCAGACAGTTTTTGTGAACAAGATAGCTCAAAACATCCCTTCCCCACCCACATCTCCAGATTATACAAACAAGAGCAACCCAGAGATCACAACAGCACCGCCTGCTGGCCAACAATAGCCAACACCATACATGTGGAAACAGAGGCAAATAGTTAAATATGCCACAACAGAGGGAAGCAAATAAGACACTATCCAAAAAATTCAGATACAGAGAGTCTATCAGAGACAGACTATAGAAACCTTATGAGAACTCTACAAGAACTTAAACAAGAATTGAAAAAGCATTTTACTTTGGAATTCAGACACACAAAAGAGGAACTCAGAACAGAATTTGATAAAACACTACAATGCTTGAAAGAAGAACTTCAAGCAGAGTTCACTAAGCAGTTAGGAAGCATGAAAGAAAAATTTCAAACAGAACTGCAAGGATTGAAAGACACCTTTAGTACTGTTCAAACTGAGGTAGAAGGCTTAGGAAATAAACTCACACAGGTAGAAGAAATAATTTCCAACTAGAAGACACAATTAGCCCACTCTTTCAATTCAAAGATGAGAGAGAGGAAAGATTCAGAAAGAATGAAGATACTCTGTGAAATTGCAGACTTCATAAAAAGGTCAAGTGTATGGATATAGGGATAATTGTGGAGGCTGACCAGAGGTAATTTTTAGAGAATATTTAGCTAAAACTTTCCCTCACCTAGGCAATCTTCAGAACATATTTATTTTGGAGGCAGACCAATCACCCAGTTTCATAAATTCAAAATGACCAACACCATGGCACATTATTGTAAAATTATCAAAATTCACGACAAGGATAAAATTTTGCAGGCTGCTAGGGAAAGAAAAGAAGTTATATACAAAGGCAGAATTATCAGACTCTCATTAGGTTTTTCTTCACAAGCCCTAGAGGCAAGGAGAAAGTGGAATAACATATTCAAGGCACTAAAAAAGAGGGAATTCCAGCCATGAATAGTGTATCCTGCAAGATTATTCTCCAAGTATGAGAGAGAAATAAAGGTTTTCTCAAATATTCAAAAACAAAGGCATTTGCCACAATCAACCCCACCTTACAAGAAATACTGAATGGAGGCCTATAGGAAAGCAGGAAGCAAAGAGACACACATTCTTTTAAAAATTATTTAATGTATTTATTTATAACATGTGAAAACTGACAAGACCATAGGATAAGAGAGGTACAATTCCTACCACCAGAGCTCTGGATCCCATCTCCTCCCTTGATGGTTTTCCTATTCTTTAACCCTGTGGGAGTATGGACCCAGGGTCATTATGGGGTGCAGAAGGTGGAAGGTCTAGCTTCTGTAATTACTTCCCTGCTAAACATGGGTGTTGACAGGTAGATCCATAGTCCCAGCCTGCCTCTCTCTTTCCCTAGTGGGGCAGAGCTCTGAGGAAGCAGAGCTCCAGGACACATTTGTGGGGTTATGTGTCCAGGGAAGTCTGGTTGGCATCATGGTTGCAACTTGAACCTGGTGGCAAAAAATAGTTAATATATAAAGCCATACAAATTGTTTATTAATTATGAACCTGAAGGCTGGAATATTGTAGATGAAGATTTGGGGTCTCTGTTTTGGAAATAGCTAGTAAGTCTACTTTAGGCATATTCCAAAGGAGCCATGAATTTTATTAGTTTTTGCCTGAGCCTGGCATCTGATATGCAGGTGGACTCAAGTTATTATCTGGGGAGATGATGTCATGGCTGGAAAAAAGGCTAAAAAGCTGTATCAGGAAAGAGAGTAACTCCCAAATATGGGGAAAGTCTATAAATATTGTTGACTATAAACCCCAGTGATTTGATCTGTGGACCATATTCAGCATCGGAGTCTATGTAACCTCTACATCCCTGTAGGTTCAAACTTGCATTCTTTGGTCATCAATAGGAACATTCCGAGTTGCACCAATTTCAGGACCCATCTTCTTCAGGTGGTAGGTAGAGTATGTTATCCAACCCCCCTTCGGAGGATGGAACATTCTCTATTATTGTTGATCCACATTGAGGGCAAAGGGGTCCATTATGTTAGGAATACACATTCTAAGTCAGGTGAACAGCAGTAGACTAGAAACAAGAACATGATAAAATAGGAAAGAACAACAAGCGAATAGGGGAGGGCATTAAAAGACAAATAAGCCTTATCAAATATTTATCAAGATCAATGTAAAAAAGACTTTTCTAGGTACACAATGATAGTATTTCCTGCTTAATTGTTCTATTATTATTAAGTACTAATATTATTCTTGTGTTGCTATCATTTTAGTGGCTGTGAAATGGCATTATCCCACTGTAGTTGTGCTTTGCATTCCTCAATGGATATCATTGTAGAACATTTTTCATGTGTTTATTATTCACTTATAAATCCTTTTTGTAAATATTCATCATATATTATGTTTATCAGATCCATATCTGTTAGGATTTTTGCAAAATTTTATCCATTATTTTGATTATCTTTTCATTCTGCAAAGTGTTTTTTGAAGCAGGAAAGACATTAAATTGTTGGTGTATTGCTCTAAAGTAAAAGTCTCTAGGGCGGGGGGGGGGGTTCAGGTCCTGGAACATGATGATAGAGGAGGACCTAGTGAGGGTTGAATTGTTATGTGGAAAACTGGGAAATGTTGCATATATACAAACTATTATATTTTACTATTGACTGTAATCCATTTATCCACCAATGATGAAATTTTTAAAAAGATTTAAAATTGTTATCTAGTTTTGGTAGTTTATCAATTCATCCCAAAAATTATTTCTTAACAGTCAAATTCTTGCACTGACATTTCTAAAGATTTTTTTATTTATGTATTTTTATGAATTAAAGACAGACGGACAAAGAGAGACCCCAGAGAATTTCTCAGTTTTCACTTTATGGTAGTACCAGGGATTTAAACATTTTCTTGTCATTGTCATTTTAATGTAACTTTTTCGTAACTTTATTTATAATGGAAATTAGGGAAAATTCAATTATAGTATATAATTCTAATTTCCTACAAAAATTGAAAACATTCACTTTGATACCTAATACTCAAAGAAAAATATACTTTTTGTCAACAGAAAGTGCCACTTATGAAGAAATTCACAGATAAGCAAAGGAGCTACTTCATTTGAAGGTTTAGAGATTAAATGAGTAGATCCCCAATATATCATGTTCTAACAAAGAAATTTTGATAAGGTCAAGTGAACTGTATTTGTTTGTTTCTCTCTAATGTGGATACAATGATTGGACCTCCCATATTTCTTTGTTGACACAACTGCATGAGAGAAATTAGATAGGTAATTAACAGTTTACATAATTTAGGATAAGTAATCAGTGTTTCAACTGATAGAAGAATCATCAATGATGGTTGTAGTGACAAATTCAGTTTTCTTTATTTTTATGTGTATCACATTTTCAGCAAAGGCAAAGTCAGTTGTCTTACTGCCTTCTTTCAGTGCTTTGTTTTTCTCCCTATGTTCGCAACATTAAATCTGACAATTAATGTCTAATTTATACCTGAGTATGATTACACAATAGTTCTGGGTCTCTGATCTGATTATCTATAGTACAGCAAGAAGAGATATTCTGTTAATTAACAGATAATAAAATGTCAAGATTAAATATTTAAGATTTATATGGTCTGTTACAATTTCTCAACTATAACTTTATGGTATAGAAACAAGTCACCGACTATACAAAAATGAATGGGTATGACTGTGGAGCAAAATAACTTTATTTACAAAATTTTTCAGTAACTATTCTTGGTTCAATATCAATAATTTACAAGCATCTAGTGTAGAGTTTTAACAAAGGAGGTAGATACATAAGAACAACTGGATATGAGAAATGCTAGAATGGTCTCAAAAGAGTCAAGAAAGTTTTCCCAGATAAGAGATGTCCAGACAAGAGGAATACAGCAGTGCTCTGGGCAGGGGGCAGAGTGTGTGCAAGACCAGGAGAAGAATGATAAATCAGAAGTCAGTGGCAGAGGAAAAGACATAGAGTGAAGCAGAAATAGACACATGGAAAAGAGCACTGTGTTCTTGAGAAAAAAAAAAAGTCACTTGAGTGTTTGTGTAGTCAGAACAAGCAATCAAAAGATAAAACTAGAGGCAAAATCAAACCAAACCAAAAACAAACAAACAAACAAAAAGATGTTGAGTACACTGGCAGCAGATAAAAAAAAAAAAAGAAAGAAAAAAACATGGGTACTATTCTAAAGGGAGTAGGAAGTCCTTGAAGGTTTGTGATGATGGACAGCAAGGTCAGTTTTCTATCTTGGATGCATGGAAAGTGAACTAGAACATCAAGTCAAGGAAAGGGGTCTGGTCAGACAGCTGCTAAAATATCCACGTAAGAATGTCGTGGTTGTAAAATGATCTGGAGAACAGTTGTTGACAAATAGATCTGGTAAGTACTTAAGTATTTTTACAGACAAATTGGAAGAGGACTTCAAGGGAGGTCAAGAAGATCTGATTCTGGATATTGCTTTTGTTTAGTCTCAGAAGTTTTGCCTGTTCTTCAAGCAAATTTTTTTGAGTCTTGCTTCATCTTGAGAACACATGCACTCCTACCTGACCTAGTCT
Source organism: Erinaceus europaeus (assembly GCF_950295315.1). Taxonomy (NCBI): domain Eukaryota; kingdom Metazoa; phylum Chordata; class Mammalia; order Eulipotyphla; family Erinaceidae; genus Erinaceus; species Erinaceus europaeus. Next base: position 34,944,071 of record NC_080162.1, read on the forward strand.
TAGATGAGAACTTTTCTAGATTTATTGTCCCTGACCTCTCAGCCTTTGGGAGAATAGCTCTGATAAGTTTGTATGTGGTTAGCAACTCTCCATTTATAGCACTTATCATGGTCAATTATCATCATGCTAGACCCCAATAAACACTTTTCTATGGCATCTTAACTGCTGAACTTCCTAAAAATGAGGAATGAGCTGAAGTGAAATCTAAAAAGAGATCAATTAGAAGGGGCCTAAATATTCAAGGAAGTAGACTTCATTTTCAACAGAAGTATATTTTTTGACAGTGAAATAATTGTGTGCCATAATCTTTTGATTATGCAGGGCCATGGGCTAAAAAAAAATCACTTCATGCTCATTAGGGATAAAAAAATAGATTTGCAAGATGAGCAGCCTCTCTTTCCAGAAGCACCAGTTTTGTGCTCATTATTGGGCAACATGCACTTCATTTCCAAGGAATATTGAATGCACTACTTTACTTGGCATTCTTATCTGAAAACTCTTTCAGAACAAGGAGAAATGCTTTGTACTGCCACTTGGAAACAATGTGATATTTCTTCTTAATCACCAACTGCCCCATAACTATCTTAGCACCGAGGGAACTCATCCCCTACATGGAGTCTGTCAACTCAAGAAGGTGGGTATATGAGCACACAGAATACAGTTTAATTTAAAGGTAAAGAAACATATTTGACTTGAAAACAGTTTTGTTGGAGTGGCCTGACTTGTAAATTAATGCTCAGGAAAACAAGTATAGAACTACGTGCATTAATCTGAGCAGGAGTAGAAATTCATTCTAGTATAGAAAACTGATTTTATGTCCCATCTTCCAAACCATTATAGTTTGAGCATTTCCTCCTTACCCATGAAAGTATATTTCCATTTTATTCTACTATTTTCTTAAATACAAAACAATTTAATTTCAACTCATAATAGCTTTCTAATCATAAACAAAAATGGTAGGAGAATCACACCAGAAAAAAAAAATTCCCCTGCTAAGATTCAACATATAGAGTACTACGAATGTATAAATTATAAGATAGAATTCCATTCTTTTAATGCAATTTGTGCTGAATTTCTATAAATTTTTTCAGGAAATAAAGTAAGAGATTTTACTTTCATGGAAACCCATGTATGATGCAGGACACTAATGAAAGGCTAAATAAACACAACACTTCTAGAAAATAAATCCAAATTTGAAATTGGAAAGGACAGTCATATTTCTTGAATATTTTGAATGTCAACTTTTTTGATGGAAAAAATAATACAATTACAGTGAATGTAAGTAGGTCCATTCTGGGTGTCTTTGGTATATGTTACAAAGTTCAATTTGTTGAATCTTTCTGTTTTCTATTCTGCAACATCTAGTGGCATTTACTATGCCTTCCTAAAACTGCAGCTCATGAAGGCATTGGAAGGTCACTGTTTCCTGGCTACATTTTTTTTTTCAAAAGAGGATAAGTTAATATATGTTCTCCAATAAAAGATGCTCTTTCATGTGCATTTGCTTCTGAAATTAAATTGCACCTGCTCAGTTTTCTGAAAGCCATTGTTCATCCTCAGAGTATTTTCTAAAGTTTCTTGCAGCAGGATGCTCCCCACCTCTGGAACAAGGGCAGCTTTGTTCCTACCTTTGGAACATAGAAATAGCAGGGAGCTCAGGGCAGCTCAGGGCCTAGGGAGAAAATTTTCTGAAGACAATAGCACAAAGGCCTCAGCCTCAGAGAAAGACAGGTCATGTAAATTAGCCCCCTAGCAACCTTGGTTAAAAAAAAAAAAAAAAAAGAAATCATTTATCTTCTTTTAACTGAAAGTTTTGTGATTTTTATGATCTGACTCAGAAAAAAAAACACTCAAGCACTAAACTTTCTTGCAACTAGGAAATATTGCTGTTTATTTCATATTTGGGAATTCTGGTAAGAGGATCCTTTTGCAGACTGGTCATTTTAGTTTTAAGGATTGGCAAGATCACCCCCCACACACCTCCATTTGGAGGATAGTGTCCATCTGTCATCAAGTTTCACTGAAAATAGAATGAGGAAAAAAAAACGGAATTTCTTTTCTACAGGCTGACTTTCTTCGTAAAAAGCATTCTCTCAGTGCAAATGGTGGCACACCTACTTAAGGGCGCACATTGCCATGTGACAAGGGGAAAGCTTCAAGAGTGGTAAAACAAGTACTCTAGATGCCCTCTCTCTCTCTCTCTCTCTCTCTCTCTCTCTCTCTCTATCTTCCCCTTTTCTCACAATTTTTCTCTGTCTTATCAAATAAAGGGGTGGGTGTATGACTGTCAGGAGAAGTGCATTTGTTGTGCATACACTAAGCTCCAGTGATAATCCTGTTGGTATATCATAAAAGAAATGCATTCTCTCAAGTTTATCTTGGCGTATGGGCAATAAGAGAGGCATTCTTGGAAGGGAGGTATTGATGAGTTGAAAGAATGTTGGAAGGGTTCTTCCACCAGCCAGGTAGAATAGCAGTCCCTTGCTCAGAAATTAGAAAAATATAAATTGTCCAGGGAAGCTAAGGGTCAGGGAAATTGAGGGGTATGGACTTATGATGGAATCAGGAAATGAATATCAGGGGACAAACAGACAAAGGGTTCAGACACAGGGAAGGCACTAAAAGGCCAGGAGGTTTTGTTAAAGGGAAAGGGCGGGACAGCATCTATCCCCCATTCTGAAGGTTCATTACACATTTTTCTCAACAAAGAACTGAGAGAGCATGATTTTCAGGTACTTTAAACTTTATTGAAAACAAAACATGTTAGGGAAGGAGAGAGAGATAAAGAGATTGACTTACATTGTCACATGGTAGTCTGGAAAAGAGAGAGAAAGAGAGCAAAATTCGGTCTTTTAAAACAAAAGCCCTGTCTGCACTTTCTAAGCCACACCTGTAACCACTCCTATTTTCTGCTAGTACCTCCTCCCTCAACAGCTTGTCCTAGCAGCAAAAACAGGGAAAGGAAGGCGGCTAAGGCTAAGGCAGACCTAGTAGAGATACTAAGAGGATCCTAGGTTCAAAATCAGATGGTTCAGGTACAGACTCGCTAGAAGAATGTGTGACAAAAACCTTCTAGGGTTCCAAACCCAAATAAATAAAATGCAGAACTTGGAGCTAAAGAAATAGTTCACCAGTTAAGATGCATACCTATTATGTGGGCCAATACAAAGCCCCAACACCACAGGGGCATACCACAAAGCATATGGCTATACTCCATTGTTTTTGGTGTCTCTGTTTATCTCTCTCTCTCTCAATGAAAAATCAACCCTAGGAATGATGAAATAGCATGCGTACAAGATGCTATTTCTACAAAATCAAATTAAAATTAAATTCATATACTACCCTGTCATGGGACTCTTTTCACTTTTCTAATTGTCTGTGAGCTGCATCTGAGTCTAAACTGTGATGTGTCTCCTCCCTGTGGCTGCAATGTTCTCCCTTAGACTCTCCATCCTTAACATTATCACCAACCCTTCATCATCCCAGAGTTCTTTGATACCAAGCACACTTTTTCTTTGTGACCTTGTGAGTTCAGGGATTTAACAGAAGGATGCTAAGCCATCCTTTGATGCAAATTTCAGGGTCACAAAGCAGAGTAGTCACTTCTTCTAGCATTTGCCCTTCTTCCGTAGCCAATCAACAGCGTCAGGTTGAGCCTGATGTAAAGTTTCGAGACCTCCTTTCAGAATAACACAGGAAAACATTGTTAAACCTTTCTGTTTCTTTTCATGCCAGAGCCCTGCTCAGCTCTGACTTATGGTGCTGCTGGGGATTGAACCTGGGATCTTACTTGCATAGGCATAACCACTATGCTATCTCCTCCACCATTTTCAAACTTTCATTTATACTGAAAAATTAGTATTAGAGTGTGCTGCTGGGTGGACTTTCTCAAACTGTAAACACTGACATAAACAGCAAACAAAGAAAGATCACTGTAGTACACTCACCCTCCCTGCCCCTCAACCCCTTAAGGGGCTCTCCTGTAGTTACCTTCCAGTCACAAGAGCACCTACAAAGGATGTAAACTCAACCTATATGTGATTGATTGTCACTACACTAAGAACTACAGAAAGGCAGCTGCCTGGCTCTGGGACCATAAATTGACTCTGTCAGGATCAAGATGAGCCTCAGTCCCCAGCCCCAGATCTAGCCTAGACTGGCATCCCCCCTGTTGTTAGGATACTCATGCTCCAAGGCAGCCATGCAAGACTGAACTGTTCAAGTGGTAGGATGACTGGGGATTCAGCTGTGCTCAGCTGGAGAAAGCCAGGGAGCTTGAAAGTCACTTTTTCTTAGGGCTTCAAATTGCTCAGACAAAGCTCACTGCAGCTGTCCCTGAGCCAGCAAACAAAGTTACCAGCCCTCCTGCATATGATTATGGGCAGGTTGCTTCTTGGTGAATTCGTCCCTTGGTGTTCACATTCAAGAGAGAAGGAAAATGCCCCCCCCCATCTCGCTCTCTCTCTGTCTTATCCTTCCAAGCAAAAGGATTCAGAAAGCATTCTCAAGGGCTTGCGTTTAATATCTTCCAGGCAGAGAACAATAGCAAGACTGCCTCCCAAATGCCAAGGATCTCAGTGAGAGCTGTGGGCCTCCATTATGCAGTAGCCTTTGGTCCAAGGGATGCTTCAGAAATTCTGAAAGTGAACACCAGATTGCAAGTAAACACATGGCACTTAGCGGACGGTGCTTTGTTCCCCAGGTCAAGGTAACTCATACCAGGCACTTTTGCCCTTCAGGAAAAGAGATTGTCATTGCCACGTTTCCTACAAGCCACTAGGTCTGTGTGGTTCTCTCAAAGGCACCTGTCAATCACACTGCCTGTGGTCTGAGAATGCTTCCCCAAGGACACTTTATGTTAACACCAGGTTCTAGGTGTTTGTTGCTCAGGTCACAGCCCATTGAAATCAGCTGAAGAAAATCAGACCTTAGGTAGGAATCCATTATCTGATTTCAAATCAACCATGTTCCAGGGAGGCAGCAGGCATTGCCTCCCTTGGGAGATTTAGAATAGTCCTTCAAGATGATTTGCTTATTTACTATGTCCTGCTTGAGTACAACTGATATAATGTGTGAGGTATTTACCAGCAACATTAGTACACTTCCATATGCCCCTGATTCCATTCTCTTTCCTCACAGCCCTCTCTGACAGCCATTAATCTTTCTGTCTCTGTGAATTGCCTACTTTTGATATTTCACATCAGTATAATCATACAATATGAGACCTTTGGTGTCTGGCTCCTTTTCACTGAGCACCATGTTTCCAAGGCTCATCCATATTATAACACATTTTCAGTACTTTTCCTTTGATGGCTGAACAGTATTCCATCAGATTTTATCTCCTAAATAATGAAATAAGAAAACATTGCCTCAGAGAATGTTGATCCCAGAATCTATGGAAGCCTTTTCATGGGATCGTTGCCATTATTCTGCATCAGACAGAACTCAGTTCAAATATCCACTCCCCTACTTGTGGCCTAATTTGAGATACTTAGTCTCTGTAAGCCTCAATATCCCTGTCAATCAAATAAACAGTGATAGTACATAATTCAGAAGCTGCTAGGAGAGTTGAAAATGAAATATAAAAGAAAGACAATCATTCCTAACATTGTATTAAGGACCTGTTTCTAGCAAGAAACATTTAATATGCTAAAAACTAAATTTGCAAAGGACACCATTATACTTAATGATGAAAAACTAGCAGCATTCCCCCTCAGATCAGGTACAAAACAAGGCTGTCCACTATCAACATTAGTATTCAATACTGTGCTGGAAGTTTTTGCCATAGCAATCAGGCAGGAACGAGGAATTAAAGGGATACATATAGGGAGAGAAGAAGTCAAACTCTCCCTTTTTGCAGATGACATGATAATATACATAGAGAAACCTAAAGAATCGAGCAAGAAGTTTTTGGAAATCATCAGGCAATACAGTAAGTTTTCAGGCTACAAAATTAACATTCATAAGTCAGTGGCATTCTTCTATGCAAACACTAAATTGGAAGAAGATGAAATCCAGAAATTACCTCCTTTTACTATAGAAATCAAAACAATAAAATATCTAGGTGTAAACCTAACCAAAGAAGTGAAAGACATGTATACTGAAAATTATGAGTCTCTACTCAAGGAAATAGAAAAAGACACAGAAAAGTGGAAAGATATTCCATGTTCACGGGTTGGAAGAATTAACATCATTAACATGAATATACTATCCATAGCCATATGAAAATTTAATGCAATCCTCATCAAGATCCCATCCAGATTTTTTTAAGATAGTAGAAAAAAAAATCTGCAGATGTTTTTCTGGAACAAGAAAAGACCTAGAATTGCCAAAACTATCTTGAGAATTAAAAATAGAATTGGAACTACCACACATCCAGATGTAAAATTATATTATCGGACCATTGAAATCAAAACGGCTTGGTACTGGAACATGAATAGATATAGACCAGGTCCCATGAGATAGGGTATATGTTCACATGTATCCATAAATTAGGGCAAAATATATACCTGCAAGTAAAAGTATACAATAGTGTAATTGCAGGGAATCAATTACAGAAGCCAGACCATCCACCTTCTGCATCTCACAATGACCTTAGGTCCATACTATGCCCAGAGTGTTAAGGAATAGGAAAGCTATCAGGGGAGGGGATGGGATGCAGATTTCTGGTGGTGGGTATTGTGTGGACTTGTACCCGTCTTATCCTATGTTTTTGTCAGTGTTTCCTTTTTATAAATAAAAAGAAGAAAGAAAAAATACAAATAAATAAATCTAACTAGCCCCTAAACAAAGAGACCTCTTACATAAAGGGAGAACGTTTTCACATTCCATACATCAGACAAGAGACTAATGACCAAAATATATAAAGAGCTCACCAAACTCAGCAACAGGGGCACAAATTAGGGGCTACGTCACAGCGCACCTAGTTGAGCACACATGTTACAATGCTCAAGCACCCAGGTTCAAGCTCCTGGTCACCACCTGCAGGGGCAATCTTTGCAAGTGGTGAAGCAGGGCTGCAGGTGTCTCTCTGTCTCTTCTCCACTTTGTCTCCCCCTTCCTCTCGACTTCTATCTCTAACCAATAAGTAAATATAGATAATAAAAAATTAAAAAAAATAAATTATTCCACCCATATATGAGGATAGGATATGAACAGAATATTCACCATAGAATAGTTTCAAAAGGCAAAAAACATATGACAAAATGCTCATGTCTTTGATTGTCAGAGAAATGCAAATAAAGACAACAGTGAGATACCATTTCCCTCATATGAGAATTTCATACATTAGAAAAGGTTTCAGCAACAAATACTGGAGTGTTGGGCAGTAAACCAGCTCCCCCCTGCTTAAGGCCTCTGTCTCTAATCCTGCTTAACTAAGCACTGCCCTGCTGGCTTAACACTGCTGTCTATTTACATAACATTGTTAACTAAGCACTGCCCTGTCTCCAGGGCATTGGTTTAATCCCCACTGGCTCTCATACTTTTTCCTTCTCCCCACCCCCTATCCTAAGTAAATCCTCTTCTGACCTGACAGTTCCACCTCAGGATATATAAGGACAGGATTGTGTTTAGAGATAGCTTAGATTGTGCTGCATTCCACATGAATAAAGACTGAACTGCATACCACTCAGCCTGGTTGTCTCTCTCTCCTGCCCACAAAGCTAGCCAGGCACTAGAGAGGTTGTGAGGCCCTCTTGCACCGCTGGTGGTCCAACACCTGTGAAGAGCAGTCCAACCCCTGTGAAGAGCAGTCTGAAGAACTCTCAGGAGGCCAGAAATGGACCTACCCTATGATCCTGCAATTGCTCTCCTGGGGATATATCCTAAGGAACCCAACACACCCATCCAAAAATATTTGTGTATATCTATGTTCATAGCAGCACAATTTGTAATAACCAAATCCTGGAAGCAACCCAGGTGTCCAGCAACAGATGAGTGGCTGAGTAAGCTGTGTTATATACACACAATGGAATTCTACTCATATGTTAAAAATGAGGAATTCACTTTCTTCACCACATCTTGTACGGAGCTTGAAGACATCATGTTAAGTGAAGTAAGTCAGAAACATAAGAACAAATATGGGATGATCTCACTCAAAAGCAGAAGTTGAAAAACAAGATCTGAAGAAAAAATACTTAGCAAAAATACCTGGACTGGAGTTGCTGTATTGCACCAAAGTAAAAGACTCTGGGGCCTGGGAGGAGAGTTGAGGTCCTGGAATATGATGACAGAGGACCTAGTTGGGATTGTATTGTTATGTAGAAAACTGAGTAATGTTACCAATGTACAAACTATTGCATTTTATTGTTGACTGTAAACCATTAATTGCTCAATAAATTTAAAAAAAAAGAAAGAAAAATACTACCATGGTACCTGCCTGCCTTCCCCGCACAGACCACCTTATGAATGTGTCCTGGAACCCACCTCCCCAGAGTTCTATCCCACTAGGGAAAAATAGAGACAGGCTGGGGTTATGGATCGACTTATCAATGCCCATGTCCAGTGGAGAAACAATTACAGAAGCTGTACTTTTGACTTTTAGCACTTGTTAGAGATCATTGTTCCATACTCCCAGAGGGATAAAGAATAGGGAGCCTTCCAGTGAAGGGGATGGGATATGACATGCTGGTGTTGGGAACTTTACCAGTTGCCCCCCTCTTGTCCTACAATCTTGTTGGTCATTATTAAATCACAAATAATAAATTTAAAAAATTAAAAAAGAAGTTGAAATATAAGAAAACACAAAGCAGAACTTGGACTGGGTTTGGAATATTGTACCAGTGTAAAAGACTCTAGGGTGAGAAGGAAGGTTCAGGTCCTGAAACATGGTGTCAGATGATGTAGAGGGGGTTGAATTGTTATGTGGAAAATTGAAAAATGCTAAACATGTACAAACTGTAGTATTTTATTTTTTGTTAATGTATTTTATTATTGACTGTCTGTCACTAATCCAAAGAACTTTGGTGGTGAGTTGATGTGGAATTATACACTGTAATATTACAGTTTTGTAACATTATTAATAAATAAAAAAGAAAAACAGAAAGAAAATTGGATTCCTGCTTTATACAGAAACCAGAGCAGAGATACTATTTCTGTTAAGAATGACACTGCAGAGGAATTCCTTACAGTTCTTAATAAGTTCCTGAATTGTAAAATTGAAAAGTCTTTTTCAAAGATTTTGGGCTAGCAAAATAGCTCACCTGGACAGTGTTCCAGCTTTAACATGTGTGTGACCCCAGTTCAAGCTTGGCCTCCACTGCCATAGAGAAATTCTGGGTGTCATGCTGTTTTACTCTCTTTCTCTCTTGCTTTTATTTTTTAATATTTTATTTTTTATTGGGTAGAGACAAAGATACATTGATGGACAAAGGGGACATGGAAAGAGAGATGCCTGCAACACTACTCATGAAGTTTCCTCTCCTACAGATAGGGGCCAGGGGCTTGAACCCAGGTCCTTGCATAAGGTAATAGGTGCACTCTACCAAGTGAAACACTACCCAGCTCCATGCTTTACTCTAATTCCCTCTGTCTCTCTTTTTCTCTCTCTGTTTCTATCATTTTGTCTGAAAATCCATCCCAGCAGTGAAACTATAGTAAGAACTGGAAAGAAAATAAGATGGAAGGAAGGAAGGAAGGAAGAAAGGAAGAAAGAAAGAAAGAAAGGTATAAGTAAGAAATTAAGGGAGAGATGAAGGAAAGAAATGAAGAAAGAAAAGGAGGGAAAAAGAAAACAAAGAAAGGGAAGAACAAAAGAGGAGGATGAAAAGATTTACAACACAAAAGAGGAGAGCATGAATCTTCACTTAAAAGTTGTATAAGTAAATGTTCTAAGGAAAGAGGCTAAAGGTTGATTCAAGCTGAAAGAGCTGGTGTAGACGTCTTGATCAGGAGATTCTAAAGTCTCACTCCCTGTGCTAGGACTCTTAGAAAAGAGCTGGTCAGGAGTTGGGAACAACATATTAAGTGCAAGGACCAGTGTAAAGATCCCAGTTCAAGCCCCCGGCTCCCCACTTGCAGGGGAGTAGCTTCACAGGCTGTGAAGCAGGTCTGCAGGTGTCTTTCTCTCCCCCTCTCTGTCTTCCCCTCCTCTCTCCATTTCTCTCTGCAACAACAACATCAATAACAACAACAATAAAACAACAAGGGCAACAAAAAGGGAATAAATAAATAAATAATAAAAAAATAAAAGAAAAGTGCTAGCCTTGGACCAATGAAATAAGCCACTTGGATTATGTAGTGCATATGCCCAATTCAGGCTCAAGTCTGGCCCCCACTACACTTAAAGAAAATTTGCTGCTATGATCTCTATTTATATCTCCCTATTTATATTTTAAGAAAGAAATGGAAGGAAGAAATAAAAAGGGGTCAGGCAGTGCACCTGGTTAAGCTCACATAGTACTAAGCTCGAGGACTTGTGCAATAATCCAGGCTTGAATTCCCAGCTCCTCACCTGCAGCCGGGATGATTCATAAGCAGTGAACCAGGTCTGCAGGTGTCTCTCTTTCTCTCTCCTTCTCTAGCTCCACTCCCCTCTCAATATCTCTCTGTACTATTCAATAAAAATGAAAGAAAATGGCGACTGGGAGCAGTGGATTCTTAGTGCTGGCACTGAGCCCCAGTGAAAACCCTGGAGGTGAGAAAAAAAATAATAAAAGCAAAAAAAAAAAAAAGATAGAAATGAAAAAAGAGAGAGAAAGAAAAAGAAAGAGAAAAAAGACGTTGCCCAGACTTTATGAGTCAAAGTACTTTTTAAAACTACTTTACCAAAATTTGCAGCTTTTAAAACCCATAGTGATTGGAGAGAAAATATTCTGCATTTACAGATACTTAATTCAGGGCACAAGTCTGGCTAAATGAACCTCCAGAACCTGCCATCAGTGGGGTCTTGTACAATTCAGATTTCAAAATGCTTCTAAAGGCAACTGAACTGTATTAAACAGAATGAAAAAGTAAGTTTTGCCTTTGTGACTGGGAGCCGGACTCCACAGCCTTCTGACATTCTATGTATTAAGCATTTGCAGTTTCTGTTTGGACTTTCTGTGCAGCATTAATAATTCCTAAAGATAAGGAATAGGACTCCCCACTTTAATGCAGAGAAGGTCTGCCCAGCTCCATTTTAGAGCTTTTGATATGACTTTGGAGTAGGAAGGGTCCATTCTGATATCACCACACAGAAAGAGGGTGGGTGTGCCAAGGAAAAGCTAGTGTAGACACAGTAGGAAGTTCTCTGTTGTTTAATGCTTGTAGTAGAGGGTGGTTTAGGTAGCCCAGCCACACCTCATTTACATGTTTACATGGATGTATGGGATGTATGAAGGATTTCCCACACAAGTAAACTTATTTCATTTTCCCTGGGTTTTTAACATAATGGAATTTTGCATATACATTTACATTCCTAGTTCTCTTGGGGTAGCAGAATGCATTGCCACAAGAGGTAAATGATCACAGACTTTATGATCTCCACAATTCCCCAAATCCTCTAATATGTCCCACACTGGCTGATCACCGAATGATAAACCAGTCCAAACATTGTGGTGTAATTAACACCAATCATTACCTTTATTTCTGACAGGACAGGTCTTGGTTGCAATCTGCTAGGTGGTTCTGTCTGGGGATTTCCTAGGGAACTACAGTCAAATGGAAGCCAGGGACAGAGTGAAGTGGCTTCACTTTAACATCATGAGGGACACCTGTCCTTCACTAGAACCTTAGCAGAGACTTGGTATAAAAGCATCTCTTGGGGACTTCTGGAGGCAGGGCTATGGAGTAACAACAGCTGTGTTTCTCTCCTCTCCTCTCCTGGGCCAACTAGGAATACCAAAGGAGAAAACCTGGGACTGCAAAAAGACAGGATGAGGTCAACATCCAAACATAAGTTAAAGAAATAATCACAAGAGTGAGTAAAGAGTCTGAAAGAATTGTCATCAGAAATACAGAAACAACAAATGAGACTCAGGAAGAAAACACTATCTCAAGATTATTATGGAGGTTAAAGCTGAAATAGCTGAGCTAAGAACACGACTGTCTGAACAAGATATACAGTATCAGAACATGGTAACAAAATAGATGAAATTCAGAAAACACAAGAGGGGAGAGAAAATAGAATAAATGAGGCTGAAGACAGTACTAGCAAGATCGAGGACAAATTAGAGACAACTAAAAAAGATTTAAAAGATATAAAAAAGAAATTAAAAGATACTGAAAACAGCAACAGAGACCTATGGGATGACTTCAAATGAAATAATATATACGTTATTGGATTACCAGAGGAAGAAAGACAGGGAGCAAAGAAAGCATTCTTCAAGTCATAATAGCTGAGAATTTCTCTAGTCTAGACAAAAATCAAAGACATAAAGGTTCAAGAAGCCCAGAGGGTCCCAAATAGAATCAATACAGACTTAAAGACACCAATACACATAATATTTAGAATGGAAAGGAATAAGGATAAAGAAAGGATCCTGAAGGCTGCAAGAGAAAAACAAAGAGTCACCTACAAAGGAAAACTCATAAAATTAGCAGCAGATTTCTCCAGACAAACACTACAGGCCAGAAGAGAAAGGCAAGATATCTATTGAGTGCTCAATGAGAAAGGCTCTCAACCAAGACTACTGTATCCTGGTACACTGTCATTCATAATAGATGGAGGCATAAAAATCTTCTCAGACAAGCAACAGTTGAAGGAATCAATTATCACCAGGCCTGCCCTAAAAGAAGTTCTGAAAGTGTTCTCCTATAAACAGACCTCCATAAATATGCCATATAACACAATAATATAAAAATCTACAAGAATTGCATTGAAATATCTTCAACCTTTGATATCAGTAAATGTCAATTGCCTGAATTCACCTATTAAAAGGCACAGAGTAGGGACATTGATCAGAAAACACAACCCAACAATATGCTGAGTACAGGAAACCCACCTAATTCAACATGACACAGACTCAAAGTGAAAGGATGGAAAACTATCATACAAGCCAATGGCCCACAAAAAAGGGCAGGAACAGCTATTTGCATATCCGACATGATAGACTTTAAAATAAATAAAATTTAAAAAGATAGGGATGGACACTATTTAATGCTCAGTGGATAAGTCAATCAAGAGGACTTAAGAATTATTAACATCTATGCAGCCAATGAGAAGCCATCTAACTTCATCAAACAGCTACTGAAAGAGCTATAGCAATAATATTAAAAGCAACCCCACTCTCTCAACTTGATAGATCATCCAGTCAGAAAATCAATAGAGACATGAGAGAGCTAAATGAGGAGATAGATAAACTAAAACTATTGGACATTTTCAGAGTCATTCATTCCAAGAAACTGGAATACACATTGTACTCAAGTGCATACGGGTCATTCTCAAGGATAGACCATATGTTTGGTCTTACAATGGTAGACATAGATGTTCTATATGACCCAGTAATTCCTCTCCTGGGGATATACCCTAAGGATTCCATAATGCCCAACCAAAAAGATGTGGGTACATCTATGTTGATAGCAGCACAATTTATAATAGGTAAAACCTGGAAGGAACCCAGGTACCCAACAGCAGATGAGTGGCTGAGAAAGCTGTGGTACATATACACAATGGAATACTATGCAGCTATTAAGAACAATGAGCTCACCTTCTCTGACCCATCTTGGACAGAGCTAGAAGGAATTATGTTAAGTCAGCTAAGTCAGAAAGGTAAAGATTAGTATGGGATGTCCCTACCCATCAACAGAAGTTGAGAAAGAAGAACAGAAAGGGAAACTAAAAGCAGGATCTGATTAAATCAAGAGCAGGGCACCAAGGTAAAAACACTGTGGTGAAGGGGAGGGTGGCCATTGGGATTCCCAGCATGGTGGAGGGTGGGGGGGGTGTGGGTAGGTGGTGGGGATGGGACACAGTCTTTTGGTGGTGGAAGTCGTGTTTATGTTCAATCCTATTAAAGTGTAAACGTTATATAAACCACTATTTAATTAATATGAGAGGCAAAAACTGATGATATGTCTAGAACTTCTTAAAACACAGACTGAGTCTTTTTAATACGTAGGCTGTCTTTGATATGTTCTCTCCCAAAAGCCTAGACCAGGGAGAACAGATGCAACCAGCAGCACAGCTATATACAAGATGCTGGGTACTATACCCCAAACCCTATCAAAGGGATTTTCCAAAGTTAACCCTATCACCAAATAATGTGATGATAACAATAACTATCCATTGTCTTCTTGAACCCTAAGACAACAGGAACCTCACATTTCCACTATAGAGCCTATTTTCCCCCAGTCCTGAACCTTAGGGTGGGGCCCACTTTTCTGCATGCTGCTCTCATTTCAAATCAAATAATATTGCATCCATGGATCACAACCTAATCAACACGAGTGCCACCCCAGCATGCTTCACTTCAGACTGTGACCAGAGACTTCAGGCGTCAAATGACAACCCTTCAGCTTCATCACTCGGGTGAGACCTTTCCTTTCATAGTATTCTCTAATTCCATTCCAGGTGTTCCACTCCCCAATAAAGTCCCCAAACCTAGATATAGTCCAGGTCCCATGAGATAGAGCATAGGTTCACCCATGCCCATAAACTAGGGGAAAAATATATACCTGAAAGCAGAAGTACACAAGAGCATGCAGGGAATACCCCCAACACTTCTTCTTCTTCTAGCGTTTGCCCCCAACACTTCATCTGCACTATTACAGTCTTTAGGTCCATGATTGTTCAACAATTTGTTTGTCTTGGTATGTTAACTCTCTTTTCAGCCACCAGGTTCCAGATGCTGATCAGACTTCCCTGGACAGACGACCCCATCAATGTGTACTGGAGCGCCACTTTCTCAGAGCCCCACCCTACTAGGGAAAGAAAGAGGCAGGCTGGGAGTATGGATTGACCAGTCATTGCCCATGTTCAGTGTGGAAGCAATTACAGAAGCCAGACCTTCTACCTTCTGCAACCCACAACGACACTGGTTCCATACTTCCAGAGAGATAGAGAATGGGAAGGCTATCAGGGGAAGGGGTGGAATGTGGAGATCGGGTTATGGGAATTGTGTGGAATTGTACCCCTCTTATTCTATGGTTTTGTTAATGTCTCCTTTCTTAAATAAATTTAAAAAAATGTTTTGAGAATTCAGTGAAAATGAAGACACAAGCTATCAAAATATTTGTTACACAGCTAAGGCAGTACTGACAGGGAAGTTCATAGCCATACAGGCAAACATTAGTGTTGGGTAGTTGCCACCTCCCCCTGGCTTCTGCTTAACCATATGCCTATATAGGGATTTTACTGATCCAAAGCTTTGGTCTATTTACATAAATCACTTTTACATAAAGCACTCCAGGGCATTGGTGGTTCTATGACAGGATTCTTGCCTGCTCCACCCCCTCCTTGTCACACACTGATCCCTTCTTTGTCACACTCTGATTTTCACCAGTCACTTTTCTCTCCACCCTCTCTATATCACATCCTGTTTCCACCCTACTTGGAGAGTATAAAAACAGCTGCTCTTCTGATTAAAGACACTTGGAAATTGCTTTCCGGCTCCGAGAGTTCCAGAGTGTATCTCCTGCGGAAGTTGGTGCAGCACGAGTTCCTGATCCCTCTCCCACACAGCAGCCTAGATCAGCTCCAGTTGAGTTCTCTCCAACCCAGAGAGCACTAGCTCGGGAAGAAGTACCCTCAGGCTATCCCGGCATCTGGCGCCCGGAACAGGGACCTGTAAGCAGCAGATTTACAAGAAGACATCTTAGATAAGTACACACCTTTTGGATATCTGCAATATTGTGTTAAGGCACTGTGATTTTTTTTCTTTCTTATTGTTTTCCGGAGATCTTTCCACCATGGAAAATCTTTTCCAAATCCTGCATTCTTTTTGCAGTATACAATTTTTATATATCTGGGACATTTTTCTCGGGGCTTCACCTTATATCCTGTTGATCATCATAGCAGCTTTTAAGGGATATATAGGTCAACCTCTCAAAAGGCTTAAGGACCTAGAGGCTGAGGTCAAAGAGATAAAGGAAGTAATCATAGAACTTAACCAGCACCTTAAAAACAAGAAGAAGCAAAGGCCTGCCGTGATCTTGACCCACCCTAATTCCTCTGCATCTTGCCCTGAGGCCCCTATTTTGGCATCTTGCCCTGAGGCCCCTATTTTGGCAGACACGTGTCCGAATTCTCCTTTGGACTCCACAGCCACTTCTTCGGCCACCCCCATTTTGGCAGAAACGTGTCCGGAACCTCCTGCTGCCTCCACGGCTGCTTCTTCACCCCACCCTGTTTTGATAGACACATGTCCGAATTCTCCTGTAGCCTCCAAAACCACTTCTTCGGCCACTTGTCCAGAAGCTTCCACTTCGATGACTCCTCCTACCGCTACACACTTATCAGAGCAAGTCCACACATTTCCGGTCAATGTTGCCCCCAATAGACAAAAACCTCAGGCCTGGTATCCATATTCCGCCACAGACCTGAAGGAACTACGCCAGGCTATCAAAGATGACGGTGTTCATGCCCCATGGACCAGGTCCATTTTACAAGGCCTGCTTCAGAACCTTAATACCCCTCAAGATTGGAGAGATGTGACTCGTGCTACGCTCCCAGGCCCCCTCTTCCTGCAATGGGAGGCATTCTTTCGTGACGGATGTTTACAACAATCGCGGAAAAATATTCAAAATCAGCCAGAGGGTAATTTTGATGCATTGTTTGGAACAGGCCAATTAGAAACAGGGATTCAACAGGCAGAAGCCAAGTTTCCAGCGGGGTATTTTGATCAAGTACGCCTGTGTGCATTAAAAGCATGGGAGCGATTAACACCACCCATGGGAGCAGCCTCAGCCCCCATTCTCTACCTGCAACAAGAACCTGATGAATCCCTCGCTAAATTCATTGCCAGGGTCCAGTCGAGTTTGGAAAGGAAGATTTATAATCCTGACGCTCGTTTTCTCCTTCTGCGATCCATAGTCTGGGATGGAATGCTTCCGCATTTTCGACAGGCCTGTATCACTCTTAAAAACGAACACCCAGATACTTGGATTCTAGCTACACAGGATCTCAGATCAAGCTCTTTTCAAGGACCTATGTTACAGGCCTATGCAACTACCTTACATAAGCAAAAAGGAGCTTGCTTTCAGTGCGGTCGCCAAGGGCATTGGCGTAACCAATGTCCAGAAAATAGACCGCGACCCCACTGCCAGTCAGGGCGACCCCACCTCCAGTCAGGGCGACCCCACCTCCAATCAGGGCAACCCCGCCTCCAGACAGGGAATCAGAGACCACGAATGCCTTGTCCCAGATGCCAGAAAGGATTTCACTGGAGGAGAGATTGTTGGTCAAGGTTCCATAGGAACGGCACGCCTCTGCCAAATGTAAACAGGGATTTAAACTAGGTATGGGGCTTCCCTTAGCCCCGCCCCCAATAGGGAAGGAAGCAGGTCGCCCGCTTGGTGCTGTGCCCTTCTTCCACAAACAGAAGCCCAGCTTGGGATCCAATCCATCGCTACACCCACCACGCCAAGTGACAATAACAGAGGGTGAGCAGAAGGAGGAACCCGTGGTATGTGGGAACTTCCAGCATAGAAATAACCGGCTGGAGCAAGAGAACAGCTCGAATTCAGAGCCTGAGATTTTATGGACCACCCCTGTTTTAGAAAGGGGTCACCCAACTATGACAGTAAAGATTGGTAATATTCCTTTTAAATGTTTGATTGACACGGGAGCAGATAAGACAATATTAAGACAAGCAGAGGTTCCCCAGAGTTGGGAACTCCTCCCAGGACCACGCTTACATGGTGTTGGAGGATTGACTCAGGCATTCCGCACACGAGATTCCCTTGTGTGGGAAGATCCAGAAGGGACTACCGGAAGCTTTCAACCTTTAATAGCTGATATAAGCACCAATTTATTGGGAAGAGACTTGCTGGAATCTTTAGATGTAGTGATATCCTCAGACACCTCTGCAGGACACCACACTCACTCCTGTGAGACTGCTAGACCCAACCAGCACCCCCAATAATAACTGCCACTGTTCGTAACAGAACTCCCCGCTTAGATTGGCTTTCTAATGAGCCTGTCTGGGTGGAACAGTGGCCTTTGCCTAGGGAGAAGCTAGAAATTTAAAAAAAACTCGTCCAAGAGCAGTTATCTTTGGGACACATTCGTCATTCTCGGAGCCCATGGAATACTCCAGTCTTTGTAATTAAAAATTGCTCAGGAAAATGGCGCCTCCTCCAAGATCTTCGTGCAGTTAATAAAACCATGCAGGTTTGGGGCTCCCCCCAAAGGGGTTTGCCTCTTGCTTCCACAATTCCCACAGGAATTCCAATCATAGCTATTGATATACAGGATTGTTTTTTCTCTATTCCCTTACACCCACAAGATTGTAAACGTTTTGCTTTCTCTGTTCCTTCTATTAATAATGCCAGCCCTGCCAATAGATTTGAATGGGTGGTACTGCCCCAGGGCATGGCTAATAGTCCTACTATTTGTCAAGAGGTTGTTAAATCTGCCCTTTTCCCATATATTCATAAGGGCCTTAAGGTTTTTCATTATATGGATGACGTGTTAATATGGGGAGAATTAGATACAGATCTCTCCGCCCTACGTGATTTTCTAATCCCTGCCTTAAAGAGAAGTGGACTTAATGTAGCTCCTGAGAAGATACAGCTAATCCCTCCAATATCTTTCTTAGGCTCAGAGATTTCCCTAACGCAGATTCGTCCTTTAAAACCTTGTGTTACTTTTCCTTCTAATCTCACTCTTGCTTCTTTACAAAGTTTTCTTGGAAATTTGAATTGGCTTAGGCAGTATCTTTATCTGCCTACGAGCTGCCTGCAACCACCGTTCGATCTGTTAAAAGGAAACAAACAGCCCTCCTCAAAGCGTATGTTAACCTCCGAAGCATCCTTGGCGCTGGAAAAAGTTAACCAGGCTCTCCAGGACATGCACCTCGTTCGATTCTCCCCCTCCTCTCCAGTAAATCTTCTAATCTTTAACTCCACCCCCACAGTAGTGGGGGCACTGTGGCAGAAACATGGTGTTCTCGAATGGCTTCATACGCCAGTAGGCGGAGCTCCAAGACTCCTTACCGAGATTGATGCCTTAGCATTTATGGTTCGCCAAGGAAGAAACAGAACGGTTCAGGTCTTAGGAAGGGAACCAGATTCAATCATTCTTCCCTTTTCTCTCACTGATACAGAATGGCTCATACGCCACCATTCTCGTTTTGCCATAAGTGTAATGGGTTTTCCAGGACAATTAGATAATCATTTTCCCTCTAATAATTTGATAGCTTCTTTACCTCTGTTGCCTCTACTAGTACCTAAACTTTTCTCTTGAGATCCCATCCCCTCTGCTCCTACAGTGTTCACTGATGGTGGAAAAAAGGGAGCTGCTGCCCTTATATATTATCCAGACCAGCAATACCCCAAAACTCTCTTTACTGAACTTCCTGATAATTCCCCTCAGTACAAAGAACTTTATGCTGTTTTCCTTGCATTAAAAGCTGTACCAGAATCCTTCAACCTTTTTTCTGACAGTGTGTATACTGTTAACTTACTTCCATGGCTTGCTCGATCTTATGTAAGAATTGATGACAACCCATTTTCTCCTCTTTTAATTCAAATTGCCTCTATGCTCTGTTCTCGAACCCATCCACTGTATGTTCAGCACCTACGTTCCCACAGCCCTCTTCCTGGTCCCCTGTCCGAAGGGAATGCTGCAGCTGACCGCCTTGCCTCCACAGGAATTCTCCTAGCCTCTGTCTCTAATCCTGCTGACTTTCATTCCCTAACCCATGTTAATCTTAAAGGTCTTCGAGCTCGATTTCCTGATATTCCTCTGCCACAGTTAAAACGTATTCTTGCTACATGTTCCTCCTGTGCAGGTCTAATCAAAACACCTGCTATTCAGATTCTGGGGGTTAATCCTCGAGGTTTAAAAGCCAACGCTCTTTGGCAAATTGATGTTACCCACATACCTAACTTTGGCAAACAAAAATATGTGTTCGTCTCAATTGATACCTTCTCTAAGTTTATGTGGGCTACCGCTCAGACTGGAGAAAACTCAAAAAAGCTTATAAGCCATATGCTCTCCTGTTTTGCTGTAATGGGCTTACATCTTCAACTTAAAACGGATAATGGACATGCTTTTACCAGCAAACAATTTAAAGATTTTTGTTCCCTCTGGAACATTACTCATACTACAGGCATTCCGTATAATCCACAGGGACAAGGCATTGTTGAGAGGGCCCATCAAACTCTTAAGGCTCAATTAAATAAAGAAAAAGGGTAAATGTATCCCCCTAATAACCAGCTGGCAAAAGCCTTAACTACATTAAATCTCTTTAATATTTACAAAAACTCCGACCAACCTCCTATAATTCTTCATTGGCAAACACCACCCACCCTCCCAGCTATTAAAGTCAAATGGAAAGACCCACTTGATAAAATTTGGAAAGGACCTGACCCCCTGTTGACTATGGGGAGGGGTTTTGCATGTATTTTTCCACAAAATTACTCCAAGCCTGTTTGGGTTCCTGCCCGCCATGTCCAGCAATACCCACATGATGGCGCTGATATCCCTGAAGAACAAGAAACACTGCAAGAAGACTGGCTGCAAGAGGACTGGCTACAGGATGCACCCCAGGATCCATAATACAGCATGGCAGAATAAAAAAAAAATCTGATTCACAGAACATCCCCCCCCCCCCGAATGAATGTCTTATGCTATGACTGGCAAGTTGTGTTTTGTGAGTGAGTGAGTGAGTGAGTGAAAAAAAAAAATTGAGTGACCAAAATTTTTGTATGACCCATTGTGCTCAGAGTACTCTGAAAGTTAACTGACTTTATATCAAACGGCTGGACGCAGCCATGGTTTCTGGAGACGTCCAGAAACAGTCCAAAAATTGTTCATTCCCCCTTTTGATTTCTTTTTTAAGTCTTGATACCAATATGAAATGTTTAGTCTTAAACTGTGTGAGTAAAGATGGTTCAAGTATGACAGTAGTTCTAAATTCACATTTGAAATGATATATCTTATTTACAAGTTTTTCTCCTCCTGTGTGTTATAAACTATATGTTTAATATGCGTGTTTCAAGTTTGGTAAACATTAACTTAACAGTTAAATTGTAACTTCGAAGTTACATTTTTACGAGAAGAGGTAAAATCAATTCATTTAAGTAACTGAGTGTTTAAGGTAAAACTCTAAATATTCAATGTGACAATTCATCATCTCCTAAGTTAAAATACAGATTCTCTATACCGGACATTTTTGGAGGGCCCCAAAAATGTCCTGTAAGCTATCTTGTGGAAATTAATCCACAACAAATTTGGCATCAATCTGATATTGTAAATGTACCAAAAAAAAAATGTCACTAAAATGTGTTAACTCTAGTAACCTGAGTTTGCTTAAAAACCCAATGTAAAAATAGTCAAGAATCAATATATGTAACTTAAACTCGGTATGAAAACTTTGCTATATAAAGACTGCTACATGAGGTCACGTAAGATGACCTTTACACAAAATTATAAAGATACCTAAACCAGTTATAATCATTGAGTTATAAATTGTAGTAAACTTCTAATTTGTTACAAAGTTTTTTCATAAGTAATTGACTACAGCTATGACAAGCCTTCGCATAAAGAAGCATCTGCTCATATAGAATCCCCAGAAATCCATCTTGGACCCATGACCTCTGACATCACCCACAATTACAGCCATCCCCAGAAACCCATGATGTGACCTGACACGATCTGGAGAACCTGATTCACAGACTCCGAAGGACAAGACTTTCCTACTGCCTTTCTCTCAACCATCGGTGTCTGCTCTTCCTGCTTCTGTTTCGCCCATCATGTTTTGGCGGTTCCAGGTCACTCTCTACAGAGAAGAAAAGTTCCGGTGGCCATCCTCCTCCATCAAGATAGACGTGTGGCATTTATTTCCTGGCCGTTGACATTGGACTGATGCTTCTATAGAACTTGCTGGACACTCCTTTTATACTGCTGGACTTCTTGAAGAATGACTGTAGCAGTTCATAGAACTTACCGCCAGCTGACTCGGGATTTTGCAATGCCAGATCACCCCTCTAGCCCCTCGGCTTATCAGGTCCCCACTCCTCCACTCATCAGGCTCACTCTGTCTCTTGCTACTCTTACTTATCCCTCCCTGTCTTGTGCTAGTTCTTTTTGAAGACACTTACACACTATCATTCTGCTTTCTTCCCAACAGGTTTCGGTTCACCCCTACACTGCTATTCCCCTGACAGAGATGAAGCCTTTTACAGACATTGACCCAGTTATATATGGCCATTAAGTAAGAGGAAGATGTTGGGGAATTGTGAGGATATGGTTGAGCTTGGAAGGGCTTGAGCCTGAGGGGTGTGTCAATCCTGTTAGTCTCTCTCTCCACGGAGAGGTTGAACAAGGAGGGACAGTAGAACCCCAAAAAAGGTGTGCCTCTTATCAGTCTCCCTGCCTCACAAAGTGCCCCGCACTCCTGATACTATGGCAAAAAGTTAAAAAGAAAGGGGGAGATGTTGGGTAGTTGCCACCTCCCCCTGGCTTCTGCTTAACCATATGCCTATATAGGGATTTTACTGATCCAAAGCTTTGGTCTATTTACATAAATCACTTTTACATAAAGCACTCCAGGGCATTGGTGGTTCTATGACAGGATTCTTGCCTGCTCCACCCCCTCCTTGTCACACACTGATCCCTTCTTTGTCACACTCTGATTTTCACCAGTCACTTTTCTCTCCACCCTCTCTATATCACATCCTGTTTCCACCCTACTTGGAGAGTATAAAAACAGCTGCTCTTCTGATTAAAGACACTTGGAAATTGCTTTCCGGCTCCGAGAGTTCCAGAGTGTATCTCCTGCGGAAGTTGGTGCAGCACGAGTTCCTGATCCCTCTCCCACACAGCAGCCTAGATCAGCTCCAGTTGAGTTCTCTCCAACCCAGAGAGCACTAGCTCGGGAAGAAGTACCCTCAGGCTATCCCGGCACATTAGAAAACAAGAAAAAACACAAATAAACAGCCTGATTACACATCTTGAAGACCTAGGAGAGAAGAACAAAGGAACCCTAAGTAACTAAAGTTAGGGCAGAAATAAATAACATTGAAAATAAGAAAACCATACAAAAGATCAACAAAGTAAATTTTGGTTCTCAAAAGAGTGAACAACATTGACAAATCTTTAGCCAGAATTACAAAAAAAATGGTAGAAGACCCCAAAAAAATCAGATCATAAATGAAAGTGGAGATATCACAACAGACACTTCAGAAACTTTGCTTATCAGATCCCAGAAGATGGCGGATTGAGAAGCTGCTAGTGGCTTGAGCTCTAACCACATCTTCTGGAAATGGTAGGATTTTCTGCCTTTAGTAGGAGAGTCAGTAAGGGGTCCTAGCGGTAACACCAAGGAGGTGACTATAACTTAATTTGGGTTAAGAAATAGACTAGAAAAAAAGGGAACATTTTTTTTCCTTTTAACTATTAAGCACCCCACCTTCCCCTCCCCCTCCCATAACCATTCCCTGGGGACCAGCTCCTAGCAGGCTCCCCTGCTGAGCTTCTGTCTTTACCAAATTCTGTCCCACCAGGGAGTATGATTCATTCTAAATCTGTACCCTTCTGAAACCTCTGGCCTTTTTTCTTTCTAAGTAGCCACCCCCCCACCTCACCCCACATAGCTAATTAAATAATTAAAAATAATAAAAAAAATCTTTCCTTTCACCGCTCTTTTATGACTGTTCTTTTTCTTATCTTTTTCTTTTTTCTCTCTCTTTATTTTTTTATTCTTTTTCCCATTCTTGTCATCCTTTCTTCCTTAATCCTACAGCTTCCAAAGCCACAGGCCCCAGGCCCGACACCACCAAACAGTGTGCTTTTTTAAATTCACTGATACACATTTGGGAATTATTTGGTGGAAGAATTCTGACTCAGTGTGGAATCCCACTGTGAGTGTCTCTGCTCAACTTCCCTTCCTCCTTTAGCCACCCCTAGAATATACAGTGGATAGCAGATTTGCATAACTGTCTATTGCAGCTATCCTTGTCTAGTCCTGAGGTTTGTTTTTTTTTTCTCATTCTTAACATACACCTGCCTCTGATCACAAGGTTTGAGGTAATCTGGGACAGGGTTTTTTTTTACCCTGCTCTATTTTATTATTAATATTATATAAAGGCATATATCTTCCTCCCCTTTAGGTTGATCAGAATTAACTCTTATGGTATCTTTCATTGCTAGGGTAGTGGGCATCGTATCTATTGTGGAAGGAACTTATCTCCTTACTCCTACCTCCTCTACAGACTCTCCCCTCCCTCCTCCTCCTAGTTAATTAAAAAAAATTAAATTAAATTAAATTAAAAATAAAGTAATAAAAAAATAAAACCTTTCCTTTCACTGCTCTTTAATTACAGTTCTTGTTCTTATCTGTTCCCTTTTCTCTCACTTGTCTCTTTTTTCTTTTTCTCTTTTTTTTATATCTTGTCATACACTTCCTCCTTCCTTCTTCTTTGCCTTTCTGAATTTGTGAATTATTTTGGGGAAGAAATGTGACTCAGAGTGGACTCTCTATGTGTGTATCTCTGCTCTAGTTCGCTTTCCCCTCTTGTTGCCCCTAGAATATACAGTGAATAGTAGATTTGCATAACTGTGTATTCTTGCTATCCCTTCTTTCTTTTCTCTTTCTTCTTCACAGGTATTTGGTTACTATTCTTTCATGGACTGGAGAAATAGTTTGGCTAACTGGTAGTGATTAAACTGCTTCAATACTTGATTCGGTTGCTACTGTAATTCCTGAGGTTGGTGAATGCAATTGTCATAAAGGTATTTAGTACAGTGTTGCTTGTACTAAAGACACAACAGCTGAGGAACAACAGAGCATAAAAAAGAAACACATAAATAAAAAAAAATGGGTAGATCAAAAACAAAAATGCTACTCCAATTAATGAAAACAAGAGCCCAGAAGAAACTACAAATCAGCCAGAATAAACAATAGATAAAAAAAAGTATGCAAGCAATAATAAACTTATTAATCACAGAAATGAAAACAACATTGGAGGAAAGGAATGGCAGTATTAGGGAAACAACAGTTGAGACCCCCAAAGAAAATACTGATTATCTTGAGGCAATTAGAGAACTGAAAGCTGAAATAGCTATAATGAAGAAAGAAGCTGAGGCAAGGGAAAGCAGACTAACAGAAGCAGAAAACAGAATTAGTCAGACAGAAGATGAGTTAGAGAAAACGAAGAAAGAGGGGAAAGAGCTTAAAAAGGGATTGAGAGACACTGAAAACAACAACAGAGACATATGGGATGATCTTAAAAGAAGTAACATTCATATAATTGACCTGCCAGAGGAAGGGGAAGCAAATATTCTAGAGGAAATAATACAAGAAAACTTCCCAGACCTGAATAACAGAAAGGATATCAAGGTTCAAGAGGCCCAGAGAGTACCAAACAGAATCAACCCAGACCTGAAGACACCAAGACACATCATAGTCACAATGAGAAGAAGTAAGGATAAAGAAAGCATCCTAAAGGCTGCAAGAGAGAAACAAAAAGTCACATACAAGGGAAAACACATAAGATTATCTGAAGACTTCTCCACTCAAACTCTAAAAGCCAGAAGAGAATGGCAAGATATCTATCGAGCCCTGAATGAAAAAGGGTTTCAACCAAGGATAATATATCCTGCTAGACTTTCATTCAAACTAGATGGAGGGATCAAAATCTTCTTAGACAAACAACAGTTAAAGGAGGCAACCATCATCAAACCTCCCTGAAAGAGGTTCTAAAAGACCTCTTATAAACAAGAACATCACTACAATACTGGTAATATATCAAAGCAAAGAAAAAAAATTTTTTGAACAATGGCACTACAATACATTAAATCCATAATATCAATAAATGTCAATGGCTTAAACTCACCCATCAAAAGGCACAGAGTTGGGGGATGGATCAGAAAACATAATCCAAACATATGCTGCTTGCAAGAATCCCATCTGTTACAACAAGATAAACACAGACTGAAAGTGAAAGGATGGAAAACTATCATACAGGCTAACGGACCACAAAAAAGGGCAGGAACAGCTATTCTCATCTCAGACACGATAGATTTTAAATTAAATAAAGTAATAATAATAAAAGATAGGCAAGGACATTACATAATGATTAGAGGATCAATCAGCCAAGAAAACATAACAATCATTAACATCTATGCACCCAATGTGGGACCATCTAAATACATCAAGCACTTACTGAAAGAATTTCAAAAATACATCAATAGTAATACAATAATAGTGGGAGACTTCAATACACCACTCTCACACCTAGACAGATCAACAAAGCAGAGAACCAACAGAGTTACAAGAGAATTGAATGAAGAGATTGACAGACTAGACCTTTTGACATTTGCAGAGTCCTTCACCCCAAAAAACTGGAATACACCTTCTTTTCAAATCCACATAACACATACTCAAGGATAGACCACATGTTATGCCACAAAGCAGCATCAATAAATTCAAGAACATTGAAATCATCCCAAGTATCTTTTTAGACCACAGAGGAGTAAAACTAACATTCAACAACAAACAGACAATTATTAAAAGTCACAGAATTTGGAAACTAAACAACATACTCCTTAAGAACCACTGGGTCAGAGGTTCACTCAAGCAGGAAACTCAAATGTTCCTGGAAACAAATGAAAATGAAGACACAACCTATCAAAATATTTGGGACACAGCCAAATCAGTACTAATAGGGAAACTTACAGCCATACAATCACATATTAAACACCAAAAGAAGCTCAAATGAATGACCTTACTGCACACCTCAAGGACTTAGAGGAAGACGAACAAAGGAACCCTAAAGCATCCAGAAGGACAGAAATCACTAAAGTTAGAGCAGAAATAAACAACATCGAAAATAAAAGAACCATACAAAAGATCAATGAAGCCAAATGTTGGTTCTTTGAAAGATTAAACAAAATTGACAAACCCCTAGCCAGACTCACGAAAGAAAAGAGAGAAGACTCAAATTAATAGAATTATAAACAATGCAGGAGATATCACAACTGACACCACAGAAATCCAGAGAATCCTGCGAAACTTCTATAAAGAACTATATGCCACCAAGCTAGAGAATCTGGAAGAAATGGACCAATTCCTAGAAACCTATGCACTTCCAAAACTGAACCAAGAAGAACTACAAAATCTAAATGCACCAATCACAGACAAAGAAATTGAAACCATTATTAAGAACCTCCCTGACAACAAAAGTCCTGGACCAGATGGCTCCACAAATGAATTCTACAAAACATTCAGGAAACAGTTAGTACCCATACTTCTTAAACTTTTCCATAAGACTGAAGAAACAGGAATACCCCCTTCCACCTTCTATGAAGCCAACATCACCCTGATACCAAAAGCAGAGAGGAACACAACAAAAAAGGAAAACTACAGACCAATATCTCTTATGAACATAGATGCCAAAATATTAAACAAGATATTGGCCAACTGGATACAGCAATATATCAAAAAGATTTTTCATCACGGCCAAGTGGGATGCATCCCAGGAATGCAAGGTTGGTTCAACATACGTAAGTCAATCAATGTCATTCACCACATCAATAAAAGCAAAGCCAAAAGCCACATGATTATTTCAATAGATGCAGAGAAAGCCTTTGACAAAATCCAACACCAATTCATGCTCAAAACTCTACAAAAATGGGAATAGATGGGAAATTCCTCAAGATAGTGGAGTCTATATATAGCAAAACTACAGCCAACATCATACTGAATGGACAGAAGCTGAAAGCATTCCCCCTCAGATCGGGGACTAGACAGGGCTGTCCACTGTCACCGTTACTCTTAAACATAGTACTGGAAGTTCTTGCCATAGCAATCAGGCAAGAAAAAGGAATCAAAGGAATATTGATTGGAAGGGAAGAAGTCAAGCTCTCACTATTTGCAGATGATATGATAGTATACATAGAAAAACCTAAAGAATCCAGCAGAAAACTACTGGAAGTTATTAGGCAATATAGCAAGGTATCAGGCTACAAAAATCAATGTACAAAAATCAGTGGCATTTCTTTATGCAAACACTAAATCTGAAGAAGAAGACATCCAGAAATCACTCCCATTTACTGTTTCAGCAATATCAATAAAATACCTAGGAATAAAGTTGACCAAAGAAGTGAAAGACTTATATACTGAAAACTATGAGTCACTACTCAAGGAAATAGAAACTGATACCAAGAAATGGAAAGATATCCCATGCTCATGGATTGGAAGAATAAATATCATCAAAATGAATATTCTCCCCAGAGCCATATACAAATTTAATGCAATACCCATCAAAGTTCCAGCAAGCTGCTTTAAGAGAATAGAACAAACACTACAATCATTTATATGGAACCTGAAAACACCTAGAATTGCCAAATAATCTTAAGGAAAAGAAACAGAAATGGAGGCATCACACACCCAGACTTTAAATTATATTACAAAGCCATCATCATCAAAACAGCATGATACTGGAACAAAAATAGTCACACAGACCAGTGGAACAGAATTGAAATCCCAGAAATAAATCCCCACACCTATGGACATCTAATCTTTGATAAGGGGGCCTAAAGGATTAAATGGAAAAAGGAGGCTCTCTTCAATAAATGTTGCTGGGAAAACTGGGTTGTAACATGCAGAAGAATGAAATTGAACCACTTTATCTCACCAGGAACAAAAATCAACTCCAAATGGATCAAAAACCTAGATATCAGACCAGAAACAATCAAATACTTAGAGTAAAACATTGGTAAAACAGATTCTCACCTACACCTCAAGGACATCTTTGATTAATCAAACCAAATTTCAAGGAAGACTAATGCAGAAACAAACCATTGGGACTACATCAAATTGAAAAGCTTCTGCACATCCAAAGAAACTATTAAACTAACAGAGAGATCCCTCACAGAATGGGAGAAGATCTTCACATGCCATACATCAGACAAGAAACTAATCACCAAAATATATAAAGAGCTCAGCAAACTTAGCACCAGAAAAGCAAATTACCCCATCCAAAAATGGGCAGAGGATATGAACAAAATATTTACTATGGAGGATATCCAAAAGGCTAACAAACATATGAAAAACTGCTCTAGGTCACTTATTGTCAGTGAAATGCAAATTAAGACAACACTAAGATACCACCTCACTCCTGTAAGAATGGCATACATCAAAAAGGACAGCAGCAACAAATGCTGGAGAGGTTGTGGGGACAGGGGAACCCTTTTACATTGCTGGTTGGAATGTAAATTGGTCCAGCCTCTGTGGAGAACAGTCTGGAAAACTCTCAGAAGGCTAGACATGGACCTTCCATATGATCCAGTAATTCCTCTCCTGGGGTTATACCCCAAGGACTCCATAACACCCAACCAAAAAGAGGTGTGTACTCCTATGTTCATAGCAGCACAATTCATAATAGCTAAAACCTGGAAGCAACCCAGGTGCCCAACAACAAATGAGTGACTGAGAAAGCTGTGGTATATATACACAATGGAATACTATGCAGCTATCAAGGACAATGAACCCACCTTCGCTGACCCATCTTGGACAGAGCTCGAAGGAATTATGTTAAGTGAGCTAAGTCAGAAAGATAAAGATGAGTATGGGATGATCCCACTCATCAACAGAAGTTGAGTAAGAAGGTCTGAAAGGGAAACTAAAAGCAGGATCTGACCAAATTGTAAGTAGGGCACCAAAGTAAACACCCTGTGGTGAGGGGTGGACATGCAGCTTCCTGGGCCAATGTGGGGTGGGAGCGGGTGGGAGGGATGGGTCACAGTCTTTTGGTGGTGGGAATGGTGTTTATGTACACTCCTAGTAAAATGTAGTCATATAAATCACTGGTTAATTAATAAGAGAGGGGGAAAATTAATAGTATGTCTCAAAGTTTTTCAACACACAAACTGAATCTTTTCAATATATAGGCTGTGTAATTGATATGGAGACTCTCTCAAAAGCCTAGACCAAGTAGATCAGAAGCAACCAATAGCACAGCTATATATAAGATACTGGGTACTGTACAGCAAACCCTAACAAAAGGACTTTTCAAAGTTAACCCAATTACCAAATAATGTGAGGATAACATTAACTACTGATTGTCTTTTTGAACCCCAAGACAGCAGGAACCTCACATCTCCACTATAGGGCCCCTACTTCCCCCAGTCCTGGAACCATTGGATAGGGCCCACTTTCCTATATGCCTCTCCCAATCCATATGAAATAATATTGCATCTGCCGATCACAACCTAACCAATGCAATGATTGCCACCTCAACATGCTTCACTTCAGACTGTGTCCAGAGACTTCACGTGTGGAATGACAACCATTCAGCTTCATTACTCGGGTGGACCTTTCATTTCATAGTATACTCTAATTCCATCTCAGGTGGTTCACTTTCTAACAAAGTCCCAAAACCTATATATAGACCAGGATCTGTGACAGAGAGAGTGCATATGTTCACACGTATCCATAAACTACTGCAAAATATATACCTGAAAGCAGAAGTACACTAGAGTTTGCAGTGAGTACCCCCCTAACACTTCCTCTCCACTATTCCAAACTTTGGGTCCATGATTGCTCAACAATTTGTTTGGCTTCATATGTTAGCTCTCTTTTCAGTCACCAGGTTCCAGATGTCATCAGGATGCAGGCCAGGCTTCCCTAGACTGAAGACCCCACCAATGTGTCCTGGAGCTCTGCTTCCCCAGAGACCCACTCTACTAGGGAAAGAGAGAGGCAGACTGGGAGTATTGACTGACCAGTCAACGTCCATGTTCAGCGGGGAAGCAATTACAGAAGCCAGACCTTCTACCTTCTGCAACCCACAATGACCCTGGGTCCATGCTCCCAGAGGGATAGAGAATGAGAAAGCTATCAGAGGAGGGCGTGGGATATGGAGATTGGGTGGTGGGAATTGTGTGGAAGTGTACCCCTCCTACCCTATGGTTTTGTTAATTAATACTTTTTTATTAATTAACAAAAAATAAAATAAAGTAAAATAAATAAAGAAATTTAGCTTATCATGTGAGACTTCTATATACTACTATAAGACACCAAGCTAGAGAACCTGGAAAAATTGGATGATTTCGTAGATACCTACAAACTTATCTAGAAGAACTAGATAAAATGAACTGGCCCATCACATGTAATGAAATTGAAACAGCTATCAAAAACCTTCCCAAAAATATAAGTCCTGGACCAGATAGTTTTACAAATGAATTCTACTAAACCTTCCAAGAAGAACTATTACCTCTACTTTCAAAAGTCTTCCAGAAGATTGAAGACACAGGAATATCCCCTTCTACTTCTATGAAACCAACATCACTTTGATACCAAAAGCAGACAAGGACACAACCTAAAAAGAAAACTACAGACCAATATCTATGATGAACATAGATGGCAAAATATTGAACAAAATTCTAGCCCACTAGATACAGCAGTATATTAAAAAGATTGTTCATCATGACCAAGTGGGGTTTATCCCAGAGATGCAAGGTTGGTTTAGTAGACATAAATCAATCAACCTGATCCACCACATCAATAAAAGCAACACAAAAAACCACATGGTCATATCAGTAGACGCAGAGAAAGCCTTTGACAAAATACAACATCGTTTTATGATCAAAACACTACAAAAAATGGGAATAGATATAAAATTCCTGAAGATAGTGGAGTCTATATATAGCAAACCTAAAGCCAACATCATACTCAGTGGTGAAAAACTGGAAGTATTTCCCCTCAAATCAGGTACTAGACAAGGCTGCCCACTATCAATATTACTATTAAATATAGTGTAGGAATTCCTTGCCATAGGAATCAGGCAGGAGCAAGGAATTAAAGTTATACAGATTGGAAGAGAACAAGTCAAACTCTCACTATTTGCAGATGACATGATAATATACATAGAAGAACTTAAGGAATCCAGCAAGAAGCTTTTGGAAATCATCAGGCAATACAGTAAGGTGTCAGGCTACAAAATTAACATTAAAAAGTCAGTGGCATTCCTCTATGCAAACACTAAGTTGGAAGAACATGAAATCCAGAAATCAATTCCTTTTAATATATCAATCAAAGCAATAACATATCTAGGAGTAAACCTAACTAAAGAAGTGAACGACATGTATACTGAAAATTATGAGTAACTACTCAAGGAAATTGAAAAAGACACAAAGAAGTGGAAAGATATTCCATGTCCATAGGTTGGAAGAATTAACATCATTAAAATGAATATACTATCCAGAGCCATATAAAAATTTAATGCAATTCCCATAAATATCCCATCCAACTTTTTTAAGATAATAGAAAAAAAAAAAACTACAGATGTTATCTGGAACCAGAAAAGACCTAGAATTGCCAAAATAATCTTGAGAAGAAAGAACAGAACTGGAAGCATCACACTCCCAGATCTCAAATTATATTATAGTGCCATTGCTATCAAAACTGCTTAGTACTGGAACAAGAATAGACACACTGACCAGTGGAATAGAATTGAGAGCCCAGAACTTGTTGTTTTCGACGGGCTATGTTGTTTTCATCGGGCTGGCTTCACGGGCAGGTAACAGACGACCAGGGACTCATGGTTGAGCTGTAGGCAGTATCTCTTTATTCATGCAGGACACAGCACAATCTAAGACGAGCTAAGTTAAACTCAAAGTACAGTACTGTAAAACTCACAATGCTGTCTTTATATATGCTTGCCAAGTAAGGTGGAAACAGGATGTGACATAGAGAGGGTGGAGAGAAAAGTGACTGGTGAAAATCAGAGTGTGACAAAGAGGGGGCAGATTAGGTGAGAATCCTATCACTGAACCACAAATGCCCTGGAGGGAGGGTGGAACTTGTTAACAGTGGTTATGTAAATAGAATGAAGTGGTTATGTAAATAGAATAGTGTTAAGCAGGGGGGATTTAAACCAAATGAAACAGAAGGGGTCTCATGCAATCCAACAAGAACTAAGCACCCACACCTATGGATATCTAATCTTTGACAAAGGTGCCCAGACTATTAAATGGGGAAAGCAGAATCTCTTCAACAAATTGTGATTGAAAACATGGGTTAAAAAATGCAGAAGAATCAAACCGAACCACTATATTTCACCAAACACAAAAGTAAATTCCAAGTATATCAAGGACTTGGATGTTAGACCGGAAACCATCCGATACTTAGAGGAAAATATTGGCAGAACTCTTTTCTGCATAAATTTTAAGGACATCTTCAATGAAGTGAATTCAATTACAAAGAAGACTAAGGCAAGCATAAACCTATGGGAATACATCAAATTGAAAAGCTTCTGCACAGCAAAAGAAACCACTACCCAAACAAAGAGATCTCTCACAGAATGGGAGTAGATATTTACATGTCATACATCTGACAAGAGGCTAATAACAAAAATAAATATGAACTTCGCCAAAGACAACAACAAGAAAACAAATTACCCCATCCAAAAATGGGGAGACAACATGGACAGAATAATCAGCACAGAAGAGATCCAAAAGGCCAGGAGAACAATCTGGAGAGCTCACAGATGGCTAGAAATGGACCTACCCTGTGATCCTGCTACTTCTTTCCTGGGGATATATCCTAAGGAACCCAACACATCCATCCAAAAAGATCTGTGTACACATATGTTCTTAGCAGCACAATTTGTAAGAGCCAAAACCTGGAAGCAACCCAGGGGTGTCCAATAACAGATGAGTGGCTGAGCAAGTTGTTGTATATATGTGAATACTACTCAGCTATAAAAAATGGTGACTTCATCGTTTTCAGCCGAACTTGGATGGACATTGAAAAATTCATGTAAAGTGAAGTAAGTCAGAAACAGAAGGGTGAATATGGGATGATCTCACTCTCAGGCAGAAGTTGAAAAACAAGATCAGAAGAGCAAACACAAGTAGAACCTGAACTGGAATTGTCGTATTGCACCAAAGTAAAAGACTCTAGGGTGGCTGGAGGGGAGAATACAGGTCCAAGAAGGATGACAGAGGACCTAGTGGGGGTGATATTGTTATATGGAAAACTGGGAAATGTTATGCATCTACAAACTCTTGTAATTACTTTTGAATGTAAAACAATAATTCCCCAATGAAGAAATTAACAAAATAAAAACAGTCTTTTAATAGTGCAAAAGAAATACATAAATTTGCAATTGTACTTAGCAATTCAAAATAAAATATCAAATGATAAAAAATTTTAAAATAAAAGCATTTTTTTACATAGGTTCTATATTTAAGGACTGAGGAATGAGGTGTGATGTAAGCATGAATTACCATGGAGAGAATTACCAGGCAAACTACAGAAATATTTGAAACCAAGCCTTAAAAGCCATTCTAGTTATATTCTGCCCACACAAAAGAAAGCATGGGCCAGGAAGATAGCTAAGAATAGATAGTGTGGCTGTTTTCTCATATGTAGAACCCAGGTTTAAGACTTTCCTGCACTGGGAAGAAACTTTATTACTGTGGTAACTTTC
This sequence comes from Erinaceus europaeus, assembly GCF_950295315.1. Classification (NCBI taxonomy): domain Eukaryota; kingdom Metazoa; phylum Chordata; class Mammalia; order Eulipotyphla; family Erinaceidae; genus Erinaceus; species Erinaceus europaeus. Next base: position 34,978,592 of record NC_080162.1, read on the forward strand.
TCTCTCTCTCTCTCTCTCTCTCTCTCTCTCTGTGTGTGTGTGTGTGTGTGTTTCTATTTCTATATTAAAACAAAAAAGAAAGAAAGAAAGAGAAGAAAGAAAGGAGTTGACTAGTACCAGTGACAACAAAAGAAAAAGGGAAAAAAAAATACAAAGGAGCAGTAAAGCACAAGGCTAGATTCTCCCACTACTAATGAAAGAAACATAATGAATTTCATTAAGGTGAAATCACAGTTCTGGGACAAGAAATTTTCCCCGTGGATATATTCTTAAAGACCCAAGAATAGAGCAGTTAGCACAGGACTCAGAACCTCATGTATCTGGCTATTTGACCATACTTTGTTCCATTTCATTCCCCTTGGACTGCATATTCACTACAAGTAGCATTAATTTGTTGCCGTATCACCCAAAGGTATTTGCCTCACAAACTGTCCTGAAAACATGAATAATTGTGATACGTTGTATCATTTAGTAAGCTTGCTTGTAGAAGAGGTCAGTCAGATTTGAGACAAAGGAGTCTCAGTGCCTTTTCTTTAGAGAGAAGTTCCAGAATTACTTCATAAGTCAGCTCCTGGGGCAGTTTACATTTGACATTTTGGTGGAACTTGGAGGAAAGATGGCCAGAAAATATTCTGAGTTAATGATTTCATTAATCATTTTCTATGGAAAGTTAACAGCAGTATTGCCAAAGCTTCTGGCTCTCTATAACAAGGGTCTCCTTCCACTTCCTTTGATTTTTCTTTAAATGTTCACTACCAGTCTTCCTGGTGCTTGCCTCGGGCCCTTCTATCTCCAGCAGTAGATCACTTGTCATCTGTAATAGTATTGTATATTATTTACATTTAATGTGCACAGCAAGGTGATTTAATATAAGTCTATGTTGTGAAATGATTAACACAGTCTAGCTAAGAAACGCTTTATGTGTGTGGTGAGAACACTTAAAATCTACACTCAGTAAAGCTTAAACACACAATACAGTATTATTAACTATAGCCATTATATTTTACATGAATTCCTGAAACTTGTTCTTTATATAGTTGAAGTTTATCTTTTTAGATCAACAGTGTCTACCTTTCTCTCTAGCTCTGAGTTTTATTATATTATGATCTATATTAAATGAGGGTACATAGCATTTGTATTTCTCTGTCTAGTTAATTTAACTTAATTTTAGTTTAATGTTCTGCTTCAACAACTGTTGCAAATGACAAATTTTCCTTTTTTTTGACTTTTACAATTCTTTCTCCATATATATCATTCACATATATTTATATTATATGTGAGTATGTATATCATTATATTTATAATTTTTTCTTTAACCAGTCCATTCACCAATGGACATTTAAGTTATTTCCATGACTTAGAAACTGTGTACAGTACAGCAATAGAGCTGTTTTCTTTGAAAATATATATAAGGAATAATATCACAGATTATATGGATAATTTATTTTTAACTTTTGAAGCACTTTATACTGTATTTTACAAGGACTATATCAATTCACATTCCTAAAAACAGGGCACAAGAATCCCCTTTTCATAGTATCCGCAACATTTATTATATCATCTTTTGGAAAAAAAAAGGGATTTTAATAATATATATCTTGTACATATGAGAGAGACTGAGTAACTCACACATTACTTCAGGTACTATCTTTTTTGAAGGGTGGGGACTAATATTTTATAGTAGATACTATTGTTGGTACATGTGTAAAGTTTCTCAGTTTTCCCCTACCCCTCTTCCTAGGTCCTCTTCCCCCACCATCATGCACAAGGACCTGAAAACAGTCCTCCCCCACCCCTACCCCAGTCCATTGCTTTGGTGCAATACAACAAACTCAGTCCAAGTTGTTCATTGTGTTTCCCCTTTCTATTCTTATTTTTCACCTTCTGTCAAAGAGTAAGATCATCCCATATCCATTTTTTCTCTTTCTGGCTTATCTCACTTATCATGATTTGTTCAAGCTCCATCCAGGATTTAGTGAAGAATTTGAATTCATCATTCTTGATGAGTGTTTGTAGCTTTTATTTTATCCTCTTAAAAAATGGTGGGGCCTTAATGAAGATTGCATTAAATTTATATATGGCTCTGGGTAGAACAGTCATTTTGATGATGTTAATTCTTCTAGTCTATGAACATGGAATATATTTATATTTCCTTGAACAGTAACTCATAAATTTCAGTATACAGTGTTTTCACTTCTTTTGATAGATTTATTCCTAGATATTTTGTTTTTGCTTCTATATTAAATGAGACTGATTTCTTCTTTTTCTAACTTAGTGTTTGCATAAAGAAATGCCATCAACATTTGTATATTAATTTAGTAGCTGGGCACCTTACTGTATTGCTTGATAATTTCCAGGAGCTTCTTGTAAATTTAACTTATTTTCCAATTGTATCTTTTTTTTTTTTAATTTTTTATTTAAGAAAGGATTAGTGAACAAAAGCATAAGGTAGGAGGGGTACAACTCCACACAATTCCCAACACCCAATCCCCATAACCCACCCCCTCCCCTGATAGCTTTCCCATTCTCTATCCCTCTGGGAGCATGGACCCAGGGTCGCTGAGGGATGCAGAAGGTAGAAGGTCTGGCTTCTGTAATTGCTTCCCCGCTGAACATGGGCGTTGACTGGTCGGTCCATACCCCCAGTCTGCCTCTCTCTCTTAGTAGGGTGTGACTCTGGGGAAGCTGAGCTCCAGGACATATTGGTGGGGTCTTCAATCCAGGGAAGCCTAGCCAGCATCCTGGTGGCATCTGGAACCTGGTGATTGAAAAGAGAGTTAACATATGAAGCCAAACAATTTGTTGAGCAATCATGGATCCCAAGCTTGGAATAGTGGAGAGGAAGTGTTAGGGAGGTACTCACTGCAAACTCTAGTGTAGTCCTGCTTTCAGGTATATATTTTGCAGTAGTTTATGGATACGTGTGCACATAAGCTCTCTCTCACAGAAACTGGTGTATATCTAGGTTATGGGACTTTGTTAGAAAGTGAACTACCTGAGATGAAATTAGAGTGTACTATTAAAGGAAAGGTCTCACCCGAGTAATGAAGCTGAAGGGTTGTCATTCCACACGTGAAGTCTCTGGATACATTCTGAGGTGAAGCATGTTGAGGTAGCAATCGTTGCTTTGGTTAGGTTGTGATCGGCAGACGCAATGTTATTTGGTTTGGATTGGGAGATGCATACGGGAAAGTGGGCCCTATCCAAGGGTTCCAGGACTGGGGGAAGTAGGGGCTCTATAGTGAAGATGTGAGGTTCCTGCTGTCTTAGGGTTCAAAAAGACACTCAATAGTTAATATTATCATCACATTATTTGTTAATTGGGTTAACTTTGAAAAGTCCCTTTGTTATGGTTTGCTGGACAGTACCCAGTATCTTGTATACAGCTGTGCTATTGGAAGCTTCTAATCTACTTGGTCTAGGCTTTTGAGAGAGTCCGCATATCAAATACATAGCCTATATATTAAAAAGATTCAGTTTGTCTTTTGAGAAACTTTGAGACATACAATTGATTTCCCCCTCTCATATTAATTAGCTACTGATTTATATGTCTACATTTTGCTAGGAGTGTACATAAACACCATTCCCACCACCAAAGGACTGTGACCCATCCCTCCCGCCCACTCCCACCCCCCCACTGGCCCAGGAAGCTACATGCCTACCCCTCACCACTGGGTTTTTACTTTGGTGCCCTACTTACAATTTGATCAGGTCCTGCTTTTAGTTTCCCTTTCAGATCTTCTTAGTCAGCTTCTATTGATGAGTGGGATCATCCCATACTCATCTTTATCAACTCCAAATGGATCAAAGACCTAGATGTCAGACCAGAAACAATCAAATACTTAGAGGAAAACATTGGTAAAACACTTTCCCACATACACCTCAAGGACATCTTTGATGAATCAAACCCAATTGCAAGGAAGACCAAAGCAGAAACAAACCAATGGGACTACATCAAATTGAAAAGCTTCTGCACATCCAAAGAAACTATTAAACAAACAGAGAGACCCCTCACAGAATGGGAGAAGATCTTCACATGCCAGACATCAGACAAGAAACTAATCACCAAAATATATAAAGAGCTCAGCAAACTTAGCCGCAAAAAAGCAAATGACCCCATCCAAAAATGGGCAGAGGAAATGAACAAAACATTCACCACAGAGGAGATCCAAAAGGCTAACAAACATATGAAAAACTGCTCTAGGTCACTGATTATCAGAGAAATGCAAATTAAGACAACACTAAGATACCACCTCACTCCTGTAAGAATGGCATACATCAAAAAGGACAGCAGCAACAAATGCTGGAGAGGATGTGGGGACAGAGGAACCCTTTTACATTGCTGGTGGGAATGTAAATTGGTACAGCCTCTGTGGAGAGCAGTCTGGAAAACTCTCAGAAGGCTAGACATGGACCTTCCATATGACCCAATAATTCCTCTCCTGGGGTTATACCCCAAGGACTCCATAACACCCAACCAAAAAGAGGTGTGTACTCCTATGTTCATAGCAGCACAATTCATAATAGCTAAAACCTGGAAGCAACCCAGGTGCCCAACAACAGATGAGTGGCTGAGAAAGCTGTGGTATATATACACAATGGAATACTATGCAGCTATCAAGAACAATGAACCCACCTTCTCTGACCCATCTTGGACAGAGCTAGAAGGAATTATGTTAAGTGAACTAAGTCAATTGTATCTTTTTTATTCCTTCAATTCACTTTAGATGAAGGTGAGGTAGACAATTTACCTTCCCAAGAGTTCTCCAGTGACATAGGAAGTCTGACTAAGAAGTTCATCGAAGGGGTATCCAGCATCCTTTCACTTGTGTGCTGAGGTCCTGGTGGCTAGAAGACAGCTCTATCTGTTCTGAAATGCAGCCAGGCAATTACTTGAGGGGTCTGGAATGCTGAAGCCTTCTTGGATCAGCAGTCTGTTTCTACACTGGGGGGTTGAAGCAGAAAAGTCACCATTTGCCCTTGTCCTATTTGTACTTTCTGCTGTTCATATACACATCACAAGTTTCTTTTGTGATTTCTTTGTCTGCCTTCTTCTGCTGTTTCTCTCCTTCTGGCTTGGAAATCTTGTTTCCATTCAGATATGCCAGGATCTGAAGAGATTTCTTGAGGAAAGTTAGCCTACAGTTGTCTTCATACAGCCATCTTAGCCCCACCTATGCCATCTTTTTGATGACACTGATCCAAACAAGAGATTATTGAAGGGAAGTTTTGATAAAGCAGCACCTCTCCCTCTGCACCAGGCAGGAAGCCAGGAAAAGGGACCAGGCAGAGGCCAGAAGAATATCTAGAGCTAGCACTCCCTCCCTACATAGCAACAAAGGCCATAAAACTCAGATAGAGCACCTGAGGACAAAGGCTGAAACACATTTCCTCAGGCACTGTCCTTCCTCTGGAAGACTAGGGGACCTGGGGACTTCTCTCTCTTTCTTGGGGCTTTACATGGCCTACATGTCTTAAATTTTCTTCTCTGTTTCTGTCCTTAGTTTCTCCAAATAAATGTTCATCTTCTTCCTGAAACATGACTTGTAATTTTTCCATGTAGCAGTCAGTCTTGAACCCCACAGGAGGGAACTGGGGATTGGCCCCATTTATCTGTTCCTTCTTCCTTCTACAAAATGATATAGCACTGTGGTTTTAACTTGTGCTGCTATGATAACTAGTAATGTCAAACTTTTTTTTTTCATATACTTGCTAAGCACTTTTATTTCTCTTGAGGAGTGTCTAACTCCATTTTAACTGGATTTTTTTTTGCTTCATATATTTTTAATATTACCCCCTTACTAAATTATATGGTATCCTATTGTCTTTTTCTTTTCCACAGAGTAACTTTTTATTTTGTAGGTTATTTTCTTTTTTTTAAGATTTTATTTATTTATTAATGAGAAAGATAGGAGGAGAGAGAGAGAAAGAACCAGACATCACTCTGGTGCATGTACTGCCAGGGATTGAACTCAGGACCTCATGCTTGAGAGTCCGACGCTTTATCCACTGTGCCACCTCCTGGACCACTGTAGGTTATTTTCTTTGTTGTTAAAGAACATGTTTAGCTCTATGTGGTCTCCCTTATTTATTTTTACCTATATTTTTGAATCATATCACAATTAAACTGTTGCCTAGGTTAATGTCATGGAAATTCTGTGCTATATTTTCTCTTTAATTTCAGGTATAACATTTGATTTTCTAGTTCTTTTTTTAGTTAATGGTTTAAAAGTTTAGTTTCATTCATTTACATGCAGATATACAGGTTTTTAAATATCATTTATTGAGATACTGTCCTTTCCTCAGTGTTTATTCTTGACATATTTGTCAGAGATTAGCAGCTTATATATTGATTTATATATTGTTCTGTATTCTGTGACATTGGTCCAAGCATCTGTTTTCATACCCACCTTACAGTTTTTATGAAACAATTTTATATTCATAATGTATTTTGAAATCAAGATGTTTGATGCTTACAGTTCCATTCGCCTTTTTCAAACTTTTTGACCAATATAGATTTTTGTTCATATATAAAAGGTAGGTTGACTTTTTTATGGTACAACTATACCATGTTTCTTAGTTCTAACAGTTTCTTGTAGTGCCCATAGTTGTATATATATTAACAAATCATAAGCAGTAACAAATAACTTCCCTCACAGGTTTCTCTCTCTTTCCCTTTTTCTTTTTCTCTCTTTCTTCTTGCCTATGTCTATGACTTTCAGCACATTATTGAATCAAAGTGGTGAGAGTGGATTTCATCTTGTTCTTGATCTTATCATGAATTTTTGTCAAATGATTTATCTGAATTTATTGAAATGACTAATTTTTTATCCTTTTGTTAAGGTAGTATATTGCCTAAAAACAAACTGATAAAGCAATCTGGATATCAAAGAGATTATGTCACTGCATAGGGCATATGTCTTATATATATACAGCTGAAGTTCAAACCTCCACACCAAACTGAACAAAGCAAGCCAAATTTTTGTACAGCCTCCTCCTTTTTTTTTTTTTGGTATAAACAAAATTAGGTCAATATACATTACTGAGGTCCATTAAAATGATTCTAATCTAAGATTTTTAGAAATTGAACTAGGGTAAAATGATGTATATTGATAGCTATAAGCATCCATTTTTGCACATTTCAATGAATGTCAACTATGTGTCAGATGTAATTTTGCATGCAAAGATAGAATAGTCCGGGAAAGGACCTCTACTTTTAATCTGTAGAGGAAGATGTTTTATATAAAGGAGTGTGTATTTTGTAAAGAAATACACACTGAAAATTTTCTCAGACTTACAGTATAAAGTGAAAACTAAAACAAAACAAAAAAAAACTAACTAATTTTCTGTTACTGTGAACTAGGATGGAGCAAATTATAGTGAACACAAAAGCTTATGGGCATAATCATAGTTAGAGTGCCTTAAACTTAAAATTCTGAACCTCCTTAATGGATTTTTTAAAATTATGGTCTTTGTCCTCTAATGCCAATATAACTGACATCTAAAACTAAATAAAACAAAGGTCAAATGTTATTATATGAGCCTAGAGACTAATATAGATATGTAGCATACTACTTTAGAATCCTTATTAGCGGGAGTTGGGTGGTAGCACATCGGGTTAAGCGCAAGTGGTGCAAAGCTCAAGGACCAGCGCAAGGATCCTGGTTCAGGCCTCCACTTCCCCACACCTGCAGGGAAGTTGCTTCACCTGCGGTAAAGTAAGAATAAATCAGCGACATAGGACTACAAAAATAGAAACTATGAATGTTAGTATTCTTTTTGTTTCTAAACAACTCTCTATAAGCACACTAAGTGAGAATGAAATGTAGAAAACTAGTAATGATCTAAGTTTAAATTGAGATGTGTCCTCTGTTCATACTCTGCTCAGAGACTACTAGAGACAGGGTAGGGTCTTCAAATTGTAGCTTATTTTTTCCTTTCTATAGTTGTAAATATATATTTTACTTGTTGAACATGACGCATGATTCCTTCTTTCTTGGGTAAAGGTACTTTCATCTCTGGCTAGAGGCAGCATGCTCACTGTTGTAGGCAGTTTATAGGATTGACAATCAATGTACCTAGTTGCTTCAACTTAAAAATTGAGCTTAAGATGCAATTTTGCCCTGTGGTCTTTGAATATGAGGGGTTAGGCAGTAATGTCCCCCCTTCCTGAATTAGTAAGCCCAGAAAGAAAATATTAATTTTTAGTTCTGTGCAGATTCAAGAAAATATCTTCATTTCTACTTTTCAACAGGTAGTGCCTTAGGCATTAAATATAACATCTAACTCATTTACCCTTTAGTCAGAATCACTGTGGTGGGGAAGAAATCTGTGCATCCTAGACAGTTGACCATACCTGTTCCTAAAATACTGATAAAAAGAACCTTTTCTTATTTTTAAAGGAGTCAATTGGCTGGTTTATTAAGGAATAGCATACTTTCAAAGTTAAAAATACATGCAGAAATCTTCAAAGGAAAACAAAACAAAAAAAAGCTTGCAGTGAAAATGGGCAGTGATGGTAGAAAAAGACTTAAGTTGGAGATGAGTGTCTGTTTCTTGGACACTTGTCACAGAGAGATGAGAAATTGTACCCACATGTCAACAACTGTATTGGGAAAAATTAATTTACTCCCCCCCAAATAAAATGATAAAATGATGGGAAAAAAGAAAAGGGCAGTGAGTCCTCTTCAATAGACTTTGGATTTCACGGCGGCAGTGAGAGTACACTACACATCTATGTGTTCTGTGTGCCTGATACAATAGCTCATGTGCAGGGATCAGAAATATAGATACTAATAGGACATATATCAGTGCTAGAAGACCTTGACTTAGAATTTTCTTCTTCCACCTGTAAGCAGTATCTTGTGAAAGTGACTCAAACCCTTCTACTCATGTTTTCCTCATCTATAAAATAGAGTAAATATAACAAACCTTATAAGATAGTTTTGAGAAGATGATGGAATGGGGGCTGGGCAGTTGCAGTGAGTTAAGCACACATGGCACAAAGTGCAAGGTCCGGCACAGAGATCCCGGATCGAGCCCCCAGCTCTCCACCTGCAGGGGGGGTTGCTTCATATGCAGTTAAACAGGTCTGCAGGTGTCTATATTTCTGTCCTCCTCTCTGTCTTCCCCTTCTCTTTCAACTTCTGTCTTATCCAACAACAACAGCAGCTATAACAACAATAACAAGGGCAACAAAATGGGAAACAATGGCCTCCAGGAGCAGTGGATATGTAATGCAGTCACCAAGGCCAGGGATAACCCTAGAAGCAAAAAAAAAAAAAAAAAAAGATGAATTTAATAAAAGAAATTAACTACAAAAAAAGTGTCTTTCATGACTGAGTGGTGATGCACCTGATTGAGCACATGTATTACAATGTTCAATGACCGGAGTTTGAACCCCTGGTCCCGCCTACAGGGGGAAAGCTTTAGGAGTGTTGAAGCAGGGATGCAGGTGTCTCTCTGTCTCTCTTCCTCTCTATCACCCCCCTCCCTCTTGATTTCTGGCTGTCTCTATCTAATAAATAAAAATAATAAAAACATAAAATAAAATAAGTTTAAAATGTATATTTCTAACTAACACAGACTACTACACAAATTATGCAATGATAATTTGACCAGATAGTTTTTATAAACCATGGAAGCCATAAACTTGGTGTACTATTAAACGTTTTTAAGACTCAGTATACACTAAACATATTGAAAATATTAAAGACTACCCTACCTATATAATTATCGTTAAGCAATTCATGCTTGCTGCAATGCCTCAAAAGTGAATTTAAAAAGGAGAACTACTTCCTGGATCTTTCTGGATCTCAATGGGTCTGTACATGTGCATTTTCCCTGATAAATTTTCTCTTCTTGAACCTTTGGTCTTGGGTCCCATTGTTTCTACATTGCAACTAGCAAGAAGTTCCTGGAAACAAGGTGCTGTACTCTAGACATACTCATTTTCCCATTCCACCAGGATTCAAACCCTGGACCAGCACACAGGGCCAAACTGCTATGGTGTCTCTCCCTCTCTCATATTTCCACACAGACATGATGGACCTAGACCTCTAACATATCTCTCTCATCACTGTCACTGGCCATCTCCATTAGGAACAACATAATGGACCCCTGTGTGGGCCCATATAGGGTCTTGCCCTCAATGTGGGTCAACAATGGCAGGGAATGTTCTATTCTCTGAAGGGAGGTTGAACAACATACTCTACCTACTACCCCGGGAATATGGGTCTTGAAATTAGTGCAGCCTGGAATGTTCCTAGCCATGACTACAGAATGTGAGCTCAGACTTACAAGTGATGCAGAGGTTACATAGGCCCTGGTGCTGAACATGGGCCTCAGATCAAATCAATGGGATTTACAGCCAACAATATTTATATATTTTCCCCATATTTAGGAGCTAATCTCTTAGAATTTGAGAGTGAAGAAGATAGCAAGAAAAAGACTAACATCTGCATACCTACTTCACTGCTTGTGAATCTTCTCTCCTGCTCATGGGATTAGAGGCTTGAACCTGGGTTTTTGTACATGAATATGTGTGCACTCTACCAGATCACTACCTGTTCCCCTCACCTGATCTCCAACAGTACATAATTTTAAAATGTATACAGAACATTTACCAAGTTAAAGCATACTCTGTGGCATAAAGCTAGCATGTGTTTGAAACATTAAAATAATACACAAGTTTTCTGATCACAATAGAACTGAATTTCAAATAAGTTACAAGAAGATATGTAGAACACCATATTTGTAAGGGAAATACAACTTTGAAATAGTGTATGTCAAAAAAAAAGTTGGACAAGAAAGCATTTGAACTTAATGAAAACTAATACACAACATCATAAAATTATCAGAATATTGCTGAAGTAGTTTTCAGAGGGAAATTTATAGTACAAAATCCTTATAAAAGACATAAATAGGGAGTCGGGCGGTAGCACTGTGGGTTAAGCGCACATGGCATGACGTGCAAGGACTCGTGTAAGGATCCCGGTTCAAGACTCACCTGCAGGGGAATTGCTTCACAGTCAGTGAAACAGGTCTGCAGGTGTCTTTCTCTCCCCTCATCTGTCTTCCCCTCCTCTCTCTATTTCTCTCTGTCTTATCTAACAACAACATCCATAACAACAACAATAATAATAAATACAACAACATTAACAATAACAAAAAAACAAGGGCAACAAAACGGAAAATAAATAAATAAAATATAAATATATTTTAAAAGACATAAATAAGTACTTCAAATGAGTGATCACAGTGCCTACCTTAAGAAAACATAAAAATATTATTTAAACATAAAATAAGCATTAAAAGGCCAGTGATAAAATAAAGACATAAACTAATAAGACAGAAAATACAACAAAATTATAAAATAAAACCTGATTCTCTGAGATCACTAAAATGATAAAATAATACCCAGACTAGGCAAAAAAAAGTCATAAATAAATAATCAACATTAAAAGTTTTAGTGGTTTTATCAAAACAGATTTTATAGATAATAAGACAACCTTATGAATAAAGGCCTGTCAATAAATTTGAAGAAAAACAGGTGAAGTGGAAATGTTTTCCTGAAAAATAATTATGCTCACCCTGGATACAATAGATAACCTGAATAGTTACAGATCTGTTAAATAAATTAAATTCACATTTAAAACATCACCGCAAAGAAAATCAACATCTGACTATAGTCCAAAATACTAATATCAGTTCTGCATTAAATTTTCTAGAAAAATATAAAAGAAGTTATTTTATGTCTTCTTTATTTTTTTCTTTCTCCTTTCTTTCTTTCTTTCTTTCTTTCTTTCTTTCTTTCTTTCTTTCTTTCTTTCTTTCTTTCTCCTTTTCTTCCAGAGTTATGCCTGGGGCTTGGTGCCTGCACTACAAATCCACTGATCTTGGTGACCATTTTTTTCCATTGTTATTGTTGCTGTTATTGTTGTTATTGATGATATTGCTATTATTGTTGCTGCTATTGTTGTTGGGTAGGACAGAGAGAAATCGAGAGAGGAGGGAAAGACAGATACGGGGAGAAAAAGATAGACACCTGCAGACCTGCTTCGTTGCTTGAGAAAGACTCTCCTGCAGTTGGGGAGCTGGGGACTCTAGCTGGGATCCTTAGGCCGGTCCTTGCACTTAGCACTATGTGCATTTATCACAGTCACTGCCTGGACCCCCGAAGTTATTTCACTGAGCAGCTTTATTCTTATAACAAACTCAGAAGATATTACATAGAAATAATGCTACCGGGAGTCGGGCAGTAGCACAGCGGGTTAAGTGCAGGTGGTGCAAAGCGCAAGGACCTGCTTAAGGATCCTGGTTTGAGCCCCCAAGCAGGGGAGTTGCTTCACAAGCAGTGAAGCAGGTCTGCAGGTGTCTATCTTTCTCTCCCCCTCTCTGTCTTCCCCTCCTCTCTTGATTTCTCTCTGTCCTATCCAACAACAACATCAATAACAACAACAATAACTACAACAATAAAAAAAAAGGGCAACAAAAGGGAATAAAGAAAATTTATTAAAAAAAAAAAAGAAATAATGCTACCAAAACCATCACTAGTAGACATAGAAGCAAAAATTCTTATTCTGTAAACCCCATACAATACTAATTAAATACTACCAAAGCATATCCAGAATCTGTATGGTAAAAATTACAAAATGTTGTTTAATAAGTAATAATTGGAGACAATGGAGATAATATAGTGATTATGCAAAAACCCTTTTATGTCTGAGGCACCAAAGGTACCAGGTTCAGCCCCTGGCACCACCATAAACCAGAGCTGAGTAGTGCTCTGGTAAAGAAAATAAAAGAAAAATTAAACAAAGATGAAAAAAGAGAAGAGAAAAAGAGAAAGGAGAGAAGGGAAAGGAAGGGAAGGGAAGGGAAGGGAGGGGGAGGGGGAGGGGGAGGGGAGGGGAGGGGAGGAGGGGAGGGGAGGGGAGGGGAGGGAAGGGAAGGGAAGGGAAGGGAAGGGAAGGGAAGGGAAGGGAAGGGAAGGGAAGGGAAGGGAAGGGAAGGGAAGGGAAGGGAAGGGAAGGGAAGGGAAGGGAAGGGAAGGGAAGGGAAGGGAAGGGAAGGGAATAAAATAGCAATAATTGGGACCTGGCAAGTGGCTCACCCATTATGTAGAATATGCCTTACAAAGTATGAGGACCCAAGTTAGAGGACCCAGGTTTGACCCTTGGGCCACTACATGAGAATACCTTCAGGAGAGAAGTTTCATGAATACTAAAATTGTACCAAGATGTGTCTGCACTCTTTGCCTTTTCCTCCTTCTCTGTCTCCCTCTGTCTCTCACTCTCTAAAGAAAAGAAAAGGGAGAAAACGGTCACAGAGAATTGTACATACCTACAGGCACTGAGCCCCAGTGACAACACTGGTGGCAAAAAAATAAATAAATAAATAAAATAAATATAATCAGAAAGACATCTGTGTTCATAGATAGGAAAATTATGTGACAGCCACTCCCCCACATTGATTTTCAGTTTTAATGCACCCACTATCAAAATTCAAGCATAAATAGTCAAGCTCATTACTATCTTTACATACAAAGAGAGAATATATATTTTCTAGTATTATCCTAGTATTTAACATATAAAACACAGATTTCACAAGTGGTAAAAAATAACATTATCTTTTACTGAAGAACTAGAGTTCATTGAAATGCATCTGCAAAAAGAACTATGGATTAAGCCTTGTACTATTTTCCTATCATATAAAGTCATCTCATCCACAGTCAGAAAAGTTTAATTAAAGAATCATTGGATTTAATGAATTAACATGTAACTAACATGTAACAAATAGTTGTGGGTTCAGATGATAAAGCTATGTATTAGTGGCTAAGAAAAAATGTTAAATTTTATTTCTTCTACAAAATATGATCTGCTTCAGTCTTTCTTAAAAAGTGAGGTGAGAGAGAGCAAGAATATGAAGAATAGTTAAGATTTTCTTTAAAAAGAAGAATGAAGTGAGAGAAAGCACTCCTCCCTGTGTTAAGGCTTACTGTGCAGCTCAGTGATCAATATGGTATAATATTGGTAGAGTAGACTAGACTTATTCATGGATGGAACAGATTGAGTATACAGAAATAGATAGACACAAATATGCCCAACTGATGTTTGGCAGAAGCACAAAAGCTATATCACAAAAGGAAGATTTTTTTTCTCAAAAATGGCACTGTAGCACTTGGACATCTATTACAGAGACCTGAACCTCAGCTCAAGTCACACAGATTTTTTTTTTTATTCTCCACCAGGGTCATCCCTAGGGTTCAGTGCTTTTTTCTTTTCTTTGGTAGAACAGAGAGACTTAAGAGGGGAGGAGAAAACAGAGGAAGAGAAATAGACAAACTATATAAACACCTGTAGCATATGCCTCACAGCTCTTTTAAGTTATGCCCCTGCAGGTGGTAGTGAGGGCTTGAACCTGGGTCCTTGCACTTAGCCAGGTGGGCTACTGTAGGGGACCGGGTGAGGAGAGAAATGATGAGAAATCTTTTCTGACACAAACCTCATAGTAGAATCTTTGAATCAGCTATCAGAGTTGAAAACCTCCATGGGACAGCTGTTTCGTTACCAGAGGCTAAACCTCCATATCCTACACGCTGTGGCGACGTGTGCTGCTGAAACAGCTTTCAATGTGCTCCGTGCTGAAGCTCATAGTTATTTCTGATGGTAAGTGCAGTAAAGGACATCACTGTCTCTGACTTTATCACAGTCCAGAGTAGAGAGTAAGATAATGTCTCAGTCCATAATCCAAATGATTACATAACTGGATGAAGGATCCAAATTCATGGGAAAGCCTGCCAAAATTTGCTGTTGGTCCCAGTAAACATGTTCAGCATTCCATTTCAGGCCATTACATGAATGGTTCCAAGGTTTCTTGCCTCTGAATGTTTTCATTTCTCTCCCTTCCTTGGGATCCTTGTGGGGGCTGGACTCCCACACTGTGGAGTTGGTTTCCCACATGCCATCATCCATCCCAAGTCATACAGTTTTTACAGATTAAAATAATTCATGGACAAAATGAAAGCATTAGGTCTGGGAAAGATAGCTCTATATTAAACCACAGGGTTTGCATGTATGAGATGCCATGCATGAGATGGCATTAATGATCCCTGCAACCTCATCTGCCAGAAATAAGTAATGTCCTAGCCTTTCTCTATCTTTTCTATCATAGAACAATAAAAATAATGGACAAGGAGATAGTTCAGTCTATTAGAGAACCAACCTGTGTGTGAAGACAAAAATATCCCAGGTTTATATCTTAGCACTAATTTATACCAGAATTCAATAGTACTCTGGTTACCTCTATCCCCCATGTTTCCCCATCCTCTCTATCATAATAAAGTTTCACCATTAAGTCTGTAAAAATAAATAATAAAAAAGCAAAGAATGCAATTCAAACATACATAGGAGAAAAATGTGAAATACTTGGAGTTAAACAAAGAATGTTTGAGTTTACATTGTTATAATTTTGTTGAATTCATCAAATGAGTATTTTCTTTTCCTTCATAAAAGTCCCTATAAAGAAAATAAAAATACATAAATTAATGATAAGAAAGTATATTTGCAAATTTTTTTCTTACAAAAACCTTACTTCTAAAATACACAAAGCATCTGAAAACTCTGTATTTTTAAATGTAATTAAAATTGAACAAAAACTATGAATAGACACTTCACTAAATAGCTTACATAAATGTCAAATAAGCACATGAAGAAATGTTCAACATCTTTTCCATAAGAAAAATGTAAATTTAGACCTCACTGAGCTAGTACTACATGCTTATCAAAATGGAAATTTTAAAAATAGTGACTATCTAATGCTGGTGAAGATTTGAAGAAACTAGCTACTATTTTGCTAGTGGTAATACAAAATGATAGAGTTATTCTAGAAAAGTAGTGTGTAAATTTCTTTTTTAAAAAATGGAATGACCAGAAACCCAACAATTATACTCTAAGGGAATCATTTCATTGAAAACTTAGGTTCATGCATAAATATGCATGTGAATTTTATCACAATAATCAAAATATGCAGTAGTCAAAAACGTAGACCTAAATTTCCACTATGGTTAAGTTAACAATGGTGTACTCATACCTTGGAATAATACTATTTGGAAGTAAAAATAAATGAAACTTCCTCAATGTAACTTCCTGAATTAATTTCAAGAGACTGATGCTAAGTCCATCTCAAAAGTACACATACTTTATGTCTCCATAATGATCATTTTCTAAAATAAAAAGTGATTTGGATACCAAATATGTTATTCCCAAGGATAAATTTAGGTGATAGAACATAAGGGCCACAGAGAGCTGAAAAAGAAAAGCAACCTGAGAGCTCCCATGGGCTTTGGTAACATCCATGTTAATGTACTAGTTTTTAACTTAACTAAGGTTTTTAGGGTAAATAAAACCACATGTACATATATACATCTATACAAAAACTATACTAACCCATTTTATTAACAACAGTCAAAACTGGTGCCCAAGAAGTTATTTAGTGACTAGGTCATTGAAGTTAAAAGCATGAAACCCCAAATTTGATCTCTAGTACTACATGAGTTAGAGCTTTGCTCCAATTCTTTCTCTCTCTCCCTCTCCCCACTCCCCACCAAGGGTTGTGAATATATATTACCTTAAAAAGCAATAGCCAGAGAGTTGGGCAGTAGTGCAGGGTGTTAAGTGCACATGTCAGGAAGCACAAGGACAGGCATAAGGATCCTGGTTTGAGCTCCTGGCTCCCCAACTGCAGTGGAGTTGCTTCACAGGCTGTGAAGCAGGTCTGCAGGTATCTTTCTCTCACCCTCTCTGTCTTCCCCTCCTCTCTCCATTTCTCTCTGTCTTATCCAACACAACTACATCAATAACAACTATAATAACTACAACAGTAAAACAAGGGCAACAAAAGTGAATAAATAAATATTAAAAAAATAATAACCAAAAACAAGTGTATGTGGAAAAATAATAATAACCAAAACTGCATATAGCTTAAATAAATAAACACATAATGTCAACAGCCTGATATAATTTAATGATGGCTGTTTTGATCACTACTAGGCCACCCTATCATTGCCCTAGTAAGGGAATCCTAGGATTCCCACCCATAGATGATGTACCTAGACCTCTAGCAGATCCCTCTTTCCACCATTGCTGCTTCATCCACATCAGGAGCAGCATTGTGGACTATCTTTTTGGTCTCTACAGGATCTTTCCCTCAAGGTGAAACAGTAATGGTAGAGACTGTCCCACTCTCCAAGGGAGGCTGGGTCAACATACTCTGCCACTCAAAGAAGACTGGTCCTGAATTGGGAGCAGCCTAGAATGTTCCTAGCTGTAACCATTGAATGCAAGCTCATACCTACAGGGATATAGAGGTTACACAGGCTCCTTTGCTGAATATGGGCCCCAGATCAGATTGATGCATGGGACCTACAGTTAATGGTATTTATATACTTTTCCCATATTTAGGGGCTACTCTCTTCCATGATCCAGCTTTCTAGTCCTATCTCCAACTCTGACACCATCTCCCCAGACAATACCTTTAGCCCAACTGCATGTTTGCTGTCATGCTCAGGTAAAACTAGTAAAGTCATGGACTCCTTAGAATCTACCTAAGATAGATTTCCTAGATTCTTCCAACATGAAGACCCAATTCTCATCTGCTATATTCTTAACTTTAGTTTACTGATTATTAAACAAGTTGTATATCTTAACACTTTTCAGCCACCAAGTTTCAGATGCTACCTTGATGCCAACCTGACTTTCCTGAGCAGGCAACCTTAACAATGTGTCCTAGAACCCACCCTATCTAAAGCAGGCCTCAACAGGGAAAGATAGAAACAGTCTGAGAGTATGGATCAACCTGCCCATATGCATCAGAGAAGCAATTACAGAAGCCAGACCTTCTACCTTCTGCACCCCATAATGATCCTGGATCCATATCCCCAGAGGGATAAAGAATAGGAAAACTTCCAATGGAGGGGTTGGGATACAGAACAATGGTGGTGGGAACTGTGTGGAATTGTAACCCTCTTATTCTACAGTCTTGTCAATCATTATTAAATCAATCAAAAAATACATCATGGTTTATATGTAGAATAGAAAACTACTCAACAATAAAATGGAACTACTGATTTATAGAAAACATGAAATAATTTCAAGTGCATTATACTAAATAAAAGAAGCCAGTTTCAAAATATTATGAAATAAATTACTTCATGTAATTTTCAGATGTAAATATATGTGTGTATGTGTTCTCTGTCCAAAATAGTATTAAGTCATAAATCAATATCAACAATCTTAGAAAATTATATTAAAATGAATATCAAAGTATTTAATTTGGAAGCTATTTTATTTTAAATTTATTTTTATTAGTGATTTAATAATGGTTAAGACAGAAATTTGGTGGTGGGTGGGGAGTAGAGTAACATATTTAAATAAAGATTTCATCAAGAAAACAATCCTAGAGGTAGTAGGATATTTTAATAATATACCATTTTATATCCACTAGGATAACTAAAATTTAAAAGACAGGTATATAGGAATTGTTAGCAAGAAAACTGAGAAATCACAGTCATCATTCATTGCTGATGTGATTTGAAAATCCTACAATAACTTTTGAAAAAATACATTTTATTAAAATGTTAAATAGTAGTTTTGGGCAGTGACACATTCTGTAGAGTGTACACATTACCTAGATTCAAGCCCTCACTTCCCACATTAGGGTGAAGCTTCATGAGCAGTAAAACAGTGTTGCAGGTTTCTGTCTCAATCTTTCTCTCTGTGTATCTGTCCCCCATTCCCTCTCAATTTCTCTATATCTATGAGAAAAGAAAGAAAGAATGAATAAAAGAGAAAATAGCATAATGGGAGAGAAAAAAGAGAGAGAAGAAAAGAAAAAAGAGAAAGAGGGGGAGAAGAGAAGGAAAAAAGGAAAAAGAGGGAGATGAGAAAGGAAAAAATAACCACCAACAGTAGTGATTTTTTTCCACTTATTTTTTCCCCAGCCCCTTTTTTCCACTTTTATTTTGGGATGTGGTGTCGGCACAACAAGTATACTCCTGGTAGCCATTTCCTCTCTCTCCCTCTCTCTCTTTCTCACTCTCTCTCTCCTAATTTTTATTAGATAGGACAGAGAGAAATAGAGGGGAGTAGGAGGTAGAGAGAAGGAGAGATGAACACCTATAGACCTGCTCACCACTAGTGTATTGGAACCCCTACAGTTGGGGGTCAGAAACTTGAACACAAGTCCTTGTTATTGGTAATATGTACACTTAACCTGTTGGTATGCTTCTAATTCTGCTTCTAAAACCCCTTCTGTTTCATTGGTTTAATCCCCCCTGTTTAACACTGTATTCTATTTACATAAATCACTGTTAACTAAGCATCTCCCTGCCTCCAGGGCATTGGTTTAATCCCCAGGGGTTCAAGATATCTTTTTGCTCCACCCCCCTCCTAGTATACCCTTATTTTCACCAATCTCTTCGCTCCACCCTCTCTACGTCACATCCTGTTTCCACCCTACTTGGTGAGTATATATATAAGGACAGGATTGTGATTAGCAATAGCTTAGCTTAGATTGTGCTTCATGCCACATAAATAAAGAGATACTGCTTCCCAGCTCAGCCATGAGTCTCTGGTCGTCTGTCTTCTGCCTGCGAAGCTAGCGTGGCATTAACCAGTGGCACTGCCTATCCCTGAGTAGAAGATTCTTAGTTAAAACTCTGATTCCCAGCAATAGCTGTAGTGGGGGGGGGGGGGGCGGGCATAAGTTAAGTTAAACAGAGTTATTATTGAGTCAGCAATACCTCTCCTCATTTTTAACTTAGGAAACCTGAATATTTATGTTCACACAAAATCTTTGCACAAATATTCATGCCAATATTATTTATGGTAGATGAATGGATACAGTGTGATTTCTATATATATAATTCTCAACAATGATGTAAAATTCAACCATGTAACTGAAGGAAGTACTGAGAGGGGGAAAAAAAACCTGGTAAACATTGTTATCTTAAAGGAAAAGCCACTGTTTCTATGACTCTTATGTGCAATGTTCAAAATAAGAACATCCACAGGCAAAGATGTTTAATGAGCACAAGAGGTTGGAAGGAGAGGATAAGGAAGAGTAAATAGTAACTAGGAAACTTAATCTCTTTAACTTAGGAAATGCTTCACTAAAAAAAAAAAAAAAAAAGCAATAATTCACAAAATAGAAGTAGAAGTAACAAATCCAAAAGTAGTTTCTTTAGAAAGAATATCCAATTAGTGTATTGTCTACTTTGTGCTAGAACAAAATTTTCCATTATAAGGAATAAAATATACACATTCTGAAAGATATTACAGGGGGTTGGGTGGTGGCGCAGTGGGTTAAACGCACCTGGCGCAATGCGCAGGGACTGGCGTAAGGATCCCTGTTCGAGCCCCCGGCTCCCCACCTGCAGGGAAGTCGCTTCACAGGCAGTGAAGCAGGTCTGCAGGTGTCTTTCTCTTCCCCTCTCACTCTGTCTTCCCCTTCTCTCTCCATTTCTCTCTGTCCTATCCAACAACAAAAAAAAGCAATGTCAACAATGGCAATAATAACCTCAACGAGGCTGCAACAACTAGGGCAACAAAAAGGGGTAAAAATGGCCTCCAGGAGCAGTGGATTCATGGTGCAGGCACCGAGCCCAGCAATAACCCTGGAGGGAAAAAAAAAAGAAAGATATTACATACATTAAAAATAATAATATTATAAATAATTTTGTATCCATATATTTGATGGCTTAAAGGGATCAGTGAACTTGCTAAAAAAATGATACAAGAAGAAACAGTAAATCTGCATAATCAGTTCCCTGTCAGGAGTGTTCAAAATATTCTGTATATTGACTAGGCTATTAATCACTTGATAAAACTTGTATAATTACTCAATTAAGATCTGTGCATTTTTAAAATCTTTTTTTATATTTATTTATTTATTCCCTCTTGTTGCCCTTGTTTTATTGTTGTAGTTATTGTTGTTGTTATTAATGTTGTCATTGTTGGATAGGACAGAGAGAAATGGAGAGGGGAGGGGAAGATAGGGGGACAGAAAGATAGACACCTGCAGAACTGCTTCACAGCTTGTGAAGCGACTCCTTTGCAGGTAGGGAGCCAGGAGTTCGAACAGGGATCCTTACGCTGATCCTTGTGCTTTGCGCCGCCTGTGCTTAACATGCTGTGCTACAGCCTGACTCCCATATCTGTGCATTTTTACATGTGAAAATTTCTATTTGTTATCTATTTATTTTTATAATTTTTATTTTAGATTTACATTATGATGGGGAAACAAATCTACACTACTCCCACCACCAAATAACTGCCCCTCACCCACATCCATCGATAACCTCCATAGTTCTCCCAAGGTTACAGAGAGCAGTTGAATTTATGTATATATTTTTTCTTTTCAAGTTCTTGCTTTCCAATTCTCTATAATCCATATATGAGTGCAATTATCTCGTAGCTGTCATTCACTTCCTTCACTAAGTGTAATCACCACCAGTTCCACTCATTTCATCCCCAATGACACAACAGAATCTTTTGTAACTGCTGAGTAGTACTCCATTGAGTATATATCCTTTGACTCAAATTAGTAATCTTTATTCCATTTCTAAATGATTTTTCTTTAAAATCTAAGTACTCTTCCTAGGGATTTTTTCCCTTATATATTTTAAACATTTCTTTGTAATCAAGAAAATGAAAAGACATACACCAAGAGAAACACATGAGCCATTTGAGCAAAGATGGATGAGCATGTGTGAAAGCTGATGCCCATTTTTATTTACTTCTAAGTTCCAGCTTTCATATTCTTTCTAAGCCACAGCTGAACAGCTGGGAACATTCTAGATTATACCCCTTATAGAACCATTGCTCCTTGAGTGACAAAATAGGATGAACCATCCTACCTTATGAGAATAGGGCACTTCTTGCCACTGCTAGATATATAAATTATTAGTAATAATAATAATAATAATAATACCACCTAAGTTACCTACACTTTAGGCCTGATTTGATCCTTTCAGTGTCCAACATATTGTTATTAATAAATATCCTAAAATTTCATAAAACTTTCTAAATTCAAGTATTATATGGTTAATTCTACCCATTAGATTATCAAAGAAAGTGAAGCTCCTAGCTAACTCAATTAGTGCCATGTCCACTTAAACAGGGACAACACCACCCAGCCCCTACTAACTCAATTATAATAATGATTGTGTATTGTCATTTTTAAGTTCCTTATATATAAAAAACATACTATCTGGTTGATATTGTGTTCTTGTTCAATTCTACTAAAGTGCATGAGGCTTATAATGTATAATTCTATGTTTCTTTCTTGCTGGATTCCGTTCAGTAATTCATGCAAAATACAGCTGTTAGTGGTAAATAACTTGTTTTAGTATGGTTAAAAAGCCTTTGTTTCTTCCTCATATTTGAAGGATAATTTTGCAGGGTAGAGTATCCACCATTGAAAATATTTATATTTAAATATTTTAAATTTATGGGAGTTGAGTGGTGGTACAATCAGTTAAATGCACATAGTATGAAGCACAAGAATACAGGTGCAAGCCTCATCCCCACTTGCACCAGGGATCCTTCTTAAGTGGCAAAGCAGGCCTGCAGATGTCTTTCTTTCTCCTTATTTTTTCCCTTTCTTTAGTTCTTCCTGCCCTAGCCAATAAAATTAAATTAAATTTAAAAGAAAGAAAATGACAGCTTGGAGCAGTGGATTTACACTGCTGACACCAAGCCTCATCAATAACGCTGAAGGGAAAAAAATTAAAAATATATCATTCCACTCTGTCCTTGCTTTTATGGTTTATGATGAGAAGTCTAATGAAACCCTGATAACTATACCTGTGTAAACGACATATTTCCTTTCATTAACAGCCTGTAAAATTTTCTCTTTGTCATTAAGTTTTGACAGTTTTACAACCATGCTTCTTAGTGTTGCCTATTTTGGAATCAGAAACCTGAGCATTTGCTCTGCTTCCTGGATGTCTATGTCCTGTGTATTGACAAGATACAGAAAATGTTTCGCTATAATTTCCTTGAATATGGTCTCTATTCCCTTCACTGTGTCCTCTTCTTTATGAATTTTTAAATTTTAATTTATTTATAAAAAGGAAACACAAAGACATAGGATAAGAGGGGTACAATTTCACACAGTTCCCACAACCAGAAATCCCTATCCCACCCCCTTCTCCGATAGCTTTCCTACTCTTTAACCCTCTGTTAGTATGGACCCAAGGTCATTGTGGGATGCATAAGGTTGAAGGTCTGGCTTTTGTAATTGCTTCCCCGCTGAACATGGGCATTGACAGGTTGATCCACACTCCAAACCTGTCTCTCTCTTTCCCTAGTGGGGCGGGGTTCTGGAGAATCAGAGCTCCAGGACACATTGGTGGGGTTGTCTGTCCGGGGAAGTCTGGTTGGCATCATACTAGCATCTAGAACCTGGTGGCTGAAAAGAGAGTTAACATATAAAGCCAAACAAGTTGCTGACTAATCATCAACCTAAAGGCTGGAGTAAAGCAGATGAAAAGTTTGGGGTCAGGGCCCTCCATTTTGTAGATAGCTAGTAGGCATATTTTAATTATATTCCAAAGGGCTTGAGGCTATACAAGTTTTGTTTTTGTTTTTTGTTTGTTTGTTTGGTTTTTTTTGTTGTTTATTTTTTGCCTGAGCCTGAAATCTGATATGCAGGTGGATTCTAGTTATTGTCTGGGGAGATGATGTCATGGTTGGAAAAAGGACGAGAAAGCTGGATTGTTGGTATGCTTCTAATTCTGCTTCTAAAAACCCCTTCTGTTTCATTGGTTTAATACCCCCTGGGATGCATTGGATCGACCTTCTCGTGGTGCATCCCATGAGTACCCATTCATTGGGGAAACTGACGATCCTTCCTAGCCGACTGAATCCACATGGATCCCAGTCACTTTCAAAGCCAGCAACAAGCAGCTCCTGACAGCTTTCAACCTGACGCTGTTGACTGGCTATGGAAGAAGGGCAAACGCTAGAAGAAGAATACCCCCTGATTAACACTGTATTCAATTTACATAACCACTGTATTCTATTTACATAACCACTGCAGGGCATTGGTTTAATCCACACTGGTTCATGATGTGTTTCTGCTCTGCCCCCTCTCGTAGTACACCCTGATTTGCACCAATCACTTTTCCCACCACCCTCTCTATGTCACATCCTGTTTCCACCCTACTTGGCCAGTATATATAAGGACAGAATAGTTCTTAAATATAGTAGTTAGTTTTAGTCTAGCTCGGCTTAGATTGTGCTGCATCCTGCATGACTAAAGCGATACTGCGTACAGCTCAACCATGAGTCCCGGGTCGTCTGTCTCCTCTCGCGAAGCTAGTCCAACACTGGATCAGGGAAGAGAGTATCTCTCAAATATGGGAAAGGTGCATAAATATTGTTGACTGTAAACCCCATCAATATGATGTGATCTGGGGCCCATATTCAGCTTAGGAGCCTATGTGACTTCTGCTTCCCTATATAGATGCAAGCTCACATTCTGTGGTCATAAGTAGCAATGTTCCAAGCTGCCCCAATTTCAGAAACTATGCTTCCTCAGATGTAGCATAGAGTATGTTGTCCATCCTCCCTTTGGAGGATAGAATATTCTCTACCATTGTTGATCCAAGTTGAGGGCAAGGTCTTATGGGGGCCCATAAAAGATTCTGTTTCATTGTTCCTGACAGATATGACTGGTAACAATGGAGAAAGAGATTTATTTGAGGTCTAGGCTCATCATGTCTGTTTGGGAATCTCAGGACTTTCCGATAAGTGCCCCAGCTGATGGGGTGGCCTGATAGTGACTAAAGAGTCATCATTAAAGTTTGCCAGCCCCTTGCCCTTATTCAGCTTTTGCAGTCCTTGATTTGATAAGGATAGCTTAGGAGTAAGTGAGGGAATTATATAATAGGAAATAGAAGAGAAGGGTATCTAAGTCTAAGTAGGAAGTATTTCATTATGAACTTCATACTGACTCACTATAGACTATTGTGTACTTTTGCTTTCAGGTATATATTTTGCCTTAATTTATAAAATGAGAGAAAATGAGCCTCACTCTAGAGGTTCCAGGACTGTGGAAATATAGGCTTTATAGAGGAAGTGGGAGGTTCCTACTGTCTTAGGTTTAAGAAGGCAATAGATAGTTATTGCTATAATCACATTATTTGGCAATTGGGTTATCTTTGAAAAATTCCTTTGTTAGGATTTTCTGTATTATATACACAACATCACCATAATTTATTTGTATTTGTCCTGACATTATTTGTATATAGCTGTGCCACCAGTTGCTTCTGTTCTCCCTGGTCTAAGCTGTTAAGAGAGTTAACATATCAAAGATTCAGCCCAGTAATTCCTCTCCTAGGGATATACTCGAAAGACTCCATAACACCCAACCAAAAAGATATGTGTGTGCCTATGTTCATAGCAGCACAATCCATAATAGCTAAAACCTGGAAGCAAACCAGATGTCCAACAACAGATGGGTGGCTGAGAATGCTGTGGTATATATACTCAATGAAATATTATGCAGCTATTAAGAACAATGAACCCACCTTCTCTGACCCATCTTGCATGGAGCTAGAAGGAATTATGCTAAGTGAGATAAATCAGAAAGATAAAGAGGGAATCTCAAAGAAGTATTTGACTGAATTTGGATTAGGGGACCAAAGTAAAAACCCTGGGTTGAGGGGAGGGCGGGGGGGATAATGGGATGGGACACAATCTTTTGGTGGTAGGCATGGTGTTTATGTACACTCCTGTTAATTTGTAGTCATATAAATCATTATGAGCAGGAAAAAGTGATTGAATGTCTCAACTTTTTAATGCATAGACCATAGGCTGAGTCTTTATCAATTCTTACCACTCTTACATTTGACTGTTCGATGGAGTACTACTTCACAAGAATTGCTTTTTTCTTTTTACACTTTTCTTCTACATCATCTTTAAAATGGTGGAATGAGTTTATTTTTCTCCTACCCAAGATGTTCTCTCCTCTGCATGATTGAGTCTGCTACTTAAACCTGCTACCTGAACCTGTGCAACAGACCGCTGGCTGGGTAGCAGCAGGAGTTGTCAGGGTCTGCTGAAGAGAGCCCTGGGTGGGTCAGGAGCCACACTCTATTGGAGGGTGAATCTGAACTCAATGTTTATTAGACAGGCAAGCTTTTATATACTTTTTTTTTTAGCATTTACATGATATTATGAAAGCAGGAATCTAGAACAGAAAGTAAAGCATTTCTGATAATTGTGGTTTTTCAAGGGAGTGTCAAGCCCTGCGGGAGTAACCTGCAATGCATTCATGAGTAGGAGCTCTCTGCAAAAGTTTAACTTTCTTCCTATTATGAAAATCTAACTCCCTCCTTAATCATGGGGGGGCAGCATAAGCTAAGGCTTTGGCTTTTAAGGGGGGGCAACATATGTCTGATTGAGGAATTTTCTTAAAAGTGTATGTATGTCTTCTATTTTTGATACCTCTTTTAGCTCATTACTTTTTAATATATTTACTAATTTTAATTTATCTACATTAGGGACTCTAGATCTACTGCAGTCTCTGTACCTGGTGCGCCACAAATGTGTCAATTGGGTATATAATTTATAACGTGTTCTGAGAGGAGGCAAACACCAAGGAGGTCTGCTTCTTGCTAATCTTTCTAAAAAAAGGGCAAACTATATCAGGATACATGAGTGTCATTAATACTAACTTTTCTGTCACCCTGCATGTAGGCACCGGTATAGTGCAAAGGGCGGTCAGTGGGCTTAGGTAAATATTTGTGGTAAAGATAGGGAGGAAACCACAGTCTACCACCCATGGGGTAAGCTGGTCGCCATTTAATCATAACTGTAGGTGCTGGTCTGTGGTAGGACCCTCTGTCTGGTTTTCTAACTTGCTGAACTCTGGGTTTTTCTTCAGTTTCTATTTCTTGAAAATGTGAGTCATCAGGGACTATATCCCAGGCTTGGCCTCTGGGAATTAGTGACTGAGTATCCTGGTCATTTGTTATTAATCTATAGACCAGGAGAGCTTTTCCCCACCTGTTTCCGCCAAACATAAGACTCATTGTGATCATAAGAATAATGAATTGTAATCTAAATTTGATCGGCATGCCATGTCTCATTCCCAGAATCACTCTTCCTTGAAGATGTGGTTCCCAGGTGTTGACTTTTATCAGACCCTTCGTTTCTGGTTTGATAGGCATGTGGCAAACCTGTACTGCATTAAAAGTGCCTTTCACATCCTGCAACTCAGCATGATTTTTTAAATGCCCTCTAACTTCTTAGTGAATTCTGTTTGGAATCTTTATTTCATGCTTCCTAACATTTTAGCAAACTCTGTTCATAGCTTTTCTTTTGTATTTCCTAACTCTTTAGTTAAATATTCTTTCAAATCTTGATTATGATTTTACATACTAAGCTTAGATTCTTGGAGAGCTTCATAATGAGTGTTCTATAGTCTTTCTTTTATAGGTCCTTCGTGTCTATAATTTCTTGAAGTCCTTCTGTTTCTTTTTTATCTATAAAACTTGTCAGTTTTTAAGTCCTGCTTTTGGAAATTCTCTGTTGTTTATGCTGGTTAGTGTGCTGTTTATTGCTGGGCCAGCAAGTGGTGCTATTATTATATTACTGGATTTCACTTTGTTTCTACTGTTCTTAGCTTTTTCTAAACTCTGTGCCATGTATATATTTCCTCTCTGTAGACTTCCAGCCTCCATCCAGACCTCATGGTTTCATTGTGTATTGGCCACTACTTTCTCCTGTGTGCTTGAAGAAGCTGGGATTACTGTTCAATTTAGTCACCAGCTGCCAGTGATCCATCCATTTACCTTAACATACATCTGTCTTAGTGCCAGGATAGACTGCACAGCTTCACCTGATATTTCTCCTGCCACTGTGGTGTATCCTTGCAACCAGTTCAGTGCCTAGTTTCTCTGAGGTCATGGGTTAAAAGCACAGACGTTCACTTCTCTCATAGCCAGAACTGTGTGCTTCTGCATAGTCAAATATTACACTGATAGCTGGTGTCACGTTCAGCTTTTATGTATCTGATTTCAATCTATTGCTTCCTCTTCATCCCCCAGAAAATGTGCAAGCACTCAAGCACCCACACAAGGCTACGGTACACTATGGATTTCTGACCTGTTGTTTGATTAGGTTTGCTAAATTAATTATCAATCCATGTTATTTTTAGGGTGTGACTTTATGTCTGATGTTACATTATAGCCACAATTCCCAGAACTAAAAATGTTTAAAATATTTTTATGGAAAGAGAGAGATAAGAAGAATAACATTACTTATGTAGTTCTGACAATCAAATCTGGGACCTCACATATTATTGCTGAACCAACACCCTGGACCTATCATTTTTTAAAAAATAAAATGAAGTGGCAGTAAAACAGTTGACATAGATTTTAATATGTTGTACAGGTCCTGTAATGGATATTATCTAGGCTTGGAACACAGGGAAAAATGTCCCAAAGTCCTTCCCAGACCACTGGAGAAGAGGGAAATTTCAATAAATGTATGTGATGTGGACAAATGAAATTTGAAATATCAACAGTTGTATATGTTTTTATAATGAAAAAAAACAGTTTTCTGAGACAGATCAGACAAATAGAGAGTGAACTGTATATCACATAATAAATAAGCTTCCATGGGAATGTGTCTGTAGACTGCCCCAACTGGATGATGAATTTCTTGCAAATAAGCCAGTTCACACAAAGAAAGGACTTCTTAGCCTCAGGCTTCCTACTAAGGAGAAGGTGTACCTAGTAGGTATAAATGGGGCACAAGGAGATGAGGCACCTTTGTCTAGCAGCTTGCAGAGAGGAGAAAATACTCTAAGGTGTTATCCATCTGTCAAAAGAATCTACATTTCATATCCCTGCTAGGTGAGATGCACAGATGACACTCAGCCACTTAAACAGACACATCTGAGCACATTCAGTTTAACAAGCTTCCTGTAGTGTGAATAACATGGAGAAGTCCTCTGTAATACCACAGGTACCAAAAAATATTCAACTTCACCCTATGCACAACTGCTCTATTGCAGTTGACAACACCACATGTCTTTCATGTGAGTCCTTCTATAGATGTTTCCAATAGGTGTGTATCCCAAGAAGAATGTCAAGGAGACATGCTTACTTATTGTCAGTCACAGTGACAGAGCCAAACTTCAGAAATAACTTTGAAATGTTTTCAAGTCCTCTTGGAAAGTGGTGTTATGACTGGACTTCTCACGGGAGGTAATAGCATAGTGCCATAGTAGTCCCATTCAAAGCAAAATTTATATGATGTACTATGCAGAGTGTATACTATGTGATCTTTGCAAGTAATTATATTGTAAAAGGTGAATTTGGAGACCATGAATCCTGTTTTGCTTTTAAATTTTATTCTTTAAATTTTTTTATTGTCTTTACTTATCTATTGGATAGAGAGAGCCATAAATTAAGAGGAAGGGGGAGATAGGAGAGACAAAGAGACACTTGCAGTCTTGCTTCACTGCTTGTGAAGCTTTACCCCTTCTGGTGGAGACCAGGGGCTCAAACCTAGGTCCTTGTGCATTGTGACATGTGCACTCAACTGGGTGAACCACCACCCACCCCCCCTTTTTTTTATAGAGGAAAAGAAACTGAGAGTGAAAGAAAAAATAGAGAGGAAGAGAGACAGGATGGGGCAGATAGAATAATAGTTATACAAAGATACTTTCATTCCTGAAGCTTCAGAGTCCCAGGTTCAGTCTTGCACACCACCATAGGCCAGAGATGAGCAGTGTGCTAGAGAGAGAGGGAGAGGTAGAAAGAAGAGGAGAGAGAAGAAAGGACGGAGAGGAGAGGAGAGGAGAGGAGAGGAGAGGAGAGGAGAGGAGAGGAGAGGAGAGGAGAGGAGAGGAGAGGAGAGGAGAGAGACAGAGACACCTATAATACTGCTTTGCCACTTATGGAGTCTCTCCCTAACAGGTATAGACCTGGGTTGGTCCTTCTGCATTATGGCATGTATGCTTTACCAGGTATACTATTACCTGGCCATGAGACCATGAGTTCCCATAAATATGGTTAACTATCATTTTGGTGCAATAAATATATGTTTATATTGTAAAAAAAAATAAAAATATTTTTCAAGAATTCTAATATATAGTCAGGGCTCAGAACTCAGTTTCATAAGCACTTCTCTCCAAGAGAAGACAAAGCAGGGAGTTCATTGCATATGAAGTACTTATGAAGTACTAGCAGGATAATAATTCACTTGCATAGTGAGCTTGTTTTGTCATGGGCACAAAGCAGGTTCAAGCTTGCTCTCTACTGCACTAAGAGAAGTTTCAGTGCTATGGTGTCTGTATCTATCTCTTCTTGTCTGAAAAATTCAAGATACACACACTCTCTCTCTCTCTCTGTCTCTCTGTCTCTTTCTCTCTATATATACCTATCTCTCTTTTTCTCTCCTCTATTACACACACACACACACACACACACACACACACACCAGAAGACCCATCATGAAGAACAAAACAACTAAGATTAGCAGTGGTGAAACCTCACCTGACCATCCATTAGTGGGCCCATAGCCCTTCTGCTGAACTAAGGACCTTGGGCAGGCATCTGGCTTCAATCCTCTGCAGCATCCACTCTGAGCTTTCTTCTATCTGCAGGGTCCATGCTGTAAGAGGACATCACCCCCTGCAGCATACTTCACACCTTACAGACAAGTCTGACTCATGCCTTCAGGTGGAACTGGCATTTCTGGCTACTCAGCTGAGACAGAGATCCCTCTGTGCAGGATACCCACAAGTCTCACGTCAATGGTGCTTTAACAATAGGAGAAGGATAGCTAGAAGGTCCTAAAAAGCATGACAGCAAGCCTATTCTTTTAATGGGTGGGATAGGGGAGGTTAATGGTTTAGAGTGCAGTTATAGACATAGGAGTACAATAGCTCATTTTCCTTTTCATCATTCAATAGGGGCTGAGTTCTCTCCACCCCCTTCCTTTCTCCTTTCCCTGAGTACTTTGCTCTGATGCAGTACACCACACCCAGTCCATGTTTTGCTTTGTCATTTTCTCTCTGTCCTTATTTATTAAATTATACCTGTAAGTGAGGTCATTTGATGTTTGTCCTCCTTTAGACTTGTTTTGCTTAACATGATATCTATCTTCAAGTTCCAACCAATTGGACACAAAGGAGATTACTTTATTTTCAGTGGCTGAATAGTAGTCAGTTGTGTATATATACCACAATTTCCTTATTTACTCATCTGTCACTGGGCATCTGGGTTGCTTTAAGTTTGAGTTATTCCCAATTATACTGCTATGAACATAAACACATATAGACCTCTTCTAATAAGTGTTTTTGTTAACGTTTGGGTAAATACCCAGGAGAGAAATTGCTACTTCATAGAATAAATCCATTTCTAGTATTCTGAGAAATCTTCAGACTGTTTAATATGAGGGTTGGACAAATTTATATTACCATCAGCAGTACAGAACTGCCCTTTTCCCAATACCTTTTCCAGTATTCATTGTTTCTGTCCTTTCTGATATGTGATACTCTCACAGGTGTAAAGTGATATCACACTCTTGTCTTTATTTGTATTTCTCAGATAAATCAGTGACTCTGAGCACTATTTATTGTGTCTGTTGGCCGTCTGGATCTCTTCCTTAGTGACATTTTGTCCATTTCCTTGTCCTGTTTTCTAATGAAGTTTTTGTTGTTATATTTACTGAATTCTTTCTGTATTTTAGTTATTAGTGCTTTGTCTAATGTATGTCTCTCCTACTCTGTAGGGTGTCATTGTATTTGGATGATAGTAGCTTTTGCTATGCAGAAGCATTTCAGTTAAGTGTAGTCCTATTCATTTATTTTTGTTTATATTTTATTTATTATTAGACTTAAATCTTTGAAGACATTTCTGAAGCATAGATTGTAAAGTATCCTGCCAATGTTTTCCTCTATCTATTTGATTCTTATTTAATGCCCATGTCTTGGAGTCAATTTGTGTTGACTTTTGTGTGTGGTATGTGGTGGTTCAATTTCATTTATTTGCACACCCCAACCTAATTTTCCCAATACTACTTGTTGACGGGACTCTCCTTTCTCCAATTAATATTTTGAGCCCTCTTGTCAAAAATGATTTGCACATATGTGCAGGGCATATTTCTAGGCACTCAATTCTATTTCTCTGCTCTATGTGCCTATTTTGGTTCTAGTACCAGGTGATTTTGACTACAATAGCTTGGTAGTATAGTTTGATGTCAGTAAATACGATGTCTCCTGCCTTATTCTTTTTTCTCAAGATTGGATTGATAATCCTAGATATTTTATGATTATAGATAAGTATTGTAACTTCATTTGATTCAGACAGTCAGTGAGGTATATTCTAGCATAGCCTGAAAAAGCCTCTAACATGGGGGGGATGTGAAAGTTAGGACTCAAGTATTAAAGCATGTCTTTCAGGGAAGCCCTGGAATATATGCAGAACATAGACAAGTGTTCATTGTATTTTGCTTCTGAAGTCTGCATACTCCTGCTTGCTAATAAAAAATAGCACTTCCCAAAATAAGTTCCTTACTACATGTTCACCTGGTTTCACATCAGACTCAGGCAACTCTAACTCTGCATTACAGGTGCTTTTCCATAACATAATACAAACAGAGATTCTGATACAACTATGGAAATGAATCACAGTAAACATTTCAACAGTGAAAGGGCATGCACATACAAAGATATGAGTATTTCTAGGTTGTCGGGCGGTAGCGCAGCAGGTTAAGCGCAGGTGGCGCTAAGAGCAAAGACCAACTAAGGATCCCAGTTCACGCACCCGGCTCCCCACCTGCTGGGGAGTCCCTTCACAAGCTGTGAAAGAGGTCTGCAGATGTCTATCTTTCTCTCCCCCTCTCTGTCTTCCCCTCATCTCTCCATTTCTGTCTGTCATATCCAACAATGAAGACATCAATTACAACAATAATAAAAAACAACAAAGGCAACAAAAGGGAAAATAGATAAATATTTTTAAAAAATTAAAAGAAAGATATGAATATTTCTAGTACCTCTATAAAATTACAAGTACCCCTTGCTTTTTATTTCATAAGATATCAGTCTCAGTGATCTTCCCATATTGGTGTGTATGATTTTAATTCATTTCATGGAACTTATTTGTTTATATCCATTCACTTCAGTCTACCTGATTTTAATTAATTTATTGATGGACATCCAGGTGACCATTGCAACTATGCTACAATAAATCTTGTGAAATATCCACCTTTGAATATGCATGTTAGTATCAATTTAGGATAAAATGTGAGAAGCTCCCCTCCAAAAAATAATAGTTTAAAACTGAAGTTTTCCAAAGAATAAACACAAATTACCCAGAGACACATGAAAAATATATGTGTTATTAGGGAAATGCAAATTAAAATTACAAAGAGGGTATGGAAGGCAGCAAACCTGGTAGAAAAAAAAAAACATGAGAAGCAGAATTTCTGGTTCTAGTTGTGCAGACACTTTACATTTAAAGCAATAGCAGCTAAAATTTAAAACTATCAATAATTAGTTTGCTACATAAAGTATTCTGTAAATGCGTTCATTTACACATTCATCCATATATCTATACACACACACACCTTATTTTCAATCATCACAAGTCCTGATACTGAGAACTCAAACCCAGTACATTTATAACTCAAGAGTGGAAACAGTCCCCACCCCACCTCCCAAAGCCCCTGAACCATGTCTACCATCCTAAGTGGTCACAGCATCCTTCCTCTATCTCGCCCCCCCTTCACCTCCTTCCTGTCTTCAAAAAATCATTCTCATTCTTCACAGGACTTCTTGATCTGAAGCTTTCTTGCCTACCTTTACTCAATAAAGTTCAATTTACAAAGGAGAACAATATCTCCACATGAGAAATGCTATAAAAGTTTCAAGAGAGAGCAAGCATAGAAGAAAGGGGAAATGGATCAAGAATACTCATTTGAGAAAGGAGGCATTAAAGGGAAAGAGAGAAGACCAGAGCTAAAAGCATAGCCAGGTGGGTGAATTGGTGGTGGTAGGGGGGTTCAATACCAGGAGTTTGTGTCTGTTCAATAGGGAGTACAGAAGACACAGAAGGCAGGGGCTCCCACACCCCACGTGGTGAAAGATGGGCCAGTTTTGCTTGTTACAGGAAAGGGTCAGGCTTACGAAATTCAACTTCCCTCAAGAAAGAAATCAAACGCATCTCTCCTGGTAAGTGCCCAGTCCTTTCACCAAGGGTTAGCAGCTCTTTTTAAAGTGAACCAATTAATTCAATTCTTCATTCATTCTGCAAATTTATGGAGAGCAACTACTATTATTCTGGGAGCTGAGTATCTGTAACGGGCATTTTAACACAAAAACAAATCTCTGAACTGAAAGAGGTTTTCAACCTGACTACCTATTTAGCCAGAACAAAGTAAATGGCACTTATGCAAGACCCCAGCACAGCAGAGTAGTGCAATGAGTGAAATCAGGGATTTGGTCAGACAGACTTGGATCCTGTACTCAGATAGGGAGCACACCAGTAACAAGGCAGGTTGGCACAAGGCCCTGTGTTGTGCAAGCTCATCAGGTCACCTTCTGCTGGTCTTCTAGTAATAGACATTTATTAATACAGCAATGTTAGCTGTCTACAAAGGATAGTGACAGAAAACTGTTAATAGACACAGAAAGATAGTGTGGGGTATACTGGAAAGAGTGGATGACAAGTCAAAAGATACATTACAGCACCTACTTGCCATGCATAGGGTCATGGATTCAAGTGTTTTCATGGTAAGTCCATGTATGTCACCAGGAGAACTCTATTGATGGTGGAGCAGTGTCACTGTGTCTCTCTTCTCTGTCCATCTCCCTTTGTCTCCTTTTCCCTTCCATAACCCCCTTCTGTCTCCCTCCCTCTATCCTTCCTTCTAATAATGGATGAATGAATGA
This sequence comes from Erinaceus europaeus, assembly GCF_950295315.1. Taxonomy (NCBI): domain Eukaryota; kingdom Metazoa; phylum Chordata; class Mammalia; order Eulipotyphla; family Erinaceidae; genus Erinaceus; species Erinaceus europaeus. Next base: position 35,013,566 of record NC_080162.1, read on the forward strand.
AGAAATTGGTACTGGGAGACAGCTTAGAGTTTTCACACATACGTGAGGATCTGAGACCATTCGCTGATGCCGTACTGGGGGGGATTGGGGGCGAGGGTGGTGGTGAACAGGAGAGGCTTTCATGTTTCAGATCATTGGAGATCACCATCTACAGGCCATCTGAGAAGAGTCTTCCAGTGGTAAAGAAGCAGGCACAAAGACCCTAGGGCACGAGGCAGCCTTACTACTATTATTGTCTCAGGGAATTGAGTCAGGTGCATATGGTCACAGGTATGTTGTTCAGCAAAACTGAAGAGGAGCAAAGTAGGAAGATGGGAGGGGGAGGGGAGGACATAGTAGAGTGATTATGAGGCATTTCAGACCAGGGAAATTTGGTTTTTCTCTAAGTGTAATAGACAGTAGATGGAGTATTTTTGCACAGGTGATGTGATCTTTGGAAGCTCATGCTGGCAATAAATTCAAGCTAGATAGAAGCATATCCTATCCTGCCTCTGCACTGTTCCTGATCACAAAGATTGTTGAGTATTTAAATACAATGCTCTTCTTGAACTGGAAGCTGTGAAGAAGCTCTGCTTCTTAGACCACAGATCTTAAACCTCAGCACAGTGTGGCCAGGTGGCAAATACACATACTTTTGCTAAGAAAGGAGTTAGGAGGGTGCAGGGACACTCCCAAGTCCAAAGGGGGTTGAATCAGCAGCACAGTATTTATTTTCTAGACTCCATTCTGCCCTGCCTGCTGGTTTATCTTGCTTATTGTGCACACCACAAGCTGATAGCCATTTAGCTAATACTCAGTTCTATTTTGGGTGAGCCTAGCATATGGTGGCAGGAACCATTGCCCAGATTCGGCTCCTTAAAAGCAAGCTCTGGCAAGTATACTGAGTCAGCTGCAATCATTTGTTAGGAAGATAGGTCAACGGGAGACCCAGGAAGACTCTTTGTCTCTCAAAGTCTCATTTAAAGACAGGGAGAGCATCAACATTGCTTTAGCATCAATCTTTTCCTGAATCCAATCTCTCTGCCAGAAACACCATGTGTCGGAGCATCAGGAAAGAAAAGTAGGTCCTCATCCTTAGAGAGTAAAGGTGATGGGTGGTCGCACACACACAAACACACACACACACACACACACATACACACACACACACACACATATATTCTGATATGCATATGTTTGTCTGGGAGGCAGAAGAATGAGCAGGGGAAATTTCTCAAGGGGTCTGAAAAGATATCCAAATCATCTATTTAAAAAAAATCACATTATGATTTTTTTTATGCAAAGACTTTGCATAAGGCTTCGTGAAGCTCCCAAGGCCATGTTGTAGATCCTTAGAGAAGAACTCTTACCCTTAGGACAACACAAGGGAAAGATCCAAGAAATGGTGCATCATAGCACAAGGGCTAGGGACACAGTAGTGCTTCTGGGAGAAAGGACACACCAGGGCTAAAAAGTCTGGCCAAACATCAAGGTTAACTTTGGTTTTATAGCTGCTTTGGAGGGCTGACTTCTTGGTTTAATGGAGAAAGCCAACGGCTCTCCTCCAGAAAGGCTAAAGCACACATATCAGGTGGAAGTCCCCAGGCACAGCTGTCTAAATTTCAGCAGCTAAGCTTTAGGCAGGTGAGACCTGTGTACACTGAAGGACAGATTGAATGGGCTGCAGTGTAAATGGTCAGCGAAGGGAAAGTTCACAGTTCAGACCCACAGGGGGCAGCTTCAAAAGGTGGAGCAGCTCCATTTTCATAATCCAAAATGAGGAAGGAGAGAGGATTTGCTTCTCTTTTATTAGGTGAGACTTCAGAGTTTAGACAACATAGAAATCAGAGAGACACATATCTGCATATTTAGATGCTGTGGTCTCTTCACAATGTCTACAAGCTCTTTGATAGTCCTCAATTTAAAGGACCTTTAAAGGGCAAAGATTTTTTTTTCTTTGTTCCTTGTGGGATGAACTTTGAGGCTCAATTTAACCAATAGGATGTGGCATCATGTAGTTAAAGTGACATTATGTGTGATGTTGAAGATAAGGATGTGAGTATGATTATGGCTTCTGCCTTACTCATCTCTCAGAGATTTCTACCTGTCTTTCTCCTCTCCCTGCTCCCCTCTCTCCTGCTCCCTTCCACTCTTCCCATCGCCCCCCCCCCCTTATCTCCAGACAATGTACTTGGAAAGAGTGAGACTACCCAGCCAATAACAGAACAGCTCCAAGGACTGTTATCTTCAGAAGCCAAGGCCTGCAAGCAGAGGCAGGAGCTGTTTGGCAGAGAGGGTGGTAAAAGAGAGACACAAGGATTCACAGGATTTCTAGAACTGTGCTTACAGAAGCATCTAAATCATGCAGCCATTTTATGTGCATTATAAAGGAAACTGCAGGCTGCAGAAATCCTAAGTGGGGCATGGTGCCGGGTTTAGATAGAACACAGTGAACTGCTTTAGTCTATCAGGTGCCTTTGTTCAGCTCCAAGGCCAGCTCAGCGGCCAAGAAGTGTTTTATACCCTCACTTAAGCTCTATAATCAGGGTTTATTCCAGCAAAACAAAGACAAAATTATTCCAGATTAGATATACTTTTAGAAGCTATGAATCAGAGGTAATAATGCTGAGTTTACTGAGCACTAACTCTGTGCCAGGAGCTAATTTTGGATTGGTATTTCTAGCTCCCAGAAAAGAAAATCGTAGTTAAAAACACTTCTCAGACAAATAGCTGATGAACTAGATAGACTCAGAACTCTGGATATATAAGGGTATGACCCCCACTAGCCTGAGTTGCTGTGGAATGATACCCAATCTCAAAGAGGTTTGCAGTCCAGGGAGCGATACAGGAAAAGGCAGCATCATTGACATTTCATGCCAGATATTTTCTGTCCTGGGTTGGGGCTGGAGAGTGAGCTGGCATATCACTGTCCTGTACATTGTAGGATAAATGGCAGCATTTCCAGTCTCTCCCCACTAGATAACACATCTACAGTTAAAACGATGCAGAATGTTCCCAGACATTCTAGAGTATTCTACAAGACCAAGTACATATTCTCCTTGCTGCAACTTGCAGTGATGCAAATTTCAACAACCCCAAAATACAAGGACTCCAGAACTTGCTGGAATCTAGATGGAGGGCAACACCATTTGGGGGAGGGATTATAAAAGAGAAGGAAGATTCTTTTTCTCTGCCTGCAACTAAAATTTTATGAAATGGTTCATACTATAAGGTATTCAAGGAACAAAGCACCTAGCCTGTTTCATAGTGTCTCATCCCATAACAGAAATACCATGTTGAAGTGCCCATGTGCCATTTATATTCATCTTGTGAAGCATAAGCATGTTCCTGTCTTCAGGAAAATGGTATATCCACCAGAATCAAGTGCTAATCCATCTTTGTAGCACAAGGTTCATCCTGATGCCTTGGACTTGTTAGTTCCTCAGTACTATTGCTGAATATTATATTTGTGTATTAATTATTCTGATTTCTCCTTCAAACTAAAGGGCAGTGGCTAATGGTAAGGAATATATAGAAACAAGTAGGTAGTGAATATTTGCCAACAAGATAGGTTGAAAATTCACAAATTTTAAAACTGGGATAAATTTACCTCCAAACTAATGGCCATGTCATTGATTTTTGTCACTTGTCATCACTTCTATTTTAAAAAATAATAGTCATCAGCTCCTGTAATCAAAAGTTTCCCTGCAAATTTAATGATTTGGGGGAGGGGTGGTATTGGTTGTTTTTGAAATAACACCTGCAGAACAATCATTAGAACCTTGATTAATTCTGTCTGACATACAGAAAAAAAATATGACACTTTTTGAAAAGCTGCAGGGTTTGGGGTGTGAATAATTTGTTCTAAGAAGGAGTAATGTAGAATGTAGCAGTACAAATATTGGGGAGATATGGGTATGCTAGTGTATGCCTGTGCATACACGTGTGGAGATTTCATGTTTATTGTTTGTACCAATGCATACATGGATGAATTAATAAAAACATAAATGACCAATCCCTTAAGGAAAGAAATAGAAACGTCTTGAAGAAGAACAGGATGGCACACTGGTTTGGAAATTCCTTCCAAACAATAGGATAGCAAAGGAAAATTAGAGAGTGCAGTGCGACAGTTTTCAGGTATCACTAAAGTGGATTTACTTTGTTTCTCCCAGTATCCTAAGAAAACCCCTCCCAGAACTAGGATTAAAGTTAAAAAGTGACTCCTAGATGAAAGAAAAAAAGGCTCCCTGTCAGTAAAGAGAGGCCATTCAATCAAATGACTTTTGGTTTAGGAATTTACTTGGAGTGAGAACTCAAATACCCTTTGTCCATCTCCCTCGCTGGCCTTCCTGCATTGAGGGGGCAGTCAGCATCCACAAGGCAGTATGTGCCAAAGTATGTGACCAGAGCCTTGGTCTCAGAGATGCTGGAGCACATGACACTCTAAATCCCTGGTAGGAATTCATTAACAGTACATAACAACATAGAAATGGTCTGAAGTAATCCTGCAAGAAAAAGAAGACATAAGGCCAGGCAGTGGCACACCTGGTCAAGCACTTGCATTGCAGTGTACATGCACCCAAGTTCAAGCCCCTTGTCTCACCTGTGGGGGGAAAGTTTCACAAATAGTAATGCAGGGCTGCAGATGTTTCTCTGGCCATCTCCCACTCTATCTCCCTATCCCCTCTCAATTTCTCTTTCTATCCTATAACAAATGAATAAAAGATTTAAAATGAAGATTACATAATTTCATTTGCTTTTAAGAAAACATTTTTCAGTTGTCTCAAGGATGGCACAGTGGATGAAACACTGGAGTCTTAAGTATGAGGTCATGAGTTAGATCCCTAACATTGTATGTGTCAGAATGATATTTTGGTTCATTGTATGTGTCAGAATGATATTTTGGTTAATAAAGAAAACTTAACAAGAAGCTGTTTTGCAAATTATTTGACTATGATCATATATATTACTACTATCTTGGATCACTAGATTTCCAAAAATATCTTTACATAAATAACAAAATATGGCAATTATGTTTGGGGAAGAATGTTGTCAGGTAGAAGTGTCAGGTTTTGTTATGAATATTAACTGTTTCTCCATTGGCTTTAGAATTACCATCTGGAGTAAACCTTCCAAACTGACTTTTCAGACTTTGGGAAGAAATACAGTTAATACAGTTTATTGCAGTGGTCAAGGCATTATACACAGTTCTGTAGGAGTGACCTGAATGCCACCCAGTGTCTGATTCATTATGATAAGTACCATAAAGAATCTCCAGTGACCTGTGAATCAGGTAAAGCAAAGTTTTATTTAGAGAAAAGAGAGATAATTCATGCATAAGCACATGAGAATCATTGAAGAAAACAGTGACTTGCTAATTTTCTCTTCTTCTTTTTATATCCCCAGGAGATCTGTTCCTGCTTCACTTTCCCTTCTTCCCTGGATTCAGATGGGCAACTATAAACCAACCTGGAATTTTCACAAAGACCAGGATCCTGTAATATATTTATGTAACTGCTGGTCCAGAGCTATTCTAGTCCTAATTTGCTTCTAACAAGTTTTAGGAGAAATGAGGCAATAATTATTAAATGTCCTGTTTGTGGTTCAAGTCTATTTAAGCCAAAAAGAACTGGACAACAGTGACTAAAACAGGACAGAAACACCGACAGTGGAGAGCATCCCAGATCATGTATTCCCTGGAGGAATTCTTGCCTGAGACCAAGAGCAAGCTCAGGGAAGGACCAAAACAACTCTCCAAAGGGCTAGGATGGAGCACTGGCATATGTATATTATATGAGAGAGGCAGGGTTTGTAGTAAGAATCTATTTCCTGTTTATAAACACATCCACAGGAAGGCAGTATCTGACTTATGACATAAGAAGAGTATAATGCAGTGGATGATCTTTCTTTTCAATTAATGTACTAAGTCAGTACCCATAAAAGGGAAATATGTATCCATAGCCTTACCTTATACAACATAAATATCTACTCCAATGGGCCAAGCATCTGATTGAGAAAGAAAATCTTTATTTTTATATGAAAATCTTAAAAATTGCTACATAACATTCGAGTAACTTAAGATATACATATTTAATCAGAACTCTATTTAGCTCTGGTTTATGGCGGTGCCTAGGGTTGAACTTGGGACTTTGGAACATTAAACATGAAAGTCTTTTTTCATGAGATTATACTATTTCCCAAGCCCCAAAGTTATCTTAAATAGGGTACAAAGATAAGCTATAATAAAGAAAAAGAAAAAAAAAGGAAAACTGCAAAGTAAATGGCACACACAACCTGGTAAGAAAATTTGAATATCTTATAGAAATGCAAATGTATAGGAAGCAGGAAAAAAACTTAACTTCCTTAGTCATTTAGGGAATACAAAATAAAAAAAAGGTAACCCCAACACCCACTGACTAAGAGTTAAAATGAAAGGTAATATTTTCCAGCATTGCTGAGGATATGAATCTGTTGAGTCTCTGATACTATAGCACTGGAATACACATTGGTACAGCCACTTTGGAGAACTATATGGAAATATATTCTAATGTGACTTACACATATTCAAGGACCTCCTTTCTGTAGATTTGGATATATTTGCAATAGAGATGCAGACTGTACTTGGTAGTGTTTACCAAAATGTATATATAGAATGCCTCTCAGGAGCACTCTGTAAAATAGCCCCAAACTGGAAACTATTTCAAAGTCTGTCAACAGAAGAATGGTCATACCATTTAATACTGTAGTGTAAATAAAGCATATCAGTTGTTATATTACTCAGAGTTTTCCAGTGTTCAACAAAATAAGGCAGACCCCCCCCAAAAAAAATTGTGTGTGCTTCACAAAGTGTGATCTCCATCCACATACTTTTACAGTTGAAAATTAATCCACATTAAGAAGTCACAAAAGGAATATTGAGGCACGCTAGCTAAGCCAGGGGAAAAGGGGAAGTATGGTAACATTTTTGGTTAAAAATTAAAAACAAAAAAGAATATTGTCTGAAATGAATAGAAGGATAAGGTAAAATAAATGCCCAAAGGAGATCCTCTCAGAATCATTTGCTTTACTTCAGTTGTGTTCTTTATAAAGCAGTTTTCAAGTAACTAGATTTAGCATTGTTAAATTCAAAAGTACTTTTAAAATGCATTTTGCTAGAGGCTTGCAGAAGTCTATTACTTTCTCACTAGTCTTAAAACTGTAAACAAGAAAGCAATCACTTCTCTTTCCCTTCCTCATATTTACCTATGCCCATAGGCAGTATTCTTAATCTATTATCTGTGTGTTTATCCCATAATACTCAAGATGGTGAAGACCATGTAACACTGATAAATGAGTCAGCATTAACGAGTCAAGATGGCTGACAGAAGACTAACTACCTGATGCAGTGTCTGCCCACCTTTATCTGTGCAAATAACAAGGATTGGGCCAATCCTCAGAAACGTGAATTGGCCAATCATGGGCAAGGAGAGTGGGATTTATAAACAACGTTGCTCAAGGCACATTTACTTCTTTCTATCTCTTCTTTTCTCAATGGAGTATTAACTCTTAAAGTTTTCTACTCGTGACTTCTTCTGTATCTTTTTCCTTTCCTTAACTAAATGAACTTTCTTTTTTAAAAAATTATTTTTATTATATGTATTTATTGGATAGAGTAGGGGGAGGTAGAGAGGGAGAGAGAAAAGAGACATCTGCAGCAATTCCTCACCACTTGCAAAGCTTTCCCCTTACAGAGGCAGACCAGGGGCTCTAACCCAGGTACTTTCACGTTGTAACATGTGTTCTCAACCAGATGTGCCACCACCACCAAGTCCCCTAGATGAACTCTATACCTCTTATAAGTCTTGCTATCAGACTTTGTCTCATTCTCCAAGATCAAGTCTGCCTGTTTATTTTAGCAATAGCCTTATCTAAATAAGTCTATGTTCCTTGCCCAAACCTGGGGTATCTTGTTAATTCTACCTCAGGGTAGCTCAAGAACTATTTAAACTAGCAAGTTACAATATGATGAGATGAATAGTGTACCCAACACTCTTATTAATTGAATTTATGGTTGTTGACATTATTAGGTTTAGATAACTTCATGTGACTATTAATAATTTGTTAAATTAAAAAACTTTTAAAAGATTCAGATGTTGAATATTGGTTCAACAGGAGACAAGAAGAGAGGGTGAAGTCAAGGAGTTTACTTCTGGTCCTGTAGGACATACATAGAACCACTGAAGGCATCCTATGACATGATCAACATGCTGAGGGAGGAGTGAGAGACTCTAATCATATATCGTTATTAGGAATTGTACATGGAGCTCTTTAATGTCCCTGGGCTATGTTTATTCATGAGAAAGAACACGGATTGGCACACTCAGGGATCTATCTTTTCTAAGGGGGAACACAAAGAAAAACTCAGGAGGTAGGGAAACTGCTAATCATAAAGACTGTTGTACGCAAAGTACAAGGACCAGCATAATGATCCTGGTTTGAACCCCTAGCTCCCTACCTGCAGGACAGTCGCTTCACAGGTGATGAAGCAGGTCTGCAGGTGTTTATCTTTCTCGCCCCCTCTCTGTCTTTCCCTCCTCTCTCCATTTCTCTCTGTCCTATCCAACAACAACATCAATAACAACAACAACTATAGCAACAATAAAAAGACAACAAGAGCAACAAAAGGGAAAATAAATTTAAAAAAAAAGACTGTTGTAGAGTCACATCAAAAACTTATATTTGCTTATGGATCTGCAGGTTGCTAACAAAAGCAAATGATTGCATGAGCGGTTTTATTTTATGCCCCCCCAACCCAAAGGCAATTAAACAAAATAAAGTGGATGTCTGGGGATAATTCAATCATATCATGGAATAACTCAGTCAAATCCAACATGAATAGAAGACTCAAGACAAAAATCTATGCTCTCATGAGAATAGATACCAGCTCTCTCTCTACCCTCTTCCAAGTAAAAATCCAACAAGATCTGCAAGACAAAAAGGAGTCTGTAAGAGATGGTTAAGTCTTCTCTTCAAATGAACATGAATAAAACAACTTTTTAATACTATACTTATACACACATGTATATGACACATTATTATCTATTACTACCTGTGCTCACTAGTTCTGAATTCTTTAGATCAGATAATACTTATTTGCAGCGCTTGCTAATTCTCCAATAGAGACCCTCAGATTCTCTTCCTTTCTTTAGATAAAAGGGAGATTGTGAGCTCTGAAGCCCAGCCCAAAAGTGGAGGAGACAGTTCTGTGTCAGGTATGAAAGATGGGAGAAGGGTGAGGGAGGTGCACTGCGGCCCAACTGCCACTGTTAGCTGCATGCCCTTGTGCAAAAGAATAAATGCCTTGTTTCAACCCTTTATCTTTTGCCTTGACAAGTAATTTTAATTGGACATTATTTACAACAAGTCCTTACCAGAATCTGGTCAGTTGTCATTTTGATCTCAGATTTCCAGACTATGGAAATTACTTTCTGTGACTTTAGGTCACCTACTCTGTGGTATCTTGCTATGGCAGCCCTAGAATTCTATTCATCAGGTTACCATGAGCAGGAACACAGACTGAGGCCATTCAGCTGTGATTTTCTTTTCCTTATTTGAAGGACGTCTATGGAATAGTTTAGTTTGAGAAAATTCACTAAGATACACTCTAACACTTTTTTCTATATATATATGATTTTTTCTATATGCACGCACTATTTCAATAAACTATTTTACACACAAACAGATGCATAGAAACTAACATCAGATCCTATGTTACTTAGTAATTATAAGATATTAGGTAAAGGGCTGGGCAGTGGTGCACCAGGTAAAGCACACGAATTACCAAGTGCTAGGACCTGGGTTCAAGCTCCTGGTCCCACTGGTAGAGGGGGTACTTCATGAGTGGTGAGGCAGCTCTGAAGGTGTCTCTTTCTCTTTCCCTTTCTGTTTTCCTCTTCTCTATTATTTTCTCTCTGCCTCTTAAACAACAACAACAAAAAATCACTGCAATGTGTGGTAGATTCATCTTACAGCCACTAGGCTCCAGAAATAACTATGGTGGCAATAAAGTAAAATAAAAAAAGTAAAAAAAGACATTAGACAAGATAACAAAACTATATTTCTTACCCAGTAAATGCAAGAGATAAGCATCTCTTCCTTCTGACATTGTCAACGAGGATAATAGAATTAATGCAAGTAACATTATATAAAAAAAAATCTTACACAGTAAACACTCCTGTGATGTTACTATTATAGTTATGATAAAGTCTCTCTACAAATGTAAATGTAAGTGCCACAAATATATATATATATAATCATGTGTTGTATTCTGTCTCTCTCTCTCTCTCTCTCTCTGCCTGGGTATTAAGTCTATTTTGATAATATGGATAGAGAAAAGACAGGCCATATCATTTCTCAGAGGTGTCCTTTAAGAAAAACTCAACCAAAGTTAGGGCAAAAATAAATAACATTGAAAAAAGAAAACCATACAAAAGATTAACAAAATTAAATGTTGGTTCTTCCAAAGAGTGAACAAAGTCCAGAAAACTTTAGCCAGAATCACAAAACAAAAAAAGGAAAGGACCCAAATAAATTGAATAATAAATGAAAGTGAGATAGTACAACAGACATCACAGAAATTCAGCATATCATGCAAGGCTTCTATGAAAACTATATGCCACCAATCTAGAGAACCTGGAAGAAATGGATGACTTCCTAGATACCTACGAACTTCCAAAATTAAGTAATCACTTTATCTAAAGGAACTAAATAACATGAACAGGCCCATCACAGCTAATGAAATGGAAACAGCTATCAAAAACTTTCCCAAAAATAAAAGTCCTGGAACAGATGGTTTTAAAAATGAATTTTACAAAACCCTCAAGGAAGAACCATTACCTCTATTTTTAAATGTCTTCCAGAAGATTGAAAACACTACAATACTCCCTTCTAGCTTCTATGAGGCCAACATCACTCTGATACCAAAAGCAGACAGGGACACAACCTAAAAAGAAAACTACATACCAATATCTCCGATGAACATAGATGCTAAAATATTGAACAAAATTCTAGCCAACTAGATACAGCAGTATATTAAAAATATTGTTCAAAATGATCAAGTGGGGTTTATACCAGGCATGCAAGGTTGTTTTAATATATGTAAATCAATCAACATGATCAACCATATCAACAAAAGCAAGACCAAAAACCACATGGTCATATCAATAGATATAGAGAAAGCCTTTGACAAAATACAACATCCCTTTACTATCAAAACACTACAAAAAATGGGAACAGATAGAAAATTCCTGAAGATAGTGGAGTCTATATATCTACAGCCAATATCATACTCATTGGTGAAAAACTGGGATCATTTCCCCTCAAATCAGGTAATAGACAAGGCTGTCCACTATCACCATTACTATTCAACATAGTGTTAGAAGTTCTTGCCATAGCAATCAGGCAGGAGCAAGGAATTAAAGTCATACAGACTGGAAAAGAAGAAGTCAAACTCTCCCTATTTGCACATGACATGATAGTATACATAGAAAAGCCTAAGGAATATAACAAGAAGCTTTTGGAAATCATGAGGCAATACAGTAAGGTGTCAGGCTACAAAATTAACATTCAAAAGTCAGTGGCATTCCTCTATGCAAACACTAAGCTAGAAGAAGTAGAAATCAAATAAATCAATTCCTTTTACTTTATCATCAAATAATAAAATATCTAGAAGAAAACCTAACCAAAGAAGTGAAAGACTTGTATACTTAAAATTATGAGTCAATATTCAAGGAAATTGAAAAAGACGCAAAGAAGTGGAAAGATATTCCATGTTCATGGGTTGGAAGAATTAACATCATCAAAATGAATATACTACCCAGAGCCATATACAAATTTAATCCTATCCCTATCAAGAACACAACCACATTATTTAGGAGAATAGAACAAATGCTACAAATGTTTATCTAGAACCAGAAAAGACCTAGAATTGCCAAAACAATCTTGAGAAGAAAGAACAGAACTGGAAGCATCACCCTCTCAGAACTCAAATTTTATTATAGGGCTGTTGTCATCAAAACTGCTTGGTACTAGAACATGAATAGACACACTGACCAGTGGAATAGAATTGAGAGCCCAGAATTAAACACCCACACCTATGGACATCTAATTTTTGACAAAGGTGCCCAGACTATTAAATGGGGAAAATAGAGTTTATAAAACAAATGGTGTTGGAAAAAAAATGGATTGAAACATGAAGAAGAATGAAACTGAACCTCTATAGTTCACCAAATACAAAAGTAAAGTCCAAGTGGGTCAAGGACTTGGATGTTAGACCAGAAACTATCAGATACTTAGAGGAAAATATTGGCAGAACTCTTTTCCGCATAAATTTTAAAGATATCTTCAATGATGTTGGTTAGTACTCCAGGCCCCCTGCATTGCTTAAAGCTGTGGTCTATTTACATAATCATTGTTTTGTCTGAGACCTGCCCTGCCTGCAGGGCATTGGTTTAATCCCCACTGGTTAGATGGAAGCTTCCCTTCTCTCCACCCACTCTCCTATGTATATCCTTTTCCGGTTTGCCACTACCAACTCAGAAGATATAAATGCAGATGAATAAAGCCAGCATTGAATTGTGTTCCCTCTCAGCCACAAGAGTTCCTGGTTCCTCTCCCACATCACTGAGCAAGCAGCAGCCTAGGCTGGCTCCGGTTGAATTCTCTCCAACCTGGAGAGCACATGACCAGGAAGAAACACCCTCAGGCTAGCGCAGCATCTGGCACCCAAACAGGAACATGAACCCTGGACCCAAGAAGGATGACAGAGGACCTAGTGTGGGTTGTATTGTTATATGGAAAACTGAGAAATGTTATGCATGTACAAACTATTGTATTTACTGTCAATGTAAACAATAATTCCCCAATAAAAAATAAAAAAAGAAAAACTCCACCAGATTATTCTATGATGTGCTGGAATTTCATCAAGTAAGTTAATGAAAAAATAGCATCTTGAGGGTACTGTAGGCTTCTAAACTCAGCTTCTGCTCCTCCCTCCACAGAGCTGGTGCCTCTTAAGGTCAAAAGGGAATAGAATTCTGACTGTCCAAAGTGCTGTGGAGCTGCATCAAGATTCATCTTAATTAAGCCAAGTTCACTTTCAACCAGAACACCACTTCTTTATCCATTTCACAATTTAGAAAAGAAGCATATTTTTTTAATCACTAAAGAAAAGTTGCTTGTAACAAGGTTACGATGTGAATACAACTGATCCACTCAACCCTAGTTACAATTATCAGAAAGTAGCAATAATTGGGCAAATTCACCAAAATCATAACAGCCCCCCACATTGGTTATATGTCATGTGCTTAGTTTAACTGAAATGGTTTAACACATCACACTTGAAGGTAAGGTGTGACTTTCTTCCTGATCTTAGAATTAAGATTTTATTCCCAGCTCATAACAGGCTCCCTGTAGTGTGGGTTGTTTAGACATGAACAATGGATGCTTTGTTCTTTAGTTAGTGAGTTAATCTACCAAATTAATGTGGGAAATCAAGCCATTTACTGAGTAGCTAAAAACACACAGTATCATGACTCTGCTCTCTCCCTCCCCACTCAACACATTTAAGAGCTAACTCAGGATTTCTAAAGCCTGGAGGGTTGTTTTTCTGGAGTAAGAAACCTGTGTGTTCAGATGGTGGCACACATATTAACAGTGTGCAAGGACCCAGGTTCATGATGTAGGGCCCCACCTGCAAGGAGAAAGCTTTGACAGTGGTGAAGCAGTATTGCAGGTATCTCTCTCTGTCTCTCTCACTCCTTTCCCTCTCAATTTCTGGCTGTTTCTATCCAGTAACTAAAAATAAAGATAATTTTTTAAAAAGAAAGAAATGTATGTGTCAGAGTAATGGGACCTGAGAATGGGACCTCTCTTTACCATAACTGGTCACCCCATCAAGGAATGTCATCATTAGCCATTTTGTGGGCCTACCTCACCCTCCCTACAAATTAGCAATAGTAAGGACTGCCAGACTCTCCAAAGGGCAACCAGGGTCATTCTGCCACTTGATAAATGGTTCTATAATGAGTGCAGCCTAGAATGTTCCCAGCTGTGAAAATGGACTGTGAACTCAGACTGATAGGGACTCAGAGGTTATACAGACTCTCGTGATAAATATGAATGAATATACATTGGCATCAGGTCAGATTGATGCAGTCAACAGTTCATTGTATTCATATATTTTTAAATTTGGAAGTCACTTTCTGCCTTAATCCAGCTTTCAAGTTCTATTCTCCACTCTGGCACCAACCTCTCAAACAACATTTCTTGTCAACCTTCATGTTAGCTTTCAAGCTCAAGCAAATATTACTAAAGTTCTGGGCCCCTAGCAATATACCTAAAAGATATTCTAGCTTCTTTCCACCCTACCACTATCCTCATTGACTCTATTTCTACTCTTTGGTTCTTGTCCATTAAACATTTTGTCTTACTTTATACATTAATACCTTACAGCCATCAAGTTCCAGATGCTACTACAATCCCATCTTAACCTCCTTAGGCAGATGGACTCAACCAACATTTCCTAGAACCTCATATCTCCAGAACCCTACCCTACTAGGAAAATAAGGGAAGACTTCTGATGTCAGAGAATATATTATTCAACATTATGAGTGACTTCTCCCATTTTATGTAAACCCAGAATAACCCTGTGTTAGTCAATAGTGGACTTAGAGCTCTATGTTCAGAAAAAACAAGAATTAAATTCACTTGTGTTCATGAAAACTTTCTATTTAAGACTGAAGTGAAAAAAGTACAGTATTTTTCACTCTCTGTCTTGATCATTTTACATAGCATAATACTCTCTAGTCCTCTGTGTGGTAATAAATGTGTACATTTTATTTTTAGTGAAAGAGTAATATTTCTCTATATGTAAATACATGTTTGTGCTCATATGCAATAAATACATATTAGTAAAATGATACATATATGCAATGGCACAAACATAAAATTAGCACAAACAGAGAGAAAGATGAGAGATAAACTTTTAGGTTAATTCAAATCCCAGTCATCAGAAACAGAGTAGATTAACAGTTATTGGGATGGGAAGTTGAAGAGAGGGGAAACTTTATTCAAAGGATATTGACTTTCTGTTATAAGATAACCAGTGATAACATTCTCATTCCTCATTGAACGCCATCTCTCCCAGACTGGCTGCCAATCCAATGCTAGGCAGAATCTAGACAATAGCAGAGAGAAGTTGGGGTCCAGCCACAGTTAATGCCTATTACATGACAAAACCATATTCCTTTCCCAGTCTCAGTTTTCCCTTATCTTATCTCTGTCATCTCTCTTAATCCCTGGTGAGTGATTAAGTCAAAATTCAAGCTATTTTTATGCTTTCTGATTTCATTGCTCTTAACTTCCTTCCTTATCTCTGCTTCCCCTCTTAATCAGCAGTATTGATTAAGTGAATAATTTATATATTACTGAAGCCCCCAGGGTCATCTTGAAAATTAGTTCCCAGCCAACGTCTCAGCAGCAAAGAATTTCCAACTACGCTGGCTCACCACAGGGATTGAGTTAAAGTAGAAAAAAAAAAAACATTTAATTTTACAACTGAGACCTCTTAAGTAACTCACATAGCCACAGGTAAATCTAGGCAAGTATAATAAGGGGATTGAAAAGTTCTGAGGGAAGAACCCCCAAAGATTTAAGAAGCTCTGCTCAAGATTTCCAGAGGTGTGTTTTTTAAGCAGGAGCCATTTCAGATCATGCTCCAGATAAACTATATACATATATATATGTATGTATAAAATACAACCAAGGTCTCTTCTAAAACTCTCAAAGACACAAGTATGTATAGACACTTGTGGTAAGTGGGAAGAAAAGGGGTGAGAAAGAAATTCTCCTAACAAAAACTGTATTTGACAACAAACTTTAATCAAAGCAGCTGATCACATTCCCAGGGTGGACGAATACTAAGGATAAAACTCTGGTTCCTCATAGGAACTCATCTCTCCAAAACCATAGGCTGTCAATCCAGTGCTAGACAGGATCTAGATTTAGCTATTAGACAATAGGGGAGAGAATAGGGAGTCGGGTGGTAGCGCAGCAGGTTAAGCGCACATGGTGCAAAGCACAAGGGCACATGGTACATAGCACAAGGGCCTGTGTAAGGATCCTGGCTTGAGACCCCCGCTCCCCACCTGCAGTAGAGTCACTTCACAGGCAGTGAAGCAGGTCTGCAGGTGTCTATCTTTCTCTCCCCCTCTCTGTCTTCCCCTCCTCTCTCCATTTCTCTCTGTCCTATCCAACAATGACAACATCAACAATAATAACTACAACAACAATAAAAAGAGCAAGGGAAACAAAAAGGAAATAAATAGATAAATATTTAAAAATAAATAGGGGAGAGATTTTAGGTTCCAGCCTCAATCTATTGCTTCCTGTTGTGTGACCAAAACATTTTACTTTCTGTATAAGTACCCCGTGATAACTGATTGAGAGCACCAATATTTTACTTTCTGAGCCACTGTTTTCTATCTTCCCTTAACTGCTCTTATCTTCTTTTTTATGTCTTATCTCTGTCTTTTCAATCACAAGTGAGTGATTAAGTGAAAAATCTACATATCTTTAAAAAGCCCTCAAGGCCTTCAGGGAAAGATAAATCACTGCATAAACAGGGAGTACTAGCTGCCTGTTCCACCCCAGGGATTAAGATAAGACATATATATGTATATATTCATTTTTTCCATAAGTGAAGAACCAGAGTTCTAGCATATGGTGGTGTTGGAGTTGAATCTGCATACACTAGAATATCAGACATGAAAGTCCTTCTGCTACTTCTGTGACTGCTCCCTGGCCCACCAGTATACATTTTTGTTGTTGTTTATTTTGTTTTTGTTTGCTCTTGTTTTATTTTTCACTAAGGTTACCATTAGGTAAAGCTTGGTGCCTACACAAGGACTCCACTTCTAGAGAGCATTCTTCCTTTTTTTAAAAAAAATATTTTATTTTTATTTTTATTTATTTGTTTTTTAAATTTTGAATTTCTTTATTATTGTGAATTTTCTTTTTTTTAAATTTATTTAAGACAGTATTAATTAACAAAACCATAGGGTAGGAGGGGTACAATTCCACACAATACCCACCACCCATTCTCCATATCCCACCCCCTCCCCTGATAGCTTTCCCATTCTCTATCCCTCTGGGAGCATGGACCCAGGGACATTGTGGTTTGCAGAAGGTAGAAGGTATGGCTTCTGTAATTGCTTCCCCACTGAACATGGGTGTTGACTGGTCGGTCCATAATAAAATAAAAAATAAAAATAATTTAATAATAAAATATAAATAATAAAATTTAAAAAAATTTATTTTATTAAACTGAGGGAAAATGAGAAGGGAAGGAGAGACAGAGAGAGAGAGAGATAAAGAGACAGACCTGAAGACCTCCTTCACCATTCATGAAGCATTCCCCTTGCAGTGGTGACTGAGGGCTCAAACCCTAGTCCTTTCACATGGTAACATGTACTCTTAATCAAGTGTGTCACTATCCAGACCCCACTAGCGTAGATCTTACACACACACACACACACACACACACACACATACACACACACACACACACACCATGTCCAGTGATGAACGTATTAAATACTTTGAGTGTGGTAAATATTGCACTATGTATTTTAATATAGGTTATCTCTTTTGCATACATTAAATATGTATAATTTCATTGTTAATTGTATATCAATAATGTTGTGGCAAAGTAAATTTATGTAGAAATAAAAAGATGTTCAGAAAGTAATTAGTGTACAACTAGCTTCCTGCAAGGTAGAATGTTCATATTGAAAATACTGCATGAAATTGCAGAAAACAAAATAAAAGTAGATACGACAGGAAAAGCACCCTCTCCCTGATGTTCTTTATGAATTTTAAAGCTAGATTGCCACATTTTCTAAGAAACAAGTAAAAATAAAATGTACACATTGCTTTGTAAATAAAGTCTCAATAATTAAAAGTTGATAAATTTGTCTTTCAAAGTTAAATATCATATAATATCCTTGGGTCAATCCTGTCCTTATTTCTGGATTTACCCTCTAGTTGATGCTCTACACTGCAGCCAGACAGAACTCTGTCCCCATCCCCAAGCAGTAGCACTATCCCAGTGTCCCCAGGGAGGGAAATTTATCTGAGAGGCCTAATCCAGTTTATGTTGAACTGGTGAGTGGTTTCTTTGACCATGCTTCTGGAACTACTTCTGTACTTCCAGACTAAGCCATGTTCCAGGTTCTTATTTTTGGATCTTGTACTTTCTAAATTAACTACTCTTTTCCCCACCCCCAACTTTATCATATGGTGGTGCCAGGAATTGTACCTGGAACCTCAGAGTCTCAGACAGGAAAGTTTTTTGTTTGTTTTTATCAACAGCAAAAGTCATTATAAGAGTCATTGTGTTTCTCCTTGAATTATTCTAGATGTCTCATACTATGCAGCACTTACCCTTTGGTTGTGATTTGTGTTTATTTAAATGAGAGAACATGCAAGGATTGGTACTACTATGACTTGTTTGTATTACTACTGCTACTACTAAGATCCATCTTCTTTACCAGCTCCTGAATTCCTCGCTCACTGCCTTAGTGTCAGTGCTTATTACTAACTTGCTTTGTAAGGTATAGGGTAAATACTCAATGGGCATAGGAGTAAATGGCTAATCTAACTCTATCTACAAATAATTATAGAATAAATAGTGCCAGAGAGATAGCTCACTAAGTAGGGCACATTCCTTGATGTTCACACATCACAGGTCTGAGCCCTGGCACTCAATGGAAATGCCAAATCATCCAGGGAAGCTATAGTTCTATGGTCTCTATATTTAGTTTTGAATGAAGACGCAGCATATATGAAGTTCTTCCTAGAGTCAGCATTAAGTGCCAGATGCTAATTGATTTAATCTGAATCAGCTACTCCTGAAAAAGAGAGAAATAAGGTCAGCATTTCCACCTGCAAGACCAGCATGGGCTAGGTCCAAATGCAAACATTCTTGTAAGTCTCCCTGTTCAAAGACTCAATGGCATGCCCACCTGAAAGGAAAGGTGGACTACAAAGGCCAAAAATTAAGACAGGAAAATTAGAATGGGGTCAGGAGGTGACATACACTTTGAAAAAGAAGATAAAATATATAGAATTGATCCAACACATAAATGCCAAGTGGGTCAGCTGAGAGCCAACCTTGCCCATGGCTCACTTCCAAGCACATGACACTACAGAGTCCAAATGCTATTAAAGTTCAAGTACACAAAGAAAGGTCTGGAGCATCATACAATGGCTGAAGAAGGCTCTGTATTAGCAATATTGCTACAAATAAGAAAGCAAAGTAGTGTGAATCTCTAGATAAAAGCCAATGTATACCTTCAGCCATCAGATACCCACCATGCCTTAATTGTGGTATGTTTTCATCTCTGTAGTGAAGGACACACTGGTGAGTAAGAGGCAGAAGTCAGATTCCAGAAGTTTTCTATCTGGATAGACAAGTTCTCAGCAGGTAGTATATTCCTCCCTGCAAAGTATTCTTCACTACTGAAAACAACTTCATTTGTTTATATATGGGCTCTGTCCCTTATCCTCACTCATCTTGAAATAACTGTCAGAAACAAAAGATTCAATTACATGCTAAACTGATGTGCCATTGAGGAGAAATTTTCAGTGATCTTGTTGCCTACTGCATCCCGTCTACCAGAATTGTCTTAAAGATGTGCATGTTGTGTGCAGATAAGTATGATTCCCAGATTATCTGCCCACTAGTGCATTTTTCTGAAGGACAGAAAGGGGTGGGGTAGACTGTGAGGGTTACTCACTGAATTTGTTTATTCATTTATTTATTGTGGAGCTGATCCCTCAAACATGTACTATTTCACCACTCTCAAGGTATTTTATTCATACTATTTCACCACTCTCAAGGTATTTTATTCATACATATGAAGAGTTAGAGAAGAAGAGATGTCAGAACACCAGAACTTTTCCCACGTGATACTGGGGCTACACACAGATAAAGTTATGCCATACCCATGAGCTCTCTCTCTCTGAATATATATATCACCTATAGATACACACACACACACGCACACACACACACACGTGTTTGTGTGTGTGTGTGTGCGTGTGTGTGTGTGTGTGTGTATTTAGAGAGAAAGGGAGAGGGAGAGATTCATCATTATGAAAATGGCTCTTCAGTAAAAAGAATATGTAAATGAGTCTTTCTTCAGTCGGGAGAACCTCTGGTCTGTAGGATTCTCAATCCAGGAAACTGATATCTTCCAGTTCTGAGGAGTAAATCATGCTTCTTATAAATGGCTATAAAAATTGAAGTACTTTCACATTTTCCCAGAGGTGTTCCATTGGTAGGTATGCACCAAAAACCAAATGATGATAATGTTTTCTTCAGAATAGTATCTTTAACAGAGATATTTTTTAAATTTTATCTTTTAACTTGAATAGTTATTTCATGGTCATCAAAGGCTTCTCAAGTACTTATTACAGATGGATTTTTGTCTCAGAACAGAATTTCATGCTTCATTATCTTGCAATGATTGTAGCTTTTAGATAATCATCATTCACTTTCTTTATTCTATTTTATTGGTCTTTGAAATGGGGGTGTTGAGGGGAAAGCAACATTGTGAAAACACTGGGTTCTTTCCTCATGATTCAGAGAGTATTGCTGAAGAAAGAACTATTATTGGTATTCTTCGTGTTGGTGTGGCCCCCTTCCCCCTACCTCTGAGAGAAATGGTTTGGCCCTTGCTAGTTTTGCACCCCTTTTTCTCCCCGCCCCCTATGCTAAGGACATCCAGAGTCCCAGCAGCAGTGACGGAGGAAGAATGATAGAGAAGCACTGCTGAGAAATTGTGCCAATGCAGTCACATCTGCCATGTTGTCCCCTCAGGCTACTGCTAGTTCCCTGGAGAGTTGGGACATTCTCGGAGTGCCTGTTCAGCCATGTTGTGCCCTCAGGACATTGTCTATATCCCCGTGATATCTGGAGTGCTCTGGTTACTCCTCCCCCCTCCCATTCTCACGAGAGTTATCATCCTATCCTGGAGTGCTATGGTTACTCCTCCCCCTTCCAATTCTCGCGAAAGCTACTCCTATAAAAACCCTTCATTTTCCACACCTCGCTCTCTTGCTGGCGCTCCACTCTGGTGTTCAGATGCAGGAAAGGTTACTGCGTGAGGCGGCCATTTTCTCTACCTCCACTTGGCCCAACCTGCTTCTCTAACACCCAACTCTGAGGTGCCAGCGCGAATAAAGATTTGTGTTTCCTCTTCGCTCTGGACCCTCTCTCTCTTCTCTGCAGCCCGCGCACTACAACATCTGGCTCTACAACAAAGCACATGGTGTGTGATTTGCCCATTCGTGAATAAAGATTAAACTGCAACTTCTCAGCCCAGCCGTGTGTCCCTGAGTCTCTCTGTACCGCCGTGATGCTAGCCCGGCCTGCTGGAGCCTCCAAAACATTAACAACAAATGGCGCCCATGAGGGGCGGACCTGAGCATCTCTCAGATAAGTGAAGACAATTTGGCTACCTATGTACTATGGCCTTCTCTTCTGCTTGTGAAGAGATCTCCAAAGGCCTCTGCCCTTTCTTCACGAGACTGTTTTGCTGTTTCTGGAACATTTATCTCTGGACCACTTTGTGGTTGCCACCCAACGCCAGCCTGCAGGAGCCCAACGTCAGCCCACAGGAGCTGGCTTTCCACCGTGTGGTGCGGGGCATTGGGCATGGGCTCCCTCCATGCTACTCAGCCACTGGGAGCAGGGCAGCAGACATGGCAGGGCCATGGGGCAGGGCCTCGGAGGCCTATCCTGGCCACCCCAGGGCACCTTGGCCCGCGCCTTCTGCACAGCTGGCCCACCTGCCCTCATGCTATGAAGTCTGGACAGATCCCAGACCACCCGGAGACCGCAGGCTCCCTGCCAAAACTGGGCCCTCTGGCTGAGATCCTCAGCTTGGGTCTGAAGGCAGATGAGCTAGAATATGCAGAGATTCATGCAGAGATCACAACCTACAATTCCTAGAAGTGAAGCTGCCCAAGAGGCCACCGCTGGACAACGCACTCTCCGAACGGCTAAGACAGTACAGATCTGAATTTGTGTTTGAAATGACATGTCTTCGTAACAAAGATTTCTCTCCTTGTGTATGAATGACCATGTTTACGTGTGTGTTTAAAGTTTGATAACATTAACTTTAAGGTTAACAATGTAACTTTAAGGCTATATTCTTACCAGACAGAGTTAAATGAAAAAGGTTTTCAACGTAATTCTCATAAAGATAAAATTAACTTACATTTAAAGTCTGAGGTAAAAATTAGTTTAAATATCAATATATTTTAACTAAGTTGGTCAAAAAAACAACCTGCACACACCTAGGGTGTATCTCCATCTTGAATGGGTGTAACAAAAGGTTAAAAAGACATTGTTGATATGTAAAAGTCTCAAATTCCTTCTCAATTAGAACATTAGATTGCACTATGGATATGCTAATAATTCTCATGCCTGAGGCCTCTTTCTTTCTATGGTTCATGTTTGCCTTTCCACATTCTATTGTTTGAACTTTAAACAGCCTTAAAATTGTGCTGGAAGTGACTTCCAATTGTGATAGAGTTATCAATTGTGGTAAACTTCTAACCTGCTACAAGTTTTGTTTCATAAGTAAGTGAATTGCAGCTGTCAAGTTCTATACAGAAAAGCAGAATTCCTATGGCTGACATTCCCATCGAGACAGACATACAACAATTCACCCCTTGGCAATTATTCAGTGGACATCTGCTTTGGACTTCTATTGGACTCACTGGTACACCTCGAACACTTTACACAAAACTAGTGGCTTCCCTTTATGCTGCTGGGTTTCTCAAAGACTGGCTGCAGCCATGCCTTGGGATTCTTGGCCTCACCCTCCCCCCATGCTAGAAAATACCCATCGAGGCAAGTACACCCCCCAGAGGCAGGAAATGTTTTTTTAAGCTGATAAAGTTTTGCCCAGAGGCAAAAAATGGCCCCCTCAGGTATTCCCTTGGCAGCACACTGGTTCTTGTTACTCACTTACATGTTTCTCCATGTTTGTGCCAGTTTCTTTTTTGAAAATGCCTGTACGATATAGGTTTCTGTTCACCCCACACCCCTGATTCTGTGGTCATTTAGTTAAAAAGAAAAGGGGGAATATGTTGGTATTCTTCATGTCGGTTTGGCCCCCTTCCCCCTACCTCTGAGAGAAATGGTTTGGCCCTTGTTAGTTTCGCACAGCTCTTTCTCCCTACCCCCTATGCTAAGGACGTCCAGAGTCCCAGCAGCAGCGGTGGAGGAAGAATGATAGGGAAGCACATGGTGTGGTGATTTGCCCGTTCATGAATAAATATTAAACTACAGCTTCTCAACCCAGCCATGTGTCTCTGGTCGTCTCTGTCTACTGCCGCAAAGCTAGCCTGGCCAGTTGAAGCCTCCAAACGTAAACAACAAACTATCTCATTTCTGAAGCTGGTAATGTAAGTATTGTTAAACAAAGGTAGAAATTAAAAATTCAGAATATATTTTACATAATTAGTATTTTAGATTTGTGTGATTTAAGTAGCATTTAAAAAAATGATTTGCCATACTGTAATTCCCACTATAAATCTTGCCTGTAATATATACATTAAAGCTTTCTGAGATTACTCTGGAATGTGAATTACTAAGTGCTGATGAATAATTTTGAATAATGTGACTGCTTTCACCATTGAGTGGAAAATTAAGATTGTGGTATAGCTCTATTTAGAAATGATTGGTTTGCAAGAGTGAAGCTAACAGCTGTTTGGCCTCCTCTGAGCACCGGGGCTTCCAGCAGAAACTGGGACTTGAGAGTTTTTCATGCTAACATATTTTCATGGTGAAGAAGAAATGTTTTTCTTCCAGTTACTTTGAATGACAAAGCTACTGTAAATTGCAAAGGAAAGATGTAGACATTCTGTCAGGGTGTAAGAAATTGGTGTTTGGAGCTTGTCAGCTGGGCAGTAAAAGTGCTGGGTGACATACTCTGACTTGTAGGAATCGGAAGAGTCACCAAAACCATTGATCTCTTAGTGCAGAGAGTAGGGAGAGATCAATTCTGGGACAATGGGATGCTTTCCCTGAACTTGATCATTCATGAAAGGATTTCTCAGGACTCATAACTTTCCATGCTAAAATCTGAAGACTCTAAAGCTAACAGGAACTTCTGATTGGGAGTTGGGTGGTAGTGCAGAGGATTAAGTGCCTGTGGCACAAAGCACAAGGACCAATGTAAGGATCCTGGTTCGAGCCCCCGGATCCCCACCTATAGAAGAGTCGCTTCACAGGCGGTGAAGCAGGTCCGTAGGAATTTATCTTTCTTTCCCCCTCTCTGTCTTTTCCTCTTCACTCCATTTCTCTCTGTCCTATCTAACAATGATGACATCAACAACAACAACAATAGTAACTACAACAACAATGAAGAACAACAAGTGCAACAAAAAGGAAAAATAAATATAAAAATATTTTTAAAAAAGAACTTATGATATCCATCTCATTAACATAATGACAATACTGAGAGTGATAAAGATGGTGGTAGTAATGATATGGTCGTGATGATGGTGATAGAGATAGTTACAGTTGTGGTGATGATGCTGACAACACCATTGTGCTGAAATATTACTACTAATAATAACCATAGCTAATGTTTGCATGATTCAAACATTCATCATTCACTACAATCTCATTTTAAAAGTATACTCATCCTGAAATGAGTTTTAGGTAGTATAATTTTTCCAAAGTGATGCACTTACTAAATGACAACATTTATTTATTTACTTTATATTAACTTACTTTATTGGCTAGAGAGAGCCATAAATTTTGGAAGGTAGGGGATGGTAAAGAGGGAGAGAGGCACAGAGACCTGACAGAGACAGAGAAGCCCTGCTTCATCGTTCATAAAATTTCCTCCTTGCAGGTGGGGTCTAGGGACTTGAATTAGGGTCCTTGCTCATTATAACATGTGTGCTCAGCCAGGTGCACCATCATTCAGACTCCTAAATAACAAAATTTAGATGTAAACTCTGACTTTAAAGATCCAGTGTCTAGTCTCCTAATCACATGGTTAGTATTAAATCCAATAAGAGAAAGGCTTATTTCTTGGATGATTGCTATGAATCAGCTATTGTTGAAGATACCTGATGTACTTCAAAGACCTCACAAATATTGTGAAGACCCCCACACCTATGGACATCTAATCTTTGATGAGGGGGCCCAAAGTATTAAGTGGAGAAAGGAAGCTCTTTTCAATAAATGGTGCTGGGAAAACTGGGTTGAAACATGCAGAAGAATGAAACTGAACCACTTTTTCTCACCAGAAACAAAAATCAACTCCAAATTGATCAAAGATCTGGATGGTAGACCAGAAACTATCAAATACTTAGAGGAAAACATTGGTAGATCATTTGCCCACCTAAACCTCTTTGATGGTACATACCCAATTGCAAGGAAGACTAAAGCAGAAACAAACCAATGGGACTACATCAAACTTAAAACTTTTGCATAGCCAAAGAAACTATCATACAAACAAAGAGACCTCTCACAGAATGGGAGAATATCTTCACATGACATACATGAAACAAGAGACAATAACCAAAATATACAAAGAGCTCAGCAAATTTAGCAACAAAAAAGCAAATGACCCCATCCAAAAATGGGCAGAGGATATCAACAGGCTATCCACTACAGAAGAGATCCAAAAGGCTAACAAACACATGAAAAATTGCTCCAGGTAAGTGATTGTCAGATAAATGTCAATAAAGACAACATTGAGATGCTACGTCACCCCAGTGAGAATGGCATACATCAAAAAAGACAGTAGCAACAAATGCTGGAGAGGCTGGCAGACAAAGGAACCCTTCTGCACTGCTGGTGGGAATGTACATTGGTCCAACCTCTGTGGAGAGCAGTCTGGAGAACTCTCTCAAGACTAGACATGGACCTTCTATAAGACTCAGTAATTTCTCTGCTAGGGATATGCTCCAAGGACTCCGTAACACCCAACCAAAAAGATATGTGGACAAGTATCTTCCTAGGAGCACAATTTATAGTAGCTAAAACCTGGAAGCAGCCCAGGGGCCCAATAACAGAAGAGTGGCTGAGAAAGCTGTGGTATACATACACAATGCAATACTATGCAGCTATTAAGAACAATGAGCCCACCTTCTCTGATCCACATTGGATGGAAGAAGGATTTATGTTAAGTGAGCTAAGTCAGAAAGATAAAGATGAGTATGGGATGATCCCACTCATAAACAGAAGCTGAGAAATAACAGAAAGGGAAACTAAAATCAGGATCTGACTAAACTGAAAGTAGGGCACCAAAGTAAAAACTCTTGGTTGAGAGTGGTGGTGGATATTCGATGTTTGGCTTCACAGGGCCAGTGGGTTGGGGAGGGATGTGAGGAGGATGGGATGAGACACAGTCTTTTAGTGGTGGGAATACTGTTTATGTATTACCCTATTAACTTGTGTAGGACTGTGTGAAAGCTTGGTAGAGCTAAGGGGAGCTCTCCCATCCTTGGATGGAGGTCTGGAAAGACACCTCACTTGTTAGCCTCTCCCATATAGGGATGGATTAAGAGGGAAAGCTTCCAAGATTCAGTTTCCCCTTGTTAGTCTCTCAAGCCCACAGAAAGCCTACAAGCCTCTCACATTCAGTTTCCCCTGTTATCAGGTCAAATGGCTGTCTGCTTGAGGGTTCAGTCAAAGTTCACTATAGTCATTCAAAGTTCATACATTCACTATACGTTCACCTTTTGATCATATAAGAGAACATACTTTATCATACACCCTTGCCAGTGACTTGGCAATGAGACCCCCCACATCTATTTCCTCACTTTTGATATCTATGATTTACATCAAGCCTGATTGGAGGCACTCCACGTGAGTGCCAGCAAACTTGTAGTCATATAAATCCCTATTTAAGTAATATGAGAGGGGAAAATTAATTGAATGTCTCAAACTTTTTAATGCACAGACTATAGGCTGAGTCTTTGGTATGTTGACTCTCTTAAAAGCCTAGACAAGGGAGAACAGAAGCAACCAGTGGCACAGCTATATAAAAACAATGTCAAAGGGCATAAATTATGGTGATGTTGTATATGATACAGCAAATTCTAACAAAGTTATATTTCAAAATTAACCCAATTGCCAAATAATGTGATTATGGCAATAACTCTCTATTGCCTTCTTAAACCCTAAGACAGCAGGAACTCCCCACTTCCTCTATAAAGCTTATATTTAGCCCAGTCCTGGAACATCTATGGTTGGGCTCACTTTCCTGCCTTCTTCTTTCAACTCCTACCAAATGATATTGTATCTGCCAATCACAACATAATCATCACAATGAGTACCACCTCATCATTCTTCACTTCATAGTGTGTCCAGAGTTGTCAGGTGTGGAATGTCAACCCTTCAGCTTCATTACTAGAGTGAGATCTTTCCTTTCACAGGCTTCTCTAATTCCATTTCAGGAGGTTTACTTCTTAACAAAGTCTCAAAACCTAGATATAGACCAGGTCCCATGACATAGGGCATATGTTCACATGTATCCATAAATTAGAGCAATATATGTACTTGAAAGCAAAAGTACACAATAATCAGCAGTAAGTCAGTATAAAGTTTATAATGAAATCGTGTCTACACAGACTTAGATACCCTCCTAACCTACTTCCTATTACAGTTCTCTCATTCACTCCAAAGCTAACCTTATCAAAGAAAGGACTGCAAAAGTTGAATAAGTGCAAGAGACTGGCATACTTTAATGATGACTGTTTAGTCACTATCAGGCCACCCCATCAGCTTGAGTGCTATTCAGGGAGTCCTGAGATTTACAAACAGACTTGATGGGCCTAGACCTCAAATAAATCACTCTTTCTATTGTTACCATGCATCTATATCAGGAATGACACAATACACCCCTCTGTGGGGCTCCATAGGACCTTGCCCTCAACTTAGATCAACAAAGGTAGAGAATGTCCCATCCTCTGAAGGGAGGCTGGAAACATACTCTATGCTATACCTGAGGAAGATGAGTCCTGAAATTGGGGCAGCTTGGAATGTTCCTACTCATGACCACATAATATCAACTCAATATGCAGGGATGCAGAGGTCACATAGGCTCCTAAGCTGAATATGGGCCCCAGATCATATCAACTCAATGGGGTTTACAGTCAACAATATTTAGATATCTTTCACATATGTATGAGCTTCTCTCTTCTCTGATCCAGCTTTCTGGTACTTTTTCCAGGCATGACATCATCTCCCAGACAATAAGTTTGCTCCACCTGCCATCAGATTCCATGCTCAGGGAAAAAGAAAATCTAGTATAGCGACAGGCCCTTTGGAATATAACTAAAGTATGCCTACCACCTATCTACAAAATGGAGACCCCACACACACAACTATTCACCTGCAATATTCCAATCTTTAGGTTGATGTTTAGTCAACAATTTTTTTTGGCTTTATATGTTAACACTCATTTAAGCCACCAGGTTCCATATGCTAACATGATGCCAATCTGACTTCTCTGGGCAGAGCTACCCCATCAATGTGTCCTGGAGCTCTGAATCCTCAGAACCTCACCCAACTAGGGAAAGAGAGAGGGAGGCTGGGAGTATGGATCAATTTGTCAATGCCAATGTTAAGTGGGGAAGCAATTACAGAAGCCAGACCTTCCACTTTCTGTATCCCACAATGACCTTTGATCCATACTCCTAGAGCATTAAAGAACAGGAAGCTGCCAAGGGAGAGGATGGGTTATGGAGTTCTTGTGGTAAGAATTATTTGGAGTTGTACCTCTCTTATCCTGTGGTTTTAAGTGTTTCCTTTTTATAAATAAAAAGAAATTAAAGAACATGGGTGCTAACCCATGAGGCTTTCATTTAAAATAAGGTTTTGACAGGAACAATTAAAGATGGCTTTTCCTAATATATATATATATATATATATATATATATATATATATATATATATATATATACATACATGTACATATGTGTGTGTATGTATTGTGTATTGTGAGATTGGTACATACATGCCAGTATTACCAAGCATGGGGCAAAAATTTGACAAGAGAAATATCCTCTCTAAGATCACACAACTTTAATCATTGAGTCCAAGAACAGAGTCCACATTCTAAGTAACTCCAGAGTTTATCATAGTGCCACTCTGCTTTGCAGAAGCTCTAGAGCTAAAATCTTCACATTTGTGCTTTTCCCATTATATGGAGCTGATATGGAGAAGGTGAGCTAAGGTCATTAGCCTGAAAGGACTTAGACGTAAGAAAAATGCTTCCAGCTGCTCATCACTAACTACTAAGCACCAAGTATGGATGGTGGACTATTGAAATATGTGTGTACACTCACTGTATTGTTTTTAGTATACTTGAAATTGATATTCCACTTGACATCAGTTGTCTAGTATTTAAAGATAATTTGCATTCCTAAGAGCAGAGTACTTAGATTGTTCTCTGTGTTTAAATAAATTAGTCTTCCTAACTAGTTTGATCCCTTCTTACTTGTTTCATCAGCTATGCAAAGATTTCACTTAAAACCCTACTTAAGGATCAGCTTAAAGTAAATTGGGCAGAGACAGGGTTCAGGGTGATGGAAATGTTTGATTTATAGAGAGGTGATTGTTGAAATAATTTCTTAATTCAACAATTCTCAAGTTATTGTTCATAGATTTCTTTTCTAGAGAAGTCATAAGGGGATCTAAAAGAACAAAACTATTATCATAGTTCTCTCTCTTTCTTGTACTTACACTTGCACTGAGGACTAAAGATAATGACAGATAAGACAAAGGGACCATTAGGTCAGAAAAACAGGTCAACTCTAGAGCACAAACCTAGAATGTCAGGTGTCTCATAGTTTGCAGGTTTAATCCTGAACATTTCCATATGGCAGAACTAAGCAATGATCTGCTCTCACATAAATAAACAAATCATATATATATATATATATATATATATATATATATATATATATATATATATATCAGAGAACTGTTCATCTCTGGATTATGGTGATGCTGGGACTTTAGAGACTCAGGCATGAGGGACTATTTGTATAACCATTATGCTATCTACCCTCCACAAAAACAAAATTTTAAAAAATGGTGGAAGAAGACTTAAGTTGGTGGGAGTCATGTGTAGACACTTATTATGAGGAGACAAATGATTGTACATATGTAACAACTGTCTTATTTCCCCAAAAAAGTGTTCTGGAAAAGAATAAAAGAAAGGGAGAAAGAAAGAAAGAAAGAAAGAAAGAAGTAGAAAAAGAAAGAAAGAAAGAAAGAAAGAAAGAAAGAAAGAAAGAAAGAAAGAAGTAGAAAAAGATGGCTTCTTCACATTATCTTGGTGAAGCTTGAAGAAACATGTTAGGTGAGATACATCAGAAAGAGAAAGAGAATTATGAGAAGATCTCACTCATAGACAGAAGTTGAAAAATAAAAACAGTAGGGAAAACACAAAGCAGAACTGGGACTTTTTTTTTTGCATATTGCACCAAACCATGGGGTAAGGGAGTGGGTTCAGGTCCTGAAACATGATGACAAGGGAAGACCTAGAGCGAGTTGAATTGTTACCTGGAAAACTGAGAAATGTTACACATATACAAACTACTGTGTTTTACTGTCCACTGTGAACCACTAATCCCCCAATAAAGAAAAAATGTAGTGGGGCTATGTCAAGAGATGCTCTCTGGGCAGAGTGCATACTTTGCCATGCAATTAGCCCAGGTTCAAATCCTGGCAAAAGAGGGATCTTCAATGCTACTTGTCTCTCTCCCATTGTCTATCACACTCTTTGCATTTGATAGAAAGTGGACAAGGAGTTATGGAATTGTAAGGTCCCAGATACATAGACACACACACACACACACACACACACACACACACACACTGTACAACTGATGTCCCTATGTTTAATATCCCCATGTTACTCCTATGAATTCATTGAAGTACCACAAAGAGTTACAGGGCAGAAATTAAACAACTGGATGTGGAGGCAGCTGCTGACGTCAGCTCCAATAGGCAGAAGCTTGTGACCTAGGATTCATTGGTTAGGGTTACTGGATGTCCTATCCATTGTGAGAGGAACTTGTTTCACTCATGAGAGGAACTTGTTTCACTCTACCTCTTCCCCACCCTCCATTTCCCTCCTCCAAGCTAAAAATAATAATAATAAATCTTTCGTTTCACTGCTATTTTTTTTCTTGTTCTTGTCTTAGTTTCTTCCTCCCTATTTCTTTTGCTTTATGATTACACTGGTACTTGTTTGTAAATTATTTGGGGGGAAAAATTTGACTCTGAGTGGACTCTGTGTGTGTCTCTCTTCTCTACTTCATTTTCTCCCCTTGTTATCTCTAGATTTCACATTGGACAGTAGATTTGCATAATTGTCTATTCTTGCTTTCTCTTTTCTCTTTCTTTTTCTCTTTGATTTGGTTGCTATTTTTTCTTGGACCAGAGATGTTGTTTGGCTAACTGGTATTGGTTAAACTGCATCAATCCTTGCTTCAGTTACTATTGTTGTAATTCCTGAGCTTGGTGATTGCATTTGTCATAAAAGTACTTAGTATACTCAAAACAGAACAATTTAAGAATGACAGAACAGAAAAAATAAAAACCACACCAATAAAAAAAAGGTTGAATATATAGTAAATAAAACTACTACCATAATAAATTAAGACAGAAGCCCAGAAGAAACTACAAATCAGTGTTAAGTAACCATAGATAAGAAAAGTATGTAAGTAATGGTAAACCTAATAATCACAGAAATGATGAAAACTATGGAGGAAAGGGCTATCAGAATTAGGGAAAAAACAGATGAAACCCTCAAAGAAAATACTACATACCTCAAGGTAATTATAGAAATGAAACTGAAATAGCTGAACTTAAAGGTCAATTAGCAGCACAAGCTAATACTATTACTGAACTGAAGAAAGATGAGGGGAGGGAAAGCAGATTAACAGAAGCAGAAAACAGAATTAGCCAGACAGAGGATGAGCTAGAGAAACCTAAGAAAGAGGTAAAAGAGCTCAAAAAGAGATTGAGAGACACTGAAAACAACAACAGAGACATGTGGGATGATCTCAAAAGAAGAACATTCATATTATTGGACTGCCAGAGGAAGAAAGAGAGGAAGGGAAAGGAAACATTCTAAAGAAAATAATGGAAGAAAATTCTCCAGACCTAAACAACAGAAAGGACATTAAGATTCAAGAGGCCCAGAGACTCCCAAACAGAATCAATCCAGAACTGAAGACATCAAGACACATCATAGTAACAATGAAAAGAAGTAAGGATAAAGAAAGGATCCTAAAGTCTTCAAGAGAAAAACAAAAAGTCACATACAGAGGAAAACCCATAAGATTATCAGCAGACTTCTCCACTCATACACCAAAAGCCAGGAGAGAATGACAAGATATCTACTTAGCCTTGAATGAAAAAGGGGTTCAACCAAGGATAATATATCCTGCTAGACTTTAATTCAAACTAGATGGAGGGATCAAAACCTTCTCAGACAGACAACACTTAAAGGAGGTAACCATCACCAAGCCTGCCCTGAAAGGGTTTCTAAAAGACTACTTTTAAAAAAACATCACCATAATACTTGCCATATATCAGAGCAAATAAAAAATTGTTGAATAATGGCACTATGATACATTAAATAAATAATATCAATAAATGTCAATGGCTTAAACTTACCTATTAAGAGGCACAGAGTGGGAGGATGGATCAGCAAACACAACACAATCATATGCTGCTTGCAAGAATCCCATCTGCCCTAACAACACAAACACAGACTTAAAGTGAAAGGATGGAAAACAGTCATAGAGCTAAATGCATTACAGAAAAAGTCAGGAACAGACATTCTCATCTCTGACACAATAGACATTAAATTGCATAAAGTAATAAAGATAGGCAAGGACATTACATAATGATTAGAGGAACAACCAACTAAGAATATTTAACAATTATTAACATCTATGCACCCTGAGAAGGACCATCTAAATACATCAAAAACCTACTGAAAGAACTACAAAAATGCATCAATAGTAATACAATAATAGTGGGAGATTTTAACAGATCACTCTCATACTTAGGCAGATCAATGGAGCAAAGAATCAACAAAGAAACAAGAAAATTAAGTCAAGATATGAACAGACTGGACCTTCTGGACATTTTCAGAGTTCTTCACCCCAAAAACTTGAATACACATTCTTTTCAAATCCACACAGCACATACTCAAGGATAGACCACATGTAAAGCCACAAAGACAGCATCAACAAATTCAAGAGCATTGAAATCATCCCAAGCATCTTCTCAGACCACGGTGGTATAAGATAACATTTAACAATAAACAGAAATTATTAAAGTCACAGAATTTGGAAACTAAACAACATACTGCTTAAGAACCACTGGGTCAGATAGACAACTCAAGCAAGAAATTCAAATGTTCCTAGAAACAAATGAAAATGAAGACACAAGCTTTCAAAATATTTGGGACACAGCCAAAGCAGTAGTGAGAGGGAAACTCATAGCCATACAATCACATATTAAACAACAAGAAAAAGCTAAAATAAACAAACTTACTGGACACCTTAAAGAATTAGAAGAAGCAGAACAAAGGAACCCTAAAGCATCCAGAAGGACAGAAATAACTAAAATTAGAGCAGAAATAAACATCAAAAATAAGAGAACTATACAAATATCAATGAAGCCAACTGTTGGTTCTTTGAAAAATTAAACAAGATGGACAAACCCCTATCCAGACTCACTAAAAGAAAGGAAGAAGACTCAAATCAATAGAATTGTAAACGATAGAGGAGATATTACACCTGACACCAAAGAAATCCAAAAAATCGTGTGAAACTTCTATGAAGAACTATACGCCACCAAGTTAGAGAATCTGGAAGAATCAGAAGAATCCATAGAAACATGCCCTTCCGAAACTGAACCAAGAAGAACTACAACACCTAAATGCAGCAATCACAGACAAAGAAATTGAAACAGTTATCTTCTTCTTCTTCTAGCGTTTACCCTTCTTCCGTAGCCAGTCAACAGCATCAGGTTGAGCCTGATGTAAAGTTTCGAGACCTCCTTTGAATCTGGAGAGGTGGCGGTCATTGACTATGTGGGTCATAGTCTGTCTGTAGCTGCAGGGGCAGTTCGGGTCGTCTCTGGCTCCCCAGACAGTTATTAAGAATATTCTCAACAACAAAAGTCCTCGACCAGATGGCTTTACAAAGAAATTCTACAAAATCTTCAGGAAACAGTTAATACGTATACTTCTAAACCTTTTTCATGAGATGGAATAAACAGGAACACTCCCTTCTACCTTCTGTGAAGCCAACATCACCCTGATACAAAAGCAGATAGAGACACAACAAAAAAAGAAAAACTACAGACCAATATCTCTGATGAAAATAGATGCCAAAATATTAAACAAGATCCTGGCCAACTGGATACAGCAGTATATCAAAAAGATTGTTCATCATGACCAAGTGGGATTTATCCCAGGAATGTAAGGTTGGTTCAACACACATAAGTCAAAATTCACGACATCAATATAAACAAAACCAGGAATTCCGGAAGATGGCAGACTGAGAAGCTGCTAGTGGCTTGAGCTTTGACAACATCCACTGGAAATGGTAGGTTTCATTTGCCTTTAGCAGAACAGTAAATAAGGGGTCCTAGTGGTGACAGCAAGGAGGTGACTATAACTCTATTTGGGTTATAAAATTGAGTAAAAAGAACGGAAATTTTTTTTTTCAATTATTATTCCCATAGTGCACCCCTGACCCCCTCCCCCCATAACCAGTCCCTGAGGGCCAGAGATTGGCTCCTAGCAGGCTCCCCTGCTGAGTTTCTTTCTTTATCAAGATTCCTGTCCCACCAAGGGGTGTCATTCCAACTCCAACTCTATTCCTTTCTGAAACCTTTAGCCTTTATTCTTTCTAAATGGCCAATTCCAGCTACAAATATTCCACCACGAAGAGCATTACTCACACAGGGAAAGATCCCCAGAGTTTTTTTTTTTTTTTTTGCTTTATTTTCTCAACAATCAGCTGCCTCTGCTCAGAGGGCCTGAGGCAATTTGGAGCCATCCAACCTGAAGACAGGACAGGTCTTTTACTCTGTTATATTTTATTATTAATACTGGATAAACACATATCCCTTTCCCCCTCTCCTTCAGGTTAACCAGAATTAACTCTTAGTGTATTTTCCATTGATAGGGAACTAGGTGTCTTATCCACTGCTAAAGTAACCTGTTTCATTCTTCATACCTCCCCTACCCAGTCTCCCCCTTCCCCCCCTACTAGCTAATTAAATAATAATAAATAAATAAATAAATGAATAAAAACCTTTTTCCTTTCACTGCTCTTTTATTACTGTTCTTTTTCTTATATATTTTTCTTTTCTCTCTCTTTTTTTCTTCTTTTTCTCATTCTTGTCATCCTTTCTTTCTCCTTTGGCTTTCTGAATTCACTGATACACCTTTGGGTATTATTTTGGGGAGAAATTTGACTCAGAGTGGACTCTCTCTGTGTGTATCTCCGGTCTACTTCCCTTTCTCCTCTAAATACCCCTATATTATACAGTGGATAGTAGATTTGCATAACTGACTATTCTTGCATTTCTTGTCTATTATTGCTATTCTTGTCTACTCCTGAGGTATTTTTTTGTTTGTTTGTTTGTTTTACTTTCTTAACAATCACCTGCCTCTGATAAGGAGGCTTGAGTCAATCTGGAACAGGTTTTTTTTACCCTACTCTATTTTATTATTAATATTATATAAAGGTGTATCTCTTCCCCCCCCCTCCTTTAGGTTGATCAGAACTAACTATTAGGGTGTCTTCCATTGCTAGGGGATTGGGAGTCTTATCCATTACGAGGAACTTGTTTCACTACTCTTACCTCCTCTACCCACTCTCCCCTTCTACCTCCTCTTAGCTAATTAAAAAAATAAAATAAAATAAAATAAAAAATAAATTAATCAATTAAAAAACTTTTCTTTCACTGGTCTTTTATTACAGATCTTTTTCTTATCTTTTTTTTTCTTTTCTCTCTCTTGTTCCTCTTTTTTTATCTTGTTTTCCTTTCTTCCTTCCTTCTTCTTTGGCTTTCTGAATTCACTGATATTCATTTGTGAATTAATTTGGGGAAGAAATCTGACTCAGAGTGGACTCTCTATGTGTGTATCTCTGCTCTACTTCCCTTTCTCCTCTTGATACCCCTAGGAAAAACAATGGATAGTACATTTGCAAAATTGTCTGTTCTTGCTATCCATTTTTTTCTTACTCTTTCTATTTCACTTGCACTTGGTTAATATTTTTTCATGGACTGGAAACATTGTTTGGCTAACTGGTAGTGATTAAACTGCTTCAATCCGTGCTTCAGTTTCTATTATAATTTCTGAGGTTGGTGATTGCATTTGTCATAAAGGTATTTAGTACAGTATTGCTTCTACTCAAAACACAAAAACAGAGGAATAGAACATAAAAAGAAATGCACAAATCAAAAAATGGGTAGATCAAGAGCAAATAAAACTGCTACTACAATAAATGAAGACAAGAGCCCAGAAGAAAGTACAAATTATCCAGAAGTAACCATAGATAAGAAAAGTATGCAAGCAATAATAAACTTATTAATCACAGAAATAAAAACGACATTGGAGGAAAGGAATGGCAATATTAGGGAAACAACAGTTGCAATCCTCAAGGAAAATATTGATAATCTTGAGGCAATTAGAGAACTGAAAGCTGAAATAGCTGAACTGAGGAAAGAAGCTGAGAGAAGGGAAAGCAGACTAACAGAAGCAGAAAACAGAATTAGTCAGGCAGAGGATGAACTAGACAAAACTAAGAAAGAGGTAAGAGAGCTCAAAAAGAGATTGAGAGACACTGAAAACAACAACAGAGACATGGGATGATCTCAAAAGAAGTAACATTTGTATAACTGGCCTACCAGAGGAAGAAAGGAGAGGAAGGGGAAGGAAACATTCTAAAGGAAATTATAGAAGAAAACTTCTCAGATCTGAACAACAGAAAGGACATTAAGATTCAAGAGGTCCAGAGAGTTCCAAACAGAATCAACCCAGACATGAAGACACCAAGACATATCAGAGTCACAGTGAGAAGAAGTAAGGATAAAGAAAGGATCCTAAAAGCTCCAAGAGAAAAACAAAAAGTCACATACAGGGGAAAACCCATAAGACTATCAGCAGATTTCTCCACGCAAACTCGAAAAGCCAGAAGAGAATGACAAGATATATATCGAGCCCTAAATGAAAAAGGATTTCAACCAAGGATAATATACCCAGCTAAACTTACATTCAAACTAGATGGAGGGATCAAAATCTTCTTAGACAAACAAAGGAGGCAACCATCATCAAACCGGCCCTGAAAGAGATTCTATAATACCTCTTATGAACAAGAACATCATTATAATACTTGCAATATATCATTGCAAATAAAAACTCATTGAACAATGGCAGTACAACACATTGAATCCATAATATCAATAAATGTCAATGGCTTAAACTCACCCATCAAAAGGCACATATGCTGCTTACAAGAATCCCATCTGACACAACACAATAAACACAGACTTAAAGTCCTTCTTCTAGCATTTGCCCTTCTTCCGTAGCCAGTCAACAGCGTCAGGTTGAGCCTGATGTAAAGTTTCGAGACCTCCTTTGAATCTGGAGAGGTGGCAGTCATTGACTATGTGGGTCATAGTCTGTCTGTAGCTGCAGGGGTAGTTCGGGTCGTCTCTGGCTCCCCAGAGATGGAACATAGCGGTGCACCGGCCATGGCCTGTTCGATAGCGATTGAGGAGGGCCCAATCATAACATGCTAGGTCAAAGCAAGGTTGATGCTTGAAGGGGTCTGTGATGAGGTGCTTGTTCTTTACCTCAGCTGACTGCCAACTCTGTTTCCAAGAGACTGGAACAGAGAAGTTCAGTGTAGGCATAGGGGACCAGATTGGGTAATGAGACGTCAAGCGTTGGACAGGGTGGGCGAAGATATCCGCGTATATTGGCAGGTCCGGTCGAGCGTAGACGTGGGAAATGAACTTAGATGATGCCGCATCCCGACGAATATCTGGCGGGGTGATGTTGCTAAGAATTGGCAGCCATAGAACCGGGGTGGAATGGATGGTTCCAGAAATGATCCTCATGGAGGAATATAATTTGGAATCAACCAAATGGACATGGGGGCTACGGAACCATACTGGGGCACAGTATTCTGCAGTGGAATAGCATAATGCCAGAGATGATGATCGTAGTGTGGAAGCACTCGTGCCCCATGAGGAGCTGGCCAGTCTTGCAATGATGTTATTCCTCACGCCCACCTTTGCTGCAGTTTTTATGAGATGATCGTGAAATGACAGAGTGCGATCGAGAGTAACGTCAAGATAGACTGGCTGGGCTTCATGCCGGATTCTTTCACTTAAAGTGAAAGGATGGAAAACTATCATACAGGCTAACGGACCACAAAAAAGGGCAGGAACAGCCATTCTCATCTCAGACACAATAGATTTTAAATTAAATAAAGTAATAAAATATAGGCAAGGACATTACATAATGATTAGAAGATCAATCATCCACGAAGACTTAACAATTATTAACATCTATGTACCAATGAGAGACCATCTAAATACATCAAGCACCTACTTAAAAAACTTAAACAACACATCAATAGTAATACAATAATAGTGGGAACTTTTAGCACCCCACTCTCACACTTAGACAGATCAACAAAGCAGAGAATCAACAAAGATACAAAAGATTAAATGAAGAGATAGACAGACTAGACCTCTTGGACATTTTCAGAGTCCTTCACCCCCAAAAACTGGAATACACATTCTTTTCAAATCCACATAACACATACTCAAGGATAGACCACATCTTTGGCCACAAAGACAGCATCAATAAATTCAAGAGCATTGAAATCATCTGAAGTATCTTCTCAAACCACAGTGGAGTAAAACTAACATTTAACAACAAATTATTAA
The DNA here is from genome assembly GCF_950295315.1 of Erinaceus europaeus. Taxonomy (NCBI): domain Eukaryota; kingdom Metazoa; phylum Chordata; class Mammalia; order Eulipotyphla; family Erinaceidae; genus Erinaceus; species Erinaceus europaeus. Next base: position 35,052,630 of record NC_080162.1, read on the forward strand.
AAGTCACAGAATTTTGAAACTAAGCAACATACTCCTTACAACCACTGTATCAGAGAGTCACTCAAGCAAGAAATTCAACTGTTCAAAGAAACAAATGAAAATGAAGACACAACCTATCAAAATATTTGGGACACAGCTAAAGCAGTATTAAGAGGGAAACTCACAGCCATACAATCACATATTAAACAACAAGAAAAAGCTCAAATAAATGACCTTACTGCACACCTCAAGGACTTAGAGGAAGACGAACAAAGGAACCCTAAAACAACCAGAAGGACAGAAATCACTAAAATTAGAGCAGAAATAAACAACATCGAAAATAAGAGAACCATACAAAAGATCAATGAAGTCAAATGTTGGTTCTTTGAAAGATTAAACAAAATTGACAAGCTGCTAGCCAGACTCACCAAACAAAAAAGAGAGAAGACTCAAATTAATAGAATTGTAAACGATGGAGGAGATATCACAACTGATACTACAGATATCCAGAAAATAATGTAAACTTCTATGAAGAACTATACGCCACCAAGCTAAGGAATCTGGAAGAAATGGAAAAATTCCTAGAAACATATGCCCTTCCAAAACTGAACCAGGAAGAACTACAAAATCTATATGCACCAATCACAGACAAAGAAATTGAAACTGTTATTAAGAATCCCCCCAACAACAAAAATCCTGAACCACATGGCCTCACAAATGAATTCTACAAAACTTTCAGGAAACAATTAGTACCCATACTTTCAAAGCTTTTCCATAAGATTGAAGAAACAGGTACACTCCCTTCCAACTTCTATGAAGCCAACATCACCCTGATACCAAAAGCAGAGAGGAACACAACAAAAAAGGAAAACTACAGACCAATATCGCTGAGGAATATAGATGCCAAAATATTAAACAAGATCTTGGTCAACAGGATACAGCAGCACATCAAAAAGATTGTTCATCATGACCAAGTGGGATTCATCCCAGGAATGCAAGGTTGGTTCAACATACGTAAGTAAATCAGTGTCATTCACCACATCAATAAAAGCAAAGACAAAACCGCATGATTATCTCAATAGATGCAGAGAAAGCCTTTGACAAAATCCAACACCCATTCATGCTCAAAACACTACAAAAAATGGGAATAGATGGGAAATTCCTCAAGACAGTGGAATCCATATATAGCAAATGTACAGCCAACATCATACTCAATGGAAAGAAGCTGAAAGCATTGTCACTTATATCGGGCACTAGACAGGGCTGTCCACTGTCACCATTACTCTTCAACATAGTGTTGGAAGTTCTTGCCATAGCAATCAGGCAAGAGGAAGAAATCAAAGGAATACAGATTGGAAGGGAAGAAGTCAAGCTCTCACTATTTGCAGATGATATGATAGTATACATAGAAAAACCTAAAGAATGCAGCAGAAAACTACTGGAAGTTACTAGGCAATATAGCAAGGTGTCAGGGTACAAAATCAATGTACAAAAATCAGTGGCATTTCTTTGTGCAAACACTAATTCTGAAGAAGAAGTCATCCAGAAATCACTCCCATTTACTGTTTCAGCAAAATCAATAAAATACCTATGAATAAAGTTGACCAAAGAAGTGAAAGACTTGTATACTAAAAGCTATGAGCCACTACTCAAGGAAATAGAAACTGATACCAAGAAATGGAAAGACATCCCATGCTCATGGATTGGAAGAATAAATATCATCAAAATGAATATTCTCCCCAGAGCCATATACAAATTTAATGCAATACCCATCAAAGTTCCACCAAGCTTCTTTAAGAGAATAGGAAAAACACTACATTCATTTATCTGGAACCTAAAAACACCTAGAATTGCCAAAACCATCTTGAGGAAAAGAAACAGAAATGGAGGCATCACACTCCCAGACACCAAACTATATTATAAAGCCATCATCAGCCAAATAGCATGGTACTAGAACAAAAATAGGCACACAGTGCAGTGGAACAGAATTGAAAGCCCCAAAATAAATCCTAACACCTATGGACATCTAATATTTGATAAGGGGCCCAGATTATTAAATGAAGAAGTAGGCTTTCTTCAATAAATGGTGCTGGGAAAACTGGGTTGAAACATGCGGAAGAATGAAATTGAACCATTTTATCTCCCCAGAAACAAAAATAAACTCCAAATAGATCAAAGACCTGGATGTTATACAAGAAATAATAAAATACTTAAAGGAAAACATTGGTAAAACAATTTCCCACCTACACCTCAAGGACATCTTTGATGAAATACACCCAGTTGCAAGGAAGACTAAAGAAAAAACAAACCAGTTTTACTATATCAAATTGAAAAGCTTCTGCACATCCAAACAATAAATTCTCACAGAATGGGAGAACATCTTCTCATGCCATACATTAGACAAGAAACTAATCACCAAAATATACAAAGGGCTCAGAAAACTTAGCACCAAAAAAGCAAATGACCCCATCCAAAAATGGGCAGAGGTTATGAAGAAAACATTCACTCCAGAGGAGATGCAAAAGGCTAACAAACATATGAAAAACTGCTCCAGGTCAATGAATGTCAGAGATATGAAAATAAAGACAACATTGAGATACCACCTCACTCCTGTAAGAATGTCATACATCAAAAAAGACAGCAGCAACAATATTGGAGATGCTGTAGGGACAGTGGAACCCTTTTGCATTGCTGGTGGGAATGTACATTGGTCCAGCTCTGTGGAGAGCAGTCTGGACAACTCTCACAAGGCTCGACATGGACCTTCCATATGATACAGTAATTCCTCTCCTGGGGTTATACCCCAAAGACTCCATAACACCCAACCAAAAAGAGGTGTGTACTTCTATGTTCATAACAGCACAATTCGTAATAGCTAAAACCTGGAAGCAACCCAGGTGCCCAACAACAGATGAGTGGCTGAGAAAGCTGTGGTATATATACACAATGGAATACTATACAATGTTCAAGAACAATTAACCCACCTTCTCTGACCCATGTTGGACAGAGCTAGAAGGAATTATGTTAAGTGAGCTAAGTCAGAAAGATAAAGATGTGTATGTGATGATCCCACTCATCAACTGAAGTTGAGAAAGAATTTCTGAAAAAGAAACTAAAATCAGGATCTGACTAAATTGAAAGTAGGGTACCAAAGTAAAAACCCTGTGGTGAGGGATAGACATGAAGCTTCCTGGGCCAGTGAAGGGTAGGGGTGGATGGGTGGGTTGCGACACAGTCTTTTGGTGGTGGGAACGGTGTTTATGTACACTCCTAGTAAAGTGTAGTCATATAAATCACTAGTTAATTAATATGAGAGGGGGAAAATTAACCGTATGTCTCGAAGTTTTTAAAACACAGACCGAGTCTTTTTAATATATAGGCTGTCTATTTGATACGTGGACACTCTCAAAAGCCTAGACCAAGTAGATCAGAAGCAACCAATGGCACAGATATATACAAGATACTGGGTACTATACAGCAAACCCTAACAAAAGGACTTTTCAAAGTTAACCCAATTATCAAATAATGTGATGATAACAATAACTATCCATTGTCTTCCAGAAACCTAAGACAGCAGGAATCTCACATCTCCACTATAGAGCCAATACTTCCCCCAATCCTGGAGCCTTAGGATACGGCCCACTTTCCCGCATGCCTCTCCCAATCCATATCAAATAATATCTCATCTGCCGATCGCAACCTAATCAACGCAACGATTGCCACCTCAACATGCTTCAGCTCAGACTGTGTCCAGAGACTTCAGGTGTGGAATGATAACCCTTCAGCGTCATTACTCGGGTGAGACCTTTCCTTTCATAGTATTCTATAATTCCATCCCAGGTGGTTCACTTTCTAACAAAGTTCCAAAACCTAGATATAGACCAGGTTCTGTGAGAGAGAGCATATGTTCACACGTATCCATAAACTAGTGGAAAATATATACCTGAAAGCAGAAGTACACTAGAGTTTGCAGGGAGTACCCCCCAACACTTCCTCTCCACTATTCCAACCTTTGCATCCATGATTGCTCAACAATTTGTTTGGCTTTGTATGTTAACTCTCTTTTCAGCCACCAGGTTTGAGATGCCATCAGGATGATGGCCAGGCTTACCTGGACTAAAGACCCCACCAATGTGTCCTGGAGCTCTGCTTCCCCAGAGACCCACTCTACTAGGGAAAGAGAGAGGCAGACTGGGAGTATGGACCAACCAGTCAATGCCCATGTTCAGCAGGGAAGCAATTACAGAAGCCAGACCTTCCACCTTCTGCAACCCACAACGACCCTGGGTCCATGCTTCCAGAGTGAAAGAGAATGGGAAAGCTATCAGGGGAGGGGATAGGATATGGAGATTGGGTAGTGGTAATTGTGTGGAGTTGTACCCCTTCTATCCTATGGTTTTGTTAATTTATCATTTCTTAAATAAAAAATAAATAAAAAAATAAGCAAAACGAAAAACCACATGATTATCTCAATAGATGCAGAGACGTCCTTTGACAAAATCCAACACCCATTCATTCTCACAACACTACATAAATGGGAATAGATGGGAAACTCCACAATGCAGTAGAGTTCAAACATAAAGGAATACAGATTGGAAGGAAAGAAACCAAGCTCTCACTATTTGGAGATGATATGATACTATACACAGAAAAACCTGAAGAATCTAGCAGAAAACTACTGGAACTTATTAGGCAATATAGCAAGGTGTCAGGCTACAAAATCAATGTACAAAAATCAGTGGCATTTCTTTATGCAAACACCAAATCTGAAGAAGAAGACATCTAGAATTCACTGTTGCAGCAAAATCAATAAAATAAACCTCAGAATAAACATGACTAAAGAAGTGAAAGACTTGTATACTGAAATCTATGAGTCACTATTCAAGAATATAGAAAATGATACCATGAAAAGGAAAGGCATTCCATGCTCATGGATTAGAAGAATTAATATCATCAAAATGAATATTCTCCCCAGAGTCATATAAAAATTTAATGTGATATTCATCAAAGTTCCACCAAGCTTATTTAAGAGAATAGAACAAACACTACATTCATTTATCTGGAACCAGATAACACCTAGAATTGCCAAAACCATCTTGAGGAAAATAAACAGAAGTGGAGGCATCACACTCCCAGATCTCAAACTATATTATAAGGCCATCATCGTAAAACAGCCTAATACTGGACCAAAAATAGGTACAGTGACCAGTGGAACATAATTGAAAGCCCAGAACTAAATTCCCACACCTACTGACATCTAATCTTTAATAAGGGGGCCCAAAGTATTAAATGGAGGAAGGAGGCTCTCTTCAATAACTGGTGCTGGGAAAACTGGGTTGAACCAGGCAGAAGAATAAAACTGAACAGCCTTATCTCACAAGAAACAAAAATCAACTCCAAATGGATCAAGGACATGGATGTGTACAGTAGTTCTGTAATTTATTTTTTATAATTTATACAACTTATATATTTATATTTTATATATTTTATGATTTTTATAATTACAGTAGTTCTGTAATTTATTTTTAATTTATTCTTTTTGCTGTTTTTTATATAAAAATGAAAAATTGACAAAACCATTGGATAAGAGAGATACAACTTCGTACAATTCCCACCGCCAGAACTCTGTATTCCATTCCCTCCCCTGATAGATTTCCTATTCTTTAACCCTCTGGGAGTATGGACCCAAGGTCATTGTGGGGTGCAAAAGATAGAAGGTCTGGCTTCTATAATTGCTCCCCTACTGAACATGGGTGTTGACAGGTCATTCTATACTCTCAGCATGTCTCATTCTTTCCCTAGGGGGGAAGGGCTCTGGGGAAGCAGAGTTCCAAGGCACATTGGTGGGTTCATCTGTCCAGGGAAGTCTAGTCGGCATCATGCTAGTATCTGCAACCTGGTGGTTGACAAGAGAATTAACATACAAAACCACACAAATTGTTGACCAATCATGGATCTAGGGGCTGGAAGATTGCAGATGAAGAATTGTGGGGTGATGGTCTTCTATTTTGTAGATGGCTAGTAGGTATACTTTAGTTAAATCCCAAAGGGCCTGTGTCTATACTAGTCTTTTTTTTTTTTTCCTTTTTCTTTTTGCCCCTGATACTGAAGTCTAATATACCAGTGGATCCAAGTTATTGCCTGGGGAAATGATGTCATGGCTGGAAAAAGGACCAGAAAGCTGGATCAGGGAAGAGAGTAGCTCCCTAGTAGGGAAAGGGGTATAAAATATTGTTCACAGGAGTCAGGCTGTAGCGCAGCGGGTTAAGCACAGGTGGCGCAAAACACAAGGACCGGCATAAGGATCCCGGTTCGAACCCCGGCTCCCCACCTGCAGGGGAGTCGCTTCACAGGCGGTGAAGCAGGTCTGCAGGTGTCTATCTTTCTCTCCTCCTCTCTGTCTTCCCCTCCTCTCTCCATTTCTCTCTATCCTATCCAACAACAATGACAACAACAACAATAACTACAACAATAAAACAACAAGGACAACAAAAGGGAATAAATAAATAAAATAAATATATATTAAAAAATAAATAAATAAAAATAATAATAAAATATTGTTCACTATAAACCCCATGATCACTCAGTAGTATTAAAGTACACAGAGTGAATTTAGTTAGAATTTTATTTAAATTTAGTGAATTTAATAAGATAGAATTTTAAAGAATCAATTAAGTTAGGACTGGGATGATAGCATGTTGATTTTGCAAAAAGTCTTTTATGCCTGTGGCACCATAGGTCCCGTGTTTAATATCCAGCACCACCATAAGGCAGTGCCAAGGACTGGTCCAGTAAAAATAATCAGTTAAAGGTACTAAGATCATACAATTTGACTAAAATAAATTAATAACAAGACAACTAGAAAAATGACTACACTGCATTTGATAAGGAGAGATAGATGACCTGAGAAGGTGCCAACTTTGTTTTCCAGGGAGCATTTGTGAAAGCCCAGCCTTCACCACACTGAGGGGACCCTACATGCTATGGTGTCTTTCTTTCTCTGCCTCTGTATTTCTGTCACTGCCTCTTTCTTTCTATATGAAAAAGTCATCCTGGGAATCTAAAGACCTATCAATGACATATAACACAGCTGTGATCAAAGGTCAAGGGAAATATTGCAATGTTGGAAAATACTTCAAACTAAATGGCTATCAAAATGCAATCAATCAGTACTTGATATGGTGGTATTTGAGGGAAATGTGTAACCCTAAATACTTATATAAAATGATAGAAAAGGTCTAAAAATTAATGACCTAATGTCCACCTATAGTGGCTCTAAACTGAAGAGATTAGTTATTAGAATAATTCAAGTAAGGATAAGATTAAAAAATAATAATAAAATTGAAAATGCAGATGCAATAGAGAAATTTAACAAAATCAAAAATTGACCCTTCAAAATGATTCATAAAATTGACATGGCCTTATCTGAATTATTCACAAGGAGAAAAAGAAAGAAACACATATTTAATAAGGGAAGGAAATATTCATCTGACCGGTATTCTACATAGTTTATGTGTAGAATACCAGGGGATAACTTGATACTAACAAAATTTGAAGAATGAAATGGACAAATCCCTTTAAAATACAATTTACCAAAACTGAGATATGATGAAACAGAAGTTCTAAATATACTTCTATTAAAGCAATATGTTCTAAATATACTTCTATTATAGCAATATGATCCAGGTAGGGGTGTACCTGATAGAGCACAAGGTCACCATGAGTGGGTATCTGAATTCAAGTCTCTGGTCACGATTTACAAAGGGGAAGCTTTCAGAGTTGTAGAGAAGTGCTACAAGTATCTCTTTCAAATCCCTGCTTCCCCACTTCTCTGTGTCCTACCAAAAAAAAAAAAAAGAAAGAAATGAAGAGAAAAGAAAGGGAGAGAAAAAGAAAGAAAAGAGACCAATGGCCACCAGGAGCAGTGGATTCATCTTGCAGGTAGTAAGCCTCAATTATAACATTGCTGGCAATAAATAAGTGAATAAATAAATAAAAGAATTTGTTAGCACAATCATTTAAACAAAAAATGGAAATACTACTGGTAAATTCTATCAAATATTTAAAGAAGAACTATCATCCAAAAAGATGACTCACAAGGACAGGTGGCTTCCTTACCAAATGTGAGATCCAGGTTGGAATCATTGTATCACAAGAGAGTGCAGTGTTAAGGCACTGGGGAATATATATATATAAAATGGAAACACTGACAAACCATAGGATAAGAGTGGTACAACTCCACACAATTCCCACCATCAGAACTCCGTATCCCACCCCTTCCCCTGATAGCTTTCCTATTCTTTATCCCTCTGGGAGTATGGACCCAGGGTCATTATTAGGTACAGAAGATGGGAGGTCTAGCTTATGTAATTGCTTCCCCGCTGAACATGGGCTTTGGCAGGTCAATCCATACTCCCTGTCTTTTACTTTCCCTAGAGAGGCGGGGCTCTGGGGAAGCCAGGCTCCAGGACTTATTGGTGGGGTTGTCTGTCTAGGGAAGTTCGGTTGGCATCATGGTAGCATTTGGAACCTGGTGGCTGAAAAAGAGTATAAAGCAGAAAAAACTGTTGACTAAATGATAAACCTAATGGCTGGAATAGTGCAGATAAAGATTTGGGGGTCTCTGTTTTGGAAAAATCTAGTAGGTACAGGGAATATTCTAATGTGTTGGTGTTTCTCTCCCTCTTTTTCTCTGCTTAGATGAAAAAGTCAGCACAAAGACGGTGAAATTGCATGCATGTGGCCTCAATCTCCACAAAAATAATAAATAATTTAATTTGTTAACAATTTTTATGGAAAATAGGCAAAATAAAGTAATTTCTATATCATTTTATGGGAGCAATATGGTACTATTATCAAAAACTGATAATGACTATATAATAAAAATAGAAAATTATAAACTTATATACCTCATGAATATAAAAATGATATTATTTTGAAAACATTAGCAAATTCAGTATATATATGTCCCAGAAATGAGACCATGGCTTATAATTTAAACATAATATAATTTAACTTTCTACTGTAAAAAATCATAACACCTCAGAATGTTCTTTGCAATAGAACATATGTGGAAAAATTAATGCTCATTTGTGATTTTAAAGATGATATGGAGTCCTGATGTTGGAAATTATGTGGAATTGTGCCCCTCGTATCCTATAGTCTTGTCAATATATCCATTTTATGAATTAAAAAAGTTAAAAATTAAATCTGGAGCAGAAAAAAATATCTATAAACTTCTTTACTATAATCTTGTAAAGAACAACTAAGAAAGCCTACAACTAAAATATTTTTTACATTACATTTAATATATTTTATAGAGACAGAGAGAAGCAGTTGGAATGTGACAGAGAAAGAAAGACACCAGAGTTCCAGCTGCACAACCATTAGCATGTGGTACTTATAAGAGAGAAAGATACTTTCAACACTACTTCATTTATCATGAAATTTCTTCCCTGCAGGTGAGGACCAGGAGATCCTGGTCCTTTCATATAGTAATGTGCACTTAGCTGATTGCATCACCACCTGGTATAATTAATACCATTCTTAGAAGTTAAAATATGTTATGAAATGTTGGTCCACCAAAGAGTGGGAACAACAGGGGTGTCCACTATCACCATTTCTGTTCAGCCTTGATCTGTAATATATAATCAGAACTTTAGACTAAAATAATAAATGAAAGAAGCTACAATTGTAAAGAAAGAAGCAAAATTTTCTCCATTTGGAGATCAGCAGGCATCAGAAGTAGAAAATTCTAATGAACCAGTAAAAAACTATTAATATACTTGAAACCCTTTAGCAAATTCACAAAAATATGTCTGATACAAAAATAATAATTTGTATTTATAATAAGCAACCAGAATATTTTTATTTATAATATTAAATAATTAGGAATAAATTTAGCACAAAAATAGGTTTTACATATTGGCAGTTTTCAAATATAGTTGAGATAAATAAAGGAAACCCTAAAGAAATGAAAATGCATTGCTTATGCTTGCGGTGGAAGACTTGATAATGCTAAAACAGCTATTCTTTTCAAATTGATCTATCAATGCAACACAATTTCAATCATAATATCACAAGAATCTTTTTTAGAAATTCATCTGTTTATTTTAAAATGTATGTGAAGACTTGAAAGATTTAAATTATCCAAAGCAAACTAAAAAAATCAAAACAAAACTGGATCACTTACAACTTACATATGAATCTAACACTTACATTAAAGTCCACTGAACAAAAGTATATAATCTTACATAATATATGAAACATACATATTTTAAAGTATTAAATCCTGGCAGAAGAAGCGATACATGCATTAACAAGAAGAAAAGAGTTTAGATCATCTAAAACATGTTAGTTATTCAATTAAAAACTTAGGACTATATTTGAAACACTTCACAAAGAAAGATGTATGAATATTAAATAAGCACAAAACCATTATATATTTAAAAAATACAAATTAGAACTCCATCAGGCCTTAACAAAATGTAAACACAATTAAAGCTGATATTACATCTTAATAAGTATGAGAAGGAACTAGAACTGTTATACTCTATTGCTAAAATATTATTTTATGCTTTATTTTGGAATTAATGGCTTACAGTACAGTTGTGGATCCATAGCTACAGTTTCATCTCTCAATGATAGGTATATTTAAAACATTCTCACCCTCAACTTGGTCCATTTCTACCATCATCTGCCAGAAACCCCAACAATTTTAATCCCCTGCCCTTCTGTCCTTCTTCAGAGTCCTTTTCTTTGGTGCAATATACCAAACCCAATCCAAGTTTTACTTTGTGTTCTCCCATTCTATTCTTGCTGCTTAAGTTCCTAATGCAGTTTACTTTAGATATACACCATGACCACATTATTTCATGCCTAGTAATTTTCCCAAGAACAATTAAAACTTGTCACAGAAAACTAACACAAAATTATATGTAGCAACTTATTTTATAATAACCAAAACAAAAAACTCTAATAATCAGTCAGCATAAGAATTTATATGCAATCTTCAGTCTATTCAATCTTCAGTACATTCAATTCAATTCAATTCAGTATATTACATATTCAGTACAGTAACTGTACTCATATTGCAGTAGAATGGAGTATGGTGGTACATGACAAGACTGAATACTAAAATAAGTATGCTAAGTGATAGCAGTTTACATTAAAGAGTAGATAATATATGATTCAATTTATGTGAAGTTCTAGAACAAGAAAAAATTATCTACTATGGAAAATATCCAGCAACTGTTTGGCTCTGGGGATTAGATAGAGGGTAGGAACTAATGTGGAAACTGTCCATTGTAAGGACAGTTTTGATAGAATATTTCTATCAAAATGTGTGATTTGCTTATGCAGGTTTTATCTAAAAAGGAAAAAAGCTGCTAATAAATCTTTGATTCTAGATATTGAAGAATTTGGAGAAAATGTATAGAAGTATAATAGTCTGAGAGAAGGGATGACTAGATAGATAAATTAGTGATAAAACAAGAACAGTGAAAACTAAATGGGGAAAAATTCAGTAATGTGTGCAGGCATTGTCTGTAAAATCCCAGCTGTTTTTTATATCTTTAATTGTTTATTTATTTATTTTTTAATTTATTATTTATTTATTTATTCCCTTTTGTTGCCCTTATTGTTTTATTGTTGTAGTTATTATTGTTGTTGTTGTTGTTGGATAGGACAGAGAGAAATGGAGAGAGGAGGGGGAAGACAGAGAGAGGGAGAGAAAAATAGACACCTGCAGACCTGCTTCACCACTTGTGAAGCAACTCTCCTGCAGGTGGGGAGCCGGGGCTTGAACCGGGATCCTTACGCCAGTCCTTGTGCTTTGCGCCACCTGCGCTTAACCCACTGCGCTACAGCCCGACTCCCTAATTGTTTATTTTTAAACATTGGAGGGGAAGTAAAAAATGATTATATGCATATCATGTTCAAGATACCAAGCTATGCCCCACTTGCTAGACCCAGTTAACTTTGCACGTGGGGTGCCTGAACTTTTGGACTATAAGAGAAAACATAGGAACAAGGGGAAGAAAGTTGCTTTGTGTTCCTTGACTATCATCCTAGCTTAATGCACTGAAAAACCAAGGCAGGTGAGTAGGATTTAGTAGAGGCTGTTAGACAGGAGCTCTGAAAATCATTTTCTGGGTTGAAAACTTAGTTTCAATTCTGATTAGTTGTTTGACTTCAAACAAGCTGTTTAACCTCTCTATGCAACATTTTCAGTATATGCAAAATATACATCACACAATGCCTGTCTCATAGGGTTGTCATAAAGAGTACAGAGACAAAAGTATTCATACTTCTGTGAATAGAACGATAATTATTATTATGATCTATTGTTACCTTCATTTCTGTCACCTTTTATCTCTTACCTAAGGGCACGCAATTACTTCTTCATTTCTTCCGGCCAAAAACCTAGTTCCTCATAGAAATTAACACTTGTGAATGGATTTCTGTAGCTGTAAACAAATCACCTTTTCTGCTAACAACCTCAAATCTCAACATTCATATAAATAACATTTCCAAAAAAAATGTTCATAACTCTAACCTTTCCCCAAATAATCTCTATCTACCTTTGCAATTCAATTAATGTTCTTCTAGACTATATACCATTTCCATTAAAACAGGTCTAGTTTTATTTATTTAAGAAAGGAGACATTATAAAAACCATAGAATAAGAGGGGTACAGCTCCACACAATTCCCACAGCCCGATCTCCATATCCCATCCTTCGCCTGATACCTTTCCCATTCTCTATCTCTCTGGGAGTATGGACCCAGGGTCATTGTGGGTTGCAGAAGGTGGAAGGTCTCGCTTCTGTAATTGCTTCCCTGCTGAACATGGACGTTGACTGGTCGGTCCATACTCCCAGTCTGCCTCTCTCTTTCCCTAGTGGGTCTCTGGGGAAGTGGAGCTCCAGGACACATTGGAGGGGTTGTTTGTCCAGGGAAGTCTGTATTCTTTTGCTCTCTTTTCCCTTATGTATAAGGAGATATTGACCTCATTTGCCAGCTGGCTACTTCTCCTGCACAGCTCCCTCTTTATAAACTTGTAACTGCGTCAATAAAGATCTTCCATTCTCTGCAACAGGACCCTAAAGGGGTTTGTGAATCATCCGCTGCCACAGTGCACTAGAAGATCCCTTTAGGGAGCTCACCCCTGACTCTGTTAGCCCATGGTTCCCCATTCTCTGCCTGTCTCCTGGTGTCCAACAGGTCAGGCAGGGAAGTGGGAGCCAGGCTGGTTCATTCCCCTGAGGAACCTAGTCACCTGACCCTGATAGCTAACATGCAGGTGGACTAATAGTATTGTCGGGAAAGATGGTGTCAGAATTGATAACATGACTGGACAGCTAGATTAAAGCAGAGGGCAGCTCCCAAATATGAGAAAAGTACACAAATACCATTAACTGTTAACCCAATTGACCTGATCTGGGGCCCATATATATTCATATTTAACTCAAGAATCTGTGTAACCTCTGAGTCCTTGTCAGTCTGAGTTCGTATCTGATGGTCACAGCTAGTAACATTCTAGGCTGCACTTATTTCAGGACTAGTCTACCTCAGTGGCATAGTATATTGACCCAGACTTCCTTCAGTTTTAAGCCCTTAAGTGTAAAATTATCTACCCACTGTCTCCTACTTTTCTGCTCGTTCCCGTTTTATATCCATACACTAGCCATTCTTTTAAACCTCAGAGATTTTAATGCATGGACTCTGTCCACCATGTATCATTTTATTCCTGTTTTATTTCCTCCCCTGCACAGTTGAGTATTCCTTTTTTTGTGTGTGTGTTTTATTTTATTTTATTTTTTTATTTAAGAAAGGATTAATTAACAAAACCATAGGGTATGAGGGGTACAACTCCACACAATTCCCACCACCCAATCTCCATATCACACCCCCTCCCCTCATAGCTTTACCATTCTCCATCCCTCTGGGAGCATGGACCCAGGATCATTGTGGGTTGCAGAAGGTAGAAGGTCTGGCTTCTGTAATTGCTTCCCCGCTGAACATGGGCGTTGACTGGTCGGTCCACACTCCCAGTCTGCCTCTCTTATTCCCTAGTAGGGTGTGTCTCTGGGGAAGCTGAGCTCCAGGACACATTGGTGGGGTCTTCAATCCAGGGAAGCCTGGCCAGCATCCTGATGGCATCTGGAACCTGGTGACTGAAAAGAGAGTTAACATACGAAGCCAAACAGATTGTTGAGCAATCATGGACCCAAAGCTTAGAATAGTGGAGAGGAAGTGTTTCAGGTATATATTTTGCAGTAGTTTATAGATACGTGTGAAGATATGCTCTCTCTCACAGAAACTGGTGTATATCTAGATTTTGGGACTTTGTTAGAAAGTGAACCACCTGAGATGAAATTAGAGTATACTATGAAAGGAAAGGTCTCACCTGAGTAATGAAGCTGAAGAGTTGTCATTCCACATGTGAAGTCTCTGGACACAGTCTGAGCTGAAGCATGTTGAGGTGGCAATCGTTGCGTTGGTTAGGTTGTGATCAGCGGATGCAATATTATTTGATATGGATTGGGAGAGGTATATGGGAAAGTGGGCCCTATCCAAGGGTTCCAGGACTGGGGGAAATAGGGGCTCTATAGTGTAGATGTGAGGTTCCTGCTGTCTTAGGGTTCAAAAAGACAATCGATAGTTAATGTTATCACATTATTTGGTAATTGGGTTAACTTTGAAAAGTCCTTTTGTTAGGGTTTGCTGTATAGTACCCAGTATCTTATATATAGCTGTGCTATTGGATGCTTCTGATCTACTTGGTCTAGGCTTTTGAGAGAGTCTGCATATCAAATACACAGCCTATATATTAAAAAGATTCAGTTTGTGTTTTGAAAAACTTTGAGACATACAATTAATTTTCCCCCTCTCAAATTAATTATCTAGTGATTTATATGTCTACATTTTGCTAGGAGTATACCTAAACACCGTTCTCACCACCAAAAGACTGTGACCCATCCCTCCCACCCACTCCTACCCCCCACTGGCCCAGGAAGCTGCATGTCTACCCCTCACCACAGTTTTTTTTACTTTGGTGCCCTACACAATTTGGTCAGGTCCTGCTTTTAGTTTCCCTTTCAGGTCTTCTTACTCAACTTCTGTTGATGAGTGGAATCATCCCATACTCATCTTTATCTTTCTGACTTAGTTCACTTAACATAATTCCATCTAGCTTTGTCCGAGATGGGTCAGAGAAGGTGGGTTCATTGTTCTTGATAGCTGTATATTATTCCATTTTGTATATATACCACAGCTTTCTCAGCCACTCATCTGTTGTTGGGCACCTGGGTTGCTTCCAGGTTTTAGCTATTATGAATTGTGCTGCTATGAACATAGGAGTACATACTTCTTTTTGGTTGGGTGTTATAGAGTCCTTGGGGTATAACCCCAGGAGAGGAATTACTGGATCATATGGAAGGTCCATGTCTAGCCTTGTGAGAGTTGTCCAGACTGCTCTCCACAGAGGCTGTACCAATTTACATTCCTACCAGCAATGTAAATGGGTTCCTCTGTCCCCACAACCTCTCCAGCATTTGTTGCTACTGTCCTTTTTGATGTATGCCATTCTTACAGGAGTGAGGTGGTATCTTAGTGTTGTCTTAATTTGCATTTCTCTGACAATCAGTGACCTAGAGCAGTTTTTCATATGTTTGTTAGCCTTTTGGATCTTCTCTGAGGTGAATGTTTTGTTCATATCCTCTGCCCATTATTTGATGGGGTCATTTGCTTTTTTGGTGCTAAGTTTGCTGAGCTCTTTATATATTTTGGTGATTAGTTTCTTGTCTGATGTCTGGCATGTGAAGATCTTCTCCCATTCTGTGAGGGGTCTCTTTGTTTGTTTAATAGTTTCTTTGGATGTGCAGAAGCTTTTCAATTTGATGTAGTCCCATTGGTTTGTTTCTGCTTCAGTCTTCCTTGCAATTGGGTTTGATTAATCAAAGATGTCCTTGAGGTGTAGGTGGGAAAGTGTTTTACCAATGTTTTCCTCTAAGTATTTGATTGTTTCTGGTCTGACATCTAGGTCTTTGATCCATTTGGAGTTGATTTTTGTTTTTGGGGAGATAAAGTGATTCAAGTTCATTCTTCTGCATGTTACAACCCAGTTTTCCCAGCACCATTTATTGAAGAGAGCCTCCTTTTTCCATTTATTCCCTTGGGCGCCCTTATCAAAAATTAGATGTCCATAGGTGTGGGCATTTATTTCTAGGCTTTCAATTCTGTTCCACTGGTCCATGTGCCTATTTTTGTTCCAGTACCATGCTGTTTTGATAATGATGGCTTTATAATATAGTTTAAGGTCTGGGAATGTGATGCCTCCCTCTCTGTTTCTTTTCCTCAAGATGGTTTTGGCAATTCTAGGTGTTTTCAGGTTCCAAATAAATGATTGTAGTGTTTGTTCTATTCTCTTAAAGCAGCTTGGTGGAACTTTGATGGGTATTGCATTAAATTTGTATATGGCTCTGGGGAGAATATTCATTTTGATGATATTTATTCTTCCAATCCATGAGCATGGGATGTCTTTCCATTTCTTGGTATCAGTTTCTATTTCCTTGAGTAGTGGCTCATTGCTTTTAGTATACAAGTCTTTCACTTCTTTGGTCAACTTTATTTATAGGTATTGATTTTGCTGAAACAGTAAAGGGGAGTGATTTCTGGATGACTTCTTCCGATTTAGTGTTTGCGTAAAGAAATGCTACTGTTTTTTGTACATTGATTTTGTAGCTTGTTACCTTGCTATATTGCCTAATAACTTCCGGTAGTTTTCTGCTGGATTCTTTAGATTTTTCTATGTATACTATCATATCATCTGCAAATTGTGAGAGCTTGACTTCTTCCCTTCCAATCTGTATTCCTTTGATTTCTTTCTCTTGCCTGATTGCTATGGCAAGAACTTCTAATACTATGTTGAAGAGTAACGGTGACAGTGGACAGCCCTGTCTAGTCCCCGATCTGAGGGGGAATGCTTTCAGCTTCTGTCCATTGAGTATGATGTTGGCTGTAGGTTTGCTATATATAGACTCCACTATCTTGAGGAATTTCCCACCTATTCTTATTTTTTGTAGAGTTTTGAGCATGAATGGGTGTTGGATTTTGTCAAAGGCTTTTCTGCATCTATTGAGATAATCATGTGGTTTTTGGCTTTGCTTTTATTGATGTGGTGAATGACATTGATTGACTTACGGATGTTGAACCAGCCTTGCATTCCTGGGATGAATCCCACTTGGTCTTGATGAACAATCTTTTTGATATGTTGCTGTATCCGGTTGGCCTAGATTTGTTTAATATTTGGCATCTATGTTCATAAGAGATATTGGTCTGTAGTTTTCCTTTTTGTTCTGTCCCTATCAGCTTTTGGTATCTGGGTGATGTTGGCTTCATAGAAGGTGGAAGGGAGTATTCCTGTTTCTTCAATCTTATGGAAAATTTTAAGAAGTATGGGTACTAACAGTTTCCTGAAAGTTTTGTAGAATTCATTTGTGAATCCATCTGGTCCAGGATTTTAGTTGTTGGGGAGATTCTTAATAACAGTTTCAATTCTTTGTCTGTGATTGGTGCATTTAGATTTTGTAGTTTCTTGGTTCAGTTTTGGGAGGGCATATGCTTCTAGGAATTGTTCCATTTCTTCCAGATTCTCTAGCTTGGTGGCGTATAGTTCTTTATAGAAGTTTCGCAGGATTCTCTGGATTTCTGTGGTGTCAGTTGTGATATCTCCTCCATCGTTTACAATTCTATTAATTTGAGTCTTCTCTCTTTTTTGTTTGGTGAGTCTGGCTAGGGGTTTGTCAATTTTGTTTAATCTTCCAAAGAACCAACATTTGGCTTCACTGATCTTTTGTATGGTTCTTTTATTTTTGATATTGTTTATTTCTGCTCTAACTTTACTGATTTCTGTCCTTCTGGTTGCATTAGGACAGTTGAGTATTTCTTAAATACTCTGTTCCTGTTCCTTTGATTCAATGAACCCCGTATCCCTGAAAGATTCCAAATCAATTAAATTCTGTCTGCTAAGTTCTGTGCCTACTCAGCTGAAGTAGGCTGGGGAAAAATATAGTGGCATACTCACTGGTTTCCATGTAAATGCAAGTTCACTTGGCTCCTCAAGATCCTGGGAAATGTTTATACATCACAGCAGTTCTCAATTTCATCCACTGCTCGTCTTTCCTGCAGACCAGTTATCTTCTCTCTTCTATTCCCATTGCTCTCTCCCTAACATTTGCTCTTTCAGGCAATGACTTTACATTTTAATCACTGATGGAAAAAAAGTAATATAAAGAGAGTTGAGAGGACAAAAGACAGTTCACCTGGTAGAATTCACACTTCATCATTCATGAGGACACTGATGAAAACTTCCAGAACCTATTGAGAATACCACACAAAGGAAAACCATTACAAGTGACGGAGCAGTGCTGTAGTATCTCACCTTCTCTCTCTGTCTCCCTTTCCATTTTTATCTTTCACCCTCTAACTAGAAAAAAAGTAAAAAGGAGTCTGCAGGAAATACTGTATTCAGGCAGGCTGCAGACCCTAGTAAAGCCATGGTGTATAAAATAATGATAAGAATTTATTTCTATTTTTCTTATTTCCCTCTTGTTACCATATATCAACATCTTGTATTCCTCCCAGAGGTTGAGACTGTCTGGGTATACAACCCCAGGAATTTTTGATTCCTAAAAAACGTCACTTAGGTGGTAAATAGCTCACCCTGTAATCTTCCTCATACTGTGGGAGGCCATAAATTTGATTCCTGACAATTTATAGGAGAAATGTAACATTATAACCAAGAGGTGATGTAATACTATTATGTATGTCCTTCTTTCTCTGTCTCTCCTTCTTATGAAGTATAAAGAAGGGAAATTTTGGCCCTCAAGAAGAGTAATAGTGTATCTGTGAGGTTTCTGTTCCATACTAAAAAAAAAATTAATCACTTAGCAATTGTCACCTCTCCATGTTAAAATTCTTACTCTATCAGAATCATTGACAAATACTGTCTTAATTATTTTTTATTTGAGCTCATATGCCTCTCCAACAATTACTTTTTTATCTCCTCTTTATACAAATGCATCTCAGAAGCACTTACTATACCACATAGTGTTTCTCCTCATTTCGTGTGTCTGAATCTCTCCAGAGTTGGGTATTCTCACTCTCAACTCTACATCAGCAAGATCACCACTTAATCACCTGATCAAGTTTAAAACTCATCACAGTGGCTGTTCTTACAATTTTCCACACTATACATTCATCTGGATTACTTTCCATTCTGACAATCATGTATTCTCAGATACCATGTTTATGCCTGGCTCAAGCCAATGATAATTTTCCCATGGGGTCTCATCTTGCCTTCAGATTTTATCTACATTCCGTATGCATCATGAATCCCTATTCTTTATTCTTACAATGGATATCCCAAACATATTCACAAGTACACATTTATTAACTAGTTGAATAATATACACAGATTGATTTAGTGCCTATAATGTGTACTCTTCAAAGTGCTTAGAGATACACCAGAGACTAAAACAAACAAAATTCCCCACTAATATCCTAGTAGTAGGCTTTATTCTGCTGGGAAAAACAATTGATAGCATACATGACTAGATCATACAGACACTTGAAGACACTAAATGGTATTGAAAGTTTCTCATGGATTAATATCAGGAATTGTGAGAGAAAGAGTAAGAGAGTTCAGTTCAAGTCCTCAGCAAGAAGACTGTAATTCAAGAAATGTTAAGGCACCCAGCATATAGTTGTCTGGGGGAAGCATCTGTGCAGAGTAAGTGGGGCCCAGCATGATGAAAGATGTACTGCAAGGGTGGTGGATAGGAATAAAGTCCTATAAACTCCAGAGGTTGTTGTGAATGACCTTGAAGTTTATGGTAAGGAACAAGATTTCTTCTCTCTGTGATATGATGTGAACCCCTGTGGTTTTCAAGGGAAGCCACTCCTGCTCTTTAGGTGGAATGTAGGGAGAGAAAAGTGGAAGCAGGCAACTGAACTAGGGGGTTACTGCAATAACCCAGGCAAGCAATGACGATAGTCACCCAGGCCAGACACCGCCCTGCATTCTAGATCAACAGTACATGGAGAAGAAATGGTGTTTACATTTTCAATATTCCAATTTAAGTTCTTGATCTGTGTCCACCCATTCTCACTCTCTAACAAATATTAGCTTTCTAATGTGTTCAATTCGTATACATTGACCTTGTGATAGCATATTGCCTTGTCTTGTACATTCAGTGGTGGAAGTTAATTTAAAAATCATGTGCCAATCTAGATTAATTTTAAATGGACAGCAAAAGTAAATGATGATGAGTATAAGAACATGTAAGTGTAATCCTATTTATATATAAAAAGAAGTGGTCTCTAAAATATATGCACATTTAAAAGTAAAAGAGAAATACTAAGTAAAAGAGAAATACTAGGTACAGAATTTTGTATAGAGGGAAGAAGAAAGGTTGCAGTTCAAGGTGGGTGATCTTGTTTAAAACAGGGGATACATTGACTGCTAGTCATTTTTTTTAATTATTTATTTTATGGGAAAGGGTGTGGTATTAGGTGGCTGAAACTAGGAACTCATGCACTCCATTTCTGATCACTCCCCACTGATCACTCCCCAGCTAGTCACTATTATTCTTAAAGGCATATACATAGTTTTTGCATTCTTTGTAACATGTTAAATAGCCCATAATTGAACAAGTAAATAGGATTCACATTAAATGAAAAGCATCCTCTAAATCATGGTTCTCAAATGTATATAAGTAATATAGTTTATAAATATAAGCCAGATATATAATAAAGATGATATTGTACACTGTGGTAAATGCATAGATATTTATATAAAAATACAGTGGAAATGAAAATAGCTAAAATTAGATCTATTACTTCTAGAGAATAGGAACAAAGTGCCAGGAGTAAATTAAAACCCTATTGATTTTTTTTTTAATCTTTCAACAGTCCTCTGCTTCACTTGGTAAAAAAAATCATATGTCTGTCTACTTAGATACACTCCTCACCTACTTCCTATTACAGTTCTCTCACTCACTCCAAAGCTAACCTTATCAAAGCAAGGACTGCAAAAGTTGAATAAGGGCAAGAGACTGGCATATTTTAATGATGACTCTTTAGTCACTATCAGGCAACCCCATCAGCTGGGGCACTAATCGTGGAGTCCTGAGATTCCCAAACAGACATGATGGGCCTAGAACTCAAAGAATCTCTCTGTCCATTGTTACTGGTCATTTCTATCAGGAACAACAAAATAGACCCCTTTGTAAGCACCCATAGGACCTTGCCCTTAACTTGGTTCAACAATGGTAAAGAATATTCCATCCTCCATAGTAAGGATGAACAACATAATCTATGATCTACCTGAGGAAGATAGGTCGATATTGGGGGAGCATGGAATGTTCCTACTCATGACCACAGAATGTGAGCTCAGATCTATAGGGATGCAGATCTACATAGGCTCCTAAGCTAATTATGGACCCCAGATGACATCAAATTGATGGGGCTTACAGTCAACAATACTTATACCCCTTTCCCATATTAGGGAGCTATTCTCTTCCCTGACCCAGCTTTCTGGTCCTTTATCCAGCCATGACATCATCTCCCCAGACAATAACTTGGATCCACTGGAATATCAGATTTCAGGCTCAGGGGCAAAAAAAAAGCAAACAAACAACAACAACAAAAAAACTAGTATAACCATAGGCTCTTTGGTATTTAACTAAAATATGTCTATGAGCTATCTACAAAATGGAGGAACCCCCAACTCTTCATCAGCATTATTCCAGCCCTTAGGTCCATGATTGTTCAACAATTTGGCTTTGCATGTTAACTCTCTTGTCAACCACTAGGTTGCAGGTGCTAGCATGATGCCAACCAGACTTCCCTGGACAGACAACCCCACCAATGTGTCCTGGAGCTCTGCTTCCCCAGAACCCTTCCTTAATAGGGAAATAGAGAGGCAGGCTGAGAGTATGGATTGACCTGTCAATGTCCAGGTTCAGTGGCGAAGCAATTACAGAAGCCAGACCTTCTATCTTCTGTATCCCACAATGACCTTTGGTCCATACTCCCAGAGTGTTAAAGAATAAGAAATCTATCAGGGGAGGGGATGGGATACAGAGTTCTGGTGAAAGGAGTTGTGCAAACCTGTACCCCTCTTATCCTATGGTTTTGTCAATGTTTCCTTTTTATAAATAAAAAAATTTAAAAATCATATATTTATGAATAGTATTTCTATATTCTCTATATTCATTTTTTAAGAAAACTATGTGTGTATAATTTTCTAGTCTTATAAAATTTAATTTAAATATAAAATTACATCCAATGTCTTAGGGCTGCATAAACAATCACACTGAAAGTAAAAGAGTATGAAGACCATTGAACAAAACAAACAACATAAGAATAATAATCTCACCTTTTACCAGAGTTGAGTCGAGTCCATGGAAAACCTTTCTGTCTGTGTGGGAGACATTACCTACTGTAACTTTTTTATCTAGGATTTATTATCTCAGGGACTGGAGATACTGGCTGCACATGATGGTGCCTGCTGTTTCTTCCCCAGACTAAGATAGGCCTCTCAGTAATTCTTTATGTCCAGGGGGCTATGAAGACAGACACTGCAATAGAACTTGGCATCTGGGTCACATTTGGCACAATGAGAGAATCTTAGGGCCAAAAGCAATTGACTCTACTAATTTGTTCCAAAGAGGGACAGGGGACATTAGAAAGGCCATTTGGACCATGCACATTGTGAATACAAATGAAAAAATAAATGTCTGTACATTGTGACTGTACCAGGCTGGGCTAGCTAGACCAAGGATTGGATGAATAACTCAAATCAGACCTGCTCATTGCTCTCTCACTACTAATCATCAGAGAAAACAAACATGTTAATGTGATACTAACAAAATTTTCAATAGGCTTGGCTCCTATGCCCAGACAGGAGTGAAGAAAGAGATCAGGGCCTTATTGAGGTAGAAACTCACCAGCTCAGAAAGCATCAGATAACACTACCAAGGATTTGCTAAATTTTCCCAGTGGGTTTTGGATATTTTGTTAGAAAACTTCTAAACACTCACTAACCCACCCAAGAGAACAAATAATGAGGAAATATATTTAAATAATAAAAATGAGCTGGGGAGATAGCACATGGTTATGCAAAAGACCTTCCTGCTTGAGGTCAGAACTAGCAGTGCTTTGGTATAAATAAATAAATAAATAATAAATAAACAAAATAATTAAATTTTTTAAATGCATTTCAGCTAGGGGGATGGGAAATGGCTCACCTGGTTGAGTGCATATCTTACTATGCACATGACCCAAGTTTGAGTTTTGTAACCATATGAAAGACATTATGGCATCAGAAGAGTTTCTGGTCTTATGGTCTCTCTCTGTGTCTCTCTATCTGAATGAAATAGTGCTCAAGGAGCAGTGAGGCTACACATGCACTAGGACCCAGATCAATGTACACACACTTGCCTAAATGCACCTTAGCATTCATATGCTCATGCACATACAGGTAGACACAAGCACACACATTACACACATTATGTTCACAGTTCTTGGTTCTCATAAGACCTTATGTTGTCTCTATGTAATCAGATCACTAATTCAGTAGAAGGCCCCATATGTCATTGTTTCAATGTATTCATCAAAACCCAAATAAGTTAAGTCTTTTATAACTTATTCAAGATCACAAGAATATAAGAAGGAATTCCCAGGAATTGGTGTTGGACTTCCACAAAGATCATATCCAATCTGCACAGTCCTACAAAGTAGATTTATCAGTCCCATTTACAAGTAGTGGAGAGACTCAGGAAGGCTAACTAACTCCTTGTGTTATCCCATAACTAATATGTGTCCAGCTAAGACTACGTTTCAGGTAGACCTTTTAAAAATATTTTATTTATTTTAATTTAAAGATAGATAAACAGGAAGAATGATGAGAGAGAAATGGAGATAGAGAGAGAGAAGAGAACCACTGAACTTTGGCTTATGTTGACGCTAGGACTCAAAGCCTTTTGAATATTCATAATGCTATCTCCCTCCCCAGACCTCAGGTAGATGTTTGTCCCTTCCATAAATTATATTTTTGTATTGTATTTCCATTAATGCTTTCACTTTTTTTTTTATAGAAATAAAAAGACAGAGAGAGAACAGAATAGTCCCATGTAATGTATCTGACTCACACTCATGCTAAAGCAGATGCTTTCCCAGGTGGACTGTCTCACTCACCAGGCAAGGTCTCATCTTTTCTTTATGGAGCATTGGAGAATTAGTGCTGACTCTTTCAGCCCACTAAGGGCCAGCTTACACTTAAGTTTCCTTAAAATGCAATTCTGGCTTTGTGTTCCCCACTCAAGAAATAAATCATGATTTCTGAAGCTCAATTAGCAATTGGTGTGTGAGAGTGATTCAGGTTCAGCTGCACCAGTCTTGGTTTTTACTCACTCTGGCATTATCTTCCTCAACCCTCTTACTTGACTCCTTCTCTCTTTTACCCATTCTGTGGGTCAAATCAAAAAGCAAGCAGTCACCCTGTATGTCTTCTCCTCTTTCACACCTTACCCACTGTCTACTGCTCCAATTATACCTCTAGGCTGGGCACATCTGTAGCTCCTGTTCCAAAAAGAAGTAGCAGTAGCTTGAAAACTTGTGAATGCATGATATAGACTCACCTTCAGAAGATGGAAAGCAGGTGACCCCTCAGCTCTCTTATACCTAAGCAGCAGCATTCCCTCATGTTAGGTGTGATACTCTTCCCTGTTGTCTTCCCCATAGCTGGACCTCCTCCCAGGCTTTCATACCCCCTGGGAGGACTGGGCCTCATTTATCCTTATCTCTCAGTGCCTCACATATGAAATAAGGTAAGTCACATAGCAAAAGCCTAGTAAATATTTGAAAGCAGATAACCAAGTACATTTTCTAGAAGCTGCCTACCAGGCACCATGCTATGTATAAGAAGTTCAAAGCAGCAGGACTCTGCTTTTGGAATTTGCATTGCTGGAAATGGTCTGGTTTTGTATGATGTGTGGTGCACAATGATAGAAACTTGTGGGAAATGGAAGGTGAGTTCCCAATAAGCAGGTATCTGTGATTATACTGCTATGAATGTGTAGAATCTCATCCAAATGGGCTAGGCACTGGATCACTCTAACCACAGGACAGGCCATAATCTAAGAGCATCCTACACCATGGCATCAGTATGCACACCTCACCTTATTGGATAAAGCCTTTATTAGAAAGTAGTTCCATGGCTGCCAGTTCTTAGCAACATCGCCCCGCCAGATATTTGTTGGGATGTGGCATCATGTAAGTTCATTTCCCACGTCTATGCTCGACCAGACTGCCAATATACGTGGATATCTTCGCCCACCCTGTCCAACGCTTGATGTCTAGTCACCCAATCTGGTCCCCTACGCCTACACTGAACTTCTCTGTTCCAGACTCTTGGAAACAGAGTTGGCAGTCAGCTGAGGTAAAGAACAAACAACTCATCACAGACCTCTGCAAGCGTCAACCCGGCTTTGACCTAGCACGTTATGATTGGGCCCTCCTCAATCGCTATCGAACAGGCCATGGCCGGTGTGCCGCTATGTTCCATCGCAGGGGAGCCAGAGACGACCCGAACTGCCCCTGAGGCTCCAGACAGACTATGACCCACATAGTCAACGACTGCCACCTCTCCAGATTCAAAGGAGGTCTTGAAACTTTACATCAGGCTCAACCTGACGCTGTTGACTGGCTACGGAAGAAGGGCAAACGCTAGAAGAAGAAGAAGAAAGTGGAACAAATAGGCTTACATTCAGGGTGCTATGGACATGGGTACCAAGGTGGTGCCTCTGCACACATGTTATTGAAAGGGTGATTAATAAATGGGTGTGTGTGCACACAGAAGAAAGAAAAAAAGTCTTTTGAGAGATGAACATGTGGATCAATTTTGAGCTTTTCCAAATTAGATTAGGTATTCCAGCTAGAAGGAATAAGATTATTCAAAACACTAAATAGAGGTGGCCAGGCCCTGGAGCATCTGATTGAGCACACATTGCTATTTGCCAGAACACTGGTTCAAGTTCCTGACCCCCACTTGCAAGGGGGAAGTCTTACAGTGAGGAGGTGCTACAGGTGTCTTGTTTATTCTCTCCCTCCCTCTCCCCTCTCAATTTCTGTCACTATCAACCAAAATTTAAAAAAAAGAAAAAAAAATTATCACAGGTAGCAGTTGATTTGTTGTGCCAGTACTAAGCTCCACTTTAGTGTCTTAGTGACTTAGAAAACTACCAAATTGAGAGCAGTTTGAGAAAAGTCCAAAGAGATAGGTAGACAGGTTTCAGACTGCTGTCTGGTGGCACTGGGCTCCACCAAGCTTTCTTCCAGAAAAGACACACTTAATTGAGTCTAGGCGAAAAAAGGCCTTGCTTCACAAAACTGCAAGAACCCCTTTCTTCCCACACCCATGATTCTGTAGAGGATACAGAGTTCCCTGCCTAAAATGCTGGGAAGTCAACTGACAAGCAAGTCAGCGCAGAGACTTCCAGCAGACAAAAATAGCTGTAGAAGGAATCAAAACTTGTCTGAGAAGAAGAATTGAAACTTCACATTTAATGCTTAAGATCAGGGATATGTTGACTTGAACTTGACTTAATACTGTAGAATGGGTGGCATTTGACCTTTCAAGGTCCCAGGCTGAATAACTTGAGCCTTTTTCCATGTAGGCAAAAGTAATTTCAGATAGATTCATCACTTTACACCACCTGCTGGTCTTGGTCACTAGTTTAGTAGCATGTTTCCCTTCAGTGATTTTCCAATAAAGGATTCTGTGAACTTCTATTTACTTAAGATGCAAAAACACAAGAAAGTTATTTATTACTGAACTGAATATAATTCAACAGAAGTCCTACAAATAAAATATTCACACAAACATATATGTAAATAAAATTATAGTCTTTGTGGCTGTGTTTTTATGTGTATCAAATATGAAACATGCAAGGCTATCATAAATAAAATTACAACAAATTTTGTAGCAGTTTTTTTTTCTCCTGATCAAAAATTCAGTGATCCATATCTCAGTAAATACATTCACTGATCTAAGCTACTCATTAAAGGTAATAGAACAGAAAAATAACTTTTGATACAAAGCCATTCTAACATCTTATGTTTTAGAGTCTTTGCTAAATCATATTGTGAGAGTTCACTTTATTTTCCTATTGAGTCAGTATAAAAGGATAAACTTGCTCTCTCAGAAATGTCCCTCTTTAATTCTTGGGACCCGCTCTGCTAGGCTTAATACTTCGACAATTCCAGGCTTAATTTACTCCTTGGAACAAGCCATTAAGTACGCATTGCTGCTCCGTGCCTTCTCTGCCAACCATTCCCTTTTTAAAATATACAACCACCCAGTATTGGTTTCCTAGGATAGGATGTTATCTGGGTTTGATATTTAGCAGAAAATCATGATGCCTAATTTGAGAACCCATCCAGATTCTTCCATATGACATCCAGGTATTTTGCATTGATTAAAAAGTCAACCATATGGCTGTGCAGATATTTCCTCCTCATAGATAGAGAACTAATAAAAGTGATTTCATTATTTAATAGCCTCAGTAACTAGGCCTACAAGGTGAATGCAGTCACTTTGAGACCACAAAATGACGTCATCACAGAAAGCTGTGTTCTTCATATATATGGGTATATTGGGCTTTCTGGAAAATTTGCTTGGTAAACATGGGGGCAGAAACAGTCTGGCAAGACCCACTCATCTTCACAAACAACTTGCAACTACATTTTGACTCCAGAAATACGTGGGATACATAATGATTCTAATTAAAAATGCAGAAAAATCCCAATACAAAACTATTAGATGAAATACAAAAACAAATAAATAATGAGAAGAGACTCACTTTTATCTCTTGACAAAATATATCTAGAATGTTGACTATAAAACTAATCCTTCGTTAAAGAAATTTTTAAAAAATGTATTTAGTATATCAAAAACACAATTTTTCCCCTTATAGAAGGATCTTGAGCTCTTAAGGTAGGGAAATTTGGCATAAAATACAAGGGGAAAGAGTTTCTAAATTAAAGGCCCATCAAATATAACAGATGCAAAAATGAAAGAGTCAGTAAAGGCCCCAAATCCCAAACCAAAGTACAGCTTCCAGGCTGCTCAGGTAGATGTTGTGAATCCACTAGAGTTCTGGCACTTGTTCCCATGTACTCACAGTATAGGAGGTATCACAGGCTCAGAGAAAAAGACAAAAAAAAAAAAAAAAAACCACAATTTATCAGTTACCACTATATCTCCAACTTAAATAGTTCTGCACCGAGTATCCTTGAAGTCAAATCCATGAATTCTGATACTCCTTCAGTGACCTCATCTTATCCTTGTTACTCTCTCCAAGTAACTATTATCCTTTTTTATTATTATTTACTATTATCCTTTTTCTAATTCCAAATACAAATCCATTGTTGCCCAGGGTTTTTGCTTTGGTTCTCTTTTCACGTGATATTCTCTCCTCCTACTCCTTTTTCTTTTATCAGAGCACTGATCAGCTCCAGCTTATATGGGGGTTGAACCTGGGACTTTGGAGCCTCAGACATGAGAGTTTCTTTGCATAACCATTATGCTACCTACCACCCCCCACCCCCATTCTCCTCTTCATCTCTATGTGACTGATCACTTATTTAGTTTAGATTGTTTCATTAATTACTGCTGAGTTCTAAGTCTAGACAAACAAAAATATGCATATAGGGTCTTCTTCCAGGATACCTTGGATAAGCCAAATATGCCCAATTTTTTTTAATAATTTATTTCTTTATTGGGGAATTAATGTTTTACATTCAACAGTAAATACAATAGTTTGTACATGCATAACATTCCCCAGATTCCCATTTAACAATACAACCCCCACTATGTCCTTCATCATCTTTCATGGACCTGTATTTTTTTTGAGAAAGCCATTCATTTTTCTTACCCATATTCAGCTGTTTGTCTTTCAAAATAACAAACAAGCCCTCCACTGCCTGAAACCTTTGGTTAATAACTAGAGTACTAAAAAATATATATATTCTGACACTTTTGCCAGTTTTGTTTTATGAAAGGATGAGTTTTAGAGCTTCTATCTCTCACTGTACATTTTCCCTTCTTGCTTATATATTTAAACATGCCCATGTCTTCTTACCTCTCATTGTTACTCCTTCTACTCCAATTTGTTCTATTTCCTAAATTTGGTGCTAAAGGTCTTCCAGTGCTCCCAAAGGCTTCCACTTGCCCATGCCCAGTGTCCATTCTTGCCACCAACTTCCTTTACCCATCATCACAATCATTAATGTGCACATTTTCACCCTTCTTAGGCTGCTCTTTCTCAATTTCCTTACAAGGCATGTTCTCTTCTGTCCAGCCAGTAAGTGTAATATTCTTGGGAAAAAGAGATGGGAAGAAAGACAGAGACATAGACACAGAGATAAAGAGATAGATAGAGACTATCCTTCCAGACCTAAATCCATCCCCTCTCTGATATTGATAATATTCCCCTCTGTGGTCCCTGATAATATTGTCTTATTCCCACTGTTATTGACCTTACAAGCCCGTGCTTATACCTGTATCTCTACTACTGTTTCTCTCTGTGAGTGGGCCAAGTTTCCCATCTGCTCAGAACATTATACATAAGTATTCATTTCCAAGAACTCATTTTCCTTCATACTCCACAGCCAACTCCTGTCATATGCCCTCTATATTTCTCTTAACAGACACTGGATCTCATAACTCATGAGAGTTCAAATTGAACCTCTCTTATTGAATCTATGTTTTCAGAGATGTCTTCTCGGTAGCTTCACATAAACAAATAGTACCTACTTCTGTTGTCTGCACTGAGCACTAGGCACCAGTACACCATGATTATGCTGCTTTCAGATCTATTCTCCCTCCTCCCTATACAATCTACACTGCCCTGACATGCACAGAGAGTAGACTTAGAGAACCCTTAGTTCTTCAGTCTTGTTGTCCCACAGCAAAGTCAGAGTGTCTTTATTTATTTTTTTAAATTATACCATAGTATGCTCCAATTTGAATTTCCACTAACCTTTTAAAAATTTTTATCATTACCAAATTATATCTACAATGTCTGGATACAATTTCTTTTCACTTACCTACACTCCTCATTTCAAAAAGAGTGCTTAGAAAACAAAAAAAATGTCATCAAATGGGATGAGTACTGACCCATTTCAAGTAAATTTGCATGATGAAAGTCCTTGGGTTTCAGAATCAAAAGGCCATCCTGTCAGCAGAATATGAACTCTGATAAAGGGGAAATTAATTTGTTCACTGACTTATCATCAGAAACATAATCTCCTAGGGCTTGTAATTGGTGCTCAATAGAAAAGATAATGAATGAGTGAATAAAATATGTGAAAAAATAAAACTGCTACTACAACAAATGAAGACAAGAGCCCAGAATAAACTACAAATCAGCCAGAAGCAATCATAGATAAGAAAAGTATGTAAGCAATAATAAACTTATTAATCACAGAAATGAAAACAACTCTGGAGGAAAGGAATGGCAGTATTAGGGAAACAACAGTTGAGACCCCCAAGGAAAATACTGATTATCTTCAGGCAGTTAGAGAACTGAAAGTTGAAATAGATGAACTGAAGAAAGCAGCTGAGGGAAGGAAAAGCAGACTAACAGAAGCAGAAAACAGAATTAGTCAGACAGAAGATGAGCTAGAGAAAACTAAGAAAGAGGTAAAGAGCTCAAAAAGAGATTGAGAGACACTGAAAACAACAACAGAGAAATATGGGATGATCTCAAAAGAAGTAACATTTGTATAATTGGCCTGCCAGAGGAAGAAAGGAGAGGAAGGGGAAGGAAACATTCTAGAGGAAATTATAGAAGAAAACTTCCCGGACGTGAACAACTCAATTGACATTAAGATTCAAGATGCCCAGAGAGTATCAAACAGAATCAACCCAGACCTGAAGACACCAAGACACATTAGAGTCACAATGAGAAGTAAGGATAAAGAAAGGATCCTAAAGGCTCCAAGAGAAAAACAAAAGTCACATACAGGGGAAAACCCATAAGACTATCAGTAGACTTCTCCATGCAAACTCGAAAAGCCAGAAGAGAATGGTAAGGTATCTATCGAGCCCTGAATGAAAAAGGGTTTCAACCAAGGATAATATATCCTGCTAGACTTTTATTCAAACTAGATGGAGGGATCAAAACCTTCCTAGACAAACAACAGTTAAAGGAGGCAACCATCATCAAACCGGCCCTGAAAGAGGTTCTAAAAGACCTCTTATAAACAAGAACTTCACTATAATACTTGCAATATATCAAATAAAAATAAAAATTTGTTGAACAATGGCACTACAATACATTAAATACATAATATCAATAAATGTCAATGGCTTAAACTCACCCATCAAAAGGCACAGAGTGGGAGGATGGATCATAAAACATAACCCAGCATATGCTGCTTGCAAGAATCCCATCTGACACAACAAGATAAACACAGACATAAAGTGAAGGGATGGAAAAATATCAAACAGGCTAATGGACCACAAAAAAAAAAAAAAGCTGGAACAGCCATTCTCATCTCTGACACAATAGATTTTAAATTAAATAAAGTAATAAAAGATAGGCAATGACATTACATAATGATTAGAGGATCAATCAGCCAAGAAGATTTAACAATTATTAACATCTATGCACCCAATGAGGGACCATCTGAATACATCAAACACCTACTGAAAGAACTTCAAAAGTACATCAATAGTAATACAATAATAGTGGGATATTTAAACACCCCACTCTCACACTTAGACAGATAAAAAAAGCAGAGAATCAGCAAAGAAACAAGAGAATTAAATGAAGAGATGGTCAGACTAGACCTCCTGGGCATCTTCACAGCCCTTCACCCCAAAAAACTGGAATACACATTCTTCACAAATCCACACAACACATACTGAAGGTTAGGCCACATGTTAGGCCACAAAGACAGCATCAATAAATTCAAGAGCATTAAATCATCCCAAATATCTTTTCAGACCACAGTGGAGTAAAATTAACGTTTAATAATAAACAGAAAATTATTAAAAGACACAGAATTTGGAAAATAAAAAACATACTCTTTAACAACCACTGTGTCAGAGAGTCACTCAAGCAAGAAGTTCAAATGTTCCTGGAAACAAATGAAAATCAAGACACAATCTATCAAAATATTTGGGACACAGCTAAAGCAGTATTGAGAGGGAAACTCATAGCCATACAATCACATATTAAACAACAAGAAAAAGCTCAAATAAATGACCTTACTGCACACCTCGAGGACTTAGAGGAAGAGGAACAAAGGAACACTAAAGCAACCAGAAGGACAGAAATCACTAAAATTAGAGCAGAAATAAACAACATCGAAAATAAGAGAACCATATAGAAGATCAATGAAGCCAAATGCTGGTTCTTTGAAAGATCAAACAAAACTGACAAACCCCTAGACAGACTCACTAAACAAAAAGGGAGAATATTAAAATTAATAGAATTGTAAACGATAGAGGAGATATCAAAACTGACACCACAGAAATCCAGAAAATCATGTGAAACTTCTGTGCAGAACTATGCACCACCAAGCTAGTAAATCTGGAAGAAATGGAAGAATTCCTAGAAGCATATGCCCTTCCAAAACTGAAACAAGAAGAACTACAAACCTAAATGCACCAATCACAGACAAAGAAATTGAAATTGTTATTAAGAATCTCCCCAACAACAAAAGTCCTGGACCACATGGCTTCGCAAATGAATTCTACAAAACTTTCAGGAAACAGTACCCATACTTTCAAAGCTTTTCCATAAGATAGAAGAAACAGGAACACTCTCTTCTACCTTCTATGAAGCCAACATCACCCTGATACCAAAAGCAGAGAGGAACACAACAAAAAAGGCAAACTACAGACCAATATCTCTGATGAACAATAGATGCCAAAATATTAAACAAGATCTTGGCCAAACAGATACAGCAGCATATCAAAAAGATTGTTCATCATGACCAAGTGGGATTTATCCATGAATACAAGGTTGATTCAACATTCATAAGTCAATCAATGTCATTCACCACGTCAATAAAAGCAAAGCCATAAAGCACATGATTATCTCAATAGATGCAGAGAAATCCTTTGACAAAATCTGGCACCCATTCATGGTCAAAACCCTACAAAAAATGGGAATAAATGGGAAATTCCTCAAGGTAGTGGAATCCATATATAGCAAACATATAGCCAACATCATACTCAATAGACAGAAGCTGAAAGCATTCTTCCTCAGATCAGGGACTAGACAGGGCTATCCACTGTCACCATTACTCTTCAGCATAGTGTTGGATGTTCTTGCCATAGCAATCAGGCAAGAGAAAGGAATCAAAGGAATACAGATTGTAAGGGAAGAAATCAAGCTCTCACTATTTGCAGATCATATGATAGTATACATAGAAAAACCTAAGGAATCCAGCAGAAAACTACTGGAAGTTATTAGACAATATATCAAGGTATCAGGCTACAAAATCAATGTACAAAAATCAGTGGCGTTTCTTTATACAAACACTAAATCTGAAGAAGAAGACATCCAGAAATCACTCCCATTCACTGTTGCAGCTGTCATTTTTGCCAGGTTGGCTTTGCGGGCGGGAGACAGACTCATGGCTGAGCTGAGAAAGCAGTTCAATCTTTATTCACGACCGGGGATTTGGTTCAACAAACTAATCTAATCTAATCACAACCTAATTCTGTCCTGCATCTCTCTCCTCAGTTGGAAGAATCAGGAACAACATCTCTCTCCTCAGTTGGAAGAATCAGGGACAAAGAAAATACGTACTATAGGGGGCAGGGAGAAAGAAGAAGACTAAACCAAATGACCCAGAGGCAGGGGGGAAGAACAAACCAATATTCAGGAGGCAGGGGTGTGCCCAGCCAACAGTGGACGTGCAAAAAGAACACATAGCAAGCAACTAAAGCAAACCCAATGTGATTATTAAAACAGAAGGCTTCATAAGCAGAATCCAGAAGCATACCAACATGCAGCAAAATCAATAAAATGCCTAGGAGTAAAGCTGACCAAAGAAGTGAAAAACTTGTACACTTAAAACTATGAGTCTCTATTCAAGGAAATAGAAACTGATACCAAGAAATGAAAAGACATCCCATGCTCACGGATCAGAAGAATAAATATCATCAAAATGAATATTCTGCCCAGAGCAATATACAAATTTAATGCAATATCCATCAAAGTTCCACCAAACTTCTTTAAGGGAATATAATAAAAACTACAATCATTTATCTGGAACCAGAAAACAACTAGAATTGCCAAAACCATCTTGAGGAAAAGAAACAGAAAAGGAGGCATCACACTCCCAGACCTCAAACTTTATTATAAAGCCATCGTAATCAAAACAGCATGGTACTGGAACAAAAATAGGCACACAGACCAATGGAAAAGAATTGAAAGCCCAGAGCTAAACCCCCACACCTAAGGACATCTAATCATTGATAAAGGGGCCCAAAGTATGAAATGGAAGAAGGAGGCTCTCTTCAATAAATGGTGCTGGGAAAACTAGGTTGAAACATGCAGAAGAATGAAACTGAATCATTTTATCTTACCAGAAATAAAAATCAACTCCAAATGGATTAAAGACCTGGATTTTAGACCAGACACAATCAAATACTCAGAGGAAAATATTGGTAAAACACTTTCTCACCGAAAACTCAAGGACATATTTGATGAAACAAACCCAATTGCAAGGAAGACTAAAGGAGAAACAAACAAATGGGACTATATCAAATTGAAAAGCTTCTGCACAGCCAAAGAAACTATCACACAAACAAAGAGACCCCTCACAGAATGGGAGAACATCTTCACATGCTATACATCACATGCTATACATCACATGCTATACATCAGACAAGAGATTAATCACCAAAATATTCAAAGAGCTCAGGAAACATAGCACCAAAAAAGCAAATGACCCCATCCAAAAATGGGCAGAAGATATGAACAGAACAGTCACTCCAGAGGAGATCCAAAAGGCTAACAAACATATGAAAAACGTCTCCAGGTCGCTGATTGTCAGAGAAATGCAAATAAAGACAACATTGAGATACCACCTCACTCCTGTAAGAATAGCATACATCAAAAAGGACAGCAGCAACAATGCTGGAGATGCTGTGGGGACAGAGGAACCCTTTTGCATTGCTGGTGGGAATGTACATTGGTCCAGGCTCTGTGGAGTGCAGTCTGGAAAACTCTCAGAAGGCTAGACATGGACCTTCCATATGACCTGGTAATTCCTCTCCTGGGATTATACCCCAAGGACTCCATAACACCCAACCAAAAAGAGGTTTGTACTCCTATGTTCATAGCAGCACAATTCATAATAGCTAAAACCTGGAAGCAACCCAGGTGCACAACAACAGATGAGTGGCTGAGAAAGCTGTGGTATATATACACAATGGAATACTATACAGTGTTCAAGAACAATTAACCCACCTTCTCTGACCCATCTTGGTCAGAGCTAGAAGCAATTATGTTAAGTGAGCTAAGTCAGAAAGATAAAGATGAGTATGTGATGATCCCACTCATCAACAGAAGTTGAGAAAGATCAGAAAGGGCAACTAAAGGCAGGATCTGAACTGAAAGTAGGACATCAAAGTAAAAACCCTGTGGTGAGGGGGAAGTTGGACATGCGGCTTCCTGGGCTGGCAGGGGGGGGGGTTGTGGGGTGGGGGTGGGGGTATGGGGGCTGTGGGGGGTGTGGGGGTGGGTGTGTGGGATGGGACACAATCTTTTGGTGGTGGGAATGGCATTTATGTACACACCTATTAAATTGTAGTCATATAAATCACTATTTAATTAATATGAGAGGGGGAAAATTGATTGTATGTCTAACAAAGGGACTTTTCAAAGCTAACCCAATTGCTAAATAATGTGATGTTAACAGTAACTATACATTGTCTTCTTGAACCCTAAGACAGCAGGAACCTCACATTTCCACTATAGATCCTAAACTTCCCCAGTCCTGGGACCCTAGTGTAGGGCCCACTTTCCCGTATGCTTCTCCCAATTCTTATCAAATAATATTGCATTAGCTGATTGCAACCTAATCAATGCAACGATTGCCACCCCAGCATGCTTCACTTCAGACTGTGTCCAGAGACTTCAGGTGAGGAATGACAACCCTTCAGCTTCATTACTCGGTGAGACATTTCCTTTCATAGTATTCTCTAATTTCATCCCAGGTGGTTCACTTCCTAACAAAGTCCCAAAACCTAGATACAGACCAGGTTCCAGGAGATAGAGCATATATTCAAAGGTATCTATAAACTAGGGCAAATATATACCTGAAAGCAGAAATACACTACAGTTTGCAGTGAGTACCCCCCAACACTTCATCTCCACTATTCCTTCCTTTGGGTCCATGATTCTTCAACAATTTGTTTGGCTTTGTATGTTAACTCTCTTTTCAGTCACCAGGTTCCAGATGCCAGCAGGACGCCGGCCAGGCTTCCCTGGACTGAAGACCCCACCAATGCGTCCTGGAGCTCCGCTTCCCCAAAGTTTCACCCTATTAAGGAAAGAGAGAGGCAGACTGGGAGTATGGATCAACCAGTCAAGGCCCATGATCAGCGGGGAAGCAATTTAGAAGCCAGACCTCCGACCTTCGGCAACCCACAGTGACACTGGGTCCATGCTCCCAGAGGGATAGAGAGTGGGAAAGCTATCAGGGGAGGGGTTGGGATATGGAGATTGGGTGGCAGGAATTGTGTGGAGTTGTAACCCCCCAATCCTATGATTTTGTTAATGTCCCCTTTCTTAAATAAATAAATTAATTTTTAAAAAAGAAAATCCTTGTTGTTTTAATTTGTATTTACCTTATCATAAGTGGAATGGAATATTTCCCCATATGACTGTGGGCCACGTGTATTTATTAATTATTATTATTATTATTATTACCTCCAGAGTTATCACTGCGACTCAGTGCCAGCACTATGAATCCACTGCTCCTGGAATGTATATATATACCTGCGGGAATTGTGTGGAGTTGTACCCCCCCAACCTATGATTTTGTTAATGTCCCCTTGCTTAAATAAATAAATAAATAGATAAATAAATTAAAAAGAAAAAAAAAGATGTGAAAAAATATTCATTTTGAAGAGGATACTAATTGTCCAGCATAATTCTTATCCTTGGTAGGGCCAGTCCATTTCAGTTACATTGAAGTCTCCTTGACCTTCTACATATGATCCCAAATTCAGATCGAATAAAACAACCCAGTACCTTTCTCATCTCCATCTACCTTTCCAGAAGGCATCATTTATTCCACATGGCGTGCATTCTGACAAGTCAATGCCCAAATCACCTAGATGGCTTTTTATCCAAGTACAAAGCTATTTATTTATTTAGCAAGGAAGAAAAAAAAACAGTATCATGCCTTGTTAACTTTACATCCAGTGCCAAGGAACACACTTCAATATACCGATTAGAATACTAAGTAACAAAAACACACAACCTTTTTTTAAAAAGTCATTTTGGAAATTTTAAGTCCACTACAGATGCTGCTAATAACTGCTTTATTCACCCTTAACAACTCATCATCATGCCAAAATCTGGCTCATTTTTCTGCCTGTTCTGTAAAGCATATATTTGTAAATAAATCTTGTGATTCCCAGAGAGCTACAAGTTCCATTCTTCATTCTGTGAGACAATTGATTAGTAGTACCTTGAAGTAATTTTTCAAGAAATAACCATCAATATTAACAGCTGCCAGACTTACCCATTTATAATCAGCTAAAAACAGCTCTTCGCCATGGGGAAAATGTTTACATTTCCAAGCTGAGATTAGTTTATAACTCCCATGGTAGGAATCAGACATAACGTTGTGGGCCATTAGAGGTTCAGCTGTCCAAACAGCAGTTGACAAGGAGGAGAGCTTCTATGCAGATTTGGGAGGGAGCTGATTAGTATGTGCACCTGTGGCATGCATACACCCTCTAATCTCACATTGCTGCACTTGTGTTCTACCAGAAAGAACCACAACTCTGGTGATGAGGATCTTCAGTGGATTCTTCTCCACCAATAATTCCTATTTATTAGCACACAATGTTCAATAAGCTAAATGGATCATCCATCATCTTCTGGATGGAGCAAGGAAAATTTATGGGAGGTGGGTAGCAAGTACTGGCAGGTGTAGCTCTATGGCTCTAGGCATTTTTTGCTTTTAAAACAATTCAGGATAGACAATTCCAAATGTAAATAAAAGTAGTGACAATGGACAATGAGTCCCATTCATCCATTTATCCATGCACTGAAATTAACAATCACTACGCCGTGCTAGTGTAGTTGTATTCATACTCACAAAAAAATTCCTCCTTTGAATTTTAAGTTCATTTATAGATCTGTCAAAGCCTATCACTAACAGATAGAGGCTCTTTTATAATTAGCCACACACCTAGCATCACTATTATATTGCATTAGAAATAATTCATTTATTTTTTTATTGAACAGTTTATATATATTTATATATATTTTTATATATATATATTTATTTATATATATATTTATATATATTTATATATATATATTGAACAGTTTATATATATTTATATATATATAGTTCTGATATTTGAAATGTTAGTGGTGAATCTAAGTAGTATATGCAGTTGTTGACTTACAATGATGCAAATCTGAAACATATAACATAATTAACACTATGAAAGATTCAATTGTTCTTCCTCTACCAAAAATATATTTTAGCTTTCATAAATAAGACACAGATTTTAACTAATGGATGTATAATTTGAGCCTTTTATTTCCTTATGACACTCAAAAGGTCACATATCTCATGAACTTTCCCAGCTGAGGTTTTGCAGACAACTTTCTTAAATTATTACACAGCATGCCCCTGAATTTCATTTGTGTATATTGGCAATTCAAGATAGTAGTTTTTGTTTTTGTTTTAATTTTTTTATTTGATGTTAAGTAAAATGGCTTTTTACTGGGTGTACAGCTCCATTTTCATGGTTTTTTGTATATTTTCTTTGTTTTTTTATTTCTTAGAATAATTTAATAATGTATAAAAATCAGGCAAATTCATAGATATACATTAAAATCAAAATTACGTTTCTTTTCATAATTTTACACATAAAGTCAAGCAACGACTAGAAAAAATGTTTTAAGGTACTAGTTATTTATTCATTTTTAAGATTTTTAAAAAATTTTCATTTATAAAAAAGGAAACACTGAAACTATAGGTTAAGAGGGGTACAACTTTACACAATTCCCACACCAGCACCCCGTATCCCATCCCCTCCCCTGACAGCTTTCCTATTCTTTATCCCTCTGGGAGTATGGACCCAGGGTCCTTGTGGGTTGCAGAAGGTGGGAGCTCTGGCTTCTGTAATTGCTTCCCTGCTGAACATGGGTGTCGACAGGTCAATCTATACTCCCAGACTGTCTCTCTCTTTTCCTGGTGGGGTTGGGCTCAGGGGAAGTGGGGCTCCAGGACACATTGGTGGGGTCATCTGTCCAGGGAAGTCAGGTTGGCATCTGGAACCTGGTGGATGAAAGAAGAGTTAACATATAAAGCCAAACTAATTGTTGACTCACCATGAACCTACAGGCTGGAATAGTGCAGATGAAGATTTGGGGGTCTCCATTTTGTAGATAGTTAGTAGGCCTATTTAAGTTATATATTCCAAAGGGCCCATGACTATACTAGTGTTTTGTCTGTTTGTTTTAAACTGAATAAGGGCAAGAGGCTGGCATACTTTAACGATGACTCTTTAGTCACTATCAGGCCACCCCATCAGATGGGTCCCTAGTAGGGATTCCCAGACAGACAAGATGGGCCTAGACCTCAAATCCTTCTCTCCATTGTTACTGGCCATCTCTATCAGGAACAATAGAATAGACCCCTCTACAGGCCCCCATAGGACCTTGCCCTCAATATGGATTAACAGCGGTAGAGAATGTTCCATCCTTCAAAGGGAGGCTGGACAACGTACTCTATCTTCCACCTGAGGACGATGGATTATAAAACTGGG
The DNA here is from genome assembly GCF_950295315.1 of Erinaceus europaeus. Lineage (NCBI taxonomy): Eukaryota > Metazoa > Chordata > Mammalia > Eulipotyphla > Erinaceidae > Erinaceus > Erinaceus europaeus. The sequence continues at coordinate 35,092,724 of NC_080162.1, forward strand.
GCAGTTTGGAACAATGACTAAAGAGCCAATGTTAAAGTATGCCAGTCTCTTCCCTTATTCAGCTTAGGTAGTCCTTACTTTAAGGTTAGCTTTGGAGTGACTGATGTAAGTGTAATAGAAAGTAGATAACGAAGTTATCTAGGTCTAAGTAGAAACTATTTCATTAGGAACTTTATGCTGTCTTTTTAACTCTTTCTACTGGCTTGCTGCATATATTGACCCACGGCAGACTATTGTGCACTTTTGCTTTCAGGTTTATATTTAATTGCAAATCTTCTGCATAGCCAAAAAACAAACAGACTCCTCACAGGATGGGAGCACATCTTCACATGCTATACATCAGACAAGAGACTAATAACCAAAATATACAAAGATCTCAGCAAACTTAGCAATAAAAAAGCAAATGACCCATTCCAAAAATGGGCAGAGAACATGAACAGAATATCCACTACAGAAGAGATTCAAAAGGCTAACAAACAAATGAAAAATTGCTCCAAGTCACTGATGGTCAGAGAAATGCAAATAAAAATAACAGTGAGGTAATACCTCACCCCTGTGAGAATGGCATATATCAAAAAGGACAGCAGTAACAAGCAACAAGTGCTAGAGAGGCTGTTGGTACAGAGGAACCCTCCTTCACTGTTGGTGGGAATGTAAATTGGCCCAACCTCTATGGAGAGCAGTCTGGAGAGCTATCACAAGGCTAGACATGGACCTTCCATATGACCCAGTAGTTCCTTTCCTAGGAATATACTCCAAGTACTCCATAACATCCAACCAAAAAGATATGTGTATGCCTATGTTCATTGCAACACAACTCATAATAGCTAAAACCTGGAAGCAACCCAGGTGCCCAACAACAAATGAATGGCTGAGAAAGCTGTGGTATATGCAGCTATTAAGAACAATGAACCCACCTTCTCTGACCCATCTTGGATGGAATTAGAAAGAATTATGTTAATTGAACTAAATTAGACAGACAGAGATGTGTTTGCTTTGTTTTTTAAGCTTACCACAGAATGTTTCAGCTATCCAACTTTTTATATTTGGGACCAGGTAATTTTCTGTTACAGGTTATTCTATGTATTGCAGGATGTTCAACAAACTCCCTGGGCTTCACTTCCTAGATGTCAAGTAGAACTCCCAGCCCCTCTTTAAGTTACAACAATCAAAAATGTTGCTCTATATTTCCAGTTATTGGTTAAGGAAGATAAATCTTAATTAAACTGAAAATTTAGAAAAGTGTCATACTTAGAAGAGCATATTTGCATATACAGAGTTAGAGGGATTAATCAAACGTATAGAAAAGAGACTCCCAGTCTTTTATTACAGAGTGGGATAGCCACAGACCCCTAACCCTGGCTTCCTAAAGTATTGATGGGGCATGATCTGCACTTCCCAAATTTGAATGTCTCTCCAAACTTTAGTCATTTCTGAGAGAACTGAAAAGTGATAATGAGCTAATTTATTATGTTAGTGCTGTATTCTTATAAGAGTTACCATATTTACTACCTTTAGTATCTTTGATGTTTATTTCTATTTTTTTATTCTTTTGCAAAGTTCTATTAGAACTAATTCTTGAACCCAGGTCCTTGCATACTGTAGTGTGTGTGTGTGTGTGTGTGTGTGTGTTTGTGTGCTTAAACAGGTTCGCCACTGTCTGGGCCCTAGAACTAATTCTTATCTCTTTGAAGAAAAATCAACCCAGTTATCTATTTCTTTTTTTTTAAATAGTGTCATAGTTGTAAAAAGGACTAGAAAGCTGGATCAGGAAGTCATGCAGTAGTGGAGTGGGTTAAACGCACATGGCACAAAGTGCAAGACTGTTGGTATGCATGAGACCCCTTCTGTTTCATTTGGTTTAAATCCCCCCTGCTTAACACTATTCTATTTACATAACCACTTCATTCTATTTACATAACCACTGTTAACAAGTTCCACCCTCCCTCCAGGGCATTTGTGGTTCAGTGATAGGATTCTCGCCTAATCTGCCCCCTCCTTGTCACACTGATTTTTACCAGTCACTTTTCTCTCCACCCTCTCTATGTCACATCCTGTTTCCACCCTACTTGGCAAGTATATATAAAGACAGCATTGTGAGTTTTACCTTACGAGTTTAGCTTAGCTCGTCTTAGATTGTGCTGCATCCTGCATGAATAAAGAGATACTGCCTACAGCTCAACCATGAGTCCCTGGTAATCTGTTACCCGCCAGTGAAGCCAGCCCAGCAAAAACAACCTAACCCATCGAAAACAACACAAGACCCGCGTAAGGACCTCAGTTCAAGGCCCTGGATTCCCACCTGCAGAGGAGTCACTTCACAGATGGTGAAAATAGACACAGGTCTGCAGGTGTCTATCTTTCTCTCCCCCTCTCTGTCTTCCCCTCCTATCTCCATTTCTCTCTGTGCTATCTAATGATGATGACATAAATAATAATAGCAATAACAACTACAACAGCCATACACAAACAAGGGTAAAAAGTGGAAAATAAATAAATAAATGATTTTTTTAAAAAAAAAGCTGTATCAGGGAAGACAGTAGCTCCCAAATATGTGGAAAACTTATAAATATTGTTAATTGTAAACCCCATTGATTGGATCTAGGGTCCATATTCAGGACAGGAGCCTGTGTAACCTCTGCATGCATCCCTGTAGGTCTGAGCTCACATTCTGTGGTCATGGCTAGGAACTTTCCAGGCTGCACTAATTTCAGGAACTGTCTTCCTGGTGTGATTGAGTATATTATCCAACCTCTCTTCTGAAAATGGAAAATTCCCTACTTTTGTTGACCCACATTAAGGGCAAGGTCCTTTAGGGGCTCACAATTGGGTCTATTATGTTGTTCCTGATGGAGATGACCAGTGACAGTGGAGAGTGCGAATCTCAGGACTCCCTGACTAGGGCCCCAGGTGATGGGATGGCCTTGTAGTGACTAAAGAGTCATAATTAAAGTGTATCAGTCTCTTGCCCTTATTCAGCTTTTGTAATCCTTACTTTGTCTGACAAGGTTAGCTTTGGAGTGATTTAGAGATGTGTAATAGGAAGTAGGTGAGGAGGGTATCTAGGTATAGGTAGACACTGTTTCATTAGGTACTTTAAGGTGTCTTTTTAGGTCTTTTTACCTTCTTTATGGAGTGCAGAAGTTAGAAGATATGACTTCTGTAATTGCTTTTCCCATGGGCATTGGCAGGTTTATCCATACCCTCAGCCTGTTTCTATCTTTCTCTACTGGAGCAGAGCTCTGGAAACGTGGGGTTCCAGGGTGCATTGGTGAGGTTGTCCATCCAGAGATGTCAGGTTGGCATCATGGTAGCATCTGCAAATCAGTAACTGAAAAGTATTAAGATATAAAGCAGAACAAATTATTTAATAATCAGGAGCTTAAAGGTAAGACTATAGGAGATGAGATTTTGGGTGTTCATTAGGTATATTTGACATATTTCTTAGGTGAGTTAATTATTTTTGTAATACTGTGTTTTTTTTTATTTCATCTATTGTGTAGCAACTTTATTTTAGTTTATTTTCTTGACATATTGAAGATTGTTACTATTTTTTCTAAAAATACATAGCATTTTGACTGAGAGTTTTGTATTCAACTTTTTTTTTTCATTTTCTTTTCTTTCTTTTTTAAATATTTATTTATTCCCTTTTGTTGTCCTTGTTGTAGTCATTGTTGGATAGGACAGAGAGAAATGGAGAGAGGAGGGGAAGACAAGAGAGGGGGAGAGAAAGACAGACACCTGCAGACCTGATTCACCACCTGTGAAGCGACTCCCCTGAAGGTGGGGAGCTGGGGGCTAGAACCGGGATCTTTATGCCGGTCCTTGCGCTTTGCGCCACGTGTGCTTAACCCGCTGTGCTACCACTGGACTCCCAACTTTTGTTTTACCTATATTTGAATGAGAAGTTTTTTCTGGTACAAACTATTCTAATAATAGTAGGGGTGATTGACAGCCTATCTACTAGAGCATTTTCTTATAATGTGTGAAGGACTGATTCTGAGCACTGGCACTACAAGGGAACACCATCAAAAGCAGTGGTGGAGTTCAATATGTGGTAGAGCAGTGCTGTGGTATCTATGCTGTTCTCTCTTTTTCCCACTCTACTAAATTAAAAAAAATGAAAAGAAATAAGTTGGTTAGTTATACAGCTCTGTGTATCTTGTCCACTTGGTCGATTCCAAACTATATTCCTCCATGAGGATAATTTCTGGAACCATCCATTCCACCCCGGTTCCATGGCTGCCAGTTCTTAGCAACATCGCCCCGCCAGATATTCGTCAGGATGCGGCATCATCTAAGTTCATTTCCCATGTCTATGCTCGACCAGACCTGCCAATATACGTGGATATCTTCACCCACCCTGTCCAACGCTTGATGTCTCGTCACCCAATCTGGTCCCCTATGCCTACACTGAACTTCTCTGTTCCAGACTCTTGGAAACAGAGTTGGCAGTCAGCTGAGGTAAAGAACAAACACCTCATCACAGACCCCTGCAAGCGTCAACCCGGCTTTGACCTAGCACGTTATGATTGGGCCCTCCTCAATCACTATCGAACAGGCCATGGCCGGTGCGCCGCTATGTTCCATCGCTGGGGAGCCAGAGACGACCCGAACTGCCCCTGCAGCTACAGACAGACTATGACCCACATAGTCAACAACTGCCACCTCTCCAGATTCAGAGGAGGTCTCGAAACTTTACATCAGGCTCAACCTGATGCTGTTGACTGGCTATGGAAGAAGGGCAAACACTAGAAGAAGAACAGGAAATATTGAGTTCATCCCATTTTTTTCATTTTTGTTTTATTTTATCCCTTCCTTTCATCCATCTTTCCTTCCTTTGTTTTATGTTTTCTCTCTCTGTTCTTATTTCTTAAATTCTTCCCATGAGTGAGATCATCCCATATTCTTCTTTCACTTTCTGGCTTGTCTCACAACATAATTACTTCAAGCTCCATCCAAGATGAGGTGACAAAGGTGACTATCATTCTTAGTTGATGGGTAGTATTTCACTGTGTATATATACCACAGTGTTCTTATCCATTCATCTAGTGTTGGATAACTAGGTTGTTTTCAAATTTTGACTAGCTCTGAATTAAAAAAAAAAAAAAAAAGAATTGGAGCAGGGCAAAGAGGTGAAGTCAAGGAGTTCTGTCCTTCAAGTGTGTGTGTGTGTGTGTGTGTGTGTGTGTGTGTGTGTGTGAACATGATCAAGGATTCTTTTTGCTATGGTTTATACTCACTATCAAATGATTTTCATTTCTCTTAAAAACACTTTCTGACTGTAAGTGGTTTCACTCATATGTGCAATATAAGCAATTGAATCATATGAATTTTAAAAAGTAGTCAATATGTTTCTAAAACGTTGTGAAAACTATGGTGCTTTACCTGTTTTGGTTTTTTTTTGCCTGCAGGTTTATTGCTGGGGCTCAGTACCTGCACCATGAATTCACTGCTCCTGGAGGCCATTTTTAAAAAATATTTATTTTATTCCCTTTTGTTGCACTTGCTGTTTTTTTATTGTTGTCTTCATTGTTGGATAGGACAGAGAGAAATAGAGAGAGGAGGGAAAGGCAGAGAGGGGGAGAGAAAGACAGATACCTGCAGACTTACTTTACTGCTTGTAAAGTGTCTTCCCTGCAAGTGGGGAGTTGGGGGCTCGAATCTACTTTATCTGTTTTATTTTGTGGTGATAGGTATGATTTGGATCTTTATCTCTGTAACTACATGGTTTTGTGAACAATTATTAAATAATTAATAAAAAATCTAAAAAATGACAAGCAGTTCATTAAAAGTATTGGTAAGAGGTTTTATGAAAGAAAAATACACCTGTATATTATGCTTCACTGGTAGAAATAGATGGCTTTCTTTAGTTCAGCTCTTTATTCTAAGGATAGTCCATACCAATGACTTAATTTTTTTCAATTAAAATATTTTATTAGTGATTTACAAAATTATAAGGTAATAGGGGCATAATAATATGCCATTCCTACTAGCAGAATTCTGTGTACTCCCTATCCCATTCTCCCAGAGAAAACTGTAATAGCTCTTCCAAGGCCACAGTTATGGGTTGACTACACATCTATGCTTATACCTACACCTGTATTTATATATCCCTTCTTTTTGTCCCATTTTTATTCAAATCTATGGACCTGCCTTCACTTCCTCTCTAAGTCACCCCTACATCTATTAATTTCCAAGTGTCTTCCTTTTTATTTTTTCCTCTTTCCTCTCAGATAAAAGAAATAGTGCCTGACTTCCTAACTAGTGGTTTTCAGAGTATCTCTCCTTTCAGTGATAGTTTGAAACAAAGAATACTGTTGACAAACATTTTAGGTCCCATTGCAGTTGGAGTTTGGATACCTCTGGCCATCTTCATGTAATATTTTCCCTTTCTGGAAGTTAAGACCAAATTTATTTTTGGTGTGTAGAAAGGAGTTCTGGCTTCTGTAACTGATTCTATGCTGGATCTGGTTGTTGGCCAGTCAATCCATACCACCAGCCTATTGCTACATTTCTCTAATAGGGTAGACCTTTGGAGAGGTGAAGTTCTGGGACATTTTGATGAGATCATCTGCCTAGGGAAGTCAAGATGGAATCAGAGTAGCATCTGCAATCTTGTGGCTAAAATGCAGTACAGTATAAAGCAGACAAAATTATTAATAAACAGAAATAAACTCAATGATAATGAGAAACCTGGGGTGGAAAGAAGCTTTGTGTATGTTACTAGGTGCCCAGGACATTAGTAATCTTTACTTGAGCATGATAGCTAACATGGAGGTGAACTATAATATTGTCTGGGAAAGAGGTGTCAGAGTAGAGAACAGAAATTGAAAGGCAGGTTAAGGCAGAGAGTGGCTTTCAAACTTGAACAAAATATATAAGTACAATTAATTGTATACCACACATATCAAACCCAGTATCCATGTATATTCATATTTAGTGCAGGAGACATAAGTCTGACTGTTCTGCTGCTGATCTAGAGACAAACTACTTTCCCAGTATCTGTGTGATGGACACACTCATGACACTAACTATAATTCTTATCATAACTGAGCTCCTGGAGCATCCTAACAATGTGCACTCTAGCAATGCATTCCATAAATATACTAACTTTTCTCAAGTTAAATATCCAAAGAATGTCAGGGAAGTTCTGATAGATGGCATATTTATAGTGGTCTGACTGTTTATAGGAGACCTTTCAGAACTTCTTTCAGGGCAGGCTTGGTGATAGTTGATTCTTTCAACCATTGCTTGTCTGAGAAAGTTTTTATTCCTTCATCTAGTCTGAATGACAGTCTAGCAGGATACAGTAGTCTTGGTTGAAAGCCTTTCTCATTGAGCACTCGATAGGTATCTTGCAATTCTCTTCTGGCCTGTAGTTTTTGTGTGGATAAGTCTTCTGCTAATATTATGGGTTTCCCTCTGTAGGTGACTTGTTTTTCTCTTGCAGTCTTCAGGATCCTTTCTTTACCCTTATTCCTTTCCATTCTAAAGATGATGTGTGTTGGTGTCTTTAAGTCTGGGTTAATTCTGTTTGGGTCCCTCTGGGCTTCTTGAACCTTTATGTCTTTGATGTTGTCTAGACTAGAGAAATTCTCAGCAATTATGTCCTGAAGAATGCTTTCTTCCCTTCCCTTTCTTTCTTCCTCTACTAAGCCAATGTATGTTATTTCCTTTTAAGTCATCCCACATATCTCTGTTATTGTTTTCAGTATGTCTTAATCTCTTTTTGAGATTTTTTTACTTCTTTTTCAGTTGTCTCTAATTTGTTCTCTATCTTGCTAATTCTGTCTTCAGCCTCATTTATTCTATTCTCTCTCTCCTCTACTGTTTTCTGGAGTTCATCTGTTTTGTTACCCTGTTCTGATACTGTTTTAGCTTGTTCAGCTAGTTGTGTTCTTAGCTCAGCTATTTCAGTTTTCAGCTCCATAATAACCTTGAGATAATCAGTGTTTCTTCCAGAGTCTCATTTGTTGTTTCTGCATTTCTGATGACAATTATTTCAAACTCCTTACCCACTCCTCTGAGTATTTTCTTAACTAGTGTTTGGATGTTGTTATTTTGTGCTTCAGCTTTGGGGGGCTTTTAGATGGACTCTTTTCCTGGTTCATTTCTCCAACATTTCTTCTTATTAGTTTAACCATCCTATATAGTATGTTATGAGGTCCCTCTGTCAGTACTTTTCAAATTACTGATCACTCTTGCTTGGATTGACTTGTGTCTAAGTAAGGCACTTAAAGTGTTCACAATTTTGGAAATTGACAGTTTTTTAAATATTATTTTAATCTCTAATTTGGAGCTCGGTGGCTTAAAACCTCTTTTGTTCTTTTTGTTTCCTGTAGGCTATGGGAGCCTGAGGGCTTTTAAACTATACATGAGCTTCTTACCTTAATCCCTCACTCCTGATCAAGAGACAAAGCAGGGTGGGAGAAAGATAATATAGTGGTTATGTAAAGAAAATCTCACACCCCAAGGTTCCAAAGCTCCATGATCAATTCAGCTTCTCTGCCCAGCTGGGCAGCAATGCTGGGCCCTCTGAGTTTATAAACAAGTCCCGTTTATAGTCTGTAGGTTCTGAGGCAACTATTCACTATGTTTTTTTTTTTTTTTTCTTTTTCAGGTTAACAACATGGAAAGGCTCCCACCACACAGCCCCACTGCTAGGCCCAGAGGTATAAATTATCTCCTGAGTTTACTGGTTAGTTCTCTGTCCCCTGGTGTCAGCACAGGGCCTCCCCCCTGCTGCTCTAGTTTCTGAGGACAGTAGCAATAGAGACTCACAGTTGCATTTGGTGAGTCTTAGGGGAGTCCTCTCCTCCCTTCAGCTGTCTTTTTGCTCGTGAAACATACTGGAGGTAGTGCCTCAATTGGTATACTACTGGACTGTTACCAGCCACTTAATCTCTCCCTAGGCTCCTCCCTGTCCATGAGCTACAAGTATTTGCACTCACTGGTGATTTGGTGTGTTTCTGAAGTCATTCTTGTCCTGACTTGTTTAGGTCCAAGATGATCTCTTTTGATATTCCTAGTTGACCCAGGAGAGGAAATCAGAGAAACACAGCTGCTGCTCCATAGCCCCTCCTCCAGAAGTCAGAATCCTTTTTAAATATGTATTTATTTATTCCTTTTTGTTGCTTTTTTATGTTTGTAGTTGTTGTTGGATAAGACAGAGAGAAATGGAGAGAGGAAGAGAGAAATGTAAACACCTGCAGACCTGCTTCACCACCTATGAAATCACTCCCCTGCAGGTAGGGAGCCAGGGGCTCAAACCGGGATCCTTATACTGGTCCTTGTGTTTTGCGCTACCTGCACTTAACCCACTGCTTAACAGCCTGGCTCCCAAGGAATCTTTAACTTTCTTTTCTTTTTCTTTATTTATAAAAAGGTAACAGTGACAAAATCATAGGATAAGAGAGGTACAACACCACACAATTCCCACCACCAAAACTCCATATCCCACCCCCCACTCCCACCCAGATAGATGTCCTATTCTTTAACCGCCTGTGAGTATGGACCAAAGGTCATTGTGGGATGCAGAAGGTGGAAGGTCTGACTTCTGTAATTTTTTCCCCGCTGAACATGGACATTGACAGTTCAATCCATACTCCAAGCCTACCTCTCTCTTTCCCTAGTAAGGTGGGGCTCTGGGGAAACAGAGCTCCAGGACACATTGGTGGGTTTGTCTGTTATACACCTTTCCCGTATTAGGGAGCTACTCTCTTCCCTGATCCAGCTTTGTTCCTTTTCCAGCCATGACATTATCTCCTCAGACAATAACTTGGATCTACCTGCATAACAGATTTCAGGCTCAGGGAAAAAAAAATACAAACTAGTATAGCCACAACTTCTTTGGCATATAACTAAAATATGCTTACTAGCTATCTACATAATGGAGTATCCCCAAACTCTTCATCTGCACTATTCCAGCCTTTAGGTTCATGATTGTTCAACAATTTGTTTGGCTTTGTGTGTTAACTCTCTTTTCAGCCACCAGGTTCCAGATGCTAGCATGATGCCAACCAGACTTCCCTGTACAGACAATCTTCAACTTTTTTAAAAGAGGAAATCCTACTCAGGTCACTCAACATCCTGAATATTAACTTCATTAATCTATAAAACTGATTATAAGAAATGCGCACATTCATATTCATTTATATCATAGTGGACACAAAAATTCAAACACATATATGAACCCACACAAACATGATTTTGCATAAGTCAATACATACAAACACATCACACATAAAACATATTTATGCACGTATACATATAGTACATACATAACTCTCATAGTGGTCACTGAAAGTGATCCAACTGTTTGCTAGTTCACAGCACATAACACATGAATTCTATACAAGACTGTCTTATATTCCTTGGGTCAATTTCTACTAAACATTCTCCCTTTTTAAATAGAGGAGAGAGGCTCTGTGGGAGAGAGAAGGAACACCACATCTCTGCCCACACCCAAACATGCACAGACACACACAACTTGTTCTACTCATGGTGCTCTCATGTGATGCCTAGACTTGAACCAGGCATGAACACTACAATTTGAACTTTTTCTTAGATACTAATTTTTTCCTTTATTTTTTTTTGTTGGGGAGGTTTAATGGTTTTCAGTACAGTTGTTGGCACATAAGTGCAATTCTCATCTCAGCAAAAAAGATATCTGCAAAGCACTCTCACTCCCAAATTAGATCCATTATTCTGTACCAGTATCTGAAAGTCTCTCCTTCCCCCAAACAACTCCTGCCCACTTTTTCCTAGAGTTTTTTTCTTTGGTACAACACCAAGGTTTTACTTTTTGTTTCCCTTTTCAGTTCTTGTTTCTTAAGTTTTGCTCATGAGTTTATCTTTATAATAACTTCATCAGTTTTAAGAAAGAAAACCCTGATGCTATCTCTGCCACAAATCATTTCATAATCAATAATAGTGCTGAGAAGAAACAGTCACAGCTAACAACTACCCGTTGAATGTTGAGGTATTTGCAGAAATGACTCTTACTAAGCAAAACAAAAATGAGCCAAATAAAGGACTTTTTTGTATGTAAAATGCAGATCTGCACATTTTGAATTTTATTTTCTTACTTTCCACAATCATTTTAAAAACCAAATATCATGATTGTTCCTTTTTCACAGAAAAGGAAAATAAAAAAGAAGCTTTGATTCTCATCACTGTTTCCTGAGCTTAATAGCTAATAAGGAGTATGAGAGTACTTGTCAGTCTCTCTAATACTACTTCTAGTTCATACTTAATAGCCAGGTTTGCTTTTGGAACACGCACAAAGAAGTAGCAAGCAGGGCATATCATGATATATAGTGCTAGTAAGATAAACATCAATTAGGTTGTGATGACTCCCCTCTACTCCTCTTGGCCCTAAGACAGAGCTTTTGCTTTTAGTGTGTGTGTGTGTGTGTGTATGTGTGTGTGCGTGTGCATGTGCATGTGTGTGTGTGTGTGTGTTTCTCCTTTACCTGTGGAAAAAAAGAGACATTGGCATATCACTTCAAGAGGTTACAAACGACTCTTGGAAGCATAATAACACTGCTGATCAGTAGGCTTGGAGATGAGACATGCGCTGGAATAAAATTATTTTTCTCCCAAAGGAGCAACACACTTAGCAACAAAGTGCCCATTAGCAAATCCTGCCCAGCAGTGAAAAAACAGGCAATTGCCACATGACTAGTGAGTGAGTACAGGGAGATCTCAGCAGGCATGCAGAATTATTTTATTATGAAAAGACACTTGAAGGGAAATTTTGCTGAGAGAAGGACTTAGTGGGGAAGGAGAAACAGTTTCCACTTAGATTCCTTTATTGCTACACCATTGAACTCAAAGCATACCCAAACTTTCATTATAAACACTACATTTTAGGGGGTCAGAAGCAAGCTATAAAAATTGACTTCATGCAGACTGCAACTTGATAATCATCCTCTAAATGGATAACCAGTTTCTTTCATAACTCCTAGAGCTAGCTTAAAAATTAACACCCTTCCAGGGAAGGAGAGAGACAGGCTGGGGGCATGGATTGAACTATCAGTGCTCATGTTCAGTGGGGAAGCAATTACAGAAGACAGACCTTCCACCTACTGTACCCCATAATGTCTCTTCTGTCATGCTCCCAGAGGGATAAAGAATAGGAAAGCTATCAGGGGAGGGGATGGGATACGGAGTTCTGGTGGTGGGAATTGTGCAGAGTTGTACCCCTCTTATCCTATGGTTTTATCAGTGTTTTTGTTTTATAAATAAAAATTATATATAAAAAATTAACACCCTTTAGAGTCCTAGATGTTCATGAGAAATAGAATATAGAGACTTCCTTTTTGTCCCATCTTTCAAACCTTTTCCCTCCTGGAAGTAATGAAACTTTTATAGGACATTAAGTGCTTGATCATTGTCATGTGTCTAAAAATCTTTGAATGCCCCACCTACTTAGGATTGGAATTCTCAGTTACTTGTAAATCTTTGGTGTTGAGGATGATACATGTGCTGACCTTTCCCCAGTTCCTCCCTTAACTTGAGGTTGTGGCTTCCAAGGTTCTATATAATGTCAAATTCTTGGACTGCCTATAAGAGGCTTTCTTTGGCAAGCTTAAAGGATAAGGGATTATCCTAGTGGATGGTACAGTGGGTAGAGGATTGAACTTAAGAACATAAGACTGAGTTTGAGCCCTAGTATTGCATATGCCAGAATGCAGATCTCTCTCTCTGTTGCTCTTTCAGTTTATCTATCTTTTTAATAGATAAGGAAAAGGGGGTGACTTATTGGAGAACTTTTGGATTCTACATAACTGAAGGTAAACTAAAAAGAAGCTAAAAGAATGGGAAGGGGCACCGTGGTCTCTCCTGGGCATGACGATGGGAGATCCTGATCATCAAATGCAGAGAACATGACCTGGTCCTTTATGGCGCTCATAATGTAAAGGCACTCACTACCGTTTGTAAGACTAACATGGTATCTGTGTCAGCCCTTAGTAGCATGTTCCATCTTGGGAAATCAGGGGCTAGTGATCAGTAACAGCCTTCTTGTTCACTATACTTTCCATGTTTTTCCACCTGAGGATCTTCACACACCTGCTTCTCTCCCTGGGAATATCCCTCTCCAATCTTAGCTAGGTGAGTCACTAGCCATTCTTTAGAAATCAGCTCAATAATTTTTTCCTTGCCTCAGCTGAGGTTTGCCTGCTTCCACAGAACACCCAGGTTCCCCTTCTGTAGAACTAATACAAGCATGAATCTAGCTTGTGCCCTTAGCTTTCAAACTTCCCAGTGAAGATACAAAAGTCAGGGGGACAGAGGGACTTATTTCAGTACTTTCCATGATGGATCTTTGACCACTAAGGAAGAATGAAAATCTGGACTCTACTCAATTAGTCACATTCAAGGACACATTCAAATTTACACCACATGGAGCGAAGGCCCAATTGTTGGTTATTCTTTGTTAATCAGAAGGATGAAGTGATGGCAGATAGCTGATTTTTTTTTTCTTTTCTCTTCTGTTATCTATCATAGGTACACACAAGGCAAAATCCCTTCATAATTGCTTAAAAATCAACTACAACGAATTTAGGCTCAAAGGAATCAGGTGGTAGGTAGCACAGCAAGTTAAGCGCACGTGGTGCAAAGCCCAAGAACCAGAGTAAGGATCCAAGTTTGAGCAGCCAGCTTCCCACCTGCAGGGGAGTCCCTTCACAAGCAGTGAAGGAGGTCTGCAGGTGTCTATCTTTATCTCCCCCTTTCTGTCTTCCCCTCCTCTTTCCATTTCTCTCTGTCCTATGCTACAATGATGACATCAATAACAACAACAATAAAACAACAAGGAAAACAATGGTAACAAAAGGGAATAAATAAATAATATAAATAAATAAAAATAATTTAGGTTCGCACAAAAATGAAATTAAAGTGATCAGGATAACATCTCCACAGAGTATAGGAGGGAATCACCAGTCATGTGAAATCCAAGATCACGTAGTTTATCACAAATTGTGTCATATTGAGGTGCCACTAAACATACTTTAAACAATCTAATAACCATAGCTACATCTTGTGAACTAGACACAGAGTACCTACCTACAGGTACAAATAAAGAGCAAAAGTCACTGAAGTCATAAAGGGGTATGGTACGCTGGCCCTAGTACTAAGAATCAAGAGATGACAGATAGTTCTGCTCCAAAGAGATAGATCTGATAGTGGCAGAGGAGAATAAACTTTCAAGGGGAGATTAGGATGCCTCAGACCAAGAGAACTTTCAAAGGAAAACATACCTCAAATGATAATAATGTTGTTTAAGCTTATTCTTGATGTTAATGAGAATAATCTTGCATGACGTCAACTGTATGCTTGATGTTAATGAAAACAATCTTACATGATGTCAACTATATCTGGGTAAAATTGTTTAAAAATAAAACTCTGCAGAGAGAAAAACAGAGATGCTTCTCTCCTGCACCTGAAGTAGTTGATGTGTCTCTCACTTCATTCATTTTGCCAACTCCCCTTTCCTGCAGGAAGTACCCTAATAACACTGCCGGAGCTGGCCCCCAGCATGCTAGAGCATAAATGCAGAGTGTAAAAGCCAGTAGCCTTAACTGATGTAAAAGCCTAGTCTCCACTACACTTTATGATTGAGTTTCCAGATACACCTGACCTGAGGCTGGAGCAGATCTTCTAATACCCTAACTGAAACTATTGCAATGAGCAGCTCACCATAGTCTTTAGTGCCAAGAGAAAAAGGTCCTGCTTTGTCTTATTATTTGACTCCATGGTGCAGGTCAAGACCTTTTATACAGATGAGGATGGAATTCAGATAACTGTGTTCACATCTGGCTTCATGACGTAGAAGCTATGTGACAGTGGTCAAGTTTTCTGCTCTATGAATGGGATGGTACTGGCACTTTGCCCATGGGGTTGTTGCCATGATTAAATGTATTTTTTAAGACATGAAAAATGCCTAGCAGTGTCTGCGTTTGATGAGTATGAACTACTATCTTATTGCTTTATAAAGAAATGACTATCTGTCCCCAAATTGGAAGGAATAGAAAATGGGATTTATTGGAGTTACTTATATTTCTCCAAAGGCAATTTTGCTTTTGTGAGTTATGCTTTATTATTTGACCTCAAACTTCATGAAAAGACCCCTCTGAGCTCACAGCCTCAGCACTGATTGCAGCATTTGCTCAGCTGCCCATAGTTTGGGGTATAGTGTCACACAGAAATAGGAAAGATGTCCAGAGTGGGACCTATTTGCTGGATAATGATGGCAGTTTCTCTACTCCATATAAACTGTGTTTCAGATCAACTTCGTTTCATTACCAACATTTTATGAAATATTCCTCCACATATCTGTGTCTTTAGCACTGCTCAGTCATTATCAGTTTTACCCACAAGATCAAGGTCATATTATGAATTTTGTGGAGCAAAAGGAAAATGGTTCTTGCTAAAACAACCCCAACTTCTGAATACAATATTCCCATCTTGGGTGATACCCCCAAGCCATTAGCTCACAAAATGTGGTCTGCAGACCCCTAGTAAGGACATCATCATTAAACTTGATAAAAAGTTCATGTTTTATCTCCCATTCTGGATATAGCTAATCCAAAGTGAGCTGTTCTAAGGGAAGGTCTATGTATGAGAATTAACATGCCTAGCTTCCTAAAACACACTAGTAGCTGTATATCTTTCCATTCTCATGAGTAAATGGACCCTTATGTATTTAAAACAAATGTATAGCCCTTGAATCTGATGGCATTCCTAATTGAAACAGAAAGGATGATGATGTATCTGTTCTTTGACAAGTTGCTGCTGAAAGAATGAGAGTGCCACTGAGGATATTAATAATGAGGAGAAGAATTCAAAATTAATTCAGAGAAGTAATGCCACCAACAACAACCAGCACTTAGTCTCTGCCAGACAAGTGTCTAAATGTTTTTGCTTCTTTAATTTAAGCTCCAGACTCTCCCAAGGGGTGGGTGTTAGAGATTACCATTTCTAGGAGAAGTATTGATTCAAAGAATCTGTTATATCCTCAGACTATACAGTAGGAAGCAACTAAGTTGTGGTTTCAAGTAGAAGTCTGGTTCAGCCTGTGACCACTGGCCTCCACTATCTGTTTTTGTGCTAACCATGTGGTCCACATCTCAGGCAATGGTGAGTGGCTTCTATTCTTCCCAGTCATAAAGTCTCTTTCTATTTTTATTAAACAAAGAATTCAGCCTCCAGGAAATACAGATATCTCAGTGAGGAAAGTTAGGATGAGTATGTTCAGGAAGATTTCTCCTTGGATTCTGAATTTGGTCGGCACAGAATCAATCACTTCAGACTATAGACTTATCACCTGGGTCTCAGGGTGGATCACAGGGTCTGTGGTAATGCAATTTCTGGGCCTCCCTCCTCAGCATTCTTGATTCTGACTGGGGGATTGAGAATGTTTAATTACACGAAACTCCCCATAGAAGTCCTGGGACCACAACATAAGGATTAATGGTCACTCTCATCTGAAATTTAAGATTTAGGGCACACTTTGAAATCCAGAGTAATTTGAGCTCAGCTTATTCTAAATATTAAGTAATAAACTGAGACCATTCAGTTCTAAGGTGAAGATTGTGGGTTTCTTTCTGTTGACATTCCTAGTTGTTCTTCTCCTGTTCCCCCCCTCCCCCAAATGTCCTTTGAGTGCAGGTAGTGGCAATGAAGAGTAAACTGAAGAAGCCACGGGAATTTATATAATTTTGGAAGTTATAACACCATTATCAGATTTTGCTGATTCAGGCAGAGTGCAAGACATTGGTCAATTCCCAAGATGTGAGTTTTCGTATGGCAATTAAATCAGCTCAGAAGTGGCTGGTCTAGTGGTTTCTGTCTTCATCTGCATAGTACAGTATCCCAGATGACAGCTGAGAGGTGGACTTAGGTTTCAAAGCACCCTTTTTTCTCACTTGTACCTGTTTTCACTGTGTTGTGCTTTGCAGGCCCAGAACAAATACTGAAGTGTTTCACACTACCTCCTAGAAAGTTGGGCTCTGCTTTCTCTATCTATTAATGCCATGTAAACTCATAGAGAAGAAAAATACTGAGGGACTCCTATTGTGTTCTCCTGCCTGTCTGATGATTGACAAGAATAGAAAGCAGTTTTCATGAAAAGCAGTGTTTAGTGTTTTTTTAAAAAATATTTTTATTTATTATTGGATAGAGGCAGAGAGAAATTGAGAAGGGAGGGGAGATAGAGAGTGAGAGAGACAGAGAGACACCTGCAGCCTTGCTTCACCACTCAGGATGCTTTCTCCCTGCAGGTGGGGACCAGGGCCTTGAACCCAGGTCCTATGCACTGTAATGTACTTAACCAGGTGTGCCACCACCTGGTCCCTAGTATTTCTGTATTAGTTAATGGTCAGATTTGTCTACAACAGCACTTTACTTCAGCAAGGAGAAAAGTTAATTCTGTTCTACTGAAAAGCCAGTGGGTCCACTTATGCAAATACTACATAGCCCCCTGTGGGAGCTGCTACTATATTAGCCTTGAATTTGTTAACACATTTATTCGAGTTTCCGCTACTTAACAAAGTCAAACAGGATTTGCTATAAAATTTCAGGTGAGATCTTTGTCCCCCAAAAGAGTTGTCATTGGAGCCAATAAATACATGAGGTCAGAGACAATGACTTGTCTTAACTAAACAAGTGGCTCTTTAGGTGGGGGCATCAATCATATGCAGAGGAAAAGGTTATTCTTCAGATCTGTGAAAGACTTGGTGCAGGAAACTGATGAAGGCTTGCTGCTGGCCTTGTTGGGAAGGATTCAATCTGAGGACTCAAGTCAAGATATATGGTATTCTACAATTGCCCTCCCCATTCCTGGCACATTAGGGTAGCAAACACTACCAGAAGTAGTGGACTTGGGCAAGTATAGAGCCCCAGTGATAACCCTGATGGCAAATTAAGTAAATAAGCAAACAAATAATTTTAAATAAATAAATGCCTTACCTAGATTTACATATTACTACATTGTAGATGCTCACCTTCCATTTTCAGGGACCAGACACTGAAGATGAGCCAAATTCACTCACCTGTTGCTCACTGCAGGTGCTGGATGGCACTGGAAAGCCACTTCCTGCCTCCCTGACTATCACCAAGGCTCCTGACCACTATGGGTGGGGCGGGGATGGGTGGATGTAAGTGTCACAAGGAATTTGGGAGTCATTGTCTGAGTTCAGGGACAGTTTGAAGTTGCATATTGAGAAGATCTTCAGAATGTGATGAAAACCACAGAACTTTGGGTCTCTTCTTTACCTTCCATCCTGCCTGTTTTCTTTCTCTTATCCTTTGGGTTAAAGTTCACAAATTAGGTTGTCTTGAGCTACATCCCCCTGGGAAGACTGGACCCTGCTGTTCACTCAGTCTTCCTTAGACGGTGATAATGATGATAACAAAGACTTGGATCACTTGTTGAGGAGTCCTTGCCTTCATAATGATATGGAAGGAGTCAGTTACTTTGTCAGACTTGTTCATTAGGCTCCATGCTGAGTTGTATCACTATGAAGGGGCCAATATGTGCTATGAGATTTAGGGGACATTCCAAGGTCCTCCATATATATTTATATATATGGCCTTATAATCCCATTTTGTCATATCCCCAATGTAATACAACTTTCAACACATTTTATGAAAGTTTTGTGCTATATCAGTTAAAGAATTTTTCTAGACCCTCAAAACAACATATTTTGTAAGCACATGCATACCCACAACAGATGTGAAATACTATAGACCAGAACTTTAGCAGTACTTTAGTGGTTTAACTTTGTAAGGTAGAATCATGGTTAACTTTCTCTCCAGAAATATTTATCCCTGTTAAGGCTTTGCTGGAGTTTCATATCTGTGCAATCTCAAGACTTCAAGTGGACTCTCTTTTCCAGATTTGGGAAGAGAGACAAAGAATAAAAGACAGATAAATAGAAGAGCTACCACAGCACAATTTCACTGTTCCTAAAACTTCTGCTTTTTATGGGGTCTCTTTAACAGTGGCTAGAGACTTGAACCGATTCTTATGCATGGTAAAGTGTGCTCTCTATCCAATGAACTATTTCCCAGCTATAACTTGCTAAATTTTTATTTGAAAAATATCAATCCCATAAAAAAGTTAAAATATAATACAGAAAATATGTATTTGCTGCATGTGTACTTATGTTACGGAGGTGGAGATATTTATGTGTTACTTGCATAGAGATTTATCTTTGCTGAGGAATCAGATATGTGTGTGTATACATATACATTTTTCTTCTGAGCACTGAAGAGTAGTTTCAGAGGTGCCTTACGCCTAGCAATTAAGCAAGGACCTTCTAAGACTAGATGGAAAGTGACATGGAAGTATGACACCCCCCCCCCCCTTATCTCTGGCAGCCAATCTGTGAAGTGTGGATTCTGCTTACACACTACACAGTAACCTGTGTGGTTAGATGTGGCTGCCTTTTTTTTTTTTTTACTATCTAGTTCTGGAGATTCACTCCTGCTAGATCCCCATCCCTATCCCTCTGCATTCTCTTCCAGGATGCAGACAGGCTTCCAGGGTCATTGCTTATTAAAGCAGATACAGACATATCAGATTGCCGTTTTGTGGTGTTTCTGAGTAATCCTGCCTCCTCAGATGCTGGGCTGCCAAGAAAGCAGCCACTCTCCAAACAAATGGAAGACATGCTTTCCTGAAGCTTTTCTCTTTTGTTCTTTTATTGTTATATATGTTGAGCTTATGAAAGAAAAACAAATCGTACCCAGCAGTATGTATTCAGGGCTTCTCAGGGCAAATAATAAACATTTACCAGCACCCTCAAATATTTGAAGTCAGCTCAGTAAACACAAGAGTTCCACACCAGCAGCATTTTGGAAACAGCTTAGATCACAGATTAAGAAGTTACAAGAGCACATGGCTATTTTGCTATGATGGCTGATGCAGAGGCTTACTACCAGAAGTCATAGAGGGCAAGCCTAAATCAGAGGCATACATCCCTTGAAAATAATCTACACATGTTCCTGCTTCTGGAGCAGCTGTTCCTTGGCTGCACTGCTACCCAATGATAGAAAAGCATCTTTTAGCCTGAGCAGAACTCCTCTTCTTTGACAATACTGCACATTGACTCCAGTACTAGTTACTAAAGATCTAAGGAGTGAAAATAATCCTTCCCATCACATCAAAGTCTTTCTGCATCTACAGAACATCACCACCCCCATGATCCCTCATCTACCTGGGTCCCAAGGAAAGATATGTGGCCCCTTAACCAGACACCATGGATGCCCTCATTCACAAGCATCTCTTAGGTGCCATTTTAGGGGCTCTTGTAGATACTGAGACATTCACCTGAGCCCCTGAGGAATATGAAAGATCCAGGTAGACAGTGAGATCCTGTTTCTAGCACCAATGGCTAGATTACAAATCCACCCAGGATCTCCAAATCCAGATAGAAGTGAAGAGACTACTGAATTTGTATTCTTCAAATATTCCCAAAGAGTACCTGAAGAAAATGAAAGCCCCTCAAGCAAGGGTCCTAAAGGCATGTGAGATAAAGCTGCCATCATCCCTGGCCACAACACACATGTGAGAAGTGCCCATTCCTGCAATGCAACCTCTGTTGCACTTATTTACTTAGTTTATTTTTTTTGTCGCCAGCATTATTACTGGGGTGTTGTGCATTCATATCCTGGTCATTTCCTATAGCCATGTTTAGCAAAGAGGGTAAGATTGAAAGAAAGAGACTAAGAGGAGAGACAGCTGCAACACACTACTTCACCATGTATGAAGCTCCCTCCTCAGGTGGAGACTGCATCACCTTATTTAAGCAAGTACTTTCCCAATTTTTTCCAACATACTTGAACACAGGCCTCTATCTTTACCTTTTTTAAAAAATGTTATTTTAATTTTTATTACTGGATAAAGGCAGTGAGAAATTGAGAGGGAAGGAGGAGGTAGAGAGAAGGAAAGAGACAGAGCGATACCTGCAGCCCAGCTTCACCACTTGTGAAGCTTTGCTTGTGTAGGTGGGGCCATCATGCTATCTCACCAGAAATTAAGTCATAGATAGATATTCCACTAGGGTCACCATTGAAGCTAAGTGCCCACACCACTCCACAGTTTCTGTAGCTATTTTTCTCCCTCTAAAGAATGAGAGACTATGAGATGGAGAAGGAGAAAGAGGGAGATAGAAGGAGAGATACATGCAGCACTGCTCTATTGCTGTTGGGGGTCAGAAGACTGAGTCTGGGTCATAGAGCATGATAATGTGTATAGTCTACCTGGTTGGTTACCACCTGGCCCCATTTGAACCATTTTTAATTTGCTCTATTATTTATTTTAATGAGGAATAGACAGAAAGACATTGATAACAAGACACTTTTCTGCCATGTATAATGTCCTTTTTTGTTGTCTTTTTTGTTTCTTTGAAATATTTTTATATTTATTTATTAATTTTCCCTTTTGTTGCTCTTGTTGTTTTATGGTTTTGGTGGTTATAATTGTTATTGTTATTGATGTCTTCATTGTTAGATGGGACAGAGAGAAATGGAGAGAGGAGGGGAAGACAGAGAGGGGGAGAGGAAGATAGACACCTGTAGACCTGTTTCACTGCCTGTGAAGTGACTTCCCTGCAGGTGGGAACACAGGATCTCTGAACCTTGATCCTTGGTTCTTGCATTTCAAACCACTTGAGCTTAACCCACTGCCCTACTCCCATATTTTTTTGTTTCTATGCATTGACAGGGTTTGAGTACAGGTCTTTATGCATTCAAGACATGAACCCTAGTATAGAGTTATCTTCCTGATCTGATTCACTTGATCTTTAAACATGAAGAAAATAGAAAACCCAATAGGATTTTATTTTTCTTGCTAACTCATCACTTCTCCCTATTAAGGGCCAGAAAGGGTGAAGACAAACACAGGGGTAGACATGGGCATAAATTCTGAAGGAATCAGAGAAGATCCACCAGCAGACCTTTCTACAGCCTCAAGAAGCACTAGGGATGGAGAAGGTGAGTGGGCATTCCTGTGTAGGGCTTTGATTCAGGAGGATCTGATGCCACCATTTGCTGAAATAAGCACCATTTGTGGGCAACTAACCCTGGTGATGCATTTGGTATTGAGAGTTATTTGGCCCAATGGTCACTAGAAAACTTCTTGTGAGAAGGACAGTCACCTTCCATAGATGCCACTTTGAACTATGATTTTAAAGTTTTGTCTTGGACAGAACCACTTTACTTTTTTAAAAAATTTTTTTGCTATTATCTTTGTTAATTGGATGGAGACAGGCAGAAGTTGAGAGGGAATGGGGAGATAGAGAGGGAGAGAGACAGAGATACACCCTCAACCCTAATTTATGACTTGCAAAGCTTTCCCCCTGCAGGTGGGAACTGGGAGCTTAAGCCCGGACCCTTGTGCATTGTGACATATTTGTGTTAGGGACTACTGGTCATAAGTAATGGAAACCTGTTGTGCTGCTACGTGGAGCAGAGAGAGAGAGAGGAGATCCGGAGCAGAGAGGGAACACAATTCTTTATTTGCGTGGGCACCTCAGAGTTGGGTGAGAGTGCAGTGGTTCGGGCCACAAGGAGTTAGCCAAAATGGCCACCTTGCACAGCACCCTTTTCTGTGTCTAACCACTGAGGTGAAATCCAGGCAAGAGAGAGAGGGGCGGAAGAAGAAGGGATTTATAGGGCAAAAACCTAGAGTGATGATCTGGGACAGGATTGGTTGGGAAAGGTACTTTGAGAGTATCGTATTAACTCTCATGGGAACTGGCACTAGCCTGAGGGGACATCTGCACAGCAGAAACCTAATACAAATCAACTAACCAAAAGTAAAATGAAAACTGGCTCCTGTGTCTCAGTAGCAAAGTGTACAATCAAGTGTAGGGACTCATATTTATGTTTCTTACAGTAGATTTCATTCAGGGACTTTCCAGGTAGTAACACAGGTAGTAGTAACCTGAAGCTCTTAGTTCCCCTCCCAACCAAGCCTTCACCAGCAAAGAGGAGCCTTCCCAGAGTACTGCACATACAAGGATAATTCTACTGACTGATACATCTTTATTCCTTCTTTGAATTTGACTGTAATCAAAGAGTTAATAAGAATCAATGAGCCCAGAGGTGTGAGGGAGGACTCTCTGTGACTGGTGTAGCCCCCCACCACAAAAACTAAGTGGTACAGGGTAGTTTCCCCAAAGGCAAGATACAGAAGCTATCTGTTGTTGGAAGGACATGGTGGCTACTGCAATACTTTCAAAGACAATGAGTTATAAACCTAAAGTTTGCAACTCCTCTCATAACTGCTACCTTATAAATACAAAGTCAACTTCATTTACCCAGTTACTGGAGCATCAAACACAGGTAGGAAAGCTGAGATCTGCACTAGGTCTGTTTTTTAAATACTTCTCCAAGTTCTCAGTGCCAGTACATGTTTCTCATGATGTTGACATCCCAGATCTAGCCATTCTGGTCCTTTCTTTAAGTAGGTCTGCAATGTGCAGTATCCTAGATAATTCTGATGGAAACAATTCTGCCTCCCCAATTGCCTTCTGAAAAAACAGCTTTCTTTAATCCACAGAAAAGCAGCTGGGGTCTGGGAAATGACTTTATATCTTTAGAGAAACAAAACAGCTTAAGGATATACAATCACTCCGAAGAAGCAGAGGAAAAAAGAGTAGGAACAAAGGTGGAGAAAGCGTCAGTCACTCAAAAGATATAAAGATATGTGAAATATCTCCCAAGCCAAACTCTAAATAACAAAGGGGCAGGGGGAAGAACAAAGATTCCCCCATCAACAGAAGAATCCAAGGGATGAAGGAAATGATGAGTTTGGGTGGAAAGCATGCCTTCCTAGGAGCCTGAGGCCTAGGTTTGGTCCTAGGTAGATCTGTTCTCCAACTTAGAGACCGTGGGTATGTTTAAATTGTGCCTGCATTTAAATGTGTCCCCTTGCAACACTAGGAGACCTGCAATTCTAAGGACTGAATGTAAGTGTAAAACCATAGTTGTGCACATGGTACAGAGTATCATGGTCATTTCTCTTTCTCTTATGGCGTCATATGCATACATACTCACAGCTGGCAACAGCTTTAAGTATGTGCCCTGAAGCATAAACTCTGTAAAATTAGCATGTCCTGTAAAAGTGAGAATGTGTATGAGTTCCCTCAATGTCTATAATATGGAAATTTTTATGTTGTATTTTAAGTATTTTATGTAAAAATAAATAAATAAAACAATGTGTCAGATTGTTGACTACTGAGCTGTAGTGACAAATAGTGTTCTCATCATGGGGACTTAAAACCTCAAAGATTCTTCCTTCCTTGCTTGCTTTCTTTTTGCCACCAGGATTATCACTGAGGCTCCACGGCTGTAAGCTCCACCACTTCTGGCAGCCACTGTTTTTTTTTGTTGCTGTTGTTGTTTGTTTGTTTGTTTGTTTTGATAAAGGGGGAGAGAGAGAGAGAAATAGAGTAATATGCAGCACTTCTCCAAAACTAATTAATCCTACTCACTGCAGGTGCAGAATGTAGCATTGAATACAAGTCCTCACATAGACAAAATTCCTTTATGATTAAGGAGCAGGCCCAGAAGATATAGATAAGCTCTTCAGTTAGACTCTCTCTCAGGACCCAGGTTGGTCAAAGGCTCCTGCCAAGAACCCTGCTAACAGTCTTACAATGGACCTGCTATGCTCTACCACAAAATATGGCACCTGTTAGTTCCATCTGCAGTTCACTTAGCAGAGCCACCTACACAAACTTGCCCAAGGAGAGCAGGTGCAAAGTGGGTCAATCTTGCCACATGCTAACTAGCTAGAACTTGGTGCAAATTCACAAAGATAATCATACAGTTACCAGTAGTAGTAATGATAATGGCAGTATGGAATGACATACACTTCTGTGTATGCTTGCACATGTATGAACAAATGTGCTAGAAAATGTTAGTATCACAATGTAGGGCTGCCTCCAAAATATGTTTGAAAATACTAAATATAAGATATGATCACAGCCCGGGGATCCTCAACAAGCCTCAATGAAAACCTGCAGGGAAAAGTCATAACTTGCTTAATACCTCACTCCCTGAGGAGCACAGACTCATGGATATTCTGTTGCTGGGTTAGGTATAGAGTTGCATCCATGTGCATGTTTGCTGTATTCATGGACTTGCACACTTAGATTTAGCATTGGCTTAGACATGAAAGAGACCATGTAGGTAGGTCTTCCCTTCTGCTTCTAGGGTATACCTGACACTGGGAACTGGTGTGTGTGTGTGTGTGTGTGTGTGTGTGTGTGTGTGTGTGTGTGTGTGTGTGTGTGTGTGTGTAAACAGAACACTTGAAAAACATGTCCCATGAGGATAAATGTCCTGACTATAAAACAAGGTAATTAGTCACATAGAAGAAAGGACAGGTTCTCCAAGTATATGAGAAAAGGAAAGGTGGTGGAAGGGGAAAAGAAAAGCAGCATTCTGGAGATAGATGGACGGAGTCCCTCAAAGGAGCTAGCACTTTAAGCCCTATGTGTCTAATTGAAGTGGAACCAGGTGTTTGGGGGAGTTGGATGGTCTCAGGAACCTCTAGTTAATCTGCCCAACTGGGGTCTCAGCTACTCTTGGGTGTTGTTTCATCTTGGATCCCTTAGACTACATGCAGAGGCATGCACTTGGCCATGAAAGATCCTCCTAA
Organism: Erinaceus europaeus; assembly: GCF_950295315.1. NCBI lineage: Eukaryota > Metazoa > Chordata > Mammalia > Eulipotyphla > Erinaceidae > Erinaceus > Erinaceus europaeus. The sequence goes on from NC_080162.1 coordinate 35,118,405, forward strand.
CCACCCTCGTCTTGGGGACTGCTTTCCGTTTGAGATAAATAAGCACATAGTTCAGCTCTTCCCCAGGCAGTTCAAAGAGGCATTGACACATTAAAGCCTGCCACGCATGGCACCAGCCTGCTTAGAGCTTCTTTATAGCCTCATCAGCAGTAACTGGACAATTACAAAGGTTTCCTCTGTTTTTAAAAACAATGATTTATGGAACTTCTTCAACTCTGCCTTCCTGAGTATGTCTTTACACGGGCATGTTTTGCTATAATTAAATTCCTAGATTACTGTCAAACCAATTGTCTTGCCCATTCAATCTGTAACAACGCCTTTTATTGTCTCTTTTATTTTTAATTAAGATGGAAATAGATGTATTCCATGGGATCCAGAAATGAAATAAAAGTGCCTAATTCTCAAGTCCATTAAAGGCAGTCAGGGGGGCGCCTTTGGAATTAAGAGGCTGCCGTCCAAACTGAATGGTGCTGAGCAAGAGAGGAGCCAGACTTACCAGATACATTCATCATTAATTCAACCCAACAAGCACCTACTGTGTGCCATAGACTGAAAATGTCACCCTGGATTCTTCAGGGAATGATAAAAACAGGACTCATAGAAACCACCACTGCTTCATACTCTGCTGTCATTGACATACAATCAACAGGCAGCATGAAAGAGTAAACTGACATTTCATTGTTCCCAAGTATCTATGATCAGAAGTTAGAACTAACAAAAACCATCAAGCTCCAATGCCATTAGAATACTCCTAGAGAATCTCCAGTTAACTGGAAGACAGGCTGGACTCTCATGGAAGTATAGAGGTCCAGTTCTCCCTGAGCAAGAACCCATACTTTTTGTCATCAAGCCCCTTTTGTTCCTTAGTAAATCAGTAGTGAGCAGTGGGTAAAAAAGCTACAGTGATAGTCTCAGGGATTTTGAAGTATTCATCACTCTCCACACAGAGAGGCACTTTCTAGTAAAGAGATTTATCAAAATAAAGAGGGACTTGTATTCATTATTTAGATGGCCACTGTGAATAATGGAAGAAGCCAAAGCATCTTAATTTTGGCTTATGGCAAAACCAAGACACCATCACAAGCCTTGGCCAAGTCCTATGTTCTCTCTCCAACAAAGCCTAAAGTCCCTGATGGAAAGTAGTGGTGAAGGAGGCCAGGCACTGGGAACCTGGTTAAGCATGTATAGTACTAAGTGCAAGGACCCATGCAAGGATCTGGGTTTGAGCCTCCGCTTCCCACTTGCAGGAAGTGTTCTTTGTGAGCCTTGAAGCAGGTCTGCAGGTGTCAATCTTTCTCTTTCACTCTCTTTCTCTACCCTTCCTATTTCAATTTCTCTCTGTCTTATCCAATAAAAAAAATGGAAAAATGGCTGTCAGGAGCAGTGATTTTGTACTGCTAGCACATAGTCCCAGAGATAGTACTGGAGGGAAAAAAAGTAGTGCTGAAAACAAACAAGAGATTGATTCTTGAATGCTGGGCTCAATGAAAGTTGACCAGTAACAAAAATAGGGCCCATCCTTTACAAGTATGTGTGTGCCTGCACAGGACTCTAGCAGAGAATCAACTGGCAGACTTTAACCCTCATAGTATGACCTTAGGCCTCCACTCACTCCTTCAGATCTCAGTTCACTGTGTATAAAATGGAAAGGTAATCACATCTGCTTGCTTAAAATGGTCCTTATAGGGGCCAGGTGGTGGCACACCTGGTTGAGGACACATATTACAGTGTACAAGGACCTGGGTTTGAGCCCCCAGCCCCCACCTGGAGGGGGAAAGCTTTGCGAGTGGTGAAGCAGTGCTGCAGGTGTCTTTCTGTCTCTCTCTCTCTCTCTATCTCCCCTCCTCCTCTCAATTTCTGGCTGCCTCTATTCAATAAATAAATAAAGATTTAAAAAATTTAAACATTGTCCTTATACACAATGAAACTGAGTGACTGCCATGCTTGAAGCACTCAATGAATCTTGGCAATTTTCTTATTATATTATTGCACCTGCTCTAGTAATCTATTTTTGACTTATTGAGTACATTTTCCCTAGGTACATTAATTGTCTGATCTACATAGGTATAAGTATTTTGCCATCACTTGGGTTTCACTGTTCCATGCCAACTTATTTTTCAGATAGAAAGAAAAGAAAACATAACACAAAGCATCCTTCAGTATGTCAGGGGCTAGGCTGAAGCCCAGGTTGTAGGTGTGACAAAGCAAGAGCAGTAACCAAGTGACCATATATATGATATTCTTGATTTATTTGCAGAGATTTTTCTTAAAATCAAAACACAGAAGTATAGCATCCAGGATCCACGAGTAACTTTTTTCTCCCCCCATCGAGGGTCCCCTTAGATATATAATGACATTGAACCCAGATGATGGTCATTATGGCAGGTCTGCTGCATTGCTTGATGTTGTGGTCTATTTACATAATCACTGTTTTGCCTGAGACCTTCCCCACCTGCAGGGCATTGGTTTAATCCCCACTGGTTAGAACCTTCAAAACAGCTGGAGACCCTCCCTGCAGGGCATTGGTTTAATTCCCACTAGTTAGACAGAAGCTTGCTACTTCCGTGTTCCCCCCCTTCTAGTCACTTCCTTTTTCCTACCTGCCACTTCCATTGCAGAAGGTATAAAGGCAGACTCTTTTCTGATCAATAAAAGAGAGTTGCATTGCATTCCCACTCAGCCACGAGAGTTCCTGGTTCCTCCCCACATGACGCAACCCAACATCCCCTGGCATTTCTTCCCCTGGTCGTCAGCATTGGACTGACATTTCTATTGGACTTACTAGTACACCTCTTGGACATTTTACACAACTTTACAGTAGCTTCCCTTCACACTGCTGGGTATCTCAAAGACTGATCGAAGCAGTCCATGGATTTTGCAGGTTTCTGTCTTGGAACTCTAAGGCTATGCCCCTTGCATGCAGACCCTTCCCCCCCAGAGGCAGGAAATGCCCCCTTTTGCCAGATAGGCCCTGTCCTTTGAGGCAGGAAAAACCTCTTTAGGCCTCCCCGTGGCATCACACTGGTTCTTGCTGCTCTCCTACTTGTCCCTCCCTGTCTTGTGCCAGTTCCTTTAAAAACGCCTGCATGATATAGGTTTCTATTAACCCCTGCACTGTTATTCCCCTGACAGATATGGAGTCTTTTATATACATTCGCCCATTTAAATATGGCCATTGGAAAGAGGGACATGTTGGGAAATTGTGAGGATGTGGTTGAGCTTGGCAGTGCTTGAACCTGAGGGGTGTGTCCCATTTTGTTAGTCTCTCTCTCTCTCTACCGAGAGGTTGAGCAAAGAGGGACAGTAGTACCCCAAAGGTGTGCCTTCTCCTATCAGACTCCCTGACTCACAAAGTGCCCCACATTCTTGATATTATGGCCATTAGATACAAAGAAAGGGGAAGATGTAGCAGATTAGAAGTTTACTATAATAGATAACTCCATTATTATAATTGGTTTAAGTACCTTTATAATTTTGGAGGTCCTTTTTAGTATGGTTTTAATGTTGTTTAACAGTTTAAGCTCAATAAGATATGGAAAGGTAAACAGAAGAACTTTTGTTAGAAGCCTCAAGCATAACCATTGTGCTGTCTACCCTGCCCATACTCATACAGTTTTCAAGATTAAAGGTTTCACAATTATACCAAGACTTAAAAAAATCAAAAGAAAAAAAAATTAGGATTCTTTCTGGACGTCTCCAGAAATCATGGCTGCATCTAGCTCAGACTTCATTCACTGTGGGAATTAAGTTTGCAGACTTTGAGTTTCTGAAAACTCTCTCAGCCCAGAAAGTCCTTCAGGCCCAACTTGCAGAGCTTGTGCAGACAGGTATAACCATGCTAAAGATAAGGAGTTGAGGGTGGAGAGTGTCTGTATACTGCTGTTGGAAGCATCTTCCATTGCACAGCTACTAGGTCTTGCCATCCAACCTCCTCACTTCTGTCCTAAAGTCCCCTGCTTTCTTGGGTAGGCACTGAGTATTTACTCTTCCTATTTCTCATTTAGCTTCTTCTCCCTATCTTCCCACTCTAAGCCCAAGGTCTGTAGTCAGACAATTTTTGTTTCTGAGAAACTTCGACATAGCATCACCAAAAGAAACAAAAAGTCACCCTGATAAATTACCTTCCCCACCTCTCTCTGCTCTTATAGATGTGACCATAAGACCTGCAGGTAATACAATCTTTAAAGGATGAAAAGAATAGATGTTAGAAGTCTATCTGAGAGTGCTGCATTAACAGGGACATTTTCCATTTAGCAATATTAAGACCCATCCTGTCCTAGATGCTAAATCCAGAAAACCAACGCTGCTGCATTGCTTGATTCTGTGGTCTATTTACATAATCACTGTTTTGCCTGAGACTCACCCTGCCTGCAGGGCATTGGTTTAATCCCC